>NW_026886187.1:0-742549 GCF_032173495.1 Musca vetustissima
AGTGTGTAGATGATCCAACGGGTAAGGACCCTTTGATGTTGTACACAGCCCCAAAATCATGGGATCTAACATCGATTATACCGAACTCTTTTGATACGCGGAAATATGGAGAAATTAATTTGACGTTGGGTTTGTGTTCCAAAAAGGTAAACATGGAGTAAAAATTACGCCCTTCCTACTCATTTTTATTGTTATAACCTTAGAATTGTGGACCTGGTAAACAAATTCCGGCTGCCTATACCCATTGGTATTGTCAGCATATTGATCCGCATAAACGTTTTGAGACCGAGGGGACACCATTGCCGGTAAGAAAATTAAGTGAACTCCCACCATCTCTCATTCCCCCTTCTCCCTCCATTATAGAGCAATGAACCTTTGGTCATAACCCACATGGCAACGAATCGTAATCTCGCTGCCGAAAACACGGTCATACAAACCTTATTCGGCCCGGAATTTTTAGTTTCTGTACAAAATTATCGAAATATTTTCAAACGTGAGACCTGGCAGAATTTATGGATAATCAGCAATGGGCATCAGTGTAAATAAATTTGCCAGAAAAATCCCCATACTTCGATTCTGTCACGTGATTATACAACATCGGCCAACCACTAACGCGATGGATAATAAATTTTCGAACCAAAAACACATTTCATCTATAATTCCATTAAAATTACAATCTAATTGTTTATTGGCATTTTTTTCTTTCTTGATAATCCGCCGTAAAAATAGCTGGACCCTAAACTTCGCAAATCACGCACAAATCAGCCGATTATGGAACGTGATATCAGCTTTTTTTGCTATGCCTGAAATAGGTTCGACACGTGAAAGCTGTATTTGTCGGTCGGTCGACCATTAAATGGCAACAAATGCCAGTTATAACGCTTAGTGGTTTATGGCGGCAGATAAGAGAATCTGAAATGAAAATAACTTCGAGGCGTTCGAGAGGTTTCAGATATTTGAAGAAATATTATGATTAGGCTGCACTGCGCACAGCATGTCTGGCAAAACAACAAATGATGATAAAAAAAATTTAGAAGATATCTAAGGCGTTAATTTTTTTAAAGAATATTTTTTCGAACTGACCAGAGGTGTGGCTTTTTATACCCTTCACCACACTGTGGTACAGGGTATTATGTCTTTGTGCATATGTTTGTAACAGGCAAAAATAATCGAGATAGACCCATGGTTCCTTTTGAGAATATGCATAGAATCACTTTCTGAGTCGATTTACGCATGTCCGTCTGTCCGTCCGTCCGTCTGTCCATGTTAAATTGTAAACAAAGTACAGGTCGCATTTATGATCCGAATTGGATGAAATTTGGCATAGGTCACTTATTTGGCCCAAGGACGAACCCTATTGAAATTGGGAAAAATCGGTTCAGATTTAGATATAGCTCCCATATATATATTTAACCGATTTAATGTAAACAGTCCCTATATAACTTTCGATTTGCACGAAATTTAGTACAGCCTAATCATTTAGGTCTAGAATGATGTCTGCCAAGTTTCGTGAAAATCGGTCCAGATTTAGATATAGCTCCCATATATAGTTTCGTCCGATTTCATGTAAATGGTGCCCCAAAGTCTCTATATATCTTTCGATTTGCACGAAATTTGGCATAACGTACTGAATTGAGTCTAGAATGGTGTCTGCCCAGTTTCAAGAAAATCGGTCCAGATTTAGATATAGCTCCCATATATAGTTTCGTCCGATTTCATGTAAATGGTGCCCCAAAGTCCCTATATATCCTTCGATTTGCACGAAATTTGGCATAACGTACTTAATTGGGCCTAGAATGATGTCTGCCAAGTTTCATGAAAATCGGTCCCGATTTAGATATAGCTCACATATATAGTTTCGTCCGATTTAATGTAAATGGGGCCCCAAAGTCCCTATATATCTTTCGATTAGCACGAAATTTGGTACAGCCTAATCATTTAGGTCTAGAATGATGTCTGCCAAGCTCCGTGAAAATCGGTCAAGATTTAGATATAGCTACCATATATAGTTTCGTCCGATTTCATGTAAATTGTGACCAAAATCCATATATATCTTTCGATTTGCACGAAATTTGGCATAACGTACTGAATTGAGCCTAGAGTTATGTCTGCCAAGTTTCGTGAAAATCAGTCCAGATTTAGATATAGCTCCCATATATAGTTTCGTCCGATTTCATGTAAATTGTGCACCAACATCCATATATATCTTTCGATTTGCCCGAAATTTTGCACAACGTACTGAATTGAGCCTAGATTGATGTCTGCCAAGTTTCGATAAAATCGGTCCATATTTCTATATAGCTCCCACATATAGTTTCGTCCGATTTCATGTAAATGGTTCACCAAAGTCGCTATATATCTTTCGATTTGCACGAAATTTGGCATAACGTACTGAATTGAGCCTAGAGTGATGTCTGCCTTGTTTCGTGAAAATCGGTCCAGGTTTAGATATAGCTCCATTTTATTATAGATTGATTTTATGTAATTGACGCACCAAGGAACCAATAGGAACAAAACGTTCTAAAGTTAGTATAACCTAACCTGTGACAAGTTTGTTTGAAATCGCTTAATATGTGGATATAGCTTACATATATTTTTTCGCCCGATATCAAGCAAATTGGGCATCATACTCCTCATGTTAGTCAGATTGACATCAAATTTTGCACAACGTACAAAATTGAGCATAGAATTACGTAGTTGCGTTTTCTAGAAGTACAGACATAGTCAACCGGATGACCTATTTTTATTTGTTTGAAGTCGATTTACATACTTTATGGATAGATCTAGGTAGATTCACATGTAGATAAATATCACATATTTTATTTCATCCAATTTCATGTTAATAGTCCTGTTTAATGTACCCATAGTGGTGAAGGGTATCCTAGAGTCGGCCCCGTCCGACTTTACTACTTTCCTTACTGGTTTTAAAAGAGTATTTTTTCGAACTGACCCAAGCCGTGGATTTTTTAAAGGAATATTTTTTTCGCGGACAACTAAGGTGTGGACTTTGTAAACGGAATTTTTTTCGAAGACAACTAAGTCGTGGATTTTGTAAACGGAAATTCTTTCGAAGACAACTAAGGCACAGATATATTATAAGAATATTTTTTTCGTATTGAACTAAGATGCGGATTTTTTAAAAGAATATTTCTCAAAGCCATCTATAAATAATTTTAGATTTTCTAAATTTGTACAACAATGACTGGGCAATAAATTAATAGCTGCCGAAACCAACATCAGCGCCATTTTCATTCCATAATAAAGCACACTTTTGAACGGCTGCAATTTTGTCAAGTCATTTTGCGGTTGGAAACCCCTTTCATATGTGTGGGTGTTATTTTTCGCAACAAAGTATAGTGCGTCTTATCATCAACACCTGTCCTCATGAAAATCCCATTAAACGATTTATATTTTTTTATTGATTAGTTTTTTCTCATTCTCTGATAATTTAAAACACGAGTCAAATTTGTTCCAAAAATAAAACAATAATTTTAGAACAATAGCCTATCAGGGTTTCATCGTGTGCAAGTTGATGATATGCGATGACTATCGGTGGGGCGACGGAGTGAAAGAATTTGTTTAATTAGAAACCTTTAAACGCCGTTGATCAAATCTGAAGTCCCGCTAAAATGCCTTATCAGAAACAGTTGAAATGATCTCTCTCTCTTTGGCATTACGGTTTTTTGGAGGGCAACCTATACATATTTATATAGAAAATGTTTCATATTGGTCTATGCTGGGAAATAGCCCCAAATTGAAAAATATCGCCCATTTTTCCATATTTTGAAGGACTTAGGCGCATTTTCTTGGCGAAAGGAGCTGTAATATGGCATTTCGTTTTCTCGAGGGTTTAAGATTAGCCCTATTCAAAGTCCCGTTCCAATTTAGGTTTTGCCCCTTTTATGTTGCTCTTGGCTCCATTTTAGATACTTACTTACTTAGCTGGCTTGTTACAGAACGGTTGTTTCATAAGCCGAGCTTAAAAAAAGATTTCCAAGCGCGTCGGTCTTGTGCGCAAGTCCACCAATTTGGAAGACCACGTTCCACGATGTTGTTTTCTACTTGGTCTTTCCATCTAATTCGTGGCCATCCCCTTCTACGGGAACCATCAGTAGGCTCATTTTTATATGCCTTTTGAGCTGGGGCATTTTCATTCATCCGCACAACATGGCCTAGCCACCGTAGTCGCTGCAGCTCAATACGACTGACTATGTCGATGACCGCGAATAAATTGTAAAGCTCATGGTTCGCGAATAAATTGTAAAGCTCATGGTTCATTCGACGCCGATATTCACCGTCGACGCAGATCGGCCCGTAGATCTTTCGGAGAAATTTTCTCTCAAACACCCCAAGAGCTGCCTCATCTGCTTGCGCAAGTACCCATCCTTCTGATCCATATAATAGCACGGGTAGTATCAGCGTCATGTAAAGTGTGAGTTTGGTTTGGCGGGAAGTGGCCTTGTTTCTAAACTGCTTACTTAGACCATAGTAGCATCTGTTGGCCATCACAATCCTTCTCCGAATTTCAAAACTGATTTCATTTGTTTTATTTATGGCGGTACCAAGGGGTATATAAAGTCTTTAACTACCTCGAAGCTGTAGTTCTCAAGTTCCACAGTTGGTCCGAGTCTACTGGACGTCTTGCGCGTTGATACCATCAGTTTGGTCTTCTCGCCGTTTACTGCCAGACCCACTTTGGGTCTGGCAATTCGTTCAAAGGTGTCTATTACCGCTCGCAATGTTCGACTAATTATGTCAATGTTGTCGGCATTTCTGTTGATAGAGTGTCATTTCTGTTCACCTTTGCATCTCGTATGACCTTTTCCAGCACGATGTTGAACAGGTCACACGACAAACTGTCACCTTGTCTGAATCCTCGCTCGGTATTAAAGGGCTCCGAGATGTCATTTCCGAATTTAACTTCTAACCTTGTGCTAGTTAAAGTTACACTGCATAGCCGTATTAATTTTGCAGGAATGCCGAACCCCGACATGGCTTTAAACACCTCTGAATGGATAGGGCTCATTCACACAGCACACTGGATAGCACATTATATGCGATTTTAGATATTGTAGATATTAAGTCAGCATCACAGATTTTCCAAGGGCTTGGTCACCTTCTAGTACACGATGTATGAATTCTTCCGATTTGTAGTTCCCTAGGTAGTCACGTGCATAATTCTTCACGACCTTTCGGTGTTTCTTAATTTTGTTGAGGTCTTGGTCGATATATCTCTGATAATAGCAGATTGTTCTCTAATATACTGGAAGACAGTGCCTATTTTGACCTAGCAATTTTGAGTACTTTTTATACCCTTCAGCACACTGTGTTACAGGGCATTATGTCTTTGGGCATATGTTTGTAACAGGCAAAAGGAAACGAGATAGACACATGGTTCCTTTTGTGAATATGCATAGAATCACTTTCTGAGTCGATTTACTCATGTCCGTCTGTCCGTCCGTCCATGTATTTTTGTTAACAAAGTACAGGTCGCATTTATGATCCGATTTGGATGAAATTTGGCACAGTTCACTTATATGGCCCAAGGACGAACCCTATTGAAATTGGAGAAAATCGGTTCAGATTTAGATATAGCTCCCATATATAGTTTCGTCCGATTGATACACCAAACTCCCAAAAGTTGTCCGATTGGCACAAAATTTTGCATTTTTGTTGAAATCGGTTCAGATTTTGATATAGGTATTATATATTCGTTCGATTTTATGTAAATGTTGGTTACACGAAATTTGGCAGAGGGTATTAAATTGAATATAGAGTGATTACATTACAACAAATGGTGTATGCAACGGTTACTCAATTCGGTCCATTTATATATAGCTCCCAAAAAATTCAAATCTATACGTTTGACATGCAATTTTTCATTGATTTCAGAATGGCCGTTCTATCTACAAGATATTGTAGATATTAAAATGTCCTGCATGTACCCAAAGTGGTGAAGGGTATCATATAGTCGACCCCGTCCGACTTTTGAACTTTCCTTACTGGTTTAGGAACATATACTCTTCGTTACTTGCTTCCGAAGTGTTGGCTTATCAAAAAAAAATCCTTGTTGCTGATTTTTTTGGGTCTTACCCGACGTATGTCTGATAGGCATATCACCGTTTTGCGGGAAAGCAGGACTTTAAAGTGTCCGAGCTGGCAACAGGTTTCCAAAGTCTTTTAAGAGCATCCACTCTTCGCTTCTTTGCCCTCCGTGGCTATTTACTTTCGAAGCACTGGTTTGTCGGTTACTGCCGACTAAGGAAAGACAGTTTCCCCATTAGAAAGGTCTTCAGTACTATACCTAACGGTAACTTTTAACTAGAAGTTGAGACCTTGATGACCGCAGTTCGAACAAATTTTTTTTAATAATCCACGCCTTAGGTCAGTACGAAAAATAAATATTTTAAAAATCCACGCCTTAGGTCAGTACGAAAAATAAATATTTTAAAAATCCACCCCTTAGGTCAGTACGAAAAATAAATATTTTAAAAATCCACGCCTTAGGTCAGTACGAAAAATAAATATTTTAAAAATCCACGCCTTACGTCAGTACGAAAAATAAATATTTTAAAAATCCACGTCTTAAGTCATCTTATAAAAAATCCATGAAATTTTTTTTTTTTTTTTTGGTTTTGATTTCCAAGTGATCCGCATTGGATCACTATTTAAATATTATCAAAATAATATTTGCAATGCCACTTTTATTTGACATTTGGTTTCTTTTCTGTTGTCTCCGTATTTGTCAAACAATTATGTCATGTCACTTGGGTGAATAATTTCATCTCAAATTAAATTTTGTTTATCAGCGTTTAAACAATGACTAAGTTTATAGCTCCCGTGGACCATGTGCACGGGTTGCTAAAATTTGTAATCGTATTGTAAAGAAAAGTCACAACAGTCCCGTGAAATATTACACAGGCACGTCCTGTCACTGCATTATAGGGGAAATATACGACACTTTAAAGTGTTCATTCACCTTAGGCAGATGCAAATGGGACTGAACTCTATGGGATGGATTCCCACGATGAATATGAAGTTTAATATTCCTAAGATTTTCAACAGCTTTTGCCTTCAATCAGGTGATTTGTTTTTATCATAAATTACTATTTCGTAATTCCCTGAAGCAGATCACAAAATATATAAACCTGTACTGAGATGTTTATTGGTCCCCCCATATATATCTGTCTTTCTAATCACTTTAATATTTACCCAGAAAATTACGTCTTTTGTCAAGGAGATGGAAAACGAAATGAAAGAAACCCGACTGAAAACATCTGCGAATTATAACACCTTGCTTGCCTATGGCCTTAGGCTTCTCGGAAACTCAGGGTCTTTCCTGATAAATGACGTTGCTATTCTTCTTTATCCAATAATTGGGGGGGTTAAATAAAAATTTTACAACCACTTTTTTAATAACATCTGATAAAAAAAGATTATTTTCATGGTCGGGGTAATAATTTTGTTTTCGACATCTATTGACGTCATCGGCGGGACCATAAACCTTGTCCGTGATTTAAAATCTGTTAACAGAAAATTTTAATGGGGTTTTTTGATTTCGTTTTTCTTCCTCTGTGATATCTACATATATTTTGTTACCCTGCATAAAAATTATATGGTGTGCGAAATATCGGTCATTACGTTTTTGGGGCAAAACGTGATTTTTATATGCGTCTTGAAAATTTTACGTATCGGTATCTGATAAAATTTAGTGAGAGGGGAAAATTAGGGAGATATTAAAAATAATTTATTCTCATAATATTTTCTATAGATAAAAATACTTAGCGGAAAGTAATTACAATAAAAACCAGTAAGGAAAGCAGTCAAGTCGGACGGGGCCGACTATATGATACCCTTCACCACTTTGGGTATATTTAACAGATGAATCCTAACCGATGTCGCATTTTTAAAGGACTAGTAAAATGAAATTGGATCCATAAACATGTCATTCTGCAACCGCTACTAAATTTTTCATTTGGTCAGATATAGAAGCTATATCTAAATCTGAACCGATTTTCACGAAACTTAACACACATCATTCTAGACTTAATTTCTTACACTGTGCCTAATTTCGTGCAAATCTAAAGGTATAAAGGGACTTTAGTGCCCCATTTACATAAAATCGGACGAAAATATATATGGGAGCTAATTGTGTTCGAATAAATATCCACGCCTTAGTTGTGTTCGAAAAAATATTCTTTTAAAAAATCCACGCCTTAGTTGTGTTCGAAAAAATATTCTTTTAAAAAATCCACGCCTTAGTTGTGTTCGAAAAAATATTCTTTTAACAAATCCACGCCTTAGTTGTGTTCGAAAAAATATTCTTTTAACAAATCCACGCCTTAGTTGTGTTCGAAAAAATATTCTTTTAAAAAATCCACGCCTTAGTTGTGTTCGAAAAAATATTCCTTTAAAAAATCCACGCCTTAGTTGTGTTCGAAAAAATATTCTTTTAAAAAATCCACGCCTGGCTTCTATATTTATCCCGATAAGTTATCACCAGACCTAGAAATATTTAAAATTAATTTTCAATAAAGTTTCCTTAAACAAATCTCATTCCCTTGGCACCATCTTATCTTCAGATAACTTTCCAACAAGATATTTTTATTAAAATATTTTTTGTTTTAATTTTCTCCATATCTCCAACAGAGATCCCCAATATCGTTCGATATTCATATGACCATGTGGGGCCAATGGAAAAATTCCCCTAACATTTATCAATAAGGCCAAGTACCTGTAAGCCAAAAGATACGTCATCAAATTTTTAACGCCACCCAAACAATCATCTTCGCTAAAGGCGTACGGCCAAAAGACGTCACCATCCACCACAGACATTTCCAGGAATTTAACCCGATCATGCCGTCGTAATATTGGGGACGAGGGAACTACTTCAGACCTGTGGCCAAACAATAACATTGATTTATCAATCATCATCATCTGTGTGTTCATTTATAATGAAATCTATGTCTATAGAGGGTACTTCAAATTTTGAATTGGCAAATTCCATGAGGTCATCAAAATACTGATATGAAGATTGTCACCGGATATAATTTGGAATATTAATTAAAATACAAATATTTTTCTTAAGGGGAAGGGGCTTTATTGCGCAATTAATTATCAATTTTCAAGTGCTGGAAATCCGTCGCCAGATCCACGACACTTGATTAGAACTATCTCTCAAAATATAGGTTGTTCAAAAATAATATTAACGCGATAATTGCATTTAAATTGAAGAAACCAAAAACCCAAGACAATTTCAATGGAACTGATAAAGAAAACTAGTTTTTTCGGTGTTGTAAAAAAATTGTTGATATTTTTCTTTGAGTGTATGGGTGTGATATCATTACTTGTATTTTGTTATTAGCCAATTTTTTCCATTACAACGAATCTATTACTTTCATAAATATTTGATTTTTATACTTGTTTTCTTATCTGTTAACGTTGTAATCTTAATACCAGTGTGGTATAAATTGCAATTTACTTTACAAATAAATCTAAAACTGTTTTATTTGCCATCATATTGTTAGTCTATAAAATTTATTATGTCGCATTATATGTCTACGCTTGTCAGAGGTTTGTATAATGTAATGAAAAGAAAAAAAAAATAAATGCAAGTCATGTCTTCCAATCGAAGTCAGCAACAAGTTGATTTCATTTTCTATTTAACATCGAAGGACCAACATGTTTTATTTCAGCAGCGCCATCTATACCTCAAGTGTACCAAACAAAACGCCATATCTCCAATTATAGTATTACCAAATATCCAGTTACAATAAAGATACTCGTCAGTACATTTTTCGTTTTTCATAATAAAAAACAAAATATATCTGCAAAACAACATCGAAGGACCAAAAAGTTTTATTTCAGCAGCAACGACATCTATATCTCAAGTTACTAAGGAAAAAATGTCATATCACCAATTATGGTTATGCCAAATTTACAATTATCCCTAAAATATTTACCATTACCTTTTTCGTCCCACTAATATAAATCAAAACAAGTAAGAAAAGTAGTAAAGTCGGACGGAGCCGACTATATGATACCCTTCAACACTATGGGTATATTAAACAGGACTATTAACACGAAATTGGAAATGTGAATCTACCTAGATCTATCCATTGGGACAAAAGTATGTAAACCGACTTCAAATAAATATCAATAGGTCATCCGTTGTGCTATGTCTGTTCTTCTAGAAACCGCAACTACGTAATTCTATGCTCAATTTTGTACGTTGTGCAAAATTTGATGCATAGAGTTTTTTGTCTTTTGTCTGCAGGCAGGTAAAGTTCGAAGATGGGCTATATCGGTCCATATTTATGAATAGCTCCCATATAACGGTACCGCTCAATTTTCTATATTTTGGGGTTCTTGAGCGTGTTTTTCTACCGAATGTCTCCACAAAACTTTATAAATATCGGTCAACTTTTTCTGGTAGCCCCCATATAACAGTACCGTCTATTTACGGTTTTTGGGGGTTTTAGGCGCGTTTTTAAACCGAATTTGCTGAAATTTGGTACAATGGTTTCTTATTGGGTAAATCGAATTCAAACTAATATCAATAGGTCATCCTTTGGGCTATGCCTGTACTTCTATAACACGCAACTACGTAATTTGATGCCCAATTTTGTACGTTGTGCAAAACTTTGATGTCAATCTGATTAACATGAGGAGGTTGATGCCCAATATATGAACCGATTTCAACGAAACTTGTCACAGGTTAAGTTATACTAATTTCAGTACGTTTTGTTCTTATCAGTCATATATTGGTTCCTTGGTGCGTCAATTACTTAAAATCAATCTATAATATTAGGGGGCTATATCTAAATCTGGACCAATTTTTACGAAACATGCCAGACATAACTCTAGGCTCAATTCAGTACGTTATGCCAAATTTCATGCAAATCGAAGGATATATAGGGACTTTGGTGCACCATTTACATGTAATCGGACGAAACTATATATGGGAGCTATATCTAAATCTGGACCGATTTTCTCAAAACTTGGCAGACATCATTCTAGGTTCAATTCATTACGTTATGCCAAATTTCGTGCAAATCGAAAGATATATAGGGATTTTGGTGCACCATTTACATGACATCGGACGAAACTATATATGGGATCTATATCTAAATCTGGACCAATTTTCTCGAAACTTGGCAGACATTACTGTCGGCTCAATTCAGTACGTTATGTCAAATTTCGTGCAAATCGAAAGATATATAGGGATTTTAATGCACCATTTACATGAAATCGGACGAAACTATATATGGGAGCTATATCTAAATCTGGACCGATTTTCACGAAACTTGGCAGACATCATTTTAGGGTCAATTCAGTACGTTATGCCAAATTTCGTGCAAATCGAAAGATATATAGGGATTTTTGTGCACCATTTACATGACATCGGACGAAGCTATATATGGGAGCTATATCTAAAACTGGACCGATTTTTCCCAATTTCAATAGGGTTCGTCCTTGGGCCAAATAAGTGAGCTGTGCCAAATTTCATCCAAATCGGATTATAAATGCGACCTGTACTTTGTTTACAATTTAACACCAACAGACGGACAGACGGACGGACATGCTTACAAACATATGCACAAAGACATAATACCCTGTACCACAGTGTGGTGAAGGGTATAAAAATATTAGCCGAACCACATCGAAAAACTGTTTTAAGAACCATGTTACGTGCAGAACTCACGTGTCAAATATTATTCCGAAACGATTTTTTTATTTTAATTAATTTTTATTTAGTAGAATATTCAGAAGGTACAGGATTCTACTGCAGGACGATAAACAACAAATATTTATACCCTAGACAACTATGTTGTCAGGGTATTATAGCTTTGTGCAACCCCAAGAGTTTGTAACCGATCGTCATATCTCGACTAGCTGAGTTGATCTAGACATGTGTGTCCGTCCGTCTGTCCATTATAAATTGTAAACACGATACAGGCCACAGTTATGGACCAATCTTCAAAAAAATTTGGCATGTAGGATGGGTTCTGGCCAATGAAGAACCCATCCTAGCTTTGCGCGCATTTGTCGACTGAATTCGCTGTAATTTAGTACTTTGGGTTCTTATGGGGTAGCAAATCTCTCCATTAAAAGTTATAAATATGGGTCCATTTTATCGGTGCCGTCATATTGGGTAGCAAATCTGTCCACTAAAAATTATAAATATATGTCAAATTTTTCGGATGGTCTACATAAAACTGTACCCCTAATTTTTGGTATTTTTGTGTGCGACTGAATTCGATGTAATTTGATATTCTGTAGTCGAATATGGTAACAAATCTCCCTCACAAAAATTATTAATATTCGCCCCATTTTAGAGGTAGTCCCCATATAACCTCCTTTTTATACCCTTCACCACACTGTGGTACAGGGTAATAGGTCTTTGTGCATATGTTTGTAACAGGCAAAATGAATCGAGATCAACGCAGGGATCCTTTTGAGAATATGCATAGAATCACTTTCTGAGTCGATATATGCATGTCCGTCCGTCCGTCTGTAGATGTTAAATTGTAAACAAAGTACAGGTCGCATTTATATTCCGAATTGGATGAAATTTGGCAGAGGTCACTTATTCGGCCCAAGGACGAACCCTATTGAAATTGGGAAAAATCTGTTCAGATTTAGATATAGCTCTCATATATATATTTTCGTCCGATTTAAGGTAAATGGGACACCAAAGTCTCTCTTTATCTTTCGATTTGCATGAAATTTGGCACAGAGTACTGAATTAAGTCTAGAACGATGTGTGTTAAATTTCGTGAAAATCGGTTCAGATTTAGATATAGCTCCCATATATATTGTCGTCCGATTTTAGGTAAATAGTGCACCAAAGTCCCTATATATCCTTCGATTTGCACGAAATTTGGCACAGCGTACTGAATTAAGTCTAGAACGATGTGTGTTAAATTTCGTGAAAGTCGGTTCAGATTTAGATATAGCTCCCATATATATTGTCGTCCGATTTTAGGTAAATAGTGCACCAAAGTCCTTGTATATCCTTCGATTTGCACGAAATTTGGTATAGAGTACTGAATTAAGTCTAGAAAGATGTGTGTAACATTTCGTGAAAATCGGTTCTAATTTAGATATAGCTCCCATATATATTTTCGTCCGATTTTAGGTAAATAGTGCACCAAAGTCCCTATATATCCTTCGATTTGCACGAAATTTGGCACAGCGTACTGAATTAAGTCTAGAACGATGTGTGTTAAGTTTCGTGAATATCGGTTCAGATTTAGATATAGCTCCCATATATATTATCGTCCGATTTTAGGTAAATAGTGCACCAAAGTCCCTATATATCCTTCGATTTGCACGAAATTTGGCACAGCGTACTGAATTAAGTCTAGGACGATGTGTGTTAAATTTCGTGAAAATCGGTTCAGATTTAGATATAGCTCCCATATAGATTATCGTCCGATTTTAGGTAAATAGTGAACCAAAGTCCCTATATATCCTTCGATTTGCACGAAATTTGGCATAGCGTACTGAATTAAGTCTAGAACGATGTGTGTTAAATTTCGTGAAAATCGGTTCAGATTTAGATATAGCTCCCATATATATTGTCGTCCGATTTTAGGTAAATAGTGCACCAAAGTCCTTGTATATCCTTCGATTTGCACGAAATTTGGTATAGAGTACTGAATTAAGTCTAGAAAGGTCTGTTTTAAATTTCGTGAAAACCGGTTCAGATTTAGATATAGCTCTCATATATATTTTCGTCCGATTTTATGTAAATGGTGCACCAAATTTAGATTTATAAAAAAATGAAGAACTCAAAATAATATTTTTTTAATACTGCAATAATCGACGATTTTCCTTTCCTTGGTGCACTCCAACCCACTTTAATATAAAAACGTGCACATTTTTATTGTCTTTCAGCTTGATGTACATATCTATGCCAGACAGTTGTTGTTATAATTTTCCTTTTTTGTTGTTGTTTTATTATTTCTGATGAATTTAATACAAATCTGATATAAATCTGTTAATCTGTTGACGGACAACAGCGATCACTGAACAAACTTTAGTTTGCATGAGACTTACTCGCGATCACTTTGTTTACACATGCGAGTAGTACAAGCGTGATTAATAGCCGGCTCACTGTTTCCTCTCAAAATAAATCAGACAGCCCATCTCCAATGCAGGTGGAGATATCAACAACCAACAGAAATGCAACACAAATTGTAAATAAATCTTATGTTAATTATTTTAAATAATTATTACTTATTAATAGGTGTGTGTGTGTGTATGTTTGTAAGTGGAGATGCATTCTTGAGCGTGATGATTTAATTTAACATAGTAAAACGATAAATAAAACGATGCTGTTGAAGCAGCTGGAATTTATGATAATGCTATAGGTAAGCAAACTATGGTGTGAAGTTGGAATACTTTTTTTGTGGGTTATACCCGTGTAGAAAAATTTGATAAGTTTTTTTAAAAGCCACCTCCTATTGGTATATTTGTAAGAAGAAAAAAAATAAATCCACACCCACTGTTGTGTAGGAATGATTGTTTTATAGAATCCATGCCTCTGGCAGGGATAAATAATAAATCTTGCAGATGTAGGAAAATTTTTTCTTTTTTTTAATCCAGAGCTCTAGCAGGACTTGAAAATATCGATCTGCTTAGTCAATAAATTTCCAACTGGGTCTCTCCTATTTGTTTTTATACCCTCCAACATAGTATGGAAGGTATATTAATTTTGTTTATCCGTTTGTAACTCATCGAATTAATCATTTCCGAACCTATAAAGTATATATATTCTTGATCAGCATCTACACGAATCGAGATAGATCGCCAAAATTTTGCCTAGAGTCGTAATTTTTCTGCAAGC
The DNA here is from genome assembly GCF_032173495.1 of Musca vetustissima. NCBI lineage: Eukaryota > Metazoa > Arthropoda > Insecta > Diptera > Muscidae > Musca > Musca vetustissima. Next base: position 14,855 of record NW_026886187.1, read on the forward strand.
AGGCCAAGTTCGAAGATTGGCAATATCGGTCCACGTTTAGGCATAGCTCCCCCATAAATGTACCCCCGCCCTTGCCGTTTTTGGGGTTCCAATTGGATCGAATTGGCTGTAATTTAGTACTTTGAGTTCTTATTGGGTATCATATCTCTCCATATAAATATAAGTCCACAGTACCCCCAATGTTCGGTTTTTTGGGTTCTTGAGCTCGTTTTTCAACCGAATTCGCTGAAATTTGGTACCTTATGTTCTTTTTTGGTATTCAATTTCTCCACTAACAATTATAAATATAGGTCCACTTTTTCGGGTAGACCCCATATAAGGGTACTCCCCAATTTTCGGTATTATTGGGGTTCTTGAGCTCGTTTTCAACCGAATTCTCTAAAATTCGGTACATTGTGTTTTGTTAGGTACCAAATTTGTACACAAAAAATTATAAATTTAGGTCCACTTATTCTGGCAGCCCCCATATAACGTAGCCAACAATTTACAGTATTTTGGGGGTCTTGAGCTTATTTTTCAACCTAATTGGCTGTAATTTAGTACAGTGAGTTATTATTGGGTAGCAAATCTCTTTACTAAACAATATATATAGGTAATTTTTTTCGGTAGCCCCCATATAAGGGTACCCCACAATTTTCGGTATTTTGGGGTTCTTGAGCGCGTTTTTCAACCGAATTCGCTGAAATTCGGTTACCACATTTCTCCACTAAAAATTGTGACTATAGGTCCACCTTTTCTGGTAACCTCCATATAACGGTACCCCCAATTTTCAGATTTTGGGGTGTTCCGACTGCATTTTACGCCCGAATTGCCTGTAATTTAATACTTTGCGATCTTATTGGGTAGCAAATCTCGCCACTAAAAATTATACAAATTGGTCTTTTTTTCGGGTAGCCCCCATATAAGGGTACGACCCCCCACCCACCCCTCAAATTTTCGGTATTTTGGGATTCGTGGGTTTTGGGTTTTTTTATAGTCGTATATGCTAACAAATCTCCCTCCCAAAAATTATTAGTATTCGCCCTCTTTTAGAGGTAGTCCCCATATAACGCCCTTTTTATTTCCTTCACTACACGGTGGTACAGGGTATTATGTGTTTGTGCAGATGTTTGCAAGAGGCAAAAAGAAACAAGATAGACACATGGTTCCATTTGACAAAATGCATAGAATCACTTTCTGATTCGATTTATGTCTGTCTGAGTCCGTCGGTCAGTAGGTCCGTCTGTTAATGTCCGATTTAAATAAAATTTGGCACAGTTCATCTATTTGGCCCAAGGACGGAGCCTATTGAAATTGGTGAAAATCAGTTTTTCCTGAAAATCGGTTCAGATTTAGATATAGCTCCCATATATATTTTCGTCCGATTTAATGTAAATGGTGCACCGAAGTCCTTACCTATCTTTCGATTTGCACGAAATTTGGCGCAGCGTAATAAATAAGGTCTACAATGATTTGTGTAAAGTTTAGTGAAAATCGGTTCAGATTTAGATATAGCTCTAATTAATATTTTCGTCCGATTTAAGGTAAATGGTATACCAAAGGCCGTTAATATGTTTCGATTTGCACGAAATTTGGCTTGGTATACTGAATTAGGTCTAGAATGATGTGTGTTAAGTTTCGTGAAAATCGGTTCAGATTTAGATATAGCTCCCATATATATTTTCGTCCGATTTTATATAAAAGGGGGACCAATGTCCCTATATATCTTTCCGTTTGCACGAAATTTAGCACATCATAACAAATTAGGTCTACAATGATGTGTGTAAAGTTTCCTGAAAATCGGTTCAGATTTAGATATAGCTCCCATTTACATTTTCGTCCGATTTAAGGTAAATGGAATTCCAAAGTCCGTTAATATGTTTCGATTTGCACGAAATTGGGCATAGTGTATTGAATTAGGTCTAGAATGATGTGTGTTAAATTTCCTGAAAATCTGTTCAGATTTAGATATAGCTCCCATATATATTTTCGTCCGATTTAATGTAAATGGTGCACTAAAGTCCCGATATTTCTTTCAATTTGCACGAAATTTGGCACAGCGTAATGAATTAGGTCTACAATGATGTGTGTAAAGTTTCCTGAAAATCGGTTCAGATTTAGATATAGCTCCCATTTCTATTTTCGTCCGATTTAAGGTAAATGGAATTCCAAAGTCCGTTAATATGTTTCGATTTGCACGAAATTGGGCATAGTGTACTGAATTAGGTCTGGAGTGATGCGTGTTAAATTTCCTGATAATCGGTTCAGATTTAGATATAGCTCCCCTATACATTTTCGTCCAATTTTAGGTAAATAGTGCACCAAAGTCCCTATAAATCCTTCTATTTGCATGAAATGGCACAGCGTATTGAATTACGTCTACAATGATGTGTGTTAAGTTTCCTGAAAATCGATTCAAATTTAGATATAGCTCCCATTTATATTTTCGTCCGATTTTAGGTAAATAGTGCACCAAAGTCCCTATAAATCCTTCGATTTGCAAGAAATGGCACAGCGTATTGAATTACGTCTACAATGATGTGTGTTAATAGTGCACCAAAGTCCCTATATATCCTTCGATTTGCACGAAATCGGTTAAAACCGGTTCAGATTTAGATATAGCTCTCATATATATTTTCGTCTGATTTAATGTAGATACAGCACCAAAGCCCATATATATTTCTCATTTTGCTTTAAATCGGCCCGACTTATGATACCCTTCACCACTTTGCCTATGTTCAACAGATGAATCTTAACAGACATCACCATTTTAAGGGACCAGTAAAATGAAATTGGATCCATAAACATGTCATTCTGCAACCGATACTAAATTCTTAATTTGGTCAGATATAGAAGCTATATCTAAATCAGAACCGATATTCAGGAAACTTAACACACACCATTCTAGACTTAATTTATTACGCTGTGCCAAATTTCGTGCAAATCGAAAGATATATAGGGAATTTGGTGCACTATTTATATAAAATCGGAAGAAATTATATATGGGAGCTATATCTAAATCTGAACCGATTTTCTCGAAACTTGGCACACATCATTCTCGGCCTAATTAATTACGCTGTGCCAAATTTCATGCAAATCGAGAGATATATAGGGACTTTGGTGCACCATTTACATTAAATCGGATGAAAATTTATATCGACGCCTCCGAACCATAGTATGCTAATTCTGAAAAGTGAGTTTTTCAGTAGAAGCTTCCAAAGTATGGAAGTTTCTTTAATCTTACGTGCCATGCTAAGTACATTTTTGCTTATAACTTTGGTTTGGATTGGCCGATGATTACCAAAATTTCAGTGAATTTATATTAAGGACCGTAGTATCTAAAAACGTAAAGAACTTTAAAACATGCTAAGTCGACTTAGCATACTATGGTTCGGTGGCATCGATATGGAAGCTATATCTAAATCTGAACCGACTTTTCCCAATTTCAATAGGGTTCGTCCTTGGGTCAAATAAGTGACCTATGCTAAATTTCATCCAAATCGGATCATAAATGCGACCAATACTTTGTTCTCAAAACAACATGGACGGACGGACGAACGGACAGACGGGCATATTCTCAAAAGGAACCATGTGTCTATCTCGTTTCCTTTTGCCTGTTACAAAAACACAAAGACATAATACCCTGCACAAAGACATAATACCCTGTACCACAGTGTGGTGAAGGGTATAAAAATGTGGCATAGGTTGCAGAATGGCATGTGTTGGTTTACATATAGATAAAGATCAGATATTTAAGTTCGTTCAATTTTATGTCTATGTTCTTTCGAAAATGCGACGTCTGTTAAGATACATATGCAGAATATACCCAAAGTGCTGAAGGGTATCATATAGTCGGCTCAGTCCGACTGTTTTTTTTTTTAATCGTGCAAAAATTATTTGCCTTAGTTTTCATTCACATAACTATTTCATGTTTGTTGTTTTTTATTTAGCTTCGATATTTACATAAATTATATAAGTCAGGGTTATAAATAGATATTGTTCTCATTGCAAAGTATAATCGTACCAAATCGTACTTATTTTTTGTTCTGATAATATTGAACGCCTAAAACATGTGCTAATCGTTTTTTTTTTTTTTTTTTTTTTTTGCTTTGAAAATTATTTTCAGATATTTGAGATAGGGATCAGAACCTAGAACTTCTTAATCAAAAAAAAAATATCTTTATTAGAATCACGTGAATTTTATGAAGTGTGTTTTCCAGATGATTATTTGTTTTGTTTGAATATTGTTTAATACTTTGTTGTTTTTGTAGTATTGGTTTTAATTGATAATTGTTTTTAATCGTATCATTGGCATATTGGATCGTATGAGTATTTTGTGTTATATACAACAGCTGCCATAAAGATTTCCAAAGAAAATCAATGATTTGGAGGCTTATTGTTTATGGGACTAACTATTAAAAAAAGAATTATTTTTAAATGCCCCATTATATATTTCTTTGATATACAATATGGAACCTCATAGGGCGGTCTCCGATCGAAGGTGCAGAATACATTTTTAACTTATTAGGTGGTTTATAAAAATAGCATTTTTTTCTGCCAAGAAAAAATTCACAATCTTAAAAAAAGACGGTTGGTAAATTCTACAATCCATTTCCTCTCAATCTTCAACCTGAAGGCCTGAAACTACCTCTTTTAGTTATTTCTCCATCTCATTATCAATGTCAACAAGAACAAGAGCAAAGGAAATAAACTTATCTAAATACAATGAAAACAAAAATGTCATTTTTTTACAACAGCCTTTTACAACCTGCTATAACTATATGACATGCTGTTGTAAAAGTTGTGAGTGAGTCAACCCTATTCTGGCCCTTTAACTAGAGATGTGGCGCATTACGCGAACCATTTTATATCAATTATTCGAAAAAATTGTATATTATTTAACATTTGCAATAATTATCAGCCAATCAGTTAAATCGCAAATGAATGAATGCATTAAAAACGAATCTACTCGAATCCGACCCTAGGGTAATAAATTCAAAGGGTATTTATTAATTGAAGTGTTTGGATGATGATCGATTGGTTTGATTTTTTTTTTTGCGGCGAACAACAACTACAGGAGTATTTGTTATCGCTGAAAAGGTATTATTTAAAAAAGTCCAAGTCATCTTAAAATTCCATACTTTCGGGACAAACATAAAACGCGGAACAAATCAGATACCTATTTTAATATAAACCAGTAACGAAAGTAGTAACGTCGGACGGGGCCGATTATATAATACCCTTCACCATTTCTATTAAATCGGACGAATATATATGTATATATATATATATATACTAGCATATGCCCGCAACTTCGTTAGCGAATGTAGGAAATATTTAAAAATGTATAAACATTATATTTTATTTTCACAGAAAACTGCATATGTCAGAAAAAACAATCCACACATTAATACCAACCATAAATTAAATTTCAGTACCATTTAGTACCAAATTTCATGATTCGAGCTCTAAAGATTCACCAAATTTTCCATTTAGCACACATTATTTCCATAAGTACCCTATGCATATCCCGATCCTACACCCCCACAATGATTCCAAATTCAAATTCAGGATTCCAACTCTATTGGTTCACCCACAATTCAAATTGTACCAAATTTAGTACACAGTAGTACGAATTTCCAAAACTTCCTACATACCCCAATCCTACACCCCACAGTCATCCTAAATCCAAGTTTCAAGATTCCAACTTTATCGGTTGACCCACAATTCAAATTGTACCAAATTTAGTACACAGTAGTACGAATTTCCAAAACTTCCTACTTAACCCAAACCAACACCCCCACAGTGATCCTAAATCCAAGTTTCAGGATTCCAACTCTATCGGTTCACCCACAATTCAAATTGTACCAAATTTAGCACACAGTAGTACCAATTTCCAAAACTTCCTACATATCCCAAACCTACACCCCCACACTGATCCTAAATCCAAGTTTCAGGGTTATAACAATATGATCACCCACAAATCAAATCGTACTAAATTTTGTACATAGTAGTACCAATTTCCAAACCTTCCTACATACCCCAATCCTACACCTGTACAGTGATCCTAAATCAAAATTTCGAGATTTCAACTCTATCGCTTTACCCACAATTCAAACTGTATCAAATTTAGTACACATTAGTACTAATTTCCAAAAATGCATACATATCTCAATCGTACACCTCAAGAATGATCCTGATTCCAAATTTCATGATACTACTCTATTGGTTCTCCTAAAATTCAAATTTTACCAAATTTAGTACCATTTAGTACACATAAGTATCATTTTCTTAAACTGAATCCTGACCCCAATCCCACACCCCTACAGTGATCCTAACTTCAAATTTCATTGTTCCCGCTCTATCGGTTCACCCAAATCCAAACTGTACCGATTATAGTACCATTTAGTACTTTTCGTACTCACAAGTAAAAAATTTGTAAAACTACGTTCATATCCCAATCCTACACTCCGACGGTACTTTTAATTTCAAATTCCAGAATTCCAGCTCGATTTGTATCTCCAAATTAAATTTGTACCAAATATAGTACCATACAGTACTTTTCGTACACATGAGTACACGCTTTCAAAACCATCTCCTTAAATGAACCCTACTTCTCCACCATAATTCACATTCCAAATTTCAAGTTTTTAGCGCTATCCGATCACATGCTACAGAATTTTACGAAATTTAGTACATTTTCGTACTTTTCGATATCTATTGTTCGAATTTCCAAAAACCCTTTGGTACATCTATCCTACACTCCAACAACGATCACCAAACCAAATTTCAGAGTTCTAGCTCCACCGGTTCGCCAAATACAAATGGTATCAAATTTAGTACTTTTCGTACCGTTCTAGTACGAATTTCCAAAAACCCCGGCTTATCTGTCACCTTTGGACCAAGAGTGACCCTCACCCAAAATTTCAAGAATCTAGCTTCAGACGTTTCGTCTGGACGTTGATGAATCGTTAAATCAGTCAGTCAATCAGTCAGTCAATCACTTTACTCTTTTATTACTATAGATATATCAGTTCCCTGTGCCAAATTTCGAGCAAATCGAAAGGTATATAGGGACGAAAATGTATATGGGAGCTATATCTAAATCGGAACCGATTTTCACGAAACTTAACACACATCATTTTAGACCTAATTTATGACGCTGTGCCAAATTTCGTGCAAATCGAAATATATAAAGGGACTTTGTTGCACCATTTACATTAAATCGGACGAACATATATATAGGAGCTATATCTAAATCTGAACCGATTTTCACAAAACTTTGCACACATCATTCTAGACTTAATTCAGTACGCTATGACAAATTTCGTGCTAATCGAAAGATTTTCATAGACTTTGGTGGAGCAATTACCTTAAATCGGATGGAAATATATATGGAAACTATTTCTAAATCTGAACCGATTTTCACGAAACTTAACACACATCATTCTAGACTTTATTCATTACGCTGTGCCAAATTTCGTGAAAATCGAAAGATATATAGGGACTTTGGTACACCATTTACCTTAAATCGGACGAAAATATGTATGAGAGCTACATCTAAATCTGAACCGATTTTTCCCAATGTCAATAGGATTCGTCCTTGAGCCAAACAAATGAGCTGTGCAAAATTTCATCCACTTCGGATCGTAAATGTGACCTGTACATTGTTTACAATTTAACATGTACAGACGGACGGACATGCATAAATCGACTCAGAAAGTGATTCTATGCATATTCCCAAAAGGAACCATGGGAACCCTGTACCACAGTGTGGTAAAGGGTATAATAAAGTTTTTGGTCCAATAGGGGTCTTCGTTGGCCAGTACCCATGCTACATGGTAAATTTGGTTCGTAACTGTGGCCTGTATCGTTTTTACAAATTATAATGGACAGACGGATGGACACACATGTCTAGATCGACTCAGCTAGTATAGATATGATAGATATAGATTTGATCGGTTTCACATCAGCAACACCTACAATATCCCAACACTCTTGGTGAACTAACAAGGTTGTAAGGCTCTTTCTAATCCGAAGAGGCCATATAAAAGTCGACCAAGGCGATCGGCAGAGAATATCGCTGGCATACGAGCCAGTGTTGTTGAGAGGTCCACAAGAACATCCCAAAAACGCCGTTCTCAGCAGTTGGGCATGGCTCGGTCCACTTTACAACGGAATATTCGCATTGATTTTCATTTGTTCCCGTACAAAATTCAATTGACGCAAAGAATGTTGCCCGCGGACAAGCCTCGTCGATTGGAATGGGCCCAAAGAGTCATCGAAATGGCCGAAGATAACGAGCAATTTTGGAACAAAATGATCATGTCCGATGAAGCCCATTTCACATTGAATGGGACCGTAAATAAGCAAAATTGCCGTCAAAATTGTCTCGTCATGACGAAAAAGTCACAGTTTGGTGCGGCGTTAGTGCGAAAACGGACATTGGGCCTTTTTTCTTCCAAAATGAAAATGGCCATGCTGTTACCAACAATCAGGAGCGTTATCGCAACATGAAGAATTTGTTTCCGGGCCGTTTGATGTCGAAAAGTGGTGATTTGGACTGGCCACCGCGTTCGCCCGATTTGACGCCGCCTGACTTCTTCTTGTGAGGAGATTTGAAGTCAAAGGTTGACGCCAGGACCGTAGAAGAGCTCAAGGACAACACTCGTGAAGAAATAGCCGCTATTCCGGCCGAAATGTTGGCAAAAACGATGGAAAATGCAGCAAAAAGGGCACAATACGTCATCAACGCCAGAGGCGGACATTTGAGAGATGTTCATATTCAAAAATTGATGTAAACAAATCGAATTAGAATCGCCAGTGAGTACCTTAAAAACGCTCGAACCACGAAAACTCATAACTTTTCTATCTATAGGTTCTACAAAGGCGACATGCAAATAAAGGCGGCCCTATAACGGGGAAGTGAATGTCCAATCTCGAGCCATTGCGAGATTCGTTAAAATGAGATTTACACCTCAGACTATTTTCCAAGTGATGAGGGAGTTTCAAGTCCGCAGAATCCACATTTCCAGAAGTGATATTAATATCATTGGACGAAGTGTTGGGCACGTCGCTGGGGGAATAAGTCGCGGAGCAAAGTCACACTACGACTGGACTTGGTTGGTGTCGTGTCCCTATAGGCGATATGCATGTAACCTCATCCAATTTTATTTCGACCCCGTCGAAAGTTCGCAACGTCTCCCACCTGTTTTTAATTTGGAAAGGGCTCCTCGAACACATACCGTTATACCTTCGTCTGACCATTCGTTTAATCAGATTAAGACTTCAGAATATTCTTCAAGTGATGAGGGAGTTGATGATCCTAATCGAAGTCCACATTTCCGGAAGTGATTTGGATATAAAAGAACACAGAGTTGGGCACTGAGGGAGTTGAAGGCTCGACGACGACTACGGACCTTTCAAGTCCGCATACGCCAATGTATTAGCGCAGAATTGACACAACCGCACACAAAGACTGAAGCTAATTGGTGCCGAGTCCGAACTAAACCCAATATCTTCCTTAAATATAATATCCTCCCGATAAAACCAGGACGCGGAATGCATGTTACATCACCCAGTTTTATTTTGGTGAGTAGCACCCTCGTCATAAGTCTGGGAAGCGACGTAACCTATCTGAGTCAAATTAGAAAAAGGGTCCCTTGAACCACGGACCGTGATACCTTAAACTAACTATGAAGCTGCGAAAGGCGTAGGGGGAAAGTCATTCATTCGAATATGCCAGTTGCTAGGGCATTAGTTGCACATGAAAGCAGCTACAGCATTGCGAAACCGGACATCCAGTATACGAAAGTAGAAGCCGTTCTGAACCGTAAATATTCCTAGTGTTAAGATTTCTTGTCTAGTGTGTAAGTTATAAATATTACTCCGAATAAGGCTTCCAGCCAGAGCTCAAGCGCCGCTTTCCTTGCTAACCATGCACAAGGGGCCTGAATGTCCAATTTACGGACTTACAAAACTTCGGCTGACCATAAAGTTGCAAAAAGCCTAGACTGAAGAGTGTAAAAACCGTGCGATTACGCCGGAAGCAAGAGTAGAGTTTGACTGCGCTAGCGCACTTTCCATAAGCACAATCCGGGAACTACAGCCGCATCAAATGGAAGCAACAGCGTTACATAAACCGGTAAGTCAGTATACGACCGTTCTGATGCATGGGTTTTGGATATTAATTGGACAACAAGACCCCTCTCCAGGAACAGCGAAAGTACCACAACAAAAATCTCAAATAATCGCAGTCTTGACATCTCCTGTCTAGTGTGTAAGTTGTAAATATTACTCCGAATAAAGTCACCAGTCAGAACATAAGTGACACTTTCCTTGGTTGTTGTTGTAGCAGTTTATAGGATTTGTATATTTCCTGTTTAAGTTGCATCCAGTTCTGTCTCCAGATTTAGTAATGCAGCTAACTCCACTGGCTGTAACCACAGATCTTCCAAAGTGAGGTGAGTAGATTTGGCTGGACAATTGAAAAGGTACAGTGTGGTATGAGGGCCTGTACCACATGCAGGGCAGACATCCTGCACCTGGTCATCAATCCGTGCCCAATACGAATTGAGCCGACTGCACCATCCAGAACATAACTGGGCCAAAACTATTCTGGTTAGTCTGGGCAGCTGACGTTCTTCAGCTGCTATGGGTGGGGGGTTGGTGAGCTCCGAGGACGGCATTCACTTTGTAACCCTTCAGCGCTGCGGCTACATTGCATCGATAGGCAACTTGATCTAAAGGCTCCCTTTTGTATCATTGGACTTCTCCCTCTCTCTCTAGATCATGCAGATCCTTCCTGACACGCCTGGGTGGGGGGAGTCCTATCCACCATATGATGGTTGGGATGATCGTCCCTGAAATACCCGAGCAGGTACTGCAACGAAATCATATTGCTATGCTGACGTACGGGAAGGATCTTCGTCTCCTCATGAAGATGGTCCACTGGTGTCATGAGGAGGCACCCTGTCGCTGTCCTCAGGGCGGCATTCTGACAGGTCTGAATACTTCTCCATTGCGTATCACTGGAATTCGCAGACCACACTGGAACCGCATAGCTTGCCACAGACCGACCTATCGTAACTATCAAGAGCTCAAGTGGTATGTATGTTCAATTTACAGACTTAAAAAACACACGAGTAGAGCATGATGTGATGAGATCGCTTAGTGTGCACCACACACCTAGTGTGAATGTTGTAAATATTACTCCGAATAAAGCAACCAGTCGGAGCACAAGCGAGCCTCTCCTCCTCAAAAAAATTCACGCTTACAGATGTTTTGAGCAAAATTTTTAAATAATCTACTTAAAAAATAATCTTTCAAAATCGACGCACTATCAGTCACTTGAGAGCAATATTTCCGATTTCACGTGATGTGGGAATATGAAAATTGAAAACTTTCTCCGATACCGAAAATTGCTAATTTTTATTCAGAAGTTTTTTTTTGGAATATCGGCATATTTAAATTTAGGTTTTATAATACCTCTTGAACTTCTTTACGGCCAAGTACAAACCTTGAAACCTGAAAGGTTCTCTTCAATTATACGTTCGCTATTCAATTGGCAAATTTTTATTATGCCTATCGATTTGATGTTGTCGGTTTTTTCGGACATTCCTTCCGTATAGTACACAAGTACTTCAGATTTTAATGCTTCTCCTGCTCCTCCTCCTCCTCCTCGACCCTGGGGCAAATATTAAAACGCATCTATCTAAAGCGATGCTATAAATCGTATCGACGAACTTTGATAATCGTATGTAATCGCATTATAAAAACGCCAAAGATATCACCGATTAAAAGAGGTGATAATGTGACAACGTGGTGGTATGTGTGAGCTGGTGTGTGTGTGTGTGGGTCCATAAAAGTGAATTTTTACACGCCATTGTCGGTAATTTCACTGGTGTGGCATGCACAGTTCGTATTGCGTTCATTCATTTACATCAAATTATGGCCCAGTTATAAAAATTGGATGTAATGGACGACGACGACGACGGCGATGATGTAAAGGAGAACACATGCACATACTCATTCATACATCTAATGGCGATAAATGATGTACACATATTCTAAGTGTTCGGTAATTGAATAATGAGGTGACATATTTGTTTTAAGAATTATTCGAAAAAAATGGAACGTAATTGTGTGTGTGTGTGTGTTTTGGCAAAATATCTCTGTGGAAATTGGCCTGCATTATGGGCAGGCACATTAAACGAATAAATTAACTCAAGTGTTCCACACTTCTTTTTCAAATCTACATAATAGCAAAGTGTCCAGGTGTCCGATTCTATATATCAATTTAATATACAACCCAGATTATTGGCTTAGTTGCATGTCCATAAAAATAAATCTAATAAATTTGGTCACTAATACAAAATCAAGATCTTCATCTAAAATTCGTTGATTTTTTTTTTTAGAAATTCATATAAAATCTATTACTTATCGATTAGTCATAAATCGTTTTTTGGAAATACTTATCGTTTATATAAATCACATCAATAATATACCAATAATAAGAGCACGTAGTATTGATTAATAATATAATTTAATAGTATGTCGAAGATTTAAAAAAAATGTAGTTCAATGTTGAATAAGAAGAAATTGTTGGGAATTTTTATTTGAAAGATTTTTTTACCAAAAATAAGGCGAAGACGATTTCAAAATCTCCGAAGATCATATATTTAGAAATAGTGTAAATTATGGAGGATGATATTTATGTTTGCATGCGCTTAGTTTGCTTGTGTTTAAGTTTTCTTGTCTAGCGGGTAAGTTGTAAATAGCATCCCGAAGATAATCCTTGGCAGCTTGAAGAAAGCACTTCTTGTCCCGATAATAGTATAGAAGCACAATGGCAAAGAATTGCCCACTCCCTACAAACTGCAGCAAAAAGAACAATTGGGTACCAAAAACCACCACCAAGAAACCCATGGTACGATCAGGAGTGTCGTAATGCTACTGATGTGAAAAACGCAGCGTAGCAACACGTAACGTGATGGAGAATTATCGGGAGAAAAGGAGGACATTGCGAGCGGTTTTCAGAAAAAAGAAGAAAGAACAAGAAAAACGTGAGCGTGAGCAAATCGAGATGTGCAGGAGTCAGAATGAAGTCCGGAAATTTTACCAACGAGTAAAACATCAAACCAAAGGCTTTGGTGCAGGCACATCCTCCTGTAGAGATGAAGAAGGAAACCTGGTGACAGATACAGACAGCGTGTTGACGATCTGGAAGGAGCTTTTCGAAAAGCTTCTAGTATCAAATAGTGGCCATGAAGAAGAACCAATAAGAGATGATGGTATAGAGTGTATACCACCTAGCCAAGATGAGGTCATAAAAGCAATTAATCGGCTCAAGAACAACAAAGCAGCAGGAGCCGATGGGTTACCAGCCGAACTATTCAAGATTGGTGGCCAGATGCTGGTCAGGAGCATGCACCAGCTGATTAGCACAATTTGGTTAGAAGAATGCATGCCCAATGATTGGAACCTCAGCATCCTCAGACGATATGTGCTAACTATAGAGGAATAAGTCTCCTTCCCATCGCATATAAAGTGCTATCTAGTGTGCTGTGTGAACGATTGAAGACAATGGTCAATGACATCATCGGACCATACCAATACGGCTTTAGACCTGGCAAATCCACCATTGACCAGATTTTCACTCTGCGCCAAATCCGGGAAAAGATCCACGAAAAACACATCGACACATACCACCTATTTGTCGACTATAAAGCCGCATTCGACAGTCCTATCATTTCAGAGGTGTTTAAAGCCATGTCTGCATTCCTACAAAATTAATACGGTTATGCAGGATAACTTTAAGTGGCACAAGGTCAGCAGTTAAAGTAGGAAAGGACCTATCGGAGCCCCTACCGAACGAGGATTCAGACAAGGTGACAGTTTGTCGTGTGATTTTTTTAACATCCTACTGGAAAAGGTCATACGAGACGCAAAGGTAAACAGAAATGGCACTCTGTACACCAAACAACACATGTTACTCGCCTACGCCGATGACATTTATATAATGGGTCGAACATTGCGAGCGGTAACAGCCACCTTTGAACAAATTGAAAACGAGTCTGCCAAAGTGGGTCTGGCAGTAAACGGCGAGAAGACCAAGCTGATGGTATCAACGCGCAAGACGTCCAGTAGACTCGGACAAACTGTGGAACTTGAGAACTACAGCTTCGAGGTAGTTAAAGACTTTATATACCTTGGTACCGCCATAAATAAAACGAATGACATCCGTTTTGAAATTCGGAGAAGGATTGTGATGGCCAACAGATGCGACTATGGTCTAAGTAAGCAGTTTAGAAACAAGGCCACCTCCCGCCAGACCAAACTCACACTTTACAAGACGCTGATACTACCCGTGCTATTATATGGTTCAGAAGCATGGGTACTTGCGCAAGCAGATGGGGTAGCTCTTGGGGTGTTGAAGAGAAAAATTCTCCGAAAGATCTACGGGCCGATCTGCGTCGACGGTGAATATCGGCGTCGAGTGAACCACGAGCTTTACAATTTATACGCGGACATCGACATAGTCAGTCGTATTGAGCTGCAGCGACTACGGTGGCTAGGCCATGTTGTGCGGATGAATGAAAATGCCCCAGCTCAAAAGGCATATAAAAATGAGCCTACTGATGGTTCCCGTAGAAGGGGATGGCCACGAATTAGATGGAAAGACCAAGTAGAAAACAACATCTTGGAACGTGGTCGTACAAATTGGTAGACTTGCGCACAAGACCGACGCAAGTAGCAATTATCTGGGACACAAAGGTGAAAAATGGGCGGAATAACCCAAAAGAACAAAATTGAACAGCAAGCCAAAACTCAGACGGACCCACCACCTTCTCGGAAGGGGCGGAGAAGAATAGGTTTCTGGAAGAGTAGACGAACGACAAACCCGCAAAAAAGAAAAAGAGCTTACCGTCGGTTAATAGCAAAAGAAGGCATGACCTACCCCAAATCAAAGGAGACTTCAAAATCCATCTACTGAGGCTGAAACTGCGGCTCTAGGCGAATAGCCAGAATGAACCGAAGGAACAATATTGAACAGCAAGCCAATGAATGAACCGCCAGAATGAACCGAAAGAACAATATTGAACAGCAAGCCAATAATCAGACGGATACACTACCTCCTCGGAAGGGGCGAAGAGGATTAGGTGTCCGGAAGAGAAGACGAACGGAACGACAAAACCGCAAAAAAGAAAAAGGAGCTTCCAGTCGGTTGATAACAGTCTGTTGATAACAAGAGAAGACTTAATCTACCCGAAATCAAAGGAGACCGTCACAATCCATCTACTGAGGCTGAAACTGCGGCACTAGGCGAATAGCCAGAATTAGCCGATGGAACAAAATCAAACAGCAAGCCAATAATCAGACGGACCCACTACCTACTCGGAAGTAGCGAAGAGGATTAGGTCTCCGGAAGTGCAGACGAACCACAACCCCTCAAAAAAGAAAAAGAGCTTACTAATAGCACGAGAAGCCAGAATGAACCGATGGTACAAAATTGAAAAGCAAGTCAATACTCAAACGAACGCACTACGTCCTCGGAAGGGGCGGAAAAGATTATGTTTCCGGAAGAGTAGACAAAAACCAAAACCGCAAATAAAGTAAAAAGAGCTTCCAGTCGGCTGATAACAAGAGAAGACATAACCTACCCGAAATCAAAGGAGACTGTCAAAATCCATCTACTGAGGCTTAAACTGCGGCACTAGGCGAATAGCCAGAATGAACCGATGGGACAAAATTGAACAGCAAGCCAACAATCATATGGACCCACTACCTTCTCGGAAGTGGTGGAGAGGATTAGGTTTCCGGAAGAGTAGAAAAACAACAAACCCGCAAAAAAAGAAAAAGAGCTTAACGTCCATGCCTTTTCTTGATATTAGAAAAGGTATGGCTTACCCGAAATCAATGGAGACTATCAAAATCCATCGACTGAGGTTGACGATGACGGCTCTAATATCAAGAAGATTAGCGCTGCATGCGAATCTTCCAAAATGACAAACGAGAATTCACAAAAGAGGAAGACAGCGGCAACGAATAGTAAGGAGCCGCCATCTAAAGCAAATGTTGCCAGGAGCCAGAACAGAGACGACCTCTGCCAGCTCGACGAAACAGCGTATCTGGAAAATTAAAAAAATGAGACCCATAAGGAGGCGAAAGTTGCGGTCAACAATAAAATCATGGAGATCTTATTGATCTGGACAACAGCAGTGGCTTCAATCAAACTTGAGATGGAGAGGAAAATGTACCGTCCTCAATTACAAAAGGCAACGGTCTTCGTCAGAGGTTTGGGGAGATTTGTGAGAAACGAAGAATTTGATCTACAAAACAGGACACTGCTTGGAAGAAATGGGAAGTCTTCCACAGGGCGAAGGAAGAAAATGGAATTCTACTTGTGGTGGGCCTATACAACTTTTAAACGGAAAAACTTAAAGACTGGAAAGGAGGAGTTTGAAGAGTAGTGAGGAAGAAAAACCTAGCAACAAAAGTGAGGTAGCCGAGGGGAAGATAACCGATTCCCAATAGGACTGTTTACTGGAAGAAAATTGACAGAGGTCATCCAGGTAAACCTCCATCGGAGTAAGACGACATCATTGGTTTATACGGGTGAAGGAGTGTTAAAATACGGTGTTAAATACGGTATTAATCACTAATAACAAATATTACGGCCACCACCGAAACCGACATTCGTTCGCATCAAGTCCAAAACTAACTGGGTAAAATTCAGGATATTCATGAAATATAGGTTAGGGCTACGGCCAACAATAACAGCCTAAACACTATCTGCCTTTGAAAATGACCCAGAAGATTCAAAAGAGGTCCGAAGACTTAATCTTCCACGCAAAGCGTACAACAAAATGACTAGTACCACTAAACGTAGGTTCAATATTTATTTTAAAGTCCTAGCCAAGGTCCAATATCCCACCAAAGTGCCTGTAATTTTACATTCCCATTTCCTGAAGGTAAAAAAGACTTCCTCACGCACAGATTTCCAACATAAACCCTGGTTCTGACATAGGTCCCTTTTAATGAGTATTTTCGGTATTATGAAGATCCCAGCCACATTTACATCCAGGTTCTTAAAGTCAGGGTGACTTCCTTAAGGAGAATTTTCAACATTGTCCCTGGTTCTGACATAGCTGTCATGCAACGGTTGGTTCAATATTTTCAAGGTCTTAGAAGCAATTTTCCATTTCTTAAAACAGAAGACAAAAACACAGGCCAGATTCTGCCATAGATCCTTTATAATAGGTAATTTTGGTATTTTAAGGATCATATCCATATTGGTGTACAACGTGCGCACATTGGAAATGCAGATTCGCAGGTCGTGGTCCTTTATACGTTTGCGGGGGTCGTCAATATTAGGGTAGTATTATTTTTTCCGAGTGTGGGCAACTAACCCGCCGCATCAACGCATTTTTCATAGTTCTTGTGGGAGAACTCGCGGCACATGTCAGACCAATATTTCAACGGGTGATGAAAATAGTTACACCAGTGTCCACAATTGAAATGGTCAGTGTCCACAATTGAGATGAAAGATGGGCCAAGATAAGCCTGGGATTCGCCATGTTAAAGCCAATCAGAGCCGTTGCTTGGTATCTATCATACCCCAGACCACTCTGTTCGACTTTTAGGGACATATATTTTTTTTTCTTGGGGGACGGGTACCTGTTACTTCGGAACCTATTTTTAAAGGTTATAAAAGCACACTTTCATTAAGTTGTGTCATCATGGGATTATCTCAATCCGTTTGTAGGTTACTAAGATCCATATCTTTTAACCTAAAACAGATACAACAAACATGTTAAAAAGCTCGATATGTAGTCTATCGTTTGGGACAATATGTGAGAGGGACTTTAATGGAGCCTTATTCGACTTTTAGGGGGTTTAAAAAAATATATGTTCTAAAACCGATTTTTTTACTGTATATTAAGAGATAAAGTCAAACTTTAATAGAAAGAATTTTTATAACCTTTAAAATTTATTTATCGATTTCGTTGAACCGGTTACTCGTACCCGAACTTCCGTCTCAAATAACCGGGTACGTCCCAAAAATTCGTATTCGAATTATTAGGGTACTAATACCCACCCCTGCAAAAATATTTCAAAAAGAGTCTGATCTACCCTAGCGAAATTTTTACCCGTTTTACTTTGAGCCACTGTATGAGTATGAGTATTTTGTTTTATGTTTACTCAACCAGAACCCTCCCAAGCGGTTAGTTGACAACAGCTCACGTTTGGCGCTTCTCCATTTAACATTAAATGTTATTGTGTGGAACATAGCAGGCAGTTGACAGATGATGTCAACAACAAATGATGTTGCAGCGCTGCTGAAGTCTCTCTCTCTGTTTTTCTGCCCAAAATTGCAGCTCGAGTCACTGAATCGATTACATTTTCCCACTGGGTCTAATTATTCTCTCTCTCTCTCTCTGTTATTGTTATTGAAATTTGACACCGGGCCGGTTAAAATTTGTAAACGTCAAAGTGAGGAAAATAAAAAACAAACATTGCAAAATAAAAATATTTTGGAAAAAAGAATTAATTTTTGTTTCTAAATAAAAAAAATAATTTAAAGGAATATTTACACGTGTAAATGCATTCCACCACGTGTAAATTTTAAAACGCAGTGAATCCAATTTTTGTTGAAGCCTCTCACAGTGACCGTAAAAACCAAAACAAATGTCAGAACCGAATTGTAAAAAAGCTGTAAAATTTGTAAAGTGCATTCTATCAAAAAATATCTAATAAAAGAAACAACAAATACAATAAAATCTACAACAACAAGACGGCCGTTGGATATCATTGTTAAAAAAAAAGTACCAGAAAAATCAGGTAATATAAAATAACCAGGTGAACCAACCAGCGGAATCTGAAACTGAATAGGGCTGCAAGGTACATATGTGTAGGTTGCCAGTTCACCTATCCGCCCTACCACCTCCCCTTACAATCTCAAATAAACCAAATTTTATTACTTCTCATTTTAATTATCTAATAGCCATTAAGTTAAGTCATGATGCAGTTCATCACTCGTTGTTTTTATCGTTCCGCAGCCCATCGCCAATAGACATTTAGCTGTCTATAAAAGAGAGATTACATCTGTCTCAGCGCGTACATATGTACGATATATAGACAGTCATAAAATGCGATGTAATGACGACTGATAAACGCATGCTAATCACATGAACAAATACTTTATACAGTTTTTGTTTTTAACACCTTCAAGGTAAGATTTTCACCTGTAAGATCAGCCATCATCTACTTGACAGAGAAGTTCTGAATGCGAGGTTTTTATGATCCCATACAATGTGTCGAAGTTTTATTGGCAATATCAAGATTGACATTAAGATTTTTCCCTAAAGATAGGGGGAGTTTTTGTTTCACTTTTATATTTCAAGGGTATATTAAATTTATCATTACGTTTGCAAAGACTTCGAAATTTTTGTCGAAGATCCTATAATTTAAATATATTTTGGAGCCTAGTAAAATATTTCGGATAAATTACTACCCAGGAAACAATTTTCCATATCGTTCCATGTTTTAGTGTAGCACTCATATATGGGTTCCGATCTATGTATAAGAACCTGGAAGCTAATCGAAGCGTCTGCAATTTCCCATTTCAAATTCTCAGACTTCTTCGCTGAATATTTTCAATATTGGTATATGTATTGAGATATGCCTCATATAAGATTCCCGATCGTTTTTATACCCACCACAACTAGTCCAAGAAGATTGTTTTTGGTAATGATCGGTTGATATTCAGATGATGAAATGGACCAAATTTTTGTCTATTTTTCTGATCGCATTAAAATCCACAATTTTGACCCGAAAATCACTAAACTTTACACGGAGAAATGGATTTGGCCAAGGAACAATCGTGGCTCTTTTCATGACAATAGGTCAATATTTAGCGGATCAAATGCGCCCAGACTGGTACTTCATGGAAAGTGGTACATTTTGAAACATAATTCGGAAAAGTTGCCAGTGTAGGAAAGATGATCTGTTGAACTCTACTCGGACAAAAAGATGCAAACATCACGAAATATTTCGCAGACCAGGGATCTCCATAGATCTGTAGAAAGTTAGAGTTTAGAGGTAATTGTGTAGGGAATTATATGATCGACCTCGCCCGACTATACTGCTCCGCTCACTAGTTTAGCTTTAAAATACCTTTTTAAAAGCCTCTCAAGGGTCTTATGTCGCCAAAGAAACAAAAAGGCTAAATTCCTTCAAAAATTTTATCAATGAAATATATTTCAGAGGTATACTAAAATACCTTTAAGGAGACATTCTCTTTTCAAAAACTAATATAATCAAAAGATCTCTCCAAAATATTCTGCCTTCGGTTGGCCTCTCAAAAGCCTTCTACCGTCAGAAAAATCGATTAGTCATCCACTTTATAGTTTAACTTTCACAGAACTACTATTTGGGCTGTCCTATACGACTCCAAAAATACCTTTTATAGGCATTCTATTGAGGTCATAACGTTTCGAAAGACCTTTCAATTGCCTTATTTCTTTAGAAGACTTATCTGAAGTCCTTCGATAGACCTCAGAAGGACCTCCAAAGGGTGTCTGACCCCTCTAACACCATCTGTCTTCAGAAGACCTTCCAATGGTCATGTCTCGTTACAAAACCTGTCGTATGTCCAACCACTTTTGAAAGGTATTTTTTCTTCTAGAAAAAATAAAATAATCGAACAGCAGCAGACTATTCTCCTTCCAGCATACATTTCAGAGAACAATTTAAAAGTCCTCTACCTTCAAATGACTCCCTTAAAACCTTCCGTGAGAAAGACTTTCTGCCTTCGATTGACCTCACAAATTTTCGCAATCTCGAAATGAGCTCTTAAAGGCCGCTTGCATTTGACTCCTCTAATACATTTGGTCTTCAATGACCTTATTTCTTCAGAAGTCCCATATTATTAACATTGGAACCCTCTTGAATGGTCAATTAATAAAAGAGCTTTCTAGAAGATCTTTTAAAAAATTGCAATTTTAAGAATACATCCCAAAGACCTCCAGTCTGCCTTCACAAGTCATCACAAATGCTTTGTGTCTATTTAAAGTTCCTAAAGTGTCTTATGTGCTGAGCCCATCTGTGTACGCTTGACCTTTCAAATGCATTTCGTATTCAAAAGGCCTTTTCTAGGTCTTGGGTATTCGGCTCTAACAACTTCTGCCATTGGAAGACCTCTCCAAGTTTCTAAAAATGTGGTATATCTACTGAAAAGATCGATCGCTTACCATTCTGTCTTAAAAATGTGCAAGTTTTTTCTTTTGTTAGTTGGAAGATCCTAGCTGTTTTTTTAACAAAGGGGCTGTAATGTGACAGCTTCCTCAGGAAAAATTCAATATAGAATTAAGTTTTCTATGTAGAGTTATAAAATAGAGGTATTTTTATGGTTCTAACTCTAATTTTCCAAACAACATTTCAGACATAGAAATTTCCATGTTATGATATAATCTCGATATAAGTTTCCAGCCGATTTTTGCCGGACTTTCCGCATAGAAGGTCCGAGCTGCATTTTCCAATGGAATTGTCCTTTCCGGACATTATAGAAGTTTTCTATAGACAGGATAGCTTACAGAAGACTTCAATATACACAAGTCCTTATAGAGGTGTTATTTAAAGACAATGACTTCATTAGGTATTCTACAGTCAGATGTTAAATAGAAAATCGTATAAAGAAAATTGTATAAACGAGAGAAGATATTCTCAGTTATCAGAGCATTCGTCAAAGGTTTAACGTCAAGGTACAATTTTAATGATAAAAGAAATAGATAAACAGCTTTTTTAGGCAGCTATTTTTTTTGTGTTCTATAAACAGTCCTTTTGGAGACCATCAAAGGATAAAATGCATTTTTATGGTTCTGAACCCTTCCCGAATATTTTAAACGTTTTCTATAGACAGGATACCTTGCAGAGGACTTCTATGTACTCAAGCCTTCTAGAGATATTATGACAGACAGATGTTAGATAGAAAATGATGCCAAAATCTTGTATAAACGACAGACGATCTTCAATAGTTAGAATGGCTTCTAGATGTCTTCTCCGGAAGAAATAATACTTTCTGTAGATCTTTAATATACAGAAGTCAACCTTAGGCGGAAAACTTTCTTGGAGTATTTTATGGGCTGTTTGCTTTTTAAGATAATATGGAGATATGACTTCTGAAGGTCATCTAAATACAGAAGCTCTTCTAGATCTTCTTCACAGGACTTTTATAGTCAGAAGACATTCAAGGGGACTTATACAGACAGATGACGTTCTAGAGGGTGTAGAGAAGACCTTCAAGCGGTCTTATACAGACAGAGGACTTTCTAAAGGTCTTATACCGAAAGAAGGTGCCCTCTAGATCTCCTTTAGACTGAAATTTGTTAATGATACTTTTGACTAACATTTTCTAATGGTTTTTTATAAATTGCAGACTTGTCCAAGTTTGTTTCTGAAGGTCCTCCATAGACAGAAATCCCGCTGAAGGTCTTTTATAGATAGAAGACATTATATAAGTGTACTATAGACACAAGACCTTTTGAAAATCTTCTAGGAAGTGTCCTATCTTTTTATGGTATTTTTAGACCTTCTGAGCAAAATAAAATACTTCGATTTAGCCCGGTTGATTTGTTACTCTGTTGAAATGGTCCCCGGGTGCCCTGTGCGTACGTTCTGCCTCTTTATATGGGCCCCAACTGAATTTAGGGTATTTAAGGTCCTAAAATCACGATCTACATTAAATTTCTGCATATTTGCATTTGGGTTTATTTAGAAATTATAGGTCTATGTTTTGAAATTTTCAATATAGGACAATGTTCTGACATAACCTCATTTAAAGATGGAGTCACCTAAGTATACCCTTCACCACACTGTGGTACAGGGTATTATGTCTTTGTGCATATGTTTGTAACAGGCAAACGGAAACGAGATAGACACATGGTTCCTTTTGAGAATATGCATAGAATCACTTTCTAAGTCGATTTATGCATGTCCGTCCGTCCGTCTGTCTGTCTGTGCATGTTAAATTGTAAACAAAGTACAGGTCGCATTTATGATCCGAATTGGATGAAATTTGGCATAGGTCACTTATTCGGCCCAAGGACGAACCCTATTTAAATTGGGAAAATCGGTTCAGATTTAGATATAGCTCCCATATATATATTTAACCGATTTAATGTAAACAGTCCCTATATATCTTTCGATTTGCACGAAATTTGGTACAGCCTAATCATTTAGGTCTAGAATTATGTCTGCCAAGTTTCGTGAAAATCGGTCCAGATTTCCATATAGCTCCCATATATAGTTTCGTCCGATTTCATGTAAATGGTGCCCTAATGTTCTTATATATCTTTCGATTTCCACGAAATTTGGTATAACGTACTGAATTGAGCCTAGAATGATGTCTGCTAAGTTTCGAGAAAATCGGTCCAGATTTCCATATAGCTCCCATATATAGTTTCGTCCGATTTCATGTAAATGGTGCCCCAAAGTCCCAATATATCTTTCGATTTGCACGAAATTTGGCATAACGTAATGAATTAAGCCTAGAGTGATGTCTGCCAAGTTTCGAGAAAATCGGTCCAGATTTAGATATAGCTCCCATATATAGTTTCGTCCGATTACATGTAAATGGTGCACCAAAGTCCCTATATATCCTTCGAGTTGCACGAAATGTGGCATAACGTACTTAATTGAGCCCAGAATGATGTCTGCCAAGTTTCATGAAAATCGGTCCTGATTTAGATATATCTTCCATATATAGTTTCGTCCGATTTCATGTAAATGGTGCCCCAAAGTCCCTATATATCTTTTGATTTGCACGAAATTTGGTACAGCCTAATCATTTAGGCCTAGAATGATGTCTGCCAAGTTTCGTGAAAATAGGTCAAGATTTACATATAGCTCCCATATATAGTTTCGTCCGATTTCACGTAAATGGTGCACCAAAGTCCCTATATATCCTTCGATTTGCACGAAATTTGGCATAACGTACTGAATTGAGTCTAGAATGATGTCTGCCAAGTTTCGAGAAAATCAGTCCAGATTTCTATATAGCTCCCACATATAGTTTCGTCCGATTTCATGTAAATGTTGCACCAAAGTCCCTATATATCTTTCGTTTTGCACAAAATTTGGCATAACGTACTGAATTGAGCCTAGAGTGATGTCTGCGTTGTTTCGTGAAAATCGGTCCAGATTTAGATATAGCTCCCTTTTATTATAGATTGATTTTAAGTAATTGACGCACCAAGAACCAATAGGAACAAAACGTTCTGAAATTAGTATAACCTATCCTGTCACTAGTTTGTTTGAAATCGCTTAATATTTGGATAGAGCTTCCATATATATTTTCGCCCGATTTCAAGTAAATTGGGCATCAAACTCCTCATGTTAGTCAGTTTGACATCAAATTTTGCACAACGTACAAAATTGAGCATAGAATTATGTAGTTGCGTTTTCTAGAAGTACAGACATAGCCCAACGGATGACCCATTTATATTTGTTTGAAGTCGATTTACATACTTTATGGATAGGTCTTGGTAGATTCATATTTAGATAAATATCACATATTTTATTTCATCCAATTTCATGCTAATAGTCCTGTTTAATATACCCATAGTGGTGAAGGGTATCATATAGTCGGCCCCGTCCGACTTTACTACTTTCCTTACTGGTATTTGTTTTTGTTGTTGTTTTATTGTTTTTGTATTTTTTCTTAATTCAGTTACAACAATTAGATGCCGGCCAACGATGAGGATGGGAAAGTAATTTTTTTGTTTGTTTGATTTGATATAAAATATAATAATTATTATTGGCGTTGGAGGTATAGAGTTAATGGACCGCATCGACATACAAACAATCATACTATAATTTATCAAATGGGAGATCTGTTGAGATGTACATCTGGCGCTTAATGATGAGCAGTGGGAAAATTAGAAAAAATTAATTGAAATTTGAAAAGAAATTCGAAACTGAACAAAAATTTTTGTTGGGGAAACTTTGCTGAATAGAGTGTTTTCTATAGAAACACTCGGGTGAATTGAGGTTATCTATTAAGGAAAAAGGTCCGTTCTTTAGAACGAAGGCATCTTATGTAGATGGAGGACCTCCTGGTCCTTAATAAGGGCCAAAGCATTGCTAAATTGACAGTTTTATATAGAATAACTTTTTCTCAATTAGGTTTCTCTATAGAAAAATTTAGCTGAATTGCGATTTTTTTCAGAAAATCTTTGCTGAATTAGGTTTTTGTATAAAAAACACCGCTGAATTAAGTTTTCTTCAAAAGAAACTTGATGAGTTGTGTTTATCTATACAAAAATGTTACTAAATTGGATCCTTCTATAAAAATACGTTGCTGAATTGTGTCTTTTATGGAAAAACGTTGCTAATTTTTTTTATTTATACAAAATCTTTTCAAAATTAGGGGGTTCTATAGAAAAACTTTGCAAAAATTAATTTTTATCACGGAATGCTTTTCTGAATTAAGTTTTTCTATAGAAAAACTTTGCTGAATAGTATTTTTCTTCAGAAAATCTTAGCTGAATTAAGTTATTTCCATTAAAAGCATTGCTGAAATGAGTTCTCTGTAGAAAAATGTATCAAAATATCGGTTTGGTGTAAAAAAACATCCCTTAATTTAGTTTTCCCTATGAAAACCTTAGCTGAATTGAGTTTTTCAACAGAAACCCGTTGCTGAATTACTTTTTATTGGAGAAAACTGCGATTTTTCTATGGAAACGTTTTGCTGAATTGAGATTTTATATAGATATACTTTGCTGAATTGCGTTTTTCTTCAGAAAATGTTAGCTGAATTAAGTTTTTCCATTAAAAGCCTCTGCTGAATTGAGTTTTTCTGTAAACAAATGTAGCTGAATTTGGGTTTTATGTAGAAACATCTTAGCTTGATTGAGTTTTACCTATGAAAACCTTAGCTGAATTGAGTTTTTCAACAGAAAACCGTTGCTGAATTACTTTTTTTATTGAAGAAAACTGTGATATTGCTATGGAAACGCTTTGCCGAATTGAATATTTTTAATGAAAAACTGAGACGAATTGAGTTTTTTGTTGGAAAAAATTGCGGTACTGTTTTTTTTCTCTATAGGGAAACCTTGCTGAATTAAGTTTTCGTAAAATTGTTTCATAAATATTTTGCAAATTTGATTTTTTTTTTTAATTTTTCTCCAGAAAAACCTTGCTGAATTTATGGTTTTCTAGTAAAACTTTTTTTGGGGGAAATTAAATTGATGTTTTTTATGGAAAACCCTTTGCTGAATTAAATTGTTCTATTAAGAACTTTGCCAAATTGTTTTTTTTTTTTATAGAAAACCCTTTGCTGAATTAAATTGTTCTATTAAAAACCTTGCTGAAAAAAATGAAAAAATTTGAAAATTGATTGCAATTGTTTCCAGAAAAACTTAGCTGAATTGAGAACTTTCGATTTTTTTTAAGAAAAGCTGAGCTGAATTCAGTTTTCCTTTGCAAAAATCTTGCTGAATTATGTTTTACTGTGGGAAACCTTTGTAAAATTATTTTTTCCTTGGAAAACCCTTTGCTGAATTACATTTTTCTATATAAAGCCTTTCTGAATTGAATTTTCTATGAGAAAGTTGAGCTTAATTGACTTTGAAAACTATGCTGAATTGATTTTTTATAGAAAAGCATTGCTGAATTAAGTTTTCTTATAAAAAGAATTTGTAAAATTGATTTTTTTTTAATTTTTTTTTTTCTCAAAAAAAAAACCTTGCTGAATTGAGAAATTTCAATTTTGAAAAGCTGGGCTGAATTCATTTTTTTGAATTAGGTTTTCCTATAGCAAAATGGCGCAAAATAGTTTTTCTATGAAAAACGCTGAATTAAATTTTTCATAAGAAAAACCTTGCTGAATTCATTGTTTTTTAAAGAAAACTTGGCTGAATTAAAATTTTAAATAGAAAAAACTTAGGGAAATTTATTTTTCTCCCACTAAATTATGATTTTCTATAATTTTTGCCGAAATAAATCTCTCCACATAATCTGCTTTCCAAATTTGTTTTTTCTTCTGACACCTTGCTTGCTTCGCTTAATAATTTTTCTTGATTAACTGCCTCCACAAAACGTTCGTCCCTTGACCACTATAAACACACATATACGTATTAAAATCACCATCAATTCAAAATTATTTTGGTCAATTTGCGAATGGCCAACCAACCAAACCTCAATTGCGGGATCATAAAGATATATGGGACCCATAAACCTAAAATACCATTTATCATGAAATTATTATGAGAGTACAATTTCGGTTGGTTGGTTCTTGTCGTTATTGGTATTGCGGAATAATAAAATAATCTCATCGTTGGGCCATAAATTTGATTGATATTGACGTTTTCAATAAGTTTGGCTACTTCCCATATTTAGCGATTATGTTTTTGATTTCGCAGTTCAGATCGCTCACCTTTAATATCGGGGGATAATCAGTGAATGTGTTTGAGTTTGTTGTCGTTGTTGCCGGTTGCTATTTTATTGGGTACCTCAGGGCGATCTTATCGCAATGTGTTTTTAATCAATAACTGATTAGTTTTCGTCCTCGAGTTAAAAGCCAATTTTTTTGTTGGTTCTGTTTTCTAAGCATTGAAGCTCATTGAATAGCGCGGGCTGTCGAACTGGGACTTAATTAATAATGACATATAGTCTGGCTAAGTTTCGAGTACACTTCGGTTTTGGAAAAAACTGAATTCCAATTGCTGATGGCGATGATGATGACAAGGCATGAAAGTCATTTCAGCTTTCGAAGTAAAAAAAGTAGTTATAGCAGATAAGTTAACTGACTGACTGATTGATTGCTCAGGAAGATAGTGATCTCATAACCACAATTGCTGTTTGGCTATTTCATTTTCCATTGTCACAAGTGACTTAGAAATCACGTTTAGGTACTTCACCTCGCAACTGATTTAAAATGCAAATTAGTAGCAGAAAATCCCTTTTTTCATTAGAAAAATTAATGGTTAAACTATGCGGGTTTTATTTTCATTACCTAAGGAAAATAAAACCCGCATTCATTACCGGCGATTGTAAGCACAGACGTTTGAAGTATATTCAGCAAAATATTGTTAAAAAAAATTTGCATCTATTTTGTAAAAAAAAACTCAATTCCGGTTAGTTTTTATTAAATAACGTTTATTCAGCTAAGTTTTTCTATGAAAAAAATCAATTAAGCCCATATTTTCTATAGTTTTTGCAAAATAAATTAATTTAGCTAAATTTTTATAAAAAAAATAATTTAACAAAGATTTTCTATGCAAAAAACACAATTCAGCTAAGTTTTGTTTTAGAAATACTAAATTCAGCTAAGGTTATTCTTAAAAGAACTCAAGTATGTTTACGTATAAACACTATTCAGCTAAGTTTTTCTATGGGAAAACTCAATTCAGCAAAGTTTCTTCGTGGGAAAACTTAATTCCGCAGTGTTTTCCATAGAAAAATGCAATTCGTCAAAGTTTTTCCTTGAAAAGATTTAATTCAGCAAAGCTTTTCTTTGAAAAAGAAAATTTCTGCAAACTTTTTATAGTAAAACTTTATTCAGCAAGGTTATTTTATCACAAAAAAAACAAAATTCAAATTTTCAAAAAAAAGTCAACTCAGCACTGTTAATCTAAAGAAAAACTCAATTCAGCAGAGGTTTCTATAAAAAACTCTTATTTGACAAAGCTATTCGAAAGAAAAACCCAATTCAGCAAAATTGTTCATTAGAAAACCTCAATTCAGCTAAGGTTTTTCATAAAAGAACACAATTCCACAAAGTTTTTTTACGTAGAAACTACATTCAGCTAAGTTTGTTTCTATGTGAATACTCCATTCAGTTATGTTTTTCCTCTTCGGCAAATGTTTACTATAGAAAAACTAAATTCAGCAACGTTTTTCTAAAGAAACAATTGAATTCAGCTAAAGTTTTCCTTAGAAGAACTCAAGTTCGCAACGTTTTTGTATGTATAGACTCTATTCAGCTATGTTTTTCTATGGAAAAACTCAATTCAGCTAAGTTTCTTAATGGAACAACTCTATTCAGTTATTTTTTTTACATTCTGGCAAATGTTTACTATAGAAAAGTGTTTACTATATAATTAAATTCAGCTAGGTTCTCAGTATTAGTAAAACTTATCTCAGCTAAGTTTTTCTATTGAAATACTCAATTCAGCAAAGTTTCTTAAAGAAAAACTCAATTCAGCTAAGTTTTTCCAAAAAAATATTCAATTCAGCGAAGTTTTTATTTAGAAAAATTCAATTAAGCAAAATTTCTCAAAGTTTTTTTTTAAGTATAAACTCTATTCAGCAAAAATTTTCTATGGAAAAACTCAATTCAGCTATGTTTCTTAGTGGAAAAACTCTATTCAGTTGTGTTTTTCCGTCAACTAATACAATTCAGCTAAGTTTTTTCTTCAAAAAATTTAATTCAGTTTTTTTTTTAATTCAATTCAACAAAGCTTTTCTATGAAAAATTTAATTCAGCAAAGTCTGTCTTTGAAAAAAATCAATTCAGCAATGATTTTCTTTGAAAAAAGTCAATTCAGCAAAGTGTATTTTGTAGAATAATTCAATTTGCCACATTTTTCCGTAAAAAATGCAACTTTGCAAAGACGTCTGAATATCTATCACCCCAAAAAACACCTTTCAATGTAGTGTGTGTGTGGGAACTTTTATTAATTTTTCTTCTACGCCATATATAAATTCCTAAGGTACTTTACTTATATTTAAATTAAGCTTTATTAAGGCGTCTGGATTTGCTGAATACAAATTGTTTAATAAATTCACACACTTAGAACTTATTTAAGTGTGTGAGAGTTTATTAATAAAAAAACAGTGTCGTTAGACCGAGGAGATGACGGTGATTTGTGAATTTTAAAATCTAGATTTAAGCGATCGTCCAACGCCGTCTTGTTTGTGTCTGTCAGATTGGAGTTTGACCTTTCAACCTCTAGCAATGGAAATTCAAATAAGAAGAAAAGACAATTTTAGAAAGAGAGATAGAGAGGGAGAAGCAGGACAAGTCAATTTTAGAGGAGTAAAATAACATTGTGCGGTCTTTTGCCTGATGCTGCTTTACTCTCTCTCTCTCTCTCTGAAATTTACTTTCCCTCTCATTTGAGTTTCCATTGCTAGAGGTTGAAAGATCAAACAGGGTTTTGTGTCTTGGTGCATATGTATGTAACAGGCAAAAGGAAAAGAGATAGACCCATGGTTCCTTTTGAGGATATGCATAGAATCACTTTCTGAGTCGATTTATGCATGTCCGTCTGTCTGTAGATGTTAAATTGTAAACAAAGTACAGGTCGCACTTATTTGGCCCAAGGACGAACCCTATTGAAATTCAAGAAAATCGGTTCAGATTTAGATATAGCTCTGATTTAAGGTAAATGGGGCAACATAGCCCCTATTTATCTTTCGATTTGCACGAAATTTGGCATGGAAGACTCAATTAGGTCCAGAATGATGTGTGTTAAGTTTCGTAAAAATTGGTTCAGATTTAGATATAGGTCCAATATATAGTTTCGTCCGATATAAGGTAAATTGTGCAACAAAGTCCCTACATATCTTTCGATTTGCACGAAATTTGGCACAGCGTACTGAATTCAGCCTAGAATGGTGTGTATTAAGTTTCATAAAAATCGGTTCAGATTTAGATATAGCTCCCATATATTTTTTCGTTCGATTTAAGGTAAATGGTGTACCAAAGTCCCTATATATCTTTCGATTAGCACGTAATTTGGTATAGAAGACTGAATTAGGTCCAGAATGATGTGTGCTAAGTTTCATGAAAATCGGTTCAGATTTAGATATAGCTCCCATATATATTTTCGTCCGATTTAAGGTAAATTGTGTAGCAAAGTCCCTATATATCTTTCGATTTCCACGAAATTTGGCACAGCGTACTGAATTAAGCCTAGGATGATGTGTGCTAAGTTTCGTGAAAATCGGTTCAAATTTAGATATAGCTCCCATATATATTTTCGTCCGATTTAAGGTAAATTGTGCTCCAAAGTCCCTACATATCTTTCGAAATTTGGCACAGCGTAATGAATAAGGTCTACAATTTTATGTAAATTTCGCCCAATTTTATGTAAATTGTGCACCAAAGTCCCTATATCTTTCGATTTGCACGAGGGTACTGAATTAAGTCTAGAATAATGTGTGCTAAGTTACATGAAAAGATTCCCTTCACCGTGGGTTGTGTTGTGATGTTCGGCTTTCATTTGTGGTCTATAGATCGACTCG
The DNA here is from genome assembly GCF_032173495.1 of Musca vetustissima. NCBI lineage: Eukaryota > Metazoa > Arthropoda > Insecta > Diptera > Muscidae > Musca > Musca vetustissima. The sequence goes on from NW_026886187.1 coordinate 46,085, forward strand.
AAAATAACGCAAAAAATTAAGTTTTCGGTCCACTTCATTCCAAAATTATTATCTGATCTGATCACCGAAAATTATAGGCGTTGTCCTTGACCATACCCGGAACCTCATGTAAGATTTCAAAGCGATCAGCGCTATAGTTCCGCTCTCTAGAGTGATAATGGGTTACTAAATAATATACGAATACGGAGATACCTGTAAATATTTAGGTGTAACTCCCACATCCGAGCACATACAATAATATAATTGGTCTTAATTTAAAGGGCAACCACTCCTCTTGGATATAATATCAACTTCTTGGGTCTATGTCCTTCAGTGGTAAATACATATATACTATAGAATACAAATTTTGTAATTTTTCACACAAAAGTCAGGGTCCATTTGACCCGCTAAATATTGACCGATCTTCATCAAAACAGGCATGCTTATTCTTTGGCCCGATTCCCTTCTCCATGCAAAATTTCACAAAGTTCGGACCATTATTGCGGCCTCTGGAGCGATCAGAAAAACCGAAAAAAATAGTATTTGGTCCATTTCATCCCCTAAATATTAACCGATCTTTCCCAAAAACAATAGGGGTCTTCATTGGCCAGAACCCATCCTACATGCAAAATTTCGAGAAGATTGGTCCATAACTGTAGCCTGTATCGTGTTTACAAATTATAATGGACAGACGGACGGACGGACGGACACACATTTTTAGATTGACTCAGCTAGGCGAGATATGACGATCGATATACTTAAAGGTGAGTCTAGGACCAATATTTCGCGGCGTTACAAACTTTTGCGGCTGCACAAAGCTATAATACCCTGACAACATAATTGTGTAGGGTATAAAAACGACGTCTGTTAGGATACATATGTAGAATATACCCAAAGTGGTGAAGGGTATCATATTGTCGGCCCAGTCCGACTTTACTACTTTCCTTACTGGTTCCATTTAGAGCAGTGTTGAACAGAACTAAATCGAGAGTAAGTGTGTGAGAGCGTAAGAGAGTGAACATCATAAAAAATTACTAACCATGAAAGAAAAATGAGAACACATCACCGCTATCGTACTATTTTGTGCATTAGTGTTTTATAGTTATTCGTGTTGAAAAAAGTACTAAAGAGCTACCCCCTGCTTAGCCCTGCAGTAAAGTCACAAAAGTATCAACAATTAACGAATTTCTGATAGAAAAAATTTAACAAATGTTTATTATTTAATTTTTTTTTTTTTTTAACACCTCAAAGCCCCCCAAACTTGGTACTCTCTTTGTATGACCCACATTTTGGTCAAGGACCCCCATTTTATTCCCCCCTTCCAATTCAAAAAAAAAAACCCCAAAACAAAACGTGTTTCCTCTTATAACCCACCACCAGCCCTCTAAATCATTACCGAAATCCCATCCCCTCATAAAACACTACAAGACTATGACAACATTGGTTGCTGAAGTGTTTTTTGTTTTCGTTGTTGGAATTCTAACAACGAGAGTGTAATTCTCAATCACTACAACAATGCAAAATCACAACAGAATATATGACGAGAATTTAATTGAGTAACTTGGACAACAACAAATAGTCACTGACAAAAGTGAATTTATAGTAAGACATTAAAAACAAAACAATAGCAGCAACAGTAACAACCAACACTTATGGAAGATAAGTAATAGCTTTCAACCGAAAAAATCCACATTATTTTTGATTTAAAGACTCCAGCAGGGCAGCGCAGGTGTACTCATGTTTCGTTGCTAACTGCTGAATTGGCTGTTGTAATCAAAACAAAAAATTCTGGTTTTGTGGCAACGTAAAGAAAAGCATAAATATTCGTGGTTATTATCTGTAGATAGTTGGAAAGAAACCCTACCAGAAACAAGCCCTACCAGAAACCAGAAATTATTTATTTACCATCGTATGTAGGGAATACCAAAAATACAAACACATAATTATGAGGAAGAAATAACCAATAAATCAGTTGTAAAAAAATCGCCCATCAAGTTGAAGGTCGCTAATGTAGGTAACTGCCCTTTATCCAACCACCATTGGATTAATGATTGATAAGCATACAATAATCGGTCATAGGTGACAATTATAATTGGATGCCTTTGATTGATTTGGATTTTTCAAATAATTTGAAATGTTTAACGAACATATGTTAGAGGTAAGAGAGGTTCATCGTCAACTTTAGATGGGTCGCTGATGATTTGTTTATAATTGCTTACATATGTATTATAAATAAAAATTATGTTGGGTATATTTATTAAAATTTATACCAATTCAGCAAAGTAATTTCATACAAAAGGTCCATTCAGCGAATTTTGTCTGTATATAAAATCGATTCTATTTAAAAATTAAATTGAAAAAAGTCAGTAAAGTTTTGCTTTAGAAATCACCAATTCGGCAAATATTTGCTATAGGTTTCCTTCGGAACAACTTCTACTGGAGCCCCGCCGGGGTTGCTATCAGCTCTTTCACAACCTTACTGCCTGTGTTAGCTGTATCAGATGTCCCTTTACATTTATTGGCTACCATTTGTCGCCAACTTGGTAGAGGGCTTGACAGGAGTAGCCGATGTATTTTTGGTTAGGGAAAAATAAATGTTCGAAGTTGACCGGCATGTTAGAAGTCGTAACATCGTCCAGGAGCTAAAAATCGACCATAAAACTGTTTTAAACCATTTACACAAATCTGGATTCAAAAAGAAGCTCGGGTGCACAGCAATTAACAGAAAAAAAATGATAGATCGAATTTCCCACAGCGAAGCCTTGGTCAAACGGATGGAGATTGGAGATGAGAAATCGATCACATACGATAACCCTGTGCAAAAACGATCGTGACCAAAGAGCGGTGAAGCCCCTCAAACGGTGGCCAAACCAGGACTAACGGCCAGGCCAATGTTCAGCTATGCATTTGGTGGGACTAGAAGGGGATTATTTATTATGAGTTGCTTCCATATGGCCAAATGCTAAATTCTGATCACTACTGTCAACAACGGGATCGTTTGAAGATAGCAATTGACCAGAAACGGCCAGAATTGGCCAACAGGAGAGGTGTCGTGTTGCACCAGGACAACGCTAGGCCACACACATCTACAGCGACACGCCAGAAACATCGACAGCTTGGTTGGGAAGTTTTAATGCATCCGCCATACAGTCCGGCTTTGGCACCAAGCGATTATCATATTTTTCTTGGATTGCTAAATTTCTTTAATGATAAAAAAATTGGTATCTAGGGAGGATTGTGAAAATCGACTACTAGATTTTTTTTGCAAGTAGATAGCAGGACTTCTATGGGAGAGGCATTATGAAGCTAGCTTTAAAATTGCAACAAATCATACAACAAAAAAGTGTATATTTGGCCCTAATCGGACATTCCGAAGAATTGGACATTCTAAAGTTCTACAGTTCATATAAAAAAATGGATTTCTTTTTCCTTTCTATCGATTAAGAGTTCCCTATCGGACTTGTGTGAATTGTCCCGTTGGCACTTCCTCACCACCTTTAGGTGTTTCTTTAATCAATTTGAACTCCTTCGGTATGACTTCCTATCCAATGCTTCTTTGGATTTAGAACTTTTGGTTGCAACGTCGTTGACAATGGATTTTCCAAGCATTTCTTGGATCACACTCTCTTGACTTCTGTTATCTTCGTTACTAATTGCCTCTGAAGCAATGATGGCTTATCGACTGGCCCGGACTTTTGCATGATAGTTTCGGTCTTTGAAATTTGGTATCACTCCTGTCATAGGAGTGTCGTCCCATATGCCAGCTGGGATGCTTTCCTGACTGAAACGGATGCTGTCATATTCCTCAATGAGATTGCGGATTGAATGGGAATGTTAGGTCAATTACTTGTTGATGCCACCCAGGGTAGCGCTAAAGTTGTCTCCTACCGCATTTAATGTTCTTCTTGAGGATCGTGTACTCATACTATTGGCGCTGGAAGAATAATACGAGTCCGAGTTCTGGTATCGATTTTTTGTCCTTGTGGAATGAGCGACTAAGGGTGCCAATTCAATCACACAACATCAGTCGAAAAAAGATTTTTTTGTTTTTTGGGATGTTTGTTATTAGAATCCATACGTAATAGAAATAAGTGGAGGACAGATTGTCGACCATGGCATATCCTTCTTACCATGACAAGGACTTGGTAAGTAAACCTAATACTGTTTGAGGCTCCAATATATCAACCAGACTCCGTTAGAATACAGTAGGTATCCTGACTGGAAAAAAAACGATGCTATACATGATTTTGCATAACACACTAGCGGAATCCATTCTTTCTGGGTCCATCCAGGAATCCATTCTTTCTGGCTCGTTTGGGGCGCCTATGTTCGCCTCCACAGCGAATATACTCCTATATTTAAATATATATAGATGTATATCGACCAAAGCGGATAGTTGGAATACTTAAATGGGTATTTATACCCTTCACCACACTGTGGTGCAGGGTATTATGTCTTTGTGCATATGTTTGTAACAGGAAAAAGGAATCGAGATAGAGCCATGGTTCCTTTTGAGAATATGCATAAAATCACTTTCTGAGTCGATTTATGTTCGTCCGTCCGTTTGTTGATGTTAAATGGTAAACAAAGTACAGGTCGAATTTATGATCCGAATTGGATGAAATTTGGCATAGATCACTTATTTGGGCCAAGGACGAACCCTATTAAAATTGGAAAAATAGGTTCAGATTTTGATATATAAATATATATATTTTCGTCCGATTTAATGTAAATGGTGCACCGAAGTCCTTTTATATCTTTTGATTTCAGATATAGGTCCCATATATATTTTCGCCCGATTTTATGTAAATGGTGTACTTTAGTCCCTGTATATCTTTCGATTTGGACGAAATTGGTCATAGCGTACTGAATTAATAGTACGTTTACATTTAACCGGATTTCGTTAACCCAGTGGGTTTCAATTGTCAATTCCTTTGCATATATGTCAAATAAATCCTCATTAAGTAGGTTAACCCGGTAAAAAGTTATAATGTATATGCCGTTTAAGTCTAGAATGATGTGCGTTAAGTATCGTGAAAATGATTCAGATTTGGATATTGCTCCTATATATGCTTTCGTCCGATTTTAAGTAAGTGAAGCGCCAAAGTCCCTATATAACTTTCGATTTGTACGTATATTGAATTAAGTCTAGAATGATGTGTGTTAAGTTTCGTGAAAATCGGTTCAGATTTAGATATAGCTCCCATATATATTTTCGTCCGATTTAATGTAAATTGTTACCAAAGTCCCTATATAACTTCCGATTTGTACGAAATTTGGCACATCGTATTGAATTGAGTGTAAAATGTTATCTGAAAATCGGTTCAGATTTATATATAGCTCCCATATATATTTTTCCGATTTTATGTAATTTGTGCACTGAAGACTCAAAGTTTGCCCCAAAATTTTCACAACGTATCAAATTGAGACTACAATGACCTTATTGGGTTCTTTGAAAGTGGTGCTGATGCAGACATAGCTTCCATTTTTATTTAAAACGAGTGTCTGATTGGGATTAAATTTTGAACAGTGCAGCACACCGAATAGCGTGTATCAAGTTTGTTTTAAATCGCTTTGTCCCATGATACGCAAATGACGCTAAATCTGTCCGAATGAATTGAAATTTATGGATATATGTTAGTCGTGCGTGTGTATGGATATATGTTCGTTAGGATACATATGTAGAATATACCCAAAGTGGTAAAGGGTAACATATAGTCGGCCCAGTCCGACTTTGCTACTTTCCTTACCGGATTTTTTAAATTTATTTTTATTTAAATTGAAATATTTCCGAAATTTTTTTATCTGTCTATAAAGCTGATTTTTCACAGCTAGAAGTACGCTTAAGGTTGCTTCTATTAATTGAGACCCCGTCTAACGGCCTTCTGTTGTTGAGAAAAAACCCCTCAGGTTACAACCTAAAGATATGAGACCCCGATGTTGGCTTTCCTAAGTTAGAAACCCCACCTGATTACATTATATAGAGACTGAATATCCCTATATTGGCCTAAAGAAATGACCCTTGTAGATAGTAATTGTAAACCACGGAACCCTCGTGAGGTATTCTATAGGTAGAAATCCCTTTAATGGCCTTTAAGGGTTAGAAAACCTCTCCATCTGGCCTTCTGTAGACCGAAAATTGCTCTAATAGTCTTTTATACACATATGGACCGTTTATATCCACCACCACATCGCAACACTGTGCCATTGAAAAACTCCCAAAACAACAACAACACCAATACTAATAATTACTCTCGATCACACAACCAAACCACAATTGTTTTTTTAGATATTATTAATTGATTAAAAAAATAAAACAAGCAATAATTGTTGAGGTAATGTTGAGATTGTTAAAAAAACAACAACAAAAGTAAAGTACTTTTGTTGTTGCTATTTGAAGAATAGCAACAATATATGAAAATATATATTTTTTTTTTGTCTCAACATGACAACAATAGAAAAAAGGTAGTAACAACGTTAAGAAAATTAAAAACAAATATTTTTATCCAAAAACTAGACAAATTGGATTTGTTTATGTTTGATAAATTTTAAATTAAGTGAATGTTTAATTGGTAATTGGATATTAACTTTTCAAAATTCCTAGAATATAAGGTGACAGAAAACAAAAATTAAATATCTAACTAGCTTTGGAATTTAGATAAAAAAAACAGACAAATAATTTGTTCTCCTTAAGAAAGTGTAGATGAAATGACTCATACATTTCATATACACTTTCTTGAGGAGAGAAAAAATATTTTTCTGTTTGTTTTGTTTATTTTTTTACAAAAAATTTCTCGGAATATTGTTTGACAGCTATTCTCATGTTTTCAAATAAATTCCTTTTAATTATTAACTATTAATCTGACATTTGAAATGTTTCAACACAAAAACATGTAGTTCGGTATTTACGCTTGATATAACATTTATTAAATTATGGTTTTATTATTTTATTAAAATAAAATATTTACACCTTTTTAATACAACATTCCAACACCATTTGACGTAATACTCAAAATTGTTAATACGAACAATTTTTGGATTATTACTACTTTTTTTAGATAATATTATTAATGATAATTATAACGACAACAAAAGATTAACCACAATAAAAATAAAAACAATAAAAATGAAAAACAATTGTAAAAAAAAAAGAATTAACGCAGGCCACATAAAGTAAATAGGGACTTTGGGGTACTATTTACATAAAATCGGACGAAAATATATATGAGAGCTATATCTAAATCTGAACCGATTTTCACGAAACTTAACACACATCCGTCTAGACTTAATTCAGTACGCTATGCCAAATTTCGTGCAAATTGAAAGATATATAGGGACTTTGGTGCATTATTTACCTAAAATCGGACGAAAATATATAGGGGAGTTATAACTAATTCTGAACCGATTTCTTCGAAATTTATCACAAATTTTTCTAGACTCAATTCAGTACGCTATACCAAATTTCGTTCAAATCGAAGTATTTAGAGGCATTTTGATGCACTAATTATCTAAAATCGGACGAAAGTATATATGGGAGCTATATCTAAATCTGAACCGATTTTCACGAAATTTTACACACATCGTTCTAGGCTTAATTCAGTACGCTATGCCAAATTTCGTGCAAATTGAAAGATATATCGAGACTTTGGTGCATTATTTACCTAAAATCGGACGAAAATATATAGGGGAGTTATATCTAATTCTGAACCGATTTCTTCGAAATTTATCACAAATTTTTCTAGACTCAATTCAAATTTCGTGCAAATCGAAGTATTTAGAGAGACTTTGGTGCATTATTTATCTAAAATCGGACGAAAATATATATGAGCGCTATATCTAAATCTGAACCGTCATTGTAGGCTTAATTCAGTACGCTATGCCAAAATCGAATGATATCTAGGGACTTTGGGTCACTATTTTCCTAAAATCGGACGCAAATATATATGAGAGCTATATCTAAATCTGAGCCGATTTCTAGACTCAATTCAGTACGGTGTACCAAATTTCGTGCAAATAGAAAAACATATAGGGACATACATAAAATCGGATGCATATATATTTGGGAGCTATATCTAAATCTGAACCGATTTTCATGAAACTTAGCACACATCATTCTTGTCTTAATTCCGTACGCTGTGCCAAATTTCGTCCAAATCGAAAAATAAATAGGGACTTTGGTGCACTATTTATCTAAAATCGGACGCAAATATTTATGGGAGCTATATCTAAATCTAAACCGATTTTCACAAAACTTTGCACACATCATTCAAGACTTTATTCAGTACGCTATGCCAAATTTCGTGCAAATCGAAAGATATATAGAGACTTTGGTGCACAAATTACATAAAATCGGACGAAAATATATATGGGAGCTATATCTAAATCTGAACCGATTTTCACGAAATTTTACACACATCGTTCTAGATTTAATCCCGTACGCTGTGCCAATTTTCTGAAAATCGAATGATATATAGGGACTTTGGTGCATTATTTATCTAAAATCGGACGAAAATATATATGAGCGCTATATCTAAATCTGAACCGATTTTCACGAAATTTTGCCAGTACGCTATGCCAAAATCGAATGATATCTAGGGACTTTGGGTCACTATTTTCCTAAAATCGTACGCAAATATATATGAGAGCTATATCTAAATCTGAGTCGATTTCTAGACTCAATTCAGTACTGTATACCAAATTTCGTGCAAACAGAAAAACATATAGGGACATACATAAAATCGGATGCATGTATATTTGGGAGCTATATCTAAATCTGAACATATTTTCATGAAACTTAGCACACATCATTCTTGTCTTAATTCCGTACGCTGTGCCAAATTTCGTCCAAATCGAAAAATAAATAGGGACTTTGGTGCACTATTTATCTAAAATCGGACGAAAATATATATGGGAGCTTTATCTAAATATGAACCGATTTTCGAGAAACTTAACACACATCGTTCTAGACTTAATTCAGTACGTTATGACGAATTTACATAAAATCGGACCAAACTATATATGGAAGCTATATTTAAATCTGAACCGATTTTCTCGAAACATAGTACATATCATTCTGGACCTAATTCAGTACTCTATGTCAAAATTCGTGCAAATCGAAAGATATATAGGGACATTGCAACCCCACTTACCTTAAATCGAACGAAAAAAAAACTGACCCAATTTTCTCGAAACTTGACACACATCATTATGGACTCAATTCGGTACGCTGTGCCAAATTTCGTGCAAATCGAAAATATATAGGGACTTTGGAGGACTATTTACCTAAAATCGGACGAAAATATATATGGGAGCTATATCTAAATCTGAACCGATATTCACGAAACTTAGCACACATCATTCTACACTCAATTCAGTACCCTATGCCAAATTTCGTGCAAATCGAATGATATATAGGGACTTTGTGGCACTATTTACCTTAAATATACAGTGGTGGTCACAGAATTAAAACATTTACTGTGGTAAACATTTTTTGATCAGCCCTCGATTCGCTTGAAGTACTTTTGAATTTTTTTTAATTCAGAACACTTCGATATACTGCACTTAAGAGATTTAGTGTGAAAATAGAAAATTATTGCATGCAATTTTTCCATAAATAACGGTTTTTATGAAAATACATCGACTCTGAAGTGGCCATATAATTAAAACATTGTGTGATTTTTTACTTTACTGTTTTTTTTTGAAAATATTTTTTAAAAAGCTCTTTAATTAAGTTGAATTGTGTAAACTAAGCACTTTTAGAATCATTTACAGATAAAAAATTCAGAAAAAATCTGTAAAATCAATAAAAATTGGCAAAAATGTGTACAGTACACCTAACATTCAAAAAACACCCTTATTATAGAAAATAAAAGTCCGAATGCACCAGAAATTGCTAGAATTAGTAAAAATCACTTAATAATTATCAAAATAAATAAATATTTGAAATAAAAACTCAAAAAATGGGAATTAACCTAAAGGAGCGGTTCAATTTCAATAGGCTTTACTAAAGAAGACCGGAATATTTTTGCAGTATGTGAGAAAATATCGATTGATATCGGTACTTATTATATCAAATCGATTGTTCGAGTAGTACAGAATATATTTTATCAAAAAATATATCAGTCACAACAGAACGAACAGAGATCAACGCCTATGTTGACGAGTAAAGGTTTCTAGCACACAGCAGCATGGTTGATGGTCAACTCTTGACCCTTAAAATCTATTGAACATGAAAATATTTTTCCAAAATAATATTTTATGAAGAGAATAACTTCCACTTAATCTATTTTAGAAACAAGGAAGGAAAATTTTTACAGTTTGACAAATATTTGAAGACTTGTGTTGAACATCAACCATGCTGCTGTGTGTCAGAAATATTTACTCGTCAACATAGGCGTTGATCTCTGTTCGTTCTGTTGTGACTGATTTATTTTTTAATAAAATATATTCTGTACTACTCGAACAATCGATTTGATATAATAAATACCGATATCAATCGATATTTCCTCACATACTGCAAAATTATATTCCGGTCTTCTTTAGTAAAGCCTATTGAAATTGAATCGATCCTTTAGGTTAATTCCCATTTTTTGAGTTTTTATTTCAAATATTTATTTATTTTGAGAATTATTAAGTGATTTTTACTAATTCTAGCAATTTCTGGTGCATTCGGACTTTTATTTTCTATAATAAGGGTGTTTTTTGAATGTTAGGTGTACTGTACACATTTTTGCCAATTTTTATTGATTTTACAGATTTTTTCTGAATTTTTTATCTGTAAATGATTCTAACAGTGCTTAGTTTACACAATTCAACTTAATTAAAGAGCTTTTTTAAAAAATATTTTAAAAAAAATGCAGTGAAGTAAAAATTCACACAATGTTTTAATTATATGGCCACTTCAAAGTCGATGTATTTTCATAAAAACCGTTATTTATGGAAAAATTGCATGCAATAATTTTCTATTTTCACACTAAATCTCTCAAGTGCAGTATATCGAAGTGTTCTGAATTAAAAAAATTTCAAAAGTACTTCAAACGAATCGAGGGCTGATCAAAAAATGTTTACCACAGTAAATGTTTTAATTCTGTGACCACCACTGTATATGGCAGCTATATCTAAATTTGAACCGATTTTTTCAATAGTGTTCGTCCTTGGGCCAAAAAAAAGAGCTGTGCCAGATTCCATCCAATTCGAAACAAAAATGCGACCTTTACTTTGTTTACAATTTAACATGGACAGACGGACGGAAATGCATAAATCGACTCAGAAAGTGATTCTATGCATATTCTCAAAAGGAACCATGTGTTTATCTCGTTTCCGTTTGCCTGTTACAAACATATGCACAAAGACATAATACCCTGTACCACAGAGTGGTGAAGGGTATAAAATGCAAATATGGAAAATATTAAAAAATTATTAGAAAATGTTCTCTGAAAAAATTACGAAATTTGTTTTGAAACAAAATATAAAAAAATCAAAAGAATAAAAAATTAAAAAAAAAAATTTTTAAACATAGTTTTTATAAATCCACGCTTTTTTTTAAAAAAAATCCATTTTTTTAATTCCTCAACGTAATTTTTATAGCAATTTTCCAAGAAAATCTTTCCCAACCCTGATTAGCATGTATATTTCAAGCCTCCTCCATAATCACACCATGGAAAGCTACCCGAATTTTAATATATTTGTTTAGTGTGTTTGCCTATTCCGATAATAATTTCCTTACTTTGAGGCCAGACAAAAACAACAAAAGCACCAATCCCCTAAATTAAAATCGGACAGTCATTGTTGATATATATCTGTCATTTTGTCATTTTCGTCACCATCGTCGCACTTCACCTATCAAATGTCTCTCTATATGTATTAAATTACCCATAACAAATTGTATCAACAAAATAAAATAATTAAATGTTTAAATAATTTTAATAATTTTCAACAACAACAAAATAAAATAAAAAAATAAAAATTCGTGCGAAAAAATGTCAATTGACGGGTCTGGTGCCCTTCCTCCAAAATTTATAGTTCGTGTCAATATTTACCACAAGCAAATAACAAATAAACGAAAGAAAAAAATTCCTCTTTGACAAATATTTGTCAATCGTGAATGCCTATGAATGGAAGAATTTGATTAATTTATTGACAAATTTGTTAACACAAATTAGTGTTATAGTTTCGGAAAATGGTGGCCCAAAATGGCTTAATAAGTAATAAATATGCCAAAATTATGAACACCGAACTTATGGTGTAATTAGCATGTCGGCGACAATTATGATCCGACATGCGGACTATATTTGCGTAATAAAGTGAGGGCGATATATTTTTGGTACGGAAGCTATAAAGGTATATTTGTAAATGTCATAAGAAATCACCTAAGTCGATTTCAAAAAAAATTCTTTCAAAAATGCACGCCTTATATAGGTCCTTAAAAATATGGTTTAAAAATTCCACGTCTTATATATGTCCTTAAAAATATGGTTTAAAAATTCCTCGTCTTATATATGTCCTTAAAATATGGTTTAAAAATTCCTCGTCTTATATATGTCCTTAAAATATGGTTTAAAAATTCCACGCCTTATATAGGTCCTTAAAAATATGGTTTAAAAATTCCACGCCTTATATAGGTCCTTAAAAATATGGTTTAAAAATTCCACGCCTTATATAGGTCCTTAAAAATATGGTTTAAAAATTCCACGCCTTATATAGGTCCTTAAAAATATTCTTTAAAAAATCCACGCCTTATATAGGCACTTAAAAATATTCTTTAAAAAATCCACGCCTTATATAGGCACTTAAAAATATTCTTTAAAAAATCCACGCCTTATATAGGCACTTAAAAATATTCTTTAAAAAATCCACGCCTTATATAGGCACTTAAAAATATTCTTTAAAAAATCCACGCCTTATATAGGCACTTAAAAATATTCTTTAAAAAATCCACGCCTTATATAGGCACTTAAAAATATTCTTTAAAAAATCCACACCTTATATAGGCACTTAAAAATATTCTTTAAAAAATCCACGCCTTATATAGGCACTTAAAAATATTGTTTAAAAAATCCACGCCTTATGGTAGCCTTGGGAAAATATTGTTTAAAAAATCCACGCCTTATGGTAGCCTTGGGAAAATATTGTTTAAAAAATCCACGCCTTATGGTAGCCTTGGGAAAATATTGTTTAAAAAATCCACGCCTTATATAGGTGCTTAAAATATTCTTTAAAAAACCCACGCCTTATATAGGTGCTTAAAAATATTTTTTAAAAAATCTACGCCTTATGGTTGGTCCTTAAAAATATTCTTTAAAAAATCAACGTAGATTCTGTAGATTCTTAAACATACTCTTTAATAATCCACGCTTTATATAGGTCATTCAAAAATATTTGTTAAAAAAAAATCCTCGCCTCATGGTTGATTTTTGAAAAATATTCTTTCAAAATCCACTCAGTTTTCATTTCTTCTATTTTTTAATTATATTTCTTCAATTCCCTTCGGAAAAAATCTCTCCAATTACCTTTCAAATTTGTATTTCACAACGTATCATTTCAAAGCAAATAGAATTAGATTTCGTAATTTTTCCTCCATAATTGTGAAGATAATTGCCAGGTGTCATCATCATCCCCATGATCTTAATTTTATTTTTTATTGATTTAATTCCATTTAACCTAGATGATAATGGCCTTGTGACAAAAGCATGTCCGTAGATGACGAAGAGCATGTTCGTTTCTGTTCCACTTGGGTGGAATTTATCAACAAATCTAATAAATAAACCATAAAGCTCAACAAAAGGTATAAAATACCTGCAAATGAACTGTGGTTTTTTCTTTAATAAAATAAAAAATAATAATAATAAAATAGGTATTTATTTATTTTCTTACAGATTAATATACAAAAGAAGCGACGACCGAACCGGGCATGACCCAAACCAATGTACGATTGTGGGGTAAATGGAGAGTAGACATGCCGCAATAATATAATAACAATAACAACAATATAACAGCATCACACAGAGCAGGCCTCTCACTCCCTCTGCCACTCGGTCTCTAGGGCTCTGCAAACGAAACGAGCCGCCACGAACACACAACGATCATCATAATCATTTAACACCCATTTTTGCCACCCACCCACACAACAACAACACAATACATTTCCCTTAACCTGTTGAATGTAAATAACAATAATACTAACAAACAACAAAAACAACAATTACTACACTAGGCAGGCATACCAACAACAATTACTACACTAGGCATACCAACAACAACAAAAAAAGAAAGTAACATAAACGACTAGCATTAACGTGTCGTTAGTTGGGGGCGAGAGACGAACACGAGCAATTACATCGTCTCCACACACAGCACAGTACAGCACAATAATAACAGCAATACAATAACAGCAACACAATACACCATAACAGCAACGACGACGACGCTGATGATGGCTGTCGTTAACGTCGGCGTCAACGTAAGCGTTGGCAAAAATATAAAATAAAAACAAACATCTCCCCCCACCCTCTCTTTCACTGACGGCTACACTGCACTACAACAGCACTCTCATTGAACACAAACAAAATAGAGAGCCCCCACAACAGAGACGACCCCACAAAGATCACACGTTTGTTTTGTATTGTCTGTTTGCTCAACTTTGCTGTGTTGTGCTTATTGTCTCTACTATTATTGTTGTTGTGGTGGCTGCTGCCTGCCATGTCATGAGAGCAATGATGATAGCCTGAGTGTTGTTGTTGTTTTTTGATATGCCGACTCTCATAATAATATTATTTTGGCAAATGTGTTGTTATTTTATTTAAATCGCAGTTAAGTTACTCCGGTTTTATCAGAACCTATTCAACTGTTATACGACGACGAGCTAACTAAGTTCGCAAAGTCAGTCAGTCCGGTACGCCGATAACGTAAACCTGGAAAACAAATCGTCGTAATCGTTGTGCGTGTTGGTTGGTTTATCTGCTGACTGTTTAAACCAAAAAGTGTTTAGTTGCGCGACGGCAACGGCCAATAACGTACCGACATAAATCAAGTTCGCATCGCATAACTCAAATTAGGTTATTGTCAAAAAACAAGAAACCATCTCTTCGACAATAATCGGGAAAGAGTATAAAGTGAAAACGCAGCAAAAATTTTTGTGTGGCAAAGTGAAATATTTAAAAAAATAAAAATCCTCACACAATTGACACAAAAATGTTATAACAATAATTATTTTTTTAAAAATCCCAACCAACCACAAGAAACCTCAAAGAAACGTGAGCTCTGAGATTTCTTAATCCACCGGTCAAAAATATTTTTTTGAAATCGTGAAAAAAATTCAAACAGTATTATTAACATTTTGTAATATTTTTTTAATTTATATTAAATTAAAAAACCACACTCACCACAAAAATGACTTCCAAGGAACAAATTATGGCTGCCGAGGAGAAGGAAGTGGAGAAGCCAGCCGGTAAGTTTTGCGAACATTTTTTTTCGTTATCTAGATTTAAAAAGAAAATACTGGCTTGAGCCAGAGGGTAATAAATTTAAATGAGAAGAAAACATAGCTATGCAAAAACAAAAATAAAATTCAGTAATTTTTTAGACTCGAAGTCCTACTTGGGTCATAAAATATTTTCAGAATACAATTTTTAAAAATTAATAAATTTAATTTGCGTTTGCCCCAATTCAAAACAAAGCCCCAGATCATGCAATCAGCATGTCTAATGTCAACTTCCGTGTACTTGAACTGACATACACATAAACTTAAGGTATTTTTTTATTTTTAGAAAATTTCACTTACATGCCCGCCCGCGCTCCGTACATTGACATATAAAAATGTCACAATTATACGTTTTGAGAAATTTCACTTAAAAACGCCACGTTATTTTTTCAAAGTAATCACGCAAGCAAGCTGAAATATTTTTTTGAACTATAGTTTAAAAAATCATCAACAAATTATAGCTGTCAATGTTAACACGTATTATTTGACAGAATATTAGCAGTAATTTGGCAATAATTTGTAGGGATTGTTTGCTTAGAAGTTAGCTGAATAACATTTTTAATAGCTGAATATGGAAATAAAAAATTGAAATAAAATAGACAAAATATTTTTATTGTACATTTTAAAAAATGTTGCTTGCTGAATATAATAAAAATTAGCTGAATAGGGAATTTATCGGCATTTTTTAATATTAGAAACCATAAATAATTTTTAAATTGTCATAAAAACAAAAAATTTTAACTTTTTAAAAAATGTAGCTGAATAGAATTTTTAAAGCCTTTTTTGTTGCTGAATTGTTTGTGTTAAAAATTTTGTGGGGAAACAGCTGAATGAAAAAAAAAATGTAGCTGAATAGAATTTTTAAAGCCTTTTTTGTTGTTAATAAACACTGGCGAAGTATAATTGTTCATGTGAATTAAAAATTTTGCATTTTTGGGAAATTTTTTCTTTGCTGAATTGGGTATCATGCAGCTGAATTCAAATTGTAAACCTTTTTTGATATTAGAAACAATAAAAAAATTTTAAATTGCCAGAAAAACTAAAAAATGTCCATTTATAAATAACTTTTATTTTGCTGAATTGTGTAAAATGTAGCTGAATACAATTTGTAAAGCCTTTTTTGTTGTTAAGAAGCATTGACGAGTTATAATTTTTCATGTGAATTAAAATTTTTTGATTTTGTCGAAAAATGTTCTCTAAAATTTAGCTGAATTCAAATTTTAAAAGCTTTTTTGATATTAAGAAGCACCGACAAATTATAAATCCTCATGTGAATTTAAAATTTTGGATTTTTCGAAAACTATTGTCTGCTGAATTGGGTAAAATGTAGCTGTATTCAAATTTTAAAGTTCAGATGGAACGACAGGCTATAATTGTTCACGTGAATTTACAATTTTTTAATTTTTTCAACAAATTTTCATTGCTGAATTAGGTAAAATGTAGCTGTATAAGAATTATATTGCATTTATGATACTAAGAGGCCTTAGTAAGTTATAATTGGTTAGCTAAATTAAAAATTTTGAATTATTTCAACAATTTTTCTCAGCTGAATTGTGTAAAATGTAGCTGAATAAAAATTTTAAGGTAATTGTTGATGCTAGGAAGCTTTAGCAAGTTATAATTGTTTAGCTGAATTTCACATTTTGCATCTTTTCAACATATTTCCCTTGCTGAATTGAGTAAAATGAGCTGAATAAGAATTTTAAAGCATTTTTTTGATAAAATCATTGGCAATTCACAATTCCTTTGCTGAATTAAAAATTTCTCATAATATCAACAAATTTTCTTTGCTGAATTATTTTAGAGTGCAAAAATTAAAAATAATTGCAATGTGGAATTGTGTGAAAATATATGAGAATTTTAAGGCTATTTTTTGCAAAAGGTTTTCCTAGCTGAATTAGGTAAAAAGTAGCTGAATAAATATTTTAAACAGTTTTTGGTTGTTAGAAGTTGTTATTGACAACTTATAATTGGTTAGCTGAATTTAAAATTTCGCAATATTTCAACAATTTTGCTTTGCTGAATTGGTTAAAATATAGCTGAATGGAAAAATTAAAGCTTAATGAACTATAAAAAATGGGTAAAAAATTATAATTGGCCAAATAAATTAAAACCTTTTATTTTATTCACAATTTTGCTTGCTGAATTAAGCAATCCGTAGTTGAATTAAGCAATCCGTTTCATTGATTGTTATATGGCATTAATGTGTCTTATTATGATCTTTAAAATTTATATTTGGCGTTTTTATAAAACAAAACTTAGCTGAATTGTGTGAAAAGTGACTGAATATGAATTTTAAGACTTTTTTGTTTACAAGAAAGCAATGACAAGTTAAAACTGGCATGCTGAATTGAAACATTTCCAATTTTGAAAACATTTTACTTTGCTGAATTGTTTTAAATGTAGCTGAATACCAATTTTAATGTTTTTATGGATATTAGAATACAATAAAAACACTTATTTGATATGCTGAATTGTAAACTTCGCAATCTTACTTTACTTTTACTTTGCTGAATTGGTTTAAATCTTGCTGAATATAACTTTTAATTTTACATTATTTGAAATAAAATTTTACTTTGAAATGAAATACTTTGCTGAATTGCCTAAAAATTAGCTGAATAGAAAATGTAAAGCTTCTTTGGATATTAGAAAGCAATAATATGTTATATTATGCACGCTGAATTTTATATTTCGTTTAATAACCACTATTTTACAGAGTTTTTCTTAGCTGAATTGAACAACATTTAGCTGAATAAAGAATTTTAATAATTTTTTTATATTAGAATGGATTAATGTGTTATAATTTGAATGCTAAATATCATATTTTGCATTAATTTTAAAATTTTGCTTTGCTGAATTGTGTAAAAATTAGCTGAATTACATATTTTTAAGTTTTAAGTGCTTTATTTTGTATTTTTATTTGTAATAGTATTATTTGCATTAGTATTATCACGCCTAATTTAATATTTCGCTGAATAACAATTCTTTCTCAGAGTTCTTCTTAGCTGAATTGAACAAAAATTAGCTGAATAAAGAATTTTAACAATTTTTTGTTATTAGAAAGCTTTTATGTGTCATAATTTAAACGGTTAATTTTAAATTTTGCTTTTATTACAAAAATTTGCATTGCTGAATTGTATAAAAATTAGCTGAATTGTTTATTTTTAAGTTGTTAGTGCTTTATTTTATTTTTTTTTTTTTTTTTTGTAATTCAATAGTATTATCTTAACTGAATTGTGTAATTTTCCAAAAAAACCTGTCATATTTCTTCCATCCAAATTGATTATATTCAGCACAATTTTTCGTTTTATGGCATTATTTATTATTACGATTGCAACATCTTGGAAATATTGTATTGTATTTCCTGAATACTACAATGGTATTCAGTTTACGTTTTTTTTTCTTCCAGATGATAATACAAAAGAATAATATCATCAACCTCAAGTCAATTATCACATACGGCAATATTGTGGGTTACCCAAGCTTGTTGTAATTTATTTGTTATTGTTGTTGTTGTTTTTTTCTGCTTGTTACTATGTATTTAAGCAATACCTTTTACGGCATCTTTTATTGGTCATTTTTTCCGCTAAATTACACTTAAATTTTATTAGCTCTCTGATAAATTCATTCTTACATTACTAAAAGAATGCGGAATTGCTTACAATTGTGGCTTTTTAAGTTTGAGATGCCGGACAATGTCAAACATTTACAGCAACAAAGAAAAGGGAACCCCCCACAAACTTACGAATGTACAAGCATTTAAGAAGATTACTTTTAAGCTAGCTGAATATCTCAACAACAACAACAGGGAGCAATTTACAAAAGTATGGCTTAATTATATGCACTCTGTTTGTGTGTGTGTTTTTATTTTTTCAAGTATAATTGTTGTTATTTATTTTATTTAATTCAGACATTAATGATGCTTTTGTCCAATTACAAACACACACACTCACACATACACATGATTATAATAATAAACAGAACAATTAGCTCAGGTGAGGGAAGAGCTTTCATTTTAGACTACAATTTGTTCGACTGTTGTTGCTTTAATGCAACAAAAATGTTTGCATACAATTTTTTTTTCATGTTTTTTTTTTTTTATTATTTTGTTTGCCATATCTTTATGCTAATTAACTTCGTGCATGTGCTAAAATATTTGAACGCAAAAATGCCATACATTTTTGTGTTGCTAAATTGACCTTAAATGTGTTGATATATAAATTAAAAATTTAATATAAATTATTGTTTCGTATAAAAAAATAAATATTTAGCTGAATTTAATTTCGCTTAGCTGAATTTAAATTTTAATTATATAAAAACACGTTTTGTAAAAAAAAATAATTTTTTGCACAAAAAAAACTTTGCTGAATTGTAAAAAAATTAGCTGAATTAAATTTCTAGAAGCTAAATATTAATTTTAATTGCTTGGCAAAATGTTTTCTAAACGAAAATACAAGAAAATTCACTTTTTCACAAAAATAATACTTTGCTGAATACTATAAAATGTAGCTGAATTGCACTTTTAAAAGCTGAATATCATTGTTGACTAATTAACAGCGCCTATTGTAACTTAAAAAAAAAACATGAAATACAATTACGTTTTGTAAGGAAAATTAAATTTTTGCACAAAAAAACTTTGCTGAATTGTAAAAAATTAGCTGAATTGAATTTTTAGAAGCTAAATATTAATTATAATTGCTTTGCAACATGTTTTCTAAACGAAAATACACTTTTTCACAAAAATAATACTTTGCTGAGTACTATAAAATGTAGCTGAATTGCACTTTGAATATCAATGTTGACTACTTAACAGTACCTATTGTGACTAAAAAAACATGAAATACAATTTTTTCACATAAAACTTCATTGCTGAATACTAGAAAATTTAGCTGAATTACATTTTTATTATCTGAATAGCAAGTTTTATTGCATATGAACATTTTTTTGTAAACAAAATTATATGAAATGACATTTTTTGCACTTATAATTCTTTGCTGAATACCATAAAAAGTAGCTGAAGTTATTTTTTAGTGGCTGAATATCA
Organism: Musca vetustissima; assembly: GCF_032173495.1. Lineage (NCBI taxonomy): Eukaryota > Metazoa > Arthropoda > Insecta > Diptera > Muscidae > Musca > Musca vetustissima. The sequence continues at coordinate 66,586 of NW_026886187.1, forward strand.
ATTTCAATTACTTGTTAGGGCATTTTGTCAATGAAAATACAAGGAATACAATTTTTTTACCCAAAACACCTTTGCTGAATACCTTAAAATTTAGCTGAATTGAATTTCTGAGTAGCTGAATTGAGTTTTTTTTGTAGTTAAATATCAATTTTTATTGATTTCTTGCACAGTTTAATAACATAAATACTATTTTTGGGCAGAAAATCCGATGTTGAACACTAAAAAATTTAGCTGAATTGAGTTTTTCGCATCTGATTAACATTTTTCCTAACATAATTCTATTTTTAGTAGCTTAAAATGAATTTTAATTGCCAGCGAGAATGTTTCATAATGGAAAATAGTTTTTCAAATAAAAAATCCTCTGCTGTATACCTTCTAATTTAGCTGAATTGAATTTTCGAGTAGCTGAATAGAGTTTTTAGCAACTTAATATCAATTTTAATTAATTTCGAGCAAAGTTCTATAACATAAGTACTATTTTTGGGCCGAAATTCCTATGCTGAATACTAAACAATTTAGCTGAATTGAGATTTTCGCAGCTGAATTTCATTTTTTTTACTTTCGTTCACTTACTGTAGAAACAGAATTCATGAAATTAATTTTTTATTTTTAAAATGCTTTGCTGAATATCTTACAACTTTGCTGAATTCAATTCTATGCAGTTTAAATATATTGTTTATAACATTTTTTTGGAGAATTGTATCTGTTAAATTTGTTTCAGAAACAAAATGTTAAATTTTTTCAAAGAAAAACTTTGCTGAATTACATTTTTAGTGGCTGAATTCAGAAATTTATAAGCTGAATTGACATTAAAATACAAATATATTAAAAAAATGTGTGAAATTTAAATTTTCCTTCAATAAAAACTTTGCTGAATTACATTTTTGGTGGCTAAATTTTAAAATTTATTAGCTGAATTGACTTTGCAATATTAATATTTCAAGAAAATATGCGAAATTTCATTTTTCCTTGAATAAAAACTTTGCTGAATTACATTTCCTTTAGCTGAATTTTATATTTAACAATATTTTTTACAATTTATGTCTTTAAATGTATTTTCTAATTTATTACAACAACATTAATGGCCTTAATATTTCACTGAATTACACTTTCACTTTAATTTTGAAGCTATTATTTTCAAATTTATTGCTGAATTGGGCCTATTAGCGTAATGATACTAAAAATTTACATTTTCCTAACCATCTGAATTCTGAATGGACATAAATTCGATTTCCTAAAATAAAAAAATTAACACATTTTATTGATCTTTTTCAATTGATTCCCAAACCTCAAAAAAATCCCCTCTAACTCTCTACTACCGTAAACAAAAAACTATTTCAATATTCATTGAAGTATCTCGCAAGCTAATTTGAAATTCAGCACATGTTTTCCCCAAAAGCATAACGTAAACAAGGTTAATAGACATCCAAGCGGCACAGCATTGCCACCTAGTTAATTGAACTTGCTTTTATTGTCAATACACTACTCGCATATCTGTCAGAATTATTGTTGACGGAAAATATTATTAATAAACCAATTGAAGTTCAATGTTTTAATGACATTCAATATTTTGTGTTTTTGGTTATCCAGAACTCACATTTTTCTATGTGATTTATATTTGTCACATCCACACTGTGACTAACTAGCGACAAATTTTTTGTTCTATTGTGCTAAATTTGGTAGCGTTTTGTATGTTTTTAGCATAATAAATAACTTCCGTTAATTTAATTTTCCATTTAATTTAATTTTTTTATTTAAAACATAATTACAAAAGAAGGTTACTTATATGCCGGCATGAATGAGCTCGTCTCATGCACACACACGCAAAAAACTAGGCTGAATTTTAAATTGAAAATTTTCTGATTTTTTTTTCAAGTTTCAAGTTTTTTAATTTTTAATGATGTGGGTAATTAATTTCGGGAAACATTTTCCAATTATTAATATTCAGCAATGAGATATATTATTCAGCAAGGCAAAAAGTTCTAATAATTCAATAAATTATATATGTTTTATTTTTTATTCAAAATTTACAAAAAAAAACATTTTTTAATGTTTGCTGAATTGGATTTTTTGTAGCTGAATAGCATTTTCACCCAGCTGAATTACATTTAAACGCTTCTAAAATGTATATAGACCAATTTTTTCACAAAAAATTGTAAGCAAAAGATTTTTGCTTAGCTGAATTACATTTTTCGCAGCTGAATAAAACTTTTACACATACCATTTAGTAATAGAATCGACAATAGTTTAATAATTTTCATAAATAAAGATTTTAAGCTAGCTGAATACAGATTTTCGTAGCTGAATATAATTTTTGTTAATACAAATCAAATTAATAGGCCTTAATAATTTATATGGCTTTGTTTTGAATTGAAAATCTGTATAAACAAAAATTTTAACTTAGCTGAATAGGACTTTTCATGGCTGAATATAAAATGTATTTAATACAAATCAAATTAATAGGCCTTATGGCTTTATTTTTGATTTAAAATTTTTATAAATAAAGATTTAAAGCTAGCTGAATAGAGATTTTCGTAGCTGAATAGAAATTTTACAAATCTGAATTACATTTAGAAGCTCTAATTATTTATAATGCATTGTTTTTTATAAAAAAAATCAAAAACAACAATTTTACCACAGCTGAATTTGAGTTTTTGTATATGTAAAAGATTTTTACTTAGCTGAATTGGCAATAGGCGTAATAATAAATCATATGAAGCGGTTTTTAATTGATAATCTCCATAAACACAAATTTTAGCTTAGCTGAATTAAAGTATTCGCAGCTGAATAGAAATTTTACTAAGCTGAATTAGCATTAAAGGTTATATTAGTTTATATTAAAATATTTTTAATAAAAAAAGTGCATTAACAAAAAAATATAGCTTAGGTGAATAATAATTTTATAAAGCTGAATTAACGCTAGAGGTCCTAATAATTCATGTGAAATAATTTTTATTTAAATATCTTCATAAACCAAAAATTTAACGTAGCTGAATTGCGGTTTTCACAGCTGAATAGCAAATTTTCAAAACTAAATTACATATGGAGGACTTAATATTTCACATTACGTTGTTTTTAATTTAATTTTCTTACAAATACCAATTTTAGGTTTGCTGAATAGTATCTGAATAGGATTTTTGCAAAGCTGAAATAGCTCTAAAGTTCCTAATAATTCATATAGTCTTATATTTTGTTCAAATTTTTCGTAAACAAAAAATTTAGCTTAGCTGAATTGTGTTTTTCGCAGCTGAATAGCAAATTTTTAAAACTTTATTACATATGGAGGCCTTAATAATTCAAATGACTTTGTTTTTACTTAAAATTTCTTTCAAATACAAATTTTAGGTTAGCTGAATTGTGTTTTCAGTAGCTGAATAGGATTTTTACAAATCGAAATCAGCACCTAAAGTACATATATGGAATTATTTTTAATTCAAATTTTGCAAAAACAAAAATTCTAACTAAGCTGAATAGGGGTTATCGTAGCTGAATAGGATTTTTACAAAGCTGAATTAGCAATAGAAGTCTTAACAAATGATAAGGAGTCATTTTTTATTGAATATGTTCATAAACAAAAATTTTATCTTAGCTGAATTGTGTTTTTCGCAGCTGAATAGCAAATTTTCAAAACTTAATTACATATGGAGACCTTAATAACTCATATGACTCTGTTTTTTTTATTTTAATATCTTACAAATACCAATTTTAGGATTGCTGAATAGGAATTTTTACAAAGCGAAATCAACACAAAAGATCCTAATAATATATATGGAATTACTTTTGATTCAAATTTTGCATAATCAAAAATATTAGCTTAGCTGAATTGCAATTTCCATAGCTGAATAGACCTTCTACAAAGCTAAAATGATTCATTATTCTGTCTTTGATAAAATAATTGCATATTTTTCACATAACTTATTAAACTTCCTCTATAAAATATCCATTTTTCTTTATAATCAGCTGTTATCACATTCAAAATCTTTTTCGAGTAAATGACCTTTCAAACCGAAAAAATGTAACGAAGGAAAGAAATTAAAAATGTATTTCACGCTTACAACAATCAGATGTTCGTGTTTTTTTTTCATTTTATATATGCATGTAACCAGATGGGATGTTCGTGGTATTGTCAAACCGTCATCACATTTTTTGTACGTGCATTTTTAATTGCAATAGTTGTTGTATTATGACAATAAATCACAAATCCGATGTTTGTTTATAAAATTTCGGAATACACCAGTTATTCCCCTTTATAAAAATATAATAACAAATTATTATTCAATCCGCAACATGCTGAATTAGGCAAACATTTGCTATAACACTTTTTTTCTCTCACTCAATCGATATAAATAAATATATGTATATATTCATCGTTTGTGCATACAAAATTAGTGGGAAGAAAGGTATAACAATAAAAAATATGTGTCTGTCAAAAAATTCTTAGAATTGACGACATTAATACCAAAATAAAATAACACGACAAAATTAACGAACAATAACATGGTTTAATTTAAACGTGTTAGAGATATCGCAATTTTTTGTGTGTTCTTTTTTTAAGCTTTCATTAATTTGTCAAAATACGACATGCCCGGTTTTTGATTGCAGCCAAGCCTAATTGAATTAAAAGCCACACAGATCCAAAATGCTGATCTGTAGTTTGTTGTGTGGTGACTCAATTCCTTATTGAATCCAATTTAATATTGAAGTGATGTTGTTAACAATAAAATGTGTTTTTGGCTGCATTCTAAAATCTGTGATTGTTTTCGTTTCTATTTCAATTCAATTTCCTATATAAAATTTCCACAAAAAAAATCGATTACGGAATACAAAATATAACAGCTTTTGGGAATATATCAAATAAAAAATAACACATTAAATAAATATAAACACATTATTCTACTAATAAAATACATACAAATAAATAAAATAAATATAAAAATACAAATAAAAGGAAAATCCTGCATTTTTTAACTCTCAAAATTTTAGAAAAACTTTCTCCAGTATCCTCCCTTTAAATAATTGGTAGGCATTTGGTTCTTTAGAAATGTTTTTTTTTTATAAAAATCACTAGGCAAATTGTTAATTTTTTCATCAAAATAAAATATGATAAAAAAATTCGTATATTATCTCGCATAGTTGTAGAAAAAAACTTCATATTGATTCTCTGGTCTCAGTAATAGCCTTCTGCCAAGAGATGTTTCTTGGATTAAATATTTGTTGGATCTAGACTACTTCCTTCCCTGCTCTCTTCTGAAGTCAAAGACTCTTTTAAATATCAGCTTTCCGATAAAATCTGTGATACCTTCATAATCTTTTTATAGATATTGTCCAATCCACATACAATTTTAGCACAATTTTATAGCGATTTTTCTTCAATTGCTCTCAAACTTTACACAATAGATGACACTTTTCAATTGAGGATACTCGTTCAAGATTATATTTTCCATCAATTCATTAAACATAGTTATAAAATAACTTATAAACCCACAATTATTCTTACCTGGCTTGTTACAGAGCGGAAAGTCCATAAGCCGAGCTTAAAAAAGATTTACAAGCGCGTCGGACTCCAATTTAAAAGACCACGTTCCCATATGTTGCCTTCCCCTTCTGCGTGAACCATCAGTAGGCTCACTTTTATATGCCTTTTGAGCTGGGGCATTCTCATTCATTCGCACAACATGGCCTAGCCACAGTAGTCGCTGCAGCTCTGTACGGCTGGCTATGTCGATGTCCGCAATTATAAAGCTCGTGGTTTATTCGACGCCGATATTCACGTCGACATAGCCCTTAGATCTTTCTGAGAAATTTTCTCTCAAACACCCTTAAGAGCTGCCTCATCTGCTTACTCAAGTATCCATGATTCAGATCCATATAACAGCACGGGTAGTATCAGCGTCTTGTAAAGTATGAGTTTGGTCTGGCGGGAGGTGGCCATGTTTCTAAACTGCTTACATAGACCATAGTAGCATCTGTTGGCCTTCACAATCCTTCTCCGAATTTCAAAACGGATGTCATTCGTTTTATTTATGGTGGTACCAAGGTATATAAAATCTTTGACTACCTCGAAGCTGTAGTTCTCAAGTTCCACAGTTGGTCCGAGTCTACTGGAGGTCTTGCACGTTGATACCATCAGCTTGGTCTTCTCGCGATTTACTGCAAGACTCACTTTGGCAGAATCCTTCTCAATTCGTTCAAATCTGGCTGTTACCGCTCGCAATGTTCTACACATTATATCGATGTCATCGGTGTAGGCAAGTAACATGTGTTGTTTGGTGTACACAGTGCCATTTCTGTTCACCTTTGCCTCTCATATGACCTTTTGCAGCAGGATTTTAAAGAAATCACATGACAAACTGTCACCTTGTCTGAATTCTCGTTCGGTATTAAAGGGCTTCGAGAGGTCCTTTCCGACATTAACAGCTGACCTTGTGCCATTTAAAGCTATCCTGCATAGCCGTATTAATTTTGCAGGAATGTCAAACGCAGACATGACTTTAAACATCTCTGAACGGATAGGGCTGTCGAATGCGACGACTAGGTGGAATATGTCGTTGTATTTTTCGTAGGGCTTTTCCGGGATTTAGGGTCGAGTGAAAATCTGTTCAAAGTTGGATATGCCAGACCTGAAGCCGCATTGATACGATCCAATTGAGCATTGGCCATTGGCTTCACTCGTTCACACAGTACGCTGGATAGCACTTTATATGCGATGGGAAGGAGATTTATTCCTCTATAGTTGGCAAATATCGTCTTGTCTCCTTTTTTGTGTACGGGACACAGTATGCTGAGTTTCCAATCATTAGGCATGCATTCCTCTAGCCAAATTGTACTAAGCAGTTGGTACATGCTCCTAACCAGCATTTGACCACTGGCCTTTAATAGCCGATTAATTGCTATTCTGAACTCAGCCGATTAATTGCTATTCTGAACTCATCTTGGCTAGGTTGTATACAATTTATACCGTCATCCATTATTGATTCTGGAGTATCTTCTTCACCGCCACTATTTGATGCCAGAAGTTTCTCAATGGCACCTGCTGCTTTATTATTAAGCCGATTAATTGTTATTCTGACCTCATCTTGGCTAGGTGGTATACAATATATACCGTCATCCCTTATTGATTCTGGAGTATCTTCTTCACCGCCACTAGTTAATACCAGAAATTTTGCAAAATGCTTCTTACAGATCCTCAACACGCTATCTATATCTGTCACCAGGTTTCCATTTTCATATCTACAGGAGGATGTGCATTCGGTTTGGTGTTTTACTCGTTGGTAACATTTCCAGACTTCGTTCAGACTCCTGTACATTTCGATTTGTTCCCGATCACGTTTTTCTGGTTCTTTCCTCTTTTTTAGGAAAATGCTTTTCTCCTCTCTCCTTTTCTCTCGATAATTCTCCCTCGCATTACGTGTTGCTACTGTCTTGCCTTACACGCTGCGTGTTTCATCATAGTGACACTTTAGGGTTAAATAAATATACTTGATGTAATTATTCTACATAATAATACTACTTATGCTAAACTATATATATTACGGGTAAGGCAGTCCTGGGCCATCCATCTTCCATAATCTCATGTTACAAGCCTCGATCACTCCATCATATATGGAATTTTGGTGAACTGATCTGACAATTTTCAATATCTTTGACTAATCATTTGATAGCCCCTTTGCTCACAACATAAGTAACCTTAAATTTCGGACCCTCTGGGCGAATTGTTAAACATTTTTTAAAAAAATTTCCATTGAATATTTTATTTTTTGGAAATTTTCAGAAATTTTTTCCTTGTATAACATTCTTTACATTAGCCATAAATTTTGAAATACACTTCCATGAAATGAATTCACTTCTGAAAGATAAAAAGCTTTGTCTTTATTCTCGAAATTTGACTTAGGAAAAATCTACAAATACTCTAAATAAATATGTTAAATTATTTTTTAAGCACATAAATACAACGCAATTCAAAAACATATTTTTTCGTATGTTTTACACTTTAAACGGCATTAGTTCATACCTTACAATTATTTAACACATTTTTTCCGAAGATAATAAACAAAGGCACTTGCCATTAAAAATAACTTAAATATTAAATAAAATAAATATTTATTTTAAAGCAAAATTGTCATGGCTGACTTATGTTGTGAATTGTGGATATCAGCTAATTATGCTAAATATTTAAATAAATATTATAATTCATGTTAAAATAAAAATTTGGAAAAAAAATAAATTCCCTTGAATATTATTTTTGGATTTCAAAAAATTCCTTTGGTAATATTTCTTCTCCTTATATCTTATAAAGTTTGTTTAAATTTTAAATGAGAATTAAATGGTTTTTTGTTTGTTGACATTTTAATTTTGTGATTTTTCATACGAAGCAAGAGATTTTCTTGCGAAGCGAACTTCGAATATCACATTTCAATGGAATTTCTGTTAATATAAATACATATTAGCAGAAGAACTTATAAACGCCATACCATTCAAAACATATTTGAATATGGCCAATAACAAACCTAAAAAATGCTGGCATATTAATTTTTTTGGGTGAAATGCAGAATTTCGAAAAGTTACCAACAAAACTAACAACACAAAATCAAGTTCAACACGACGTTTTTTCATAAGCTAATAATTCAAAATCCATAATTTTTTTTTTTGGCAAAATGTAGACCAAAGACGTTGGAAAGTTTGATTTACTTTTTTGCAAATTCGTATTTTATTTTAGAGGAAGCGTAAACAAATTTTGTATTCATAATAAATAAATACGCAATTTGTTTATAACATTTTGGGAATCTATTTGTAGGCCAATGGCCATTGGTTTAATTTAATCCGGTTTATTCGGTTGTTTACGAATTTTAAATATTAAAATTTTAGCCTTCGGCAAAAATAAAGTGGTTGGATTTATATTATTCAAATTTCACTAGGCAAATTGTTAATCTTTTTTAAGAACTGTCATTAATCACAGAAGTTTGCTGTTGATGTATTAATACGGGTTTTATTTAAAATCGTTTAATGCAGAAGTTTGAACATGATTAATGATTGGGTAGTCACGCAAAGGAATAGGGCGGCCAATGTATTCAAACTTAATACGAGAACGGTTCGGAAACTTCTTCAAAAATATTTTTATTTTTAAATATAATCTCCTAAAACTTCAATACACGTAGTCCAATGCTTTTCTAGCAATTCTATCCCTTAGTTATAATAGTTTTCCTCAAGGCCTTCAAAATAGTGGTTTACAACTGTAATTATATCTTCATTTGAGGTAAAACGCTTGCCAGCAAGTATTTTTTTAGATTTGGGGACAAGTAAAAGTCACTGGGAGCTAAATCAGGAGAATAAGATGTGTGGTCTAGAATTTATACGTTTAATTGATCCAAAAGATTGCAATAGTACTCTGAATCTATTATTTAACACTTTTGCAGACAGTCAATCAATAAAAAAGAAATAGTTCGTTCCGCAACTATTCAATTCTACTAGACATACATTTCCTGTTTCCCTTAACTTTTAACCTTTGGTAGACTACTTTGTGACTTGCTCCTTAATCGGGCTTAGAAGCGAAAAATTAACGAAAAATCTATTCTCAGACTCGTGAAATAAATTCCATCTATTTTACTGGACTTCTAGAATTCTCAGTACACTTCTCATCCCTTTCATTTAATTTTCTAATAACCGCATTTTTTGTTGTCTTTCCAAACAACCAATTTCAGCAAATAATTCTTGAGCAAATTCTGACAACTCCTTCATCTTATCTCCCAAAATTTGAACACAATATTTCATTGTGTTTATTTTTATTTCTCTATTGCAAATATTATTTATTTTTTAGAATATTCTGTCTCGTAACGTCATTATTGCATTGCAGACACGATTTGTGAAATGTTTTCGTCGTGATTAGCACATTTCTTTTTATTTATTTATTTTTTTAATAGACAATTAGCAGACGATGACAATTTCATAGGAAAGTCATCTAAAAATAACAAAAACACATTCCAGAGATCCTGGAATTCTAATGACTAATCATTATCTGGTAGCAAATGTCATTTGTCAATCAAAAAAATTATTTTTTAAAATATAGTCGTGTTTTGATAAATCCCAGATTTATCAAAATGATTTCACAACTTCACATCCTAAAATTTTGAGGGACAAAATTTTGTCATGTGATATTTCTTCTTAAAATTCGACTTAAGACTTCGAATTCCTTAAAAACAATGGACCTTTAATATTGCTTCCTTACACGCATCCAAACTTCAATCGAGATGTGTCCCTAGTTTTTTCTACAATTTCCAACCGATTTTTGTAGCTATTCGGTTTCACAGCTTCTTGCAGGCTTCTTTACAAATAATGAATTTCAGTCATCTTCTTTTCTCTGAAAAAATTGCTCCAATCTCAATTAGACATATATCCCTTCTCAATCTTGCAAACCGATAGAGCTAAAGAGATTCTCAAAGTTAGTTCGATCCAATGACTTTGTGTGTAGATATCCGTGTAGATATATATTAATAATACCCTTCTCTACCAAAATCTCGAACAAAATGATGTTTAATGTGGATATGTTAGGCACGTTTCATTTCTGTTTTTGAAGCCATAAAAATACATCCGACATTGTCTTCATAGATTGTAGCAGGTTCATCTGACATTATACACAAATCTTGCAAAATTAATCTAAGCCATACAGCTTCCATAAATAGCAGAACTATGTTCTATATATTCTGCCTCTCTCGAAGATGATTCATACGGTCTGCTTTGAGATGCTTGACCATGACACAGTACATCCAATGTATCCACGGATCCATTTCCTGTCCTTTATAGCACTTCTCCAGTCAGCCTCGACATATCCTTCTAGTATCTTTGGATTATTATTTTTATAAATAAATTTTCTACTCATGGTTCCCGTTTAAAAATCTTAAGTTTCTTCAAAAATGGGCCAGCTGTTTACTAGACATATATTTTCAATTTTCATTTGTTCACCAATTCTTTACTGGATTTATAACAACTAATAGACTATTACCAATTGATCACAAAATTTGGACTTGGTCAATTGATATTCCTTCTATGGAAGAAATCACAAATGTTACAGTTGATTTTCTCGCTTTTGAATATCTTCCATTAAGTTTCAATATAGATTGTCGCAACTAATATTGCATCTCAAGAAATAGGTCAGTTGTTTAGTAGACATATATTTTCAGTTTCCATTTTCTCGCCAGTTCTTCACTGGATTCATCACAAATAAAAGACTATTGCCCAACAGATATTCCTTCTATGAAAATGTCTTTCCTTAGGTTTAAACTTTTGCCAACTGATATCCAATCTTAGGGAAATGGGCCCGTTTTTACTAGACATATATTTTCAGTTTCCATTTTTTGCACACATTTCTCGCTCCATTTGGAAAGCTTTATTTTATACCTGCTATAAAATTTAAATATCACATAAATTTATTAAATTATACTTATAATTTCTTAACCTCTCCCAAAAATTACTTACAATTAATTTCCAAAATTTTCCATTACCGCATAACAAACATCTTTCCTCCACAAACACGCTGTGACAATTAAAAAAGCCATATGACAAATGGATTAATGTGTCAAACTCTACCTGATGTCTTTGAACTAATTTGTGGCGCCGCCGTCACCGGCATCGATAAAACATGTTTCAAATACTAGTTTGCACACTTTTGCTTGCCATTCACGATGTCTCGATGCTGTCACACGATGTGTCAAAGCGCACTGCAAATGAATTCAGTTACAAGTTCAACATAATTGTTTGGTTGCTTGCTGTGCACACACCAAGATTGCAATTTGTTGTCTGCCAAGTCAGGTTTTTGGCACGTGCTTACTTAAATAGAGATCTCACAAACTACACTAGTGGCTATACATGGCATGCATTTGCATTTCACACTCTCACTTACAACATCTCGTTTGCGTGCTCTCACACTCTCTCTGTGCATTTGATGTGTTTTTATTTTGATATGCAAACGAAGACAGCTGTTTGGTGTTGCCAATGAATTGGAAATTTGCAAGACTAGCTGGAAAACTATTTGCAAGTTTAACCAGAAATAAGAAAGAATAATGTAAAAATTATCTGTGTGTTATTAAATCGGATTCTAATAAATAGGTACTCCACTTAGCTCAGCTGACTGTCCGATTAACTGTCAAAGTGCATACTTTCTGCTTCAATTTGAAGTGCAAAGCTGCCAACCAGGCGAAATATTACTAGATAAAATTTGACTCCTTATTATTGCATCATGATATATATAGCCCAATATCTTTTATAATAATGTCATCCACGAAAACCCAGCTGGATATCAGCTGTCACTCAAGTTTGCTGTCAATCAATTCAATAATAATTGATACTCACTAATAATTGACATCCTTTTTGGAAACGTAAAAAAATGTGCAGTGTTACCAACCATTTGAAATATTATAAGGAAAAATTTGACAGATGGTCGGGACAAAAACAAAGGTTTTTTGTTAGACTTTTATCAGATTTAGAAGTGTTATTGGAGCAATTGATCACACATGACCGTTAGGTCCAACCAAGGGCAATATTTAAATCGTTGATAATTTTTTCAGAGGAATTACCTCAACCAAATCTAATGCCTCAGTCACAGTAATTAAACAATTATTCGAGGAAAAAACGGCAAGACTTAAAAACCAACATTTTGAGATTTTCTTTACTGATGGCTCAGTGTCCCCAAATTTTGCGGGGTCGGCGTTTGTACATGGGACAGTTTTCTCTTTCTATTGTAAGAACAACATATGCTCCATGTCGGCTGAGTTGATAGCTATAACAAAAGCGTTAGAATATGCCATTAATAACAATATTTCGAAAATTGCAATACTATAATATAGTCTCAGCAGACTTCTAGCAATAAAAAATAATGTAAAAGGTAATTTTTTTGATTGATAATTTAATACTGTTGTCTAATGAGCTGAATGATGAGGTTGAACTGCACTATATACCGGGTCATGCGGGTATAGCTTTAAATGAAATAACAGACCAAGCGGCAAAAAGAGCCGAAGAACTTGGAATACAATTAGAAATGAAGCTGACTATTTCCGATACAGTTGCCCAGATTTCACATGCTCTCTGGTCTGCGTGGTTTTTAGAATATAAAGATCGTGGCATGTCCAGTTCCTCTCACTACTTTGCGATCTTTACTGACACTGTAAAGCGGCCATGGTTCCATAAATCCACAGCCAACCCAAGCGAAATCAAACAAATCAATAGAATCCTGACAAATCATGCTTTCTGTAAAGCTACACTGTAGAGAATGAATGCGGCTCCATCAGCAGTATGTGAAACCTGTAATTTGGAGGAAAATGTTGACCATGTATTATTTCACTGCCAAATGTACATCCGAGCATCGAAAATTCAGTATCCTCGGTGGATTTCATAAACAAATATGGATTTGGATATAGCGGCCAAATAACCTTCGGAGTACACTCGACAACATTCCGGGGGGGACTTTAAAATCGATTTTTTTTTAGTTTTTATGCCTTTTTAGGGCAGAGGATAAGGATATGTTTTGATACATCACATTATTGCAATTGAATGCCTTTAATGAGGGTCCTATAGATCGTTAGTTACCCATTGTAATTAAATCATGACACATTTTCCAATATTTTTGTAAATTTTAATTTAATAAAGATTTTTTTTCTCCATGACACATTTTTCTAACAATTGTTTATGACTTAGATTGTGAAAAGTTTTACCTAACAATTGCGGTTTTTCCACTCATACTTGATTTTTGTTTATTATTGTCGCCTCTTGAGAACTCTTCGAGTTTCTTTATAAATAAATAAAAAATCAATATTATTTAATTCTCTAATAACTGTTTGCAATATTATATTGTATACAAAGAACATTTTTTTTCAAAATAATTACGTGTATATTTACGAGTATATGTAAACACAGCTTGTTTTAACTTGAACGACATTGACGACAAAAACACAGAGTTTTTATCTGACACTTGACAAAGAAAACTGAAAAACAGATTGTCATGAGAAACGTGTGGCATCCATTTGTTTCGTATGTTCTCATTTGACTCTTTTTCTGATAAAAGATTTACGTGTTTTCGAGATATGACTGGAGAAACATAACAAAAACTAGTTTATATCTTCCGCATCAAATTGAAGAAGTGGTCCAAAACAATTGTGTACTTGAGATATTTTGCAAAAAACAAAAACTCAGGTGAATAATACTTCAAACATAAATGCATGATTTACTGGTAGATTAGGATGCCTCAACAAATGTTGCATACACAAAAAATCGACCCAAAAAAACAGACAAGTTTTTCATAATAAACCTAAGGACAGGACGTTCCCGAAGTTCAATAACAGAGAAGAACAAAAAATGGTCCATTTACCAGCGCTCCTAAAATCGCTACAGGATTAAAAGAATCATAAGATAAGGAAGTTTCTGCAGAAATTTTTTAGGCAAAGTGCTGAAAAACTCAACATTCATGATAATTATTACTTCCAACATGACAATGATCCTAAACACATTGTGGATCGCATTCAATTCACCACACATGCTGATAACCCTTCCTTAATGCCCCTATTTGAATCTTAGTCAGAATATATGGGATAATCTAGAAAAACGAATCCGAAATCACATAATTTCCAGTGGGGCCCAAACCAAAGAAATATTTTTGACAGAATGAGGTTGTTTAAAATATTTTGAACAGAATTTTGTATTACAGAAGATTTGGTCGTTGGAGGATTTTAAGATAAGAGTCTAAAATCCCCCATGCAATCCTTATAAGATTGTTGGGTGTTGAAATTTTATGACGCATATGACGCAAATTCTATTATTAAAACAAATAGTTTACTGATAAGTATTTTGTGTTTGAGATTAGGCTAAGCAAGAGTAGTTTAAGTAGTACCTAAGGATAAATAATTTGCAATAAAATCAGTGCCTTACAATCACTCATCAAGGAACGGCCAGGAGTACCGTGTCTAATTTCTTACACAGACGAGCTGCGGCTGTCTGTATATTTTACAGGGGTAAAATACAGATGCTTGAAAACTCACATCTAAAGACGGCTGAAAAGTCATCTCTATAGATGACTGAAAAGTCATCTCTGTAGATGACCGGAAAGTCATCTCTACAGATGTCTGGAAAGTCATCTCTATAGATGTCTGGAAAGTCATCTCTATAGATGACCGGAAAGTCATATTTATAAATGACTGGAAAGTCATCTTTATAGATGACTGGAAAGTCATCTCTATAGATGACTGGAAAGTCATCTTTATAGATGACCGGAAAGTCTTCATTATAGATGACCGGAAAGTCATCTCTATAGATGACTGAAAAGTCATCTGTATAGATGATTGGAAAGTCATCTTTATAGATGACCGGAAAGTCATCTTTATAGATGACCGGAAAGTCATCTTTATAGATGACCGGAAAGTCATCTTTATAGACGACCGGAAAGTCATCTTTATAGATGACCGGAAAGTCATCTCTATAGATGACCGGAAAGTCATCCCTATACATGACTGGAAAGTCGTCTCTATAGATGACTTGAAAGTCATATTTATCGGTCATCTGTTTGGTCTTTAGTGGCCTGAATTACTCCCTCTCATCTCCCTAAAAACGTGTCAAGATTACTCCTCCCCATCATGACAGCAATTAGGTTAGGTTTAGACACTTCTATCACAAAATAAACCTCTCATATTTGCAAAGTTTTTTTGTTGAGTTTAAACAAAGCGAATAAAATACTGAATCATCTGATTCATTCATCCACACCCCAACAATCACGTTACATTACACATTCACTTGTGAACCAATTAATTGCGAATATTTTATTTTGTTGTGTTTTATTCACGGGATAGTTAATAGAAATAAATTTAATTAAGCGGAAATTCATCAATTCCATTGCGCGCTATTTCAAATATTTTTCGTTCTGTAATTGTCAACTCAAGCGTGAATTTAGTTTTTGTGAGGGGGCTAAATAGGCGATGGAAAATGTGTTGATGACTATAGATTCCTGCTATAAGACGCATTTAGAATAGGTAGAACTTTTTAAAGAAAGGTAGAAAGAGTACTCCATTTAGCACAGCTGATTGCCCCATTAACTGTCAAATGGCATAGTTTGTGCTTGAATACTCGACGTGCAATATTGCCAACCATGAAAAACAAATTACTAAATAAAATTTGACAGATGATCGGAAATCGGACAAATATTGAATCGCTAAAATCATTTTTTCGTGCAAATAGCGTTCTCTTTTGATATTTTCCATTTTTATTACTTTCTCGATAAATATAATTTTTCAATTAAGCGTCTTCGACTGTATTTTATTTATTTTTATATCTTCCGACCATCCTCCTCCTTGCTTCTTTCTGTAAATTCTCTTTCATATGATTTGTCATTTTCACACAGAACTAATTGATTACAAATAATTGTTTATACATTTTTTTCTCATTGCAATTTTTCTGCGAAAGAAAAATGAGAGCTACTGAGAAGTGATTGCGCAGAGGAGGGTTTCTAATGAAAGTAAAATATATGTCAGCAATTGTGCAAACTAATGTAACATTTTGACAATTATATATAGCTGTGTTGTGTTATCGACATGACATTTTATTTTTATAGTGTGGAGGAAGATATGGGATTATAAATTAAATTAAGGGGAAAGTTTTTATGATTTTAGACAAAAAGAAAAATGTGGCATTTGATGTTCTGAGACGAATGAATACCGGCAGATAACTATTTATTAAACACGGTCAAAGGAGTAAAAGTTGCATATTTGAAATATCTGATGAGGAATGGCAAAACCTATAATAAAACCGGGAAGTTGTGAGACGAATGAAAACCGACTGACAACTATTAAACACGTTCAAAGGAGGGGTATTCCCATATTTGAGACATCTGATGAGGAATGAAAAAATACTAATTTTTATAATCTATAATAAAAAAGTATAATTGAAGGATGCAGAAGTGGCAGAGGCTGCAGAGAGATGCTCTGGCTTAAAACAAGTCAAAAATGGCATTGGAAATTGGTTGTATTGAAGAATTTTGAGTTCTGAAGAGTTCTGAGAAGAATGAGTACCGACAGATAACTATTAAACATGTCCGAATTTTGGGACATCTGATGAAGAATAAATACAAATTTGTATAATCTATAAAAAATGTACAATTGAAGGATGCCGAAGCTAAGGCAGAGAAGGGGTGTTCTAGCTTAAAAAGGAATAGGATTTAGGTATTAAACTGGCATAAAACATGCTACGCCTGTACAGTATAAGGAAATTTAAAAAAAAAATCAGGAAAATCTGTATCTGCAGTAGAAGCCTGGAGCAGAAAAATTGCAGTCAAGTTCAAGTTACGATTGGAAGAAAATTCAGGCATTTGAATGAATTTATCCACCAATAGATGTTCAGAGACGAATAACTACCGACAGATAACTATTTAGCACTGTCAAATTAGGAAAAAGTCGCATATTTGGGGCATCTGATATTTGGGGCATAGTCGTTTACGATTCAAGTCATTCAGAGTCTTTTTTTAGAAAAAAAGTGTATTAATAAAAAAAATATTCTTCCAAAAAAATATTCCTCGAAATGACTTATATTCTAGCTGAATACTACTACCTGATCCTGAAGATTTGAATTAAATTCGTTTTGTAAAATTAGAACGAAATTAAGGAAATATAAATTATGTCAAAACACAATTTATAAATTATCGTAATTTTCGAAGATTTATTAATTTATTTTATTTATAACCATTAAATACTGGCCGGTTTTGTTTATTAAAAAAATATTTATTCTCTTAAAAACCTGCTTAAAATGAATGTCATGTATTTTTTGTGTAAATTGCATTACTTATTTATTTATATATTTATTTTGTACATGTCTGGTTACAACATATTTCCTCTCTTCCCTCGTCAAAAAAGAAACCGCCTGACAATTTAAATGACACTTCACTTTAATAAATCCATCCGTTGCAATGGTACCAGCAAAAAAACATTACATGCCGTCGCAAAAACTAAATTTATGTAATTTTATTTCTTATTTTTTCCGCTGTGTTATGGGTGGTGCCAAAAGATCAAATCAATGTCAGCAAAAAAATAATGAAATATTATTACATTTTATTTATTTTTTGTTGCTATTTTTATAACAAAATAGATTTTCAAAAATAGATATAAATATTTCTCACTGTAAATCAACCAGGAAGGAAATGAATAAATTTTGAAATAGAAATTATTATAAAATCATTTCCAAAAATATGGTAAATTTCAAATTATATTTTTATAAGAAAAAATTCAATGACACCTCCATTAAAACGTATTAGGTTTTTTAATTTGAAATATGAAAGTGTTGTTGATTTTTTTATTATAAAAATATCATTTTAAATTTCCCCTTAATTTTTGAAACATTTTTTGGCTCCGAAAATATAATAATTTTTTTTTTAAATTAAGCAATTATAATAGTTGTTTTGTGTAAACTCCGGCACATTCGTTTTATTAAAACATATTTGATGTAAACACAACCTTAGTCAGCGTTTTATGAAACTATGTCCTTTAGGGCATCATTTTATCGTTTTTGAGTTCTAATTTCCTTTGCATGTATATCCAACAGGTTCGTTGTAAATGTATCTTTAGTTCACGTAACCACTTTGGAATTAACACTTGAAATGAGCCGTTTTATTACAACGTTCATGATGTAAACACTGCCTTAATCTGCAGTGTCATCTATTAATTCTTTTACTTTATATTCCACAGATGTTAATATATCAATTAGTTTCATAATTGTATTTTGAATTGTTTTCACTCCCTTTAATATTTTTCTCTGTAAACAAAAGAAATTTACTTAAAATTCTTCTTATATTCTTCTATTTTACACATTTTTCTTATTATTTTCCATTTTATATCACATTTTTCCAATAATTCCAACTCCTACTCATTGTTCAACTGCTTTTAACCCAAAGCGCCTAAAAGCATGCTTTGAATTTTTGTCAATGTGCACGTTACTTCATACAGTAAGGTGATATCTAATCATTATACATTGTATCAGTTCATAAAGCGATCAATTACAAATGTTAAAGCTTTTGTTAGAAAAAAAGCTTTTTGTTTTTTTTTTGTATAGTTTAACCCGTTAAGGACCACAAGGGAATTTAATAAAAATAATAATTTAATAAAATAAACCAAACTTAAATTGAAAACGTTGACTGTATTTTATGTGGGTGTTTGTGGTAATACTTTAGATAGAGTTTATAGATCTGCTAGAGGTTATTGCGATGTCCTTAGGGTCTTTCATATTTGGGAACGGGGAATATTGACCCATATTTGAGAAGTATTGGACACGGTCAATTAAAGGTAATAACCATAATATGGATACTCAGTGGGATATCATTAAGGCTTATATACAAAGCAGAAATCTGTTAGAATTATTTTTTAAGAAAAAGGAAGACCTTTCGAATATTTTTTAAGAATACACATCCTGAGTTTTTCTACAGGAAGATCTTTGAGTTATTTTTATAGGAAACTCGTTCAGCTCTTCTCAAGGATAAAATGAAAGACTTCTGTATGACTCTTTCAAAAGAGGTTTAACAAGACCTCCATGAAGAATTTTCCAACATATCCATAAGAACATGTTCAGCTCTTCTATATATAAGACCTTTTTAGACATCCCATTGCTCTTCTATACAAAAATATCTATTCAATGCGCCAATAAAAGACTTATTCAACTCTTTTATAGAATACATCTTCAGCCCGTCTATAAACCCTCTTCAGCTCTCCTGTAGGCCTATTCTGTAACTTTTAACAACATTCGATATTGTTTAATTTTCCTTTGTTATTGTAAAAACTACAAAACAAACAAATGAAATTGTTGTAAAATAAACAATGTCAAATGTTGTTAAAAGGTTACAGAATAGGCATACTGGTCTGGTCTCCTATGGAAGACCTCTTCAGCTCGGTTATAGATGACTTTTTATGCCCGCCAATAGTAACCAATACGACCCGCCTATAGAAGACCTCTTCAGCCCGCTGAAAGAATACCCCTTCAGCACACCTATACAAGACCATTTCAGTCCGCCTGTAGATACCCCTTTAGCTATTCTATAAAAGACCTCTTCAGCTCCGCTACACAAGACTGCTTCAGCTCTGCTACACAAGACTTCTTTAGCTCGTCTATGGAAGACCTCTTCTAAGACCATTTAGCTCTTTTATAAGACGACATATTCGGTTCTTGAATAGAAGACGTACTGTATAGTCCGCCAATAGAAGACCTCTTGAAGCCAGGTATAAGCTGGCAAAAAATACCACTTTAGCTCACCCTATATACTATTCAATGATGGTTAAATAGGTTTCTTTATAAAAATTCTGCAAAGTCTTCTGCAACTCTCCCTTCGTGGTAGGATAGTGTAAACCGACCCACCTCTGAAACCATGACTTGGCATAAATCATAGCGCGACATCATCATGTATATTTCCATAAAAAAGGCTATTAACATTTTCTGTTTATTAGTCTAACCTCATAAGGTCTCTCTACCAGGCCATCACTGCTCTGCACACCCCCTTCAAACGTGATCGATCGGCGGAGAAAGAAGAGCGTTAATTAAATCAAATGGCAATTCATTAACACGAGATCACTACAGACGAGCCAAACATGCACACACACACATATGTATGGTTTTCTCACTTG
The DNA here is from genome assembly GCF_032173495.1 of Musca vetustissima. NCBI lineage: Eukaryota > Metazoa > Arthropoda > Insecta > Diptera > Muscidae > Musca > Musca vetustissima. The sequence continues at coordinate 87,213 of NW_026886187.1, forward strand.
GGCGAAAAGTGAAATGATTTCACAATGTTATGGAAGGGGAGGAGGAGGATGTTATTGTTGTTATCGTTCTTGGTTGATCACTTTGTTTAGTTAGTCACTGTTGCCGTGCGGGATGTCGGGATGATATGATGGAATAGTACTAAAAATTAAATTTGATTCTGAAGCTCTCATTATCGCTAGCCTCTACATACTCCACCGCCCTCCTCCGCCCCTTATGCTACCTTTTAATAGGAAACTAAAACTCGTGACAACTATTATGTTGTAAATGATTTTTCACGTTTGCTATTCACGTTATGCTCGGCGTGTGTTTTTTTCTATTCTTTGGAATTTTGTTTTGAATTTTTTTTTCGAATGATGCGGCTGGGTTTTATGGATTTTTATTATGTTGACAGAATGCTAATAAAATATCTGGGGGTTTTCGGATTTTTTTCTATGAATGGAAATTTATGGAAGTTTTAGAGAATGGGAGGTGGAATTCGCCAATTGAAGGTCTTTGAAAATTTGTTCGTTAATGAGGAAGAGTTCTGAGAGGAAATTTAAGTTCTTAAATTATCTCAGATTCTTGCAGGCCCCTTCAACCTCTACCATCCATTCATCTTCATAAACTTTCCACTCTATTTTTAGACCCATCACGATTAGAAGAAGTAGAATAGAACAAAAAATAAAAACGTGTGAAATTATGAAATCCGCAGAAAGTGTTTCATTGCACAAAAACCAGTCACGAGTTTACGTCATATTAAATACGCTAGAACCCAACAACACCTACGATAAGACCCACTTAGATAACGGGGGCCCCTCCTCTCAATGGCAATGACTAGACAATGTTGGACCTTTGTTTCTGAAAAACAACAACACAACATTTAATTTAGTTCAAATGAATAATATAACGACAAATAACAAAATGAATTATACAACAATAAATAATTAGTAATAGAATATGAAGATCAAGGGAGCGGGAGAGAGAAGGAGAGGTAGAGTTATATATGAAGTGCTGCAGAGAAAATAAGTGTTTAATCAGACAAAAAAGTGACAGCTATTCCAGGAGATATTTTTTTGTTATTTGATGATATTGAAATAAATATGTTTGTCATTTCCTTTCGTGGTATGGGGACAAAAGAGGGAAATTGGGGAGAAGAATGTCTTCAAAAAGGAAATGAAGGTCAAAATATAGAATAACTGAGCAATCTACTCAAAAAGTGGAAAGCTATTCTACAGAAGATCTGAAAAGTCATTCTATTGCAGATCTTAAGAGGTCTTCTATAGGGGAGCTGAATAGGTCTTTTATTGGAGGACTGAAGAGGTATACTTCTAGAGGAGCTAAAGTGGTATTCTATAAGAGATCTGATATTTGCTAACAGTGTTTTTATGTTTTCGTTCAGTGCCGAGTCTTTGCGCGATTTGTCTTCCTGTAGTTTCTGTACTCAGAACCGAAGCCCCTCGCCAAAATTGCTCGCCGTCACCGCCTTCTTCTTTGTAGCAGCCTCCTTCTGACACAATATTCTTACTTTTCATTTTTTCATTTTCTTCTCTTTGAAACTGACAGAATTTCCTCGACCTGTAAGGCCATATCAGACGAATTCCTGTTTTGCTACTTGAACACACACTCTTTATCTCTAATATTTTCTCAGCTCGACGTCTAAATATGATCTCACTCAAAATAGGGTTGAACTGATATGGAGTTGATATACCGGAAAGCTTTGAAGGGATTTAAGAATTGCCACTACATTTGGGAAATTTCCGATGTAGTAGGGTTTTATATAACTCTAAAAAGATCCTATATGTGCAGTAAATATGACTTCTGTAGGAGATATTCTATAGGAGGAAGGCGTAGTATGCCTGCTGTAGGAGCAGCACTGAATAGAAGCATTTGATATACAGGAAAGCTATAAAGGACCTTAGGATTTTTCACACTGGTATAGGTGTTTTGATCTATAGCTGAATACATTTTCTATTGATGGACTGACTTCTTCTAGGGGGACTGAATGGATTTTATATAGCATGAGGCCTGTATAGGAATAGTACTGAATAGGCAGAGAGCTGAAAATCCTCCTATAGAAGAAGGCATTCACATTCACCTACCATCTTCCTTTCACCTATGATCTTCCTCAGAATCAAGTTGAAAAGATGCGAAGATGATATACAGGAAAGCTTTGAAGGAACTTAAGAGCTGCCTATTCATTGATGATGACTTATTAGGGCTTCTTCACTTACTGGGGGAATCTATCTGCGAGCTGAGCGTTTGCATTTTCTTCTTAATTTCCTCTAAGCGAGCACCCGATGGAGAAAAGCTGTGTATATTTGATTCACTGTTATCTACAATCTAGTGGATCATCGTCGACAATTTTACGGAACAATATTGTTTTTATCTGTGAAGAAATTCGCTGCTTCGGCAACCTCTTCAAAATATCGTTTGCAATTTTTAACTTACTGATAATGACCGCATTTCGGATAGTAATTCTGAAGGTTACTTGTTTCCTAATTCAATGTTCGTGAAGAGCTTCCTCTGAATCCGAGAAACTACTCATCAAAATCCTAAAAATGTTGTTTAAAATGTCCGCATTTCGGATAGTAACTCTGAATGTTTCTTGTTAATTAGTTCAATGTTCGTCAAAAGCTTCGAGTGCCGATTGCATATCCTCTGAATGCGAGAAAATATTCCTCAGAAAAACAATTCGTTGTTATTTTTTACCTTGATGATAAAGACCACATTCCGGATAATAATTCTGATGGTTTTTTCTTGCATAGTTCAAGCTTCGCGAGACTCTTTTTTTCTCCTTTGTATCCGAGAAACGGCTTCCCTGAATCCTTAAATAAAGTAGTTTAAAGCTTTACCTTAATGATAAAGACCACATTTCGGAAATTAATTCTGAATGAATCTTCTTTCCTAGTTCAATGTTTGTCAGAAACTTCTTGAGACGCTTGTTTATCCTCTATATATGAAAAACTGCTTCCCTGAGTCCCAAAAATGTTGAGACATTACCTTGATATAATTATCGCATTTCGAATAATAATTTGTTGGATTCTTATTTAATAGTTCAATGTTCGTTAAAAGCTTCTTGAGGTTTTGCTTAGGTACTACCACGGCACAATAAATAGGTAGTCCATTTAGAGCAGCTGATATCTCGATTAACTGTGAAAGTGGGTAATTTCTACTTCAATTCGATGTGCAATGTTGCCAACCATGTGAAATATTATAAGGAAAAATTTGGTAGTACTCCTGATGCAAGAATAAGGTGATGTAAAAAACAAAAACATTTGTTTTTTTGTCGATCTTGTCAAATTTTTCCTTATAATATTTCAAATGGTTGGCAACATTGCACATCGAATTCAAGTAGAAATTACACACTTTGACAGTTAATCGAGTCATCAGCTGCGCAAATGGACTACCCATTTATTGTGCCAATGGTACTACCATGATGCAATAATAAGGTGATGTATCAAAACAAAAACCTTTGTTTTTGTCTCGATTATCTGTCAAATTTTTCCATATAATATTCCACATGGTTGGCAACACTGCACATCGAGTTCAAGTAGAAATTACCCACTTTGACAGTTGATCAAGACATCAGCTGAGCTAAATGGACTACCTATTAATTGTGCCATGGGTACTACATATGAGAAGTGAGATTCTTATAAAGTATTAGTTGCATAAAAAGGTATTATTATCAAGGATGTATTTTTATGGTACTATTTACAAAGTATTTACATAGTTGCATTTTAAAATGTTGGTTCAAATATTTAAATGCGGCCTATATGCTGTATGATTCGTTTCAAAATCCATTTCAGCTTAAAATACTCAATTTTCTTATTGACAGTGTAAAATATCCCTCATACATTGTTGTTTCTATTTTCTCCCTCTCTCATCTACTACTCTCCCTATCAATCTCTCGTACATGTCAATTTCCAATTCAAATTTGCACTTGAGAAGAATAATTGTTTCGTATAACAAAAAAATTTGCTACTCTGTGCGCTTTCGTCAACACTATCAGGCGATATACACGTGAGCCATAAAAAAGAAACCCACACACACCATTTGCCGCAGCACACCACAGTCACTGGCTGGCGATCCGTCCCAGCCCCTGCCCCACAAAAAAAAAACACAAATACACTTCGCGACACACCAATCAAAAGTATTTCATCTAATCAAACAACGAACAACGACAACTGTTGTTGTTGTTGGTGCTTGAATGTGTCATCTAAACTTAGAACTTTAGCATTCGTCGTTATATTTATACGACGAATCCATCGGAATCGTGTACAGTCACACGAAACAACAAGTTCAACAATTCCTATTTAATAATACAAAAAAAATACAATTAGTGAATTGTTTAACGTGACAATGTGAAATGTGGAATAATGAAACGTGAATGTGTGATATTTCACCAACAGCTAACTATTAATGTTTGCAGAATTTTTATCATCCGCAACTTCGCGTTCGTCCGTTCCCTCCCTCACGTTTTTTTTTTCGGGGGAAAATGAGTTTGCAAAATTTGTTTTTTTTTTTTGCACTTAAACAAATATTTTTATTAGTGTTTAACACAACTCAGTCACCGTTTTATTTTAGACTTTGTATTGGAAAAGTTTGATTTTTTATATTTTTGAAGATTTTTGTTTTTAGATAATTTCCTGTCGTCATTAAAAATTCACTCGAATGTTAAATTAGAAATTTTAGTGTGCGGTTTTATTATTTTCGGTCACGAGGGTTTGGTTTTTTGATAGAGAAATGGGTTAGCTAAGTGGCTAAGAAGTGGAGTAGATTGGAATTTGAAGTAGGATTTTTTATAAAATATGAACGTTTGAAGGACTTTGAGGTGATATATTTAAAGACGTCCAGAACTTTCTCCCCATGATGCAATAATAAGGTGATTTATCAAAACAAAAACGTTTGTTTTTGTCTCGACCATGTGTAAAATTTTTCTATATAATATTTCACATGGTTGCAGCACTGCACATCGAATTCAAGTAGAAGTTACCCACATCTGCTGCGCTAAATGGACTACCTATTCATTATGCCATGTTTCTGGTTTAATATGGGCTGAGGAAAACCCGTAGAGGCCTGTGATTCTGTGATTTGCAGGGTTAACTTCCTCTGTGAGGATTTATTTGACATACATATATGTAATTGACAATTTAGATCTACTGGATTTAATAAATCCGGTACAATGTAAACGTAGTATAAATCTCATGCCATGTGGTCTTATTTCCTTCATTTAACTTTCTCCACAGCTAAGGTCTACCGTCTGACCTACACCAACGTAATGTTTCTATGTGGGCTTCACATTTTTGAAAATCTGTCGTCTTGTCACAAGGTGTCTGATCGTTTTGACGTCTTCCTCAAATGAAATAAGTCTTCTCGGCTTAACTTTTAAATATGCTTTCACTCAAAAATGGTTGGCAAGGCAGACTGAAAAAAACCCATGCATCAGAACAGCTGTTGATGCAATCAGCTGACCAAAACGTGGTTGAAATTTGAAACAAATAAAGTTAGAAAAATAATTATGAATGGAAATTTCTGATGAGTTTATCGATGATGCAATAATAAGGTGATGTATCAAAACAAAATCATATTTTTTTTATTCGATCATCTATCAAATTCTCTCCAGTATTATTTTTCATGGTTGCCAACATTACACGTCCATTTCAAGTAGAAATTATGCTCTTTGACAGTTAGTTAATCGGTCTTAACACAACATGTCTATTCGTTTTGACGTCTCAACAATAACTCTCTCTCTCTCTCTCTCAAACAAAATACATCTTCTCGGCTCGACTTCTACATATGATTTCACTCAAAAAGGGTTGGCAAGGCAGATTAAAAAATGAACATGCATCAGAACAGCTGTTGATGGAATCAGCTGTCAAAAAAGTTGTTAAGATTTAAAACGAGTGAAATTGGAAACATATGTTCCACTCCAGCACTTTTTTTAATAGTAAAGCTAGTAAAAGGAAAAAATGTCAAAATCGCCCAAACATTTCTTTTTGTCTCGACCATCTGTCAATTTTTTCCATTGACATCGATTTTAAGTAGAAATTACGCACTTTGACAATTAATCAAGTCATCAGCTGCGCTAAATGGACTATTTATTGTGCCGTGGTAGAAACTATGCACTTTGACACTTCAACGAATCGTCAGCTGCGCTAAATGGAGTACCTGTTTGTTGTACCATGGTTGGATCCATGATGCAATAATAAGGTGATGTATCACAACAACAACCTTTGTTGTTGTCTCGATTATCTGTCAAATTTTTCCATATAGTATTTCAAAAGGTTGGCAACACTGCAATCGAATTCAAGTAGAAATTACCCACTTTGACAGTTAATCAAGACATCAGCTGCGTTAAATGGACTACCTATTCATTGTGCCATGGTTGGATCGTAATAACAGAACAGATGTTAATGCAATCAGCTGTTTTGTTAGCGATTTAAAACGAATAAAACAACTTAAATATGAATGAAAATTTTAGAATTTCTGGTGGTTGTTTTATTGAATATTTTTTTTAAATATTTTTAAAATGAAAAATCTTTACAGATTTTTGCTGTAATCGATTTCAAATTTTTCCATTATAAACTTGCCCACTGTTTTACGATTTATTGAATTTCTACAAAATTAATTTGATGAGCAATTATTTATTTTTATATTACACACATATATTTATAAAAATAGCTTGGGTCCACAAACCACCGCAATGAACAAAAAAATTGCAATGTAAAAAAAATGTCTACAAAAAAACTTCTCATAAATTTTCAACACAGCATAACATTTCTAAATAGTCAATGCCAGCCATATTGTGATGGTGATGATGCCGGTACAAAATGTTTCGAAAATATATAGACGGAATTAAAATTATTTCCGCTTTCAGTTAGTTTTTCTCTTTCTGTGAATGGGTTATTGGATAATAGGGTGGCTGTGAAAAATCAGAGATGAACAGATAACATAAGATTCCAAGGAAAATATTTTTAAAAGATAATGTAATTCAGTTGGAAAAATTTCTCTGACTTATTTATCAAAAGTCGAAATACTCTCTGTCATTTCCGATTCTTAAACAAATGTAATTCAATTTTTAAAATATCGACCTCAGCATCAATTAAGATATTATTGGAACATCTTTTCTACTTCATATCTTAAAATCCCCAACATTCGGTTTACAATTTATGTCCATTTCCTGGAAACTGAGAACAATTTCTTAAATTTATGTAATTTTCATGAAATAGAAAAAATCCTCGTTAATGTGATACATACATATAAATGAAATATGTTATGTTTATTTTATGAACCTTTTTCATTACTGCAATGAATTCAATTCATAGATGTTATGATATAGGTACTTTATGTTAATATTTTATGATTTTTTCCTAACTTTTTACATAAAATTCCTTCTTTTCTATGAGAAAATTGTTATTATATCTCTTATTCGAAATCTTTCTGAGATCATCTTTACAATTTGCCAATAGAAAATCTCTCCGAAAAACAAACTAATCTCAACTATTATTAACTCAGTATTCGAAAATACATTTTCTAATAAATTATGATTTAAATTTCAAAATTATGCCAAGAAAAAACATTCCGAAACAAAAAACCAAAACATTTCATCTCTTTTGTGGGATTTGGGATCTCGCCCCCGCCATAGCAAAAAAAAAATTGCCGGTCGGTCACGAGATCAATATACAAGATTTGTGTGTATGCCTGGTGTGTGTGAGGTATGTATATTCTGCATGATGATCTTGCGTAGATGATTTACTTGCGTTTTTTGTTTCTTCTATTCCCAAAATTTTATTTTTATTTATTTTTAGTGAACTTTAAAGACGAAAGTCCATTAACATAAGTTTATTGGTCTGTTTTTGTTGATGTTCCGATCTTTTGTGTTTTTTTTTTTTGCTCTGAAAAAAATGAATGAAAGCCAATTGAAAAAAATAAAAACAAAGTACTTTTGGTAATTACTTGTAGTTGATGTATATTTTTTTCGTTTTTTTTTTTCAATTGGCACAACTTGCGGCCAAAATGTTTTAAAATGACCGGCTAGTCTGTTTTTGGCCAAAAACAAAATAATACAAAATTATTATAAATATTATCACGATGATGTGATTGTTATTTTAAATAATTTTTGGTTATTGTTTTTTTTTTGCGAAAAAAAATTATGGAATGTTTTGATATTTATTGTATAATAAAGTTTTCTGAAACTATTTTTTCAATATTAAATTTATGTGATTTTTTATATTTCAAAAATTTTTTTCAATATTTTATTTTTATTTATATGGAGTGAGCTGGGAAAATTTGTTGAGTTACTCAAAGAGATACAATACTTTCAGAAATTCCCCATAGAATATTTATTTTCAATGACTACGTTACGAAACTTTAAAATTTCCCACATTTTATTCACAATTTATGTAAATTTTCTTGAAACTAGGACCATATTTCTTAAATGTATGTAATTTTCGTTAAATAGGAAACAAATCTAAGAATAATTTCTTAAACCTAATTTTTGTTTGTATTTTATTTATAATTTATGTAAAATATTCCTTGTATGTAGAAACAATTTCATAAATAGGAAAAGCATTTAAGAACAGTTTCATAAAATTTAACACCAACAATTTCATAATTTTTACTATCATCTGGAACCTGTTTTCCCTCCTGCCTCCTTCTGTTTACAATTTATGTTAATTTCCTGGAATCTAAGAACGATTTCTTAAATTTATGTAATGTTCATTAAATAGAAAACAAATATAATAACAATTTCTAAATATAAATATTTTAATTCTAGACATTATATTCATATTTTTATGTAAAATGTTCCTTGAATCTAGAAACAATAGGAAACGCATCTACGAATAATTTCATCACCTTTACTATCATTTGGTACCCTTTTTCCCCTACATATTTTAAAGATCCCCATCTTCTGTTTACAATTTATGTTCATTTCATGGAATTTAAAAACAATTTCTTAAATTTAGGTAATTTTCATTAAATAAGAAAACAATCTAAGAAAAATTTCTTAATATAAATACTTTAATTCTAATAAAGACGTTACAAAATTTAAAATTGTTGACATTATATTCATATTTTTATGTAAAATGTTACTTGAATCTAAAAACAATTTCACAAATTTATGTACACCACCTAAGAACAATTTCATAAATTTCAACACAATGATTCTACAATTTTATCTTCTTTACTTTAATTTGGAAACTCTTTTTCGCCAAAATAAAGACTTCTCCACATACTGTTTACAATTTATGTTCATTTCATCAAATTTAAGAACAATTTCTTAAATGTAGGTATTTTTAATTTTCATTCAACAAATTGGGCTTTAACAAATACATTTCCAAATATTTAACTATTCCAAATTATATTCAAAATGTATGGAATGTTTTCCTTGAATCTAGGAACCGTTTATTAAATTTATGTAATTTTCATTAAATATAAAACACATTTTAAAACAATTCCTTATTATATTTAATTCTGATTTAATGAATACATTTCCAAATATTAACATTTTCAACATTATGTTCAAAATGTTTGTAACAATTTCCTTGAATCTAGAAACAATTTCATAAATTTATGTAAACTTCCTTAATTACAATAATTTCTTTAATTTCACCACAATGTATCAACCATTTCATCATCTTTACTATCATTTGGTAACTCTTACCCCCTTCACATCAAAAAATAAATACCTCCCCCAATTATTTACATTGCCAATAATCGTGTTATCTCAAGATGATTTGCCAAAGATAAATGATGTTCATGTTTTTCATTCATGTCTAGCCATACCTTGTGATCTGTAAGTAAACGTCATATTACTGTTATTGTTGTTATTGCATTCGATCACATTTCGATCACTCAAAATAGATGGGGAGGAGAAAAAAATTTCAAATTCATTCATTGATCTAAATCTTAAATCATGCCATTATTTTAAGATCACTGACTCATGACAGTCAGGGAATTCTTTTTTTCAAATTGCTTTAGTCGCTAATGCTAATTGTTCAGGGTATGAGGGAGAATGATAGAGAATTTAAAATAAATGATATAGTATATTCTATGTTAAATTATATAATAGGTAAGAAAAGTAATTGGTATAGTGTATTTTTTTCGCTCTCTTAGCACCATTAAAGAACATACATATGTAAATGTATTTAAAGACTTTTTTCAGAACTGTCGCCCTCAGTTGCCACAAATATTTCAAAATTAATCACTTATTGTGCCAGGAAATTAATTTCTCAATTAATAAAATTTAAAAGAATATGTGGGAGTTATATTCGTCAATTAATAAAATATTTAAGAAAAAAAAATTGTGGGTATTTCAATTTTTATTTTATTATATTTGGGCATAAACAAAATCAAAATTATATTTGAAAAAAGAGCTCTCAATGATTTTCTTCAATAAATCTGAATATTTTTTGATATTAAATATTAATTTTAATTCGGAATTAAACTAATAATAATATATTTAACACAATCAGCTGTTTAGTCAACTGATCGACTTTACAGATGTTTATTATTATGATAGGTTTACATTAAACGATTTAAAGTTTAGTCATTGCACTCAAACTCGCAAAAAAATGAGAAAAATGTTTAGACTTATTTTTTTTAAAACCTAATCTTTGTCTACTTAATAAAAAAGCAAAAATAACAATCATTAAAATGTCAACTATTAATCAGCTGATTAACATAACAAATGATCAGTATTTAAGTAGGTTCACATCACACGAACGATCGTCAACTAACACATCTCAAAGAAGAATACGAAGAACTTCTTCTAGAAAATCAATAATAGAATTTGATCAGCTGATTTTTTTAGTTGACCCTCTAGTTAATTTAGTAAAAAACGTTTAAGACTTTATTTGGAGATATTTCTCTTCTTCTTATTAGAAGACTCAGCTGATCCTCTTAACACATGATTAAACATTAGGATACGTTCACATTAAACGATTTCCAACTCGAAAGTGATAAAAATTAAATAAATAAAGTTTTGTAAACTGTGTAAATGCAATATTTTCTCCAATCGATCAGTAGATTATCCTTCAAACCTATCAGTCCTTTTATTTGCTTTTTCAGAAAATAGTTCAGCTCTTCGATAAGCTCTTTAATAAGAAACCCTTTCAGTTCATCTATAATATTTTTTCAGCTCTTTTATAAGAAGACATTTCAGCAAAGAGACTGAATGCTTCTCAGCTTTTTAAATTTTGAAGACATTTCAGAACCTCTCAATTTTAAAATCTTAAAAGTCATCCCGCCAACTCTACTACTATAAGACCTTTTTGGATTATCTTCCAAAAGACTTTTCCAGTGCAGCTATTGGAAATTTTTTGGCAATTGATTGTCTCTTCAAAAAAATATTAGTTATGATTCAATAAATTTATGCTTTATAACGATTATTAACTTGTTCCATAATTAATATTTTAAAAAAGTTAAAACACAAGTAATGACGTTCCCCGATTAGATGCCATCTCAAACAATATTTGGTGTATGTATGTGCGTCACTATATGAACTCGTGCCTGCCTACATACTTCATATATAATACTACACCTCTTAAGCGCTTCGAAGGGGGGATTTGTGGGGGGATAATACCATTTAAACCGACCTTAACATTGTTAGTGTAAAATATCACTCAACAGACTCTTTTAATTCTACAACAACACCTTCACACACACACACCAATACAATGACAACAAAACGGCATTTCTGCCATACCCCCAACAACCCCCAATTGAATGATGATAACAACAATATCACCCTTTTGAATCTATTGCTCGCACTCTCTGTCTCTCTCTGTCATTACACCAACACTTACTCACTCACATAAGCTCTTGCTTATACATGCACGTGTGACCGAAAAACAAAAAGAAAAAACAATAACAAAACCAACATAGCAGGCATTTGCAAGAAATGTCGTTCAAAAAGATAAAAGTTTGCCGTTACACTTGGCCGTGTGTCAGTTGAATGGCAGAAGGCGCGCCAAGAAGATAGAAAATTAGATTTAAATAACGCGCAAAGACAGACAAACAGACAGATCATTCGGTATAAACGTCAGATCAAGTTGTGGTGTAACAATAAAAGAAGAAAAAGAACAGAAAAAGTAACAGTGAATAAATTTGCAATATAATTATTTTAATTACAAAACAACGTGTGAGAGTGTGACCAAGTTTGAGAGAAAACGAGAGCAAGAGAACCCCCCATTACATTTCCGTTGTAATCAAAACATTACATGAGCAGAGACTAACCGTTTACATCATTTTAAAAAAAGTGAAAGAAGAAGCAGCTCTCAACGTGAAAGAGAAAACCGCCTACCTAAGCAAAACTACGGATATACGAGAGGCACAGCCAGTATTTTTTTTGTTACAGACACCGTGCCATATTCTGCTTTTTTTTGCAAAATAAAAACACATAACGTAGCATTTTCGAAATTCTTTGCTAAACGAGAAAAAATTCCCAACACAGAATTTAGTTTTGTGAAAACCACACAGCGGGCAAGTGGAAAGAATATTCAAAGCAAAAATTAAATTTTTTTCAATACTACTACGGGCAACAAAAAAATACAATTTCAACTAATTAAAAAAAATCTAATTTAAAAAAAAGCGAAAGAAAACAACAAATCCGGAAATGAGGCAAATTTTAACAAATTCGCGGTAGAACATGAAATGGTTTAAACGTGTGCGTAAAAAGTGTTGACAATACTTTTTTCCCCCAAAAAAACAAAAAACCATCGTGAAAAACAAATATTTAATTAAAAATTAAATAAAACGTTCCTTCCAAACAAAACTCATACCAAAAACCTTTAAGTTATTATTATTTATTATTAAGTGATTTAATTTATTATAACAAAAAAACAAATTCCTCAAAATGACTGTACAAACAAACGAAAATCGTCAACATAATGGCCACGTCCTGGTCTGGGACCAGAACAGTTTCAATGAAATCTTCGAGGACACCAAGCCAAGATTGGGTAATGCAAAACATTTTGTTTTTATTAATTTGAATTTAAGTATTTTATTATTTAACGATATTATACACAATTTTGGAAATGTGAATTTTATGGTCCTTCGAGTCTTTAACACAAACTAGCCGCTTAGATCTGACATTAAAATGTCACATAAAAAATCGTTTAAGTAATGATTAATATTTTATTTTTTATTATTCAGTGATATTTTTTATTATTCAGTGATATTTTTATTATTCAGTGATATTATGAATAAATTTTGGGAAATGTGAAATTTTGAATTGCATTGTGAGAATCTGTATATGGTCCTTCGAGCCTTAAACACGAACTAGTGACCAAGATTTGCCATTAACAATACAATTTTTCAAAATATCTTCATTAATCTTTTGAGTATTGGTTTAAGTTTATTCTTCGCCACTTTTATAAAAATAAATTTGGAATTGGGAAATGAGAATTTTTATTTTGAGTTTATTTTGAATGTGAATTCTAATAATTAGTATGTAAAATTACAATTAAGTTAGATGTTTGTATAAGAAGAATATTCAAGTGAAAGGAGAAAAAATAAATCAAAAAGGGGAAAAGTATTGAAATAAATTGAAAAAAAAAATTATCAAACCTATAACAAAAATGTTGGGTTATATCCTCTTTTGGAAGAAGAAATTCACCCTTCCCACTTTTTGGACTAATTTTTTTTAAATTATTTATTTCTATAATTTATTATTATTTTCTATATTTTTTTCAATATTTTTCCCCTTTTTTGCATAATTAGAATCTTGTTTATTATTACACGTGCTTTATATTTGATTATTTTTTGCATTTTCTTTTTCACATGATAATCATTCTTCTATTTAAGTATTATTTTTTTCCTTCATTTTTATTTTTTTTTTTGTACATTTTATTGTGCAATATTAGCGCATGTTCTCAAAACGTAAAGGCAAAATAAAATGCAACGACATTAAACAAAAAAACTACTAACAACAACAACATAAAGAGCAATTAATCAAATTCAACATTGGCGTACTTAGGGATCTAGGCGAAATGGGTTTATTAAAAAATATAATTTGCATCAAGAAATTGAAGTTAGTGCATCTTGAAGCATTATAGAAGTTTCGAAGTTCTCAGATAGACATTTATGTTCCCATATTTACATAGACTATCTACGCCAATGAAATTTGCACATATGTATGTATGTGTGTGCGCAGACAATTAAAATAAATTTCTCAAAACGTAAATTCGCCAATCTGATCAATCATTTTGACAAAACGGGGTGGCTAATTATTTTCAAATGAAAAAAAAAAATTTCTATTTCTAATATTTTATTTAGTATTTTGAAATGTTTTTTTTTTTTTTTTTTTGTATTTTAATAGAACATTTACATTGTACCGTGGGTTTAAATTGTCAATTGCATTGTATATGTGTCAAATACATCCTCACGAAGTAGGTTCTAATGTAAATACCGTTTAAGTTTTTTTAGGAATTATTTCATAATTTTATTCAAATTTTTTGTTGCTGTAATCTAATTTTACTAATGTTTTTCTATACCTTTTAACATTAAAAGTAGTAGACTTTTAGAATTTATACCTAATTTGTTTATAAATTTCAAAAATTCATTAATTCTTGGAACATTTTCATATTTTTTTTTAATTTATTTAAATGTATATTTAACGCGGTTTTTAAGTAGTTTAAGTATTTTTTAGCTACGAAGTTTGTTTATAGGAACTATTTCATAATTTTATTCGAAATTATTTTTTGCTGGAATCTAATTTTACGAATGCGTTTCTATTCCTTTGAACATTAAGAATAATAGACTTTAGGAAAAAATACCTAAATCATAATTGTAAAAAATCATTAATACTAGGATTTTTTTTCATAAATTCTATTTTATATATATTTAAATACATATTTAACGCAGTTTTTAAATCATTTAAGTCACGTCTAGCTATGGAGTTTGCTTAGAAACTATTTCATAATTTTATTTTATTTTATTCTATTTTTTTTTTTTTTTGCTGAAATCTAATTTTACGAATGCTTTTCTTTTCCTTTGAACATTAAGAATAGTAGACTTTAGGAATTAATACCTAATTTTTTTCAAAAAATTCATAAATTCTAGGAATTATTTCATAAATTTTATTTTATATATATTTAAATGTATATTTTACACAGTTTTTAAATGATTTAAATCATTTTAGCTACGAAATTTGTTTAGGAACTATTTCATATTTTTATTCGAAATTATATTTTGCTGAAATCTAATTTTACGAATACGTTTTCATTCCTTTGAACATTAAGAGTAATAGACTTTAGGAATTAATACCTAATTTGTTCATAAGTTTCAAAAACGCATTAATTCTAGGAATTATTTTATAAATTGTATTGTATGGAATACAATTTTACGAATGCTTTTCTATTCCTTTAAAAAATAATTGTGTAATATACTTTAGAAATTAATACTTAATTTGTTCAAACTGTTCATAAATTATAGGAATTATTTCATAAATTGTATTTTAACACAGTTTTTAAATCATTTTAGTCATGTTTAGCTTTGAGTTGAGCAATAAAATTAAACTTTGTACAAAATACTAATTAATAGAAAAGTTTCAGGTTTTGTTAATTGTTATTTTTTAAATTTCACGTGATTCCACTTAAAATGATAATACATTTGTAAATTTCTTTATTACAATTAGTAAAAAAAAAAAATACCATTTTGTTTTTATTTTTAATTGTACAAATTATGTAACCCAGTATAAGTACAAAACAAATATTGTCTGTATATACAGCTTTTAATAATTAGATTGAAAATAGCTGATAATTTCCCTTCATGAAAATTGATTCTATTGTCAAGTGGTGACGATGATGTCGATGAAAATTACTAATAATAACAATCTAATTTTCATTCAAAATAATTCAGTTGACGTATTTTGAAAAGTCATAAGAGGAATATAAATAAAAAAAACAACAACAAAAAATTTTTATTGAAATATAAAATTCATTACAGTAGATATCGGATATAAGAAACTCAAAAAAAGCCGGATATTTCTTTATTATATGCGTTTTTTTCTTACATGGAATTATCCGATATAAGAAAGTATAAGCTCGGTGTTTTTGATAACCTTTCTTATATGCGATTTTTTCTTATATGAGATGTGCTTATATCCGATATCTACTGTACAGAGAATGACAGACAGCCACTACTTGTTTATTATTTGAGAAGAACAGCAACAAAAAAAAAATAAATGTGTTTTTAGGCAGCTGGAAAAGTTGGGAATTATTTACTATATCTTTTTCCATCACATTTTACACAATTTTTAGACAAAAACATATATATATATATATATATAAATAAAAAATAAATAATGTTTAACAATTTTTCTTAAAAATTGTACAATTGTGAAAAAATAACCTTCAAAGAAATGATTAATTTTTTCTATTTACTTTACCATAAAATTTTGTTTTATATCATGACAATTGAGTTTGGGAGTGTTTATTTTTCGTGCCTACTCCCGCACCCTCACCTTAAATAAATGACATTGTTCCTCAAGATGTTGCTTTTACAAAAAAAAAAAAAAATACCAAGAAATTATACTTATGGGACGATTACGGATGGCAACTATAGTTCAGTGGCGTTGCCAGTTGCCAAATTTGAATTATGGATGGCAACTGGAGTCAACGTCAGTTGCTTTAAATATAATTTTTCGGCAACCATTTATTTCTGGTTGCTGTTTGGTGTTTAACAATAATAACTGAAATTTATAGGCTTCCAATAATGGTTAAAATTACTACCAAAGAACAATTTGAGGTCTTAATTGCGCGGATGGAAGCTAACCCAAATGTAGCACGCGGCGTGCGGACTTTTGGTCAAACCAAAGCCACTATCGATGATGTGTGGAAGGCCATTTCAGAGGACCTTAACTGCTATGGCCCACCAATACGCACTCCAAATGAATGGCAGAGAGTGTGGGTTCATTTTAAAGCAAAGTTGAAAAAGAAGATGGCGCAAAATAAAAGAAACCATAACATCACCGGAGGTGGACCATCGCAAGAAGTGTCGTTATCAGCATTGGAGCAGGCGGCAGCGGACCTGTTACAAATGGATTGTACATTAAATCCAGAAGGTGCCCTATTTGGGGTTACATCAGATACATTGGATGTGGAGGAACTGCTTGAAATCGAGCCAATCACTGATAAGGAACAGGAAAATATGGTGAAACAAGTTAAGATGGACAACGAATGCCAGAATTTACGAAAAAGAGTACGGAAGGAAGATAAAAAGGTCGATATACTAAAAGAGCAAACGGCAACTCAAAGTGAACTTTCGAGTACAATAAAAAGAATTGAAAAAGATCTGTATAAACAAAATGAAATAATGAAAGACATCAAAGACCTACAAAGGAAAAATTATGAGATTTTTAAAGAAATTAAAGAAATGAAAAAGAGGAAATATGAAGCACAAGCAGAGGAACATAAACTAAACGTGGAAATTAAAAAAATAAAACTAAAATTATTAGAAGAACAACTGCAATGTCTACATAAGGGAAATATGTAATGTTTATAATTGAAACAACTATTATTTTATTATTATTTGAATATTATTACTTGTATTACATATTTGATTAACTGAAATAAAATATCCTTTTTAAATTTTATCCATTTAAGCTCTGCGTAATTGTTCTTCGTATATCTAAGGCAATAGAACTACCACTTTCATTTTCGCTTATGATTGGTACATTTACTACTGTAGGAACTTCTTCCCAATGAGCATTATAATGCCTGCCAATATTGTACAATGCGCAACACGCATTCACAATAGATATGCACTTTTGAGGCGTATAGTGCAGGCCACGTTCTGCAGAAAGGCATCTGAACACAGACTTTAGAACCCCATTAGTTCGTTCAATTATATTACGAGCCTTTGAATGAACGGTATTGTATTTACCTTCAGGCGAATGCGGTTCGGCTGAGCGGTATGGAGTCAATAATTGTGGTTCCAATGGGAATCCAGCATCACCTAAAATTTTCCAATTATGAAGATAATTAGAACTATAAGTATATATAACAACCTAGTAGCCAGGTATTTGGCCCGAAATCATCTGCGATCTCTTGCTTCAGTGGGCTATTATTCCATATGAAGGCATCATGTGTAGATCCAGGATGTCTACCGTCAACATACCTGATCCGCATTTGATAATCGCACATCTACAAAACAAGTATCTATGTGAAAATAATAATTATTTTTGCATAAAAAACTCACCAGCAAAACATTTAAACTAAAGTAGCCTTTCCTATTTAAATATAAATGACGAACATCTTCTTTTGGGCCCATGATATGTACGTGTGTGCCATCTATACATCCGACAACACCCGGGAACTTTGTTTTCGAATAAAAATAATGTTTATTCTTCCTTTTTTCTTCCTCTGTTAATTTGGAAACAATCCAAATTTTTTTTTCTATTAGCCGGACAACTTCGGTCAAAACCACCGACATCGTGGGTTGACCCATGCCAAGGTTGAAGTCATTGCCATGGGACTTTTGAAAACTTCCATCCGCAAAAAACCTCAGAGCTGCACACACTTTTAAGAGAGGAGGAATTGCTGTTGACCGTCGGGCTTTTCGGAAACCAGGATTTAATGCGTCAACTAAGTAAACAACGGCATCTTTTGGTAGCCGAAAATACGCCTTAAAGCTAAAACGAGCAGTTGATTGAACATTTCTCCAAACATAAACACCTACTCACAGTACGGATGGTAGTTCTAATGGATTCTATTTATCTCTTAAATGCCTTCTAATAGACGCCACGCCTTGGACATCATTTTCATCATCAAAAAATAGTTCCACTGAGCTTATCATCACTTAAAATTCTTGTTTCTGAAATATTCTATTCAATTTTTTGTTTGTTTACAAATATTTCTAATATATTTCTAGTTGTAGAAATGTCAAAACAGTATTATCGACGGCAACTGAGAAAAGTTGATATCCATAATGTTAACTTTTATTTCAGTGGCGTTGCCAGTTGACATAGCAACTGGAGTTTGGTTGCTATCCATAATCGACCCATTAGTTTCATGTTTTTCTTTAGAGATAAGCAGCGATTGTTCAACAAATTTACCCTTGTGTATTAACTTTTATTTTTATTTAACTTTTTGGTCATGAAAAAATGTACCAAAGTACCGCATAACTATATTTGGTTAGAATTAATCAGCCGGATATTAATTTGTTAGGGTGAAAATGCTCACTAGTGAGAAATTTCTCCCCGGCGTATATCCCGGCATTTCTAGGGAGTTATTTCTAAAAACAGATGTTATTTTTATTAAAATATTTATTTTGTCAATCAATTTTTTGTAGGCCTGTGTTAAAGCCGCTTTGTTATAATTTGTAGGGGTTTTTTGTGTTAATTTTCTGCTGAAGTAACAAATTATTAATCAATTGCATAAGTCAGCAGAGCGACGAACAAATAAATGTGACACAAAAACACGTGTGTGTCGGTCGGATTGGCATACATGAAATCAGTCGCTTTTTTGATTAAATGCAAATATTTACAGACTGTTTTTTATTACAAAAAATTGCAACAACAATAAAAAAAGGAAATTGTAATTGAAGATGATGCGACACAATTTAGACAATAAAATAAATAATAAAAATAAAAAAAATATTTTTTTATAATTCTAAGTGGTAAAAAACATTTGAATAAAATTAAAAAAAAAAATGAAATTTTATTCAAGTGTTTTTTTGTATTTTTTTCCAAAAAATTTCAAAAAATCAATGATCACCATTCATTATTTTTCCTCTTTTGTGTACTCAAATATTTAGCACTTTTCTTAAAACCCATAAAAATACAACACAAAATGTTTGCTATTGTATTATTATTTGTTTTTTCCTAATATTATTGTTGTTGTTGCTGTTGTTTTTTATTGTTATTATTATTAAATAATGTGCTAAAATTCCATGAATGAACAAAAAAAAAGAGGAAATTTTTTTAGCCAGGCAACCGAACCAAACCTCCTCCTCCTCCTCTTTTGCAATGCTAAATCATAACTAAAAACCAACAACAACGACAAACAAATTTTAGTCATAATGATTATCAGTGGCGCACAAACAATCCACCCAACCACGCCATCATGCGGGGTAATGAAATCAAAACTCATGACTTCACGTGTTGAAAAAATGTGTGTATGGTTGTTTGTTTTTTTTATTAATTTTTGAGATAAATCGACTTTTTTTGTTTTTGCATAGTTTTTTAGTTTTTAAATATTTTTGTTGTTTTTTTTTCTATTAATAAATTACTAATTTTATATTTTTTTTCTATTTTTTTGCAGGGCTCTTCCAAACCCGCTTCTTTGTCACATTTATGCTCTTCCTGGGCATGGCCAATGCCTATGTGATGCGAACAAATATGTCTGTGGCCATTGTCGCCATGGTCAATCATACGGCCATCAGTGATGGTCATGAAGATGTTATGGATGATGAATGCCCGGATTCCAATTATACTGAAGTGGTAAGTTGGCGGGGAAGTTTTAGAAAAATAATATAAAAAGAATCTTTAGGTCCTGAGAATCAATTTTCAGGCCCTAAAGATAGCGGTTTTTTTTTTGGAAAAAATGTTAGGGCGTGAAAATCTTTAAAAACAATTTTCAATTTTGAAAAAATAATTGAAAAAAAATATTGGGCAACTCCACGCCTTAGCTGGGCCTTGAAAAAAATTATTTTAAAAATCCACGCCTTAGCTGGGCCTTGAAAAAAATTATTTTAAAAATCCACGCCTTAGCTGGGCCTTGAAAAAAATTATTTTAAAAATCCACGCCTTAGCTGGGCCTTGAAAAAAATTATTTTAAAAATCCACGCCTTAGCTGGGCCTTGAAAAAAATTATTTTAAAAATCCACGCCTTAGCTGGGCCTTGAAAAAAATTATTTTAAAAATCCACGCCTTAGCTGGGCCTTGAAAAAAATTATTTTAAAAATCCACGCCTTAGCTGGGCCATGAAAAAAATTATTTTAAAAATCCACGCCTTAGCTGGGCCTTGAAAAAAATTATTTTAAAAATCCACGCCTTAGCTGGGCCTTGAAAAAAATTATTTTAAAAATCCACGCCTTAGCTGGGCCTTGAAAAAAATTATTTTAAAAATCCACGCCTTAGCTGGGCCTTGAAAAAAATTATTTTAAAAATCCACGCCTTAGCTGGGCCTTGAAAAAAATTATTTTAAAAATCCACGCCTTAGCTGGGCCTTGAAAAAAATTATTTTAAAAATCCACGCCTTAGCTGGGCCTTGAAAAAAATTATTTTAAAAATCCACGCCTTAGCTGGGCCTTGAAAAAAATTATTTTAAAAATCCACGCCTTAGCTGGGCCTTGAAAAAAATTATTTTAAAAATCCACGCCTTAGCTGGGCCTTGAAAAAAATTATTTTAAAAATCCACGCCTTAGCTGGGCCTTGAAAAAAATTATTTTAAAAATCCACGCCTTAGCTGGGCCTTGAAAAAAATTATTTTAAAAATCCACGCCTTAGCTGGGCCTTGAAAAAAATTATTTTAATAATCCACGCCTTAGCTGGGCCTTGAAAAAAATTATTTTAAAAATCCACGCCTTAGCTGGGCCTTGAAAAAAATTATTTTAAAAATCCACGCCTTAGCTGGGCCTTGAAAAAAATTATTTTAAAAATCCACGCCTTAGCTGGGCCTTGAAAAAAATTATTTTAAAAATCCACGCCTTAGCTGGGCCTTGAAAAAAATTATTTTAAAAATCCACGCCTTAGCTGGGCCTTGAAAAAAATTATTTTAAAAATCCACGCCTTAGCTGGGCCTTGAAAAAAAAAATTATTTTAAAAATCCACGCCTTAGCTGGGCCTTGAAAAAAAATTATTTTAAAAATCCACGCCTTAGCTGGGCCTTGAAAAAAATTATTTTAAAAATCCACGCCTTAGCTGGGCCATGAAAAAAATTATTTAAAAAATCCACGCCTTAGCTGGGCCTTGAAAAAAATTATTTTAAAAATCCACGCCTTAGCTGGGCCTTGAAAAAAATTATTTTAAAAATCCACGCCTTAGCTGGGCCTTGAAAAAAATTATTTTAAAAATCCACGCCTTAGCTGGGCCTTGAAAAAAATTATTTTAAAAATCCACGCCTTAGCTGGGCCTTGAAAAAAATTATTTTAAAAATCCACGCCTTAGCTGGGCCTTGAAAAAAATTATTTTAAAAATCCACGCCTTAGCTGGGCCTTGAAAAAAATTATTTTAAAAATCCACGCCTTAGCTGGGCCTTGAAAAAAATTATTTTAATAATCCACGCCTTAGCTGGGCCTTGAAAAAAATTATTTTAAAAATCCACGCCTTAGCTGGGCCTTGAAAAAAATTATTTTAAAAATCCACGCCTTAGCTGGGCCTTGAAAAAAATTATTTTAAAAATCCACGCCTTAGCTGGGCCTTGAAAAAAATTATTTTAAAAATCCACGCCTTAGCTGGGCCTTGAAAAAAATTATTTTAAAAATCCACGCCTTAGCTGGGCCTTGAAAAAAATTATTTTAAAAATCCACGCCTTAGCTGGGCCTTGAAAAAAATTATTTTAAAAATCCACGCCTTAGCTGGGCCTTGAAAAAAATTATTTTAAAAATCCACGCCTTAGCTGGGCCTTGAAAAAAAATTATTTTAAAAATCCACGCCTTAGTTGGGCCTTGAAAGATTTATTTTACAAATCCATGCCTTCTATTTGTTTCCCTTTTTTCTAATAAAAAATAAATGTCTTCTCCCTTCCAGGACAATGGACAAGATGGTGAATTTGCCTGGGATTCCGCTTTACAGGGTTACATTTTATCATCCTTCTTCTATGGCTATGTCATCACACAGGTAATTATTTTATTTTCTTCTTCTTCCTGCATTACAAATACTCACCTTCCTCTATTTTTTCTCCCCCCTCCTCCAGATTCCCTTTGGCATGTTGGCCAAGAAATATGGTGCTCTCAATTTCCTCGGTTATGGCATGTTAATCAACTCGGTCTTTGCCTTCTTGGTGCCCGTCGCAGCTCGTGAAGGTGGCGTTTGGGGCTTGTGTGTTGTCCGCTTCATTCAAGGTTTAGGTGAAGGTCCCATTGTACCCTGTACTCATGCTTTGCTGGCCAAATGGATTCCACCCAATGAACGGTCAAGAATGGGTGCCGCCGTCTATGCTGGGGCACAATTTGGTACAATTATATCTATGCCGTTGTCGGGTCTCTTGGCTGAATACGGTTTTGATGGAGGCTGGCCCTCTATTTTCTATGTATTCGGGGCGGTGGGTACCATTTGGTCTATTGCTTTCCTTATTTGGGTCTATGAAGATCCTTCAGCGCATCCCAGCATCAATGAACAGGAAAAGAAATATATCAACACCTCACTGTGGGGTACCACGGAAGTTAAGGTGGGTGTTTTTTTTTTCAACATTAATTTGAACATTGTTTGAATTCATAATATTTTTTTTTGTCCCTATTGCAGAGCCCACCCATTCCCTTCAAGTCCATTTTCAAATCGTTGCCCTTCTATGCCATCCTGTTGGCTCACATGGGCCATAACTACGGCTATGAAACCCTGATGACTGAATTGCCCACCTACATGAAACAAGTCTTGAGATTTTCATTGAAATCCAATGGTTTGTTGTCCTCCCTACCCTATTTGGCTATGTGGATCTTTTCGATGGGTATTTCTGTGGTCGCCGATTGGATGATCTCCTCAAAACGTTTCAATCACACACAAACCAGAAAGGTCATGAATTCGATTGGTATGTTTTTTTTCGACCTCAATTCGTATCTCTTGCTTAACTAATCTTTGTGTAATTTTTCTCCAGGTCAATATGGTCCCGGTTTGGCCTTGGTTGCCGCCTCCTATACCGGCTGTGATCGTGTGCTGACATTGGCCATTCTCACCATTGGCGTGGGTTTGAATGGTGGCATCTATTCAGGTTTCAAAATAAATCATTTGGATTTGACACCCCGCTTTGCTGGCTTCCTAATGGCCATCACAAACTGTATGGCCAATTTGGCTGGTCTATTGGCACCCATTGCTGCTGGCAATTTAATTAATAATCAGGTAATTATCGGGAGAATTAAAAAATTGAAAAAAAAAATATTTTAAAAATCCGCGACCTAACAAAAAATTATTTTGCAACCCGCCTTCTATGGACCTAAAAAAATTATTTTGCAATTCCAGGCCTTCTATGGACCTTGATTTTTTTTGCAATTCCACGCTTTCTATGAGCCCTGAAAAATATTATTTTGTAGCTCCAAGCCTTCTATGGGCCTTGAAAAAAATATTTTGCAACTCCACGCCTTCTATAGGCCTTGAAAAAAACTACTTGGCAACTCCACGCCTCCTAAAGGCCTAACAAAAAATTATGTTGCAACTCCACGCCTTCTATGGGCCTAGAAAAAAAATTATTTTGCACCTCCACGCCTTATATGGGCCTTGAAAAAAATTATTTTGTAACTCCACGCCTTCTATGGGCCTTGAAAAAAAATATTTTGTAACTCCACGCCTTCTATGGGTCCTGAAAAAAATTATTTTGCAAATCCACGCCTACTATGGGCCTAGAAAAAAAAAATTTTGCAACTCCACGCCTTCTGCGGGCCTAGAAAAAAATTATTTTGCAACTCCAGGGTTTCTATGGACCTAGAAAAAATTGTTTTATAAATCCACGCATTCTGTGTGGGCCTGAAAAAAAAATATTTTATAAATCCACGCCTTCTGTGGGCCTTGAAAAAAATTATTTTAAAAAATCACGCCCTGAAAAAAATTATTTTGTAAATCCCTGCCTTCTATGGGCCTCGAAAAAATTATTTTAAAAATCCACGCCTTAGCTAGGCCTTGAAATTTTATTTTTTCGTAAAAATAACTAATTTTGATATTTTTTTCGATTTTCCTTCCAGCCCACAATTGCCCAATGGCAAAAGGTATTCTTTATTGCCGCCGCCATTTACATCATTGCCGGTACCTTCTTCAATATCTTCGGTAGCGGTGCTCGCCAATACTGGGATAATCCCGAAAATGATGTGCGGGATAACAATGCTCTGGAATCACAGACACATGTCAGCAGTCAAGAGCAAGAGGAGGCTGCACGAAGACGGATAACAGCAGCCACCATTACAGCTAATCAATAATAGATACTACTACTAATAATAATAGTTATAATAAAAACCACAACAACAACAAAAGCATAGTTTGTAAATAATTATATTTTATATAGTAATAATTAATTAATGTACAGCGTCTTGTGTATACACAAATGAAAAAAGGCTAAATACAACAACATTTTTTTTTGTTTTGTTTTAGAAAATAAGAAAAAGAAACTAAAAGAATTTTAATTGTTAATTTTAAAAATAAATTGTAATAAAAGAAATTAAAAGAATTATTAAAAGGGGGAGGGAAGTTTGAAAAATCTTCCTCCATCATAATCAATAACAAATAAAATACAAAAGACATTAAAAATCAGGAACATTGTGTGAAACATGATATAAAAAATCAAAACTATTATTATTATTAATTTTTTTATTATTATAGTAATTATTATTATAATAATTATTATTACTGCTAGTGATAATTAAACGAAATATGTTATTAATTTTTTTTAGTTATTATTTTTTTTTGTTTCCTTGTTTATTTTTTGTTTTGTAAAATAATTATTTATGATTTTTTTAAATACCATACAAAACCACTGAAAGATTAACTAATTATTATTTTTTTATATGGAAACTAGTTAAAAGGTCCACTTTATAATAATAAAAAATGAAAAAGTTTATAAAACTACAACAACCACAAAAACAAGAAACATAATTATTTGGTAATGAAAATAAGCTAAATTTGAGTATTGATAAAAAATGATACATAATTAATTTTTTATAAAAAAAAAAAAATTTATAAAAAAAATTAAATTAAAAAATTAAAAAAAAAAAAATTCAATTTAATTTAAA
Organism: Musca vetustissima; assembly: GCF_032173495.1. Lineage (NCBI taxonomy): Eukaryota > Metazoa > Arthropoda > Insecta > Diptera > Muscidae > Musca > Musca vetustissima. Next base: position 113,068 of record NW_026886187.1, read on the forward strand.
AAAATTCTGGAAAACATTTCTAATTAATAAAAAATTTTGATATAAAAAATAATGGATAAATAAATTTTTTTTTATTAAAAATAAAATTTTTAAAAAATTGAAATATTTTTTGAAAAAAAATATATTTTTTTAAAGATTTTTGTAAAAATTGATATAAAAAATATAAAAAAATATATATTTTTTCGAATTTAAATGTTTCCAATATCTTATTTTATCAAAATATAAATTTAGCTTATTTGCCATTACTTTTCATTTTCGAGACCCAAGAAAGCAACTACAACAAATATCAGTATATTTAAATTTAAAACAAATTTTAGTTAATTAAAAAAGTGGAGAAGAAAGATGATAAAGAGCCGTAAGAGAGATTTCTAAAATTTCTTTCCAGAAATAAAATTTCAAAATAATAAAAAAAACATTAAGTACCTCATATATTTGTGAAAAGAAAATAACTTTTTTCAAAAGAATGTCTCTCTCTCTTATGAGAATTAATACAAAAAATACAACAAAAGATTTCAGAACAATAAATATTAATTTAAAAAAAAATCAACAGTTTTTTGAAAGAAAGAAAAATGTATTTTTTATGTTTGTTAAAAAGAAAACACATTTTTATTAAAAAAAAAACAAAAAAAAAATAAAATCGAAATAAAAAATGATTTTACAATTATTGCCATACTCCAACAAACAAACAAATTTTGAGTTTTTATTATTAAAAACATATTTTTTAAATATCCTTATTCGTTGACTTATATGTTAAAAATATATTTAAAAAAATCCACAATGTTTTATATACCGTAAGGATATTTATACCCTTCACCACACTGTGGTACAGGGTATTATGTCTTTGTGCATATGTTTGTAACAGGCAAAAGAAAACGAGATGGGCACATGGTTCCTTTTGAGAATATGCACAAAATCACTTTCTAAGTCGATTTATTCATGTCCGTCCGTCCGCCCGCCTGTCTGTCCATGTTAAATTGTAAACAAAGTACAGGTCGCATTTTTGATTCGAATTGAATGAAATTTGGCACAGCTCATTCATTTGGCCCAAGGACGAACCCTATTGAAATTGGGAATATCGGTTCAGATTTAGATATAGCTCCCATATATATTTTCGTCCGATTTAAGGTAAATGGTGCACCAAAGTCCCCAAATATCTTTCGATTCGCATGAAATTTGGCACAGCGTACTGAATTGAGCCTAGAATGATGTGCGCTAAGTTTCGTGAAAATCGGTTCAGATTTAGATATAGCTCCCATATATATTTTCGTCCTATTTAAGGTAAACGGTGCACTAAATTCCTAAATATCTTTTGATTTGCACGAAATTCGACATAGCGTACTGAATTGAGCTTAGAATGATGTATGCTAAATTTAGTGAAAATCGGTTCAGATTTAGATATAGCTCCCGATTTAAGGTAAATGGTGCACTAAAATACCTAAATATTTTTCGATTTTCACTAAAATCGGCACAGCGTACTAAATTAAGCCTAGAATGATGTGTGCTAAAATTAGTGAAAATCGCAGTGAAAATACATATTTTCGCCCGATTTAAGTTAAATGGTTACCAAAGTCCCCATATATAGCGAAATTTGGCACAGCGTACTGAATATATACAAAGTTTCGTGAAAATCGGTTCAGATTTAGATATAGCTCCCATTAAAATTTTTGTCCGATTTAAAGTAAATGTTTCACCAAAGTCCCCATATATCCTTCGATTTGCACGAAATTTGGATTTATTAAAAATGGCCGAATGTACAAAACTTAGCCTAGTGTAGCCTGTGACAAGTTTCGATAAAATCGGTTTAGATATCGATATTTTGCTTGAAATTTATTTACATAATTTTGTCCCATTGTAAGAAGCAACTCTATATCTGACCAAAATTTAGTATAAGTTGCAGAATGACATGGCTATGGATCCAAGTTCATGGTAATAGTCCTTCAAAAATGCATTTGCAATGAAAATTTTCAAAAATTTTTGCAATGAAAATTTTCAAAAATTTTTAATGGAGCTTAGAAAATATTTTTTTAACAAATCGGCACTTTCTGATAAGCCTAAAAAATATTTTTAAAAAAATCGCCTCTGGTTAATAAGCCAATTTTTTTTAATTCCCTCTCTATGAATAGCCCTTTATGCTCTTGTTGAAAAATAGTTTTTAAATCAAGGCGTGGATTTATTAAATTATTTTTTTAAGCCCCCATATAAGGTGGGTAATAATAAACCATGAATTTTAAAAAACAAAACATTTATTTCGTTTTACTTAAAATTTATTATATGAAAAAGAAAAACAAGTATATAACATAAGTTTGGATTGTAATCTCTTTCTTAGAAAATATATAAACAGCCGAAGAAAAGAAGATAGTCTTTATGGAGACAGGAGATGTTCATTATGGAGGCAGGAGATGTTCATTATGAGGTTGTATATGTTATATCATAAAATAGTTTTCATACAAATACAAATATTAGAAAACTAAACTTAAATAAAATTGGGGGAAACATGGAATGGTGACAAAGAACAAATAAAAAATACATATCATAACAAGTCAAAGTACAACATAACAGAAATAAAATTCTATTTTCTTTTTTAATAACTAAATTAGTTTGTAATATTTTCGGAAATGTATGTCATTGTTCTTAAAATATCAATATTATTTGTGAGTAGTATTTTTTTATAAAATTTCTTTAATATTATTTTTTTATATTAACAGAGAACAGGACCAAAAGTTAATAAGATATTCATTATTTTATATGAAACAAAATTTAGAGACTTCGGTAATACAGTTTTCAAAACGTAAAACAAATCGAGTATTTCAAATGTAATCCGAGAAAGGGACCACAGGGGTCTTTATAAAGGCCAATTGTTCTAAGTACCACAAAATTCATTTTTTTTAAGTCAGTTGCTATTTTTCACATTCACATTTTATAAATATTTTTCTAAACGCATAAAAACTAAATCTTCAGTTTAAAACACAAACAAAAAAAAACTAACCTAACTCTTTGTATCTTTATTATTATTCGCCACCACCTCCCTCCTACTTTCCCACCACTTTCTCTTCATCATCATCGTCATCATCATCTTTTGCAAGTATAGCCTTAATTTCTCGATCGCTTAAAACAAATTCTTTCCGCTCATCGATCTTTTCACCACGCAACATATCCAATATAACATCCTTACTCAATACAAATGCATTCTTGCCCTTTTGTATTACCGTCTTATCCAGTTCCAATTTCTTTTCCGACATCTGGATGATTTTCTCTTCGATCGTGTCTTTGGTAATTAAACGAAATACTCGCACCTTTTTCGTCTGGCCAATGCGATGGGCACGATCCATGGCCTGTAAATCCATTTGCGGATTAAAATCCGAGTCATAGAATATAACGACATCGGCTGTGGTCAAATTAATACCCAAACCACCGGCCCTGGTTGATAGCAGGAATATGAATACTTTTGAATCTTTGGCATTATATTCATCGATTTGTCGTGTACGTTCTTCGTGACGTGTGCTGCCATCTAGGCGACAATAGCTAAACGAACGCCACGCACAATAATCTTCCAATATAGTTAACATGATTTTAAATTGTGAAAATATTAAAACTCTTGATCCCTGCTGCTGTAGACGATGGAGAATTTTATCCAATGCCATCATTTTCCCCGAATTATTGACAATATGCATATCCGTGGTGTAGGGTGGTCCTGGTTCGGCACCATCGAATAAATACGGATGATTGGTACACTTGCGACATTGCATAAGTGTATTGAACAAATTCCTCTTTGTCACACTATTATCAATGTTATTTACCACCGTTATCTCCTTTCTCAATATTCTCTGATACCATTCGATTTGCATTTTTGACAGCCCCACATAAATTTTGGTGACTTTTTTCGGTTTCAAACTCTTCTCCACATCCAATTTTAAGCGGCGCAGCAGAAAAGGTTCCAATATGGAATGTAACCGCTTCACCAAGGCCGCATCATCCAGACAGGCATCTGTGTTGAACCATTGATCAAAATCATCGGCGCTATTGAAAATATCCGGCAGCATGAAATTCAACAAAGCCCACAATTCATGTAGGTTATTTTGTAATGGGGTACCGGTCAACAGCAAACGATTTGTGGTACTAAACTGTCGTATAAATGTCGATAGTTTGCATTTTTCGTTCTTAATGCGATGGGCCTCATCAATGACCATGTAGCGCCATTGGATTTTCTGCAACACCTGTTTTTCGTATCTTATCATTTCGTATGATGTTACACAGACATCCCAATTGCCGACGGCTAGAATATCCTTTTTAAAGTCTTTGCGATCCGATTTGTCGCCAATAAGACAGATAGCTCGAATCGTTGGACACCATTTCTGGAATTCATTCATCCAATTTTGTAGCGTTGATTTGGGCACAATAACCAAATGAGGACCAGCTTCATTACAATGGTGTTTCATATAGCCCAATAGGGATATGGTTTGTAGGGTTTTACCCAAACCCATTTCATCGGCCAATATGCCACAGATGTTATTCTCATACAGCGAAATCATCCAATTTAGTCCCACAATTTGATAATCTCGCATTTGACCTTTGATGTAATCGGGTGATGATACAAAGCGGAAGGGACCATTATTATTGTTGTTATTAATATCTTCTGTGATTTGTTGTTGTTTATTTTGTTTTTTGTTATTCTGTTTTTTTAGCTGTTGCTGCTGCAGCGGCTGTTTCTTGTTTGTTGGCAGTTTTGTTGTGGCCGTAAGGAAATTGGAAAATGATTCACTCTGTTTGAGTAGATATTCCAAACGGACATTACGATCAAGTTCTTCATTAGATTCCGTTGACAGACGTTGTTTTTTTGCCAGCGAATCAATTGTTTCGGTTGATCTTTTGCGTTTATTGTCGACCTGGAAATAGAAAAAAATATATATTATTATAAAATTTGGTATCATGTAAAGGTTTAATTTTATTAGAAACTCCTCCCAGAGAAAAAAGATATAACCAATATACCCGGGCAAAGCGAAGACTATTTCAATGCCCTCAAATCTCAAGTAGGAGGATCTATAATAATGGTTCATGTATTGTGGTTTATGATATGATTAAATGATATACTGGTAATTTTAAGCTTTTGGAGTAGTCCATGACGTCTTTGGAATCGCTCATGGTCCTTTAGGCTAGGTTCTCGTTTATGAAATAAATTGAAATTGTTTTCAATGCATAATATATTAGATGCAGCCTCGTGTAAAGGATATTTGAGTTTTTAATGTGTGAGGCCCTTGAGCCTCATTGCACATACCGGTTGCCTACCTAATAATTGCATTCAGCCCGAGCAGGAGTGCTTAATGAGACAGATTTTACAAAATGTTTAATTAGGTCAAAAGGTGGCCGACTGGAGTCACCGCAGGGGTAATCCGATGGCCAGACAAACATTATTTCCACAATGATGAAAATTTCCACAACAAAATGTTTTAATATTGGTTTTATATTGATCGGTTAATCGTTAAGTTCGTCAGTTCATAATCCGAATACCTAGTAGTAAATAGTAAAGAGGAAGAACTAAAGACTTCTAAATGGCAATATATGTTCTGTCTCCCTATCAATGAAGCTAATCTGCTACACAAATTGGCAACAATGATCTCTTGTGATTTCCTACTACTAGGCAGGTTACTTTCACTTTTTATTGTTATTCTTTAAAGGTGGCCATTGGAGTAATCTTCTGGATATTACGCATTGTTACACACATAACAAAGAGACGTGCATAAAAGCAGCTGTGAAAATGTAGTACACACATAAAGTCCTGCCATTCTATAGATAACAAAAGGATGAAAAAAATGGCTTTATTATTTTGAAAGTAAAACAACCCTAAAAAACATCTGCATCTTACCTTTGTTTGGGCGACATAGGTAGGTAGTTTTCGCCTAGAATAGTGAAAGTTGTGTGTGTGTTCCCCAAAACTACTTTACAAGGATTCTTTTCATTTGCAGAATGAAAATGAACTACGTTGAATATTTTGTTGCTATTTTAAGAGTATGTTTCATTTATATTGGGATTTTTGAAAACTATCTCTGGTGTCCTTTAAAAATATGTCTCATTAAGCCGATCCTTAGACAAGATTAACTATATTATCCTGAATGCTGGTCATAGGAAAGACAATTATATCCAATATAATATCCTTACTCAATACAAATCCATGCTTTTGCATTACCGTCTTATTCAGTTCCAATTTCTTTTCCGGCAACTGTATGATTTTCTCTCCGACATTGTCTTTGGTAATTAAAGGAAAAAATCGCACCTTTTTTGTCTGACCAATACGTGCTCCATGGCTGGTCATAGGAAAAACAATTACATCTACACTATTTTGATTACTTTCTTCCTATTTTTAGATATCGGATAATTTTGATACCGTTGGGGATCCTTTTGTGAGTTTCTAAGGAGTTTCATTGGAGTTTCTATCATTTTGTGTAGAAAGAATTTGATTTAAATAAAGTAGTCTTTAAAGGTGGGCGGCCATCGGTCTAGGATTTAAGAATTTCTCCTATCAAGAAATGCTAATACGAGCTATGCGACAGAATATTCCTTTTCAATAAAAAAATATGGGTAATCGAATCGTATTTTAATTGAAACTATACCAAATTTTGGACACCACTTTTTGCTATATAGGTATGAAGTTATTTGTTATCGGGATAGCTCGACAGCTTCAAAATGACTTCCATATACTGTCATAGATAATTTTATTAAATCCTTGTTCATTTGTTTTTTGTTGTTGTTTTGTCTAATATTGTATAAATACGAAATAACTGTGTGTGGCCGCGGATATAAAACTCTTATCCCATGTATAGATACCAACTAACACCGGCTAAACTTAGGAATTCTAATTTGCTGTCTAATTCGTAATCAGGACCTCAACTGCTTCAAAATGATACCCATATTGTCATAGTTAATTTTAAACTGAATAAAAAAAGTGCAAGTGTCATTACGGAACTCTGGAGGTTCACCATTCTGGAAGTATAGAATTTTGCTAGAAAAAAATCGATGTACCTATTTGTAGTTGTTTTAACGGGCTTACTGTTTTACATTATGGTTGTAATCTGATAGATCCCGGCTAAACTTAGGAATCCTATTTTGGCAAAAAATTCGTAATCAGGACCTCGACAGCTTCAAAATGATACCCATATTGTCATAGTTAATTTTAAACTGAATAAAAAAAATGTCATTACGGAACTTTGGAGGTTCTGGAAGTATAGAATTTTTCTAGAAAAAAAAAACTATGTATTTGTAGTTGTTTTAACGGGCTTACTGTTTTACACTGTGGTTGTAATCAGAGCCATTGGCCAGTGATATTATAAAATGTTCTAAATTATCCGCAACCAGGTCTTAAGTCCTAATAACCATAATATATCAAACTCCATCAATATTGCTTTATACCCAAGACAGAGCATGCAAAAATAGTTTGTAAATTTGATATGGCTTGTTGCGCAAAAAGTATTTATTCTTTGTTGTCCACTTATTTGCAGGACCCTCCATGGTTTCAAATTATCTACAAAACTAAGCCGGATTATGTGGATTACATCAATAAATTAAGTAATATTATACTTCACACAGACATGTCATATCTTGCAAAAATCCAAATGTCATTGCAAATTTATTGTAACCTATTGCGCCACAGAAAAACTCGCAATTTCTCTTACCACATTCTCCTTGTCTGCCACCAGGACATCTTCTCTTTCGAAACGTTTCATTGCAATCTATAGCACAACAATACCAAAAAAACGACTTAAAGGACTTTACAATTCAACAAACAAATCAGAAATGAATAAATTGTATGCCACATTTCGCGCCATGTCACCTTTTTCACCTAAACCAACAGAAAAACGTTCCAAATGATATGAATAAGGAAAACAAAAGAGGATCTTCAATGAAAAATGTGCACAAAAAACACATAATATATTTACGAATGTGTGTGTGAAACATAAGGGTGAAAATGTTGACAAGCGGCAGAAAAGAAATTGCAAAACTAGAAACAGGGATACATAAGTCGATTATAACCTATATGCCAAATCTCTTAGCGGCATTTGTTTTAATTTTGCCGAATAATGATTTTAATTTATAATTATTTATTACATAAATGAAATAAGTAAATGATTTTTGTTTATTTTTTTTCATTCAATAATAATCCATACCCCCACAATTTTGCAACGACTATACGATTATAGATCCCTATTTTACAAAAAAATTATATTAGGGTAGTTCACACTTCAAATTATAATTCACAGTTAGTGGTGTCTTATCCTAAATCCTGTTTATACAAAGACATCAATTTGATTTCGAATGGCAAGTCCATAGCTTTTACGTTAAATAAATTCTACCCATGGTACAATAATTACAAGGTAGGGCAGCTTGAGGTGAATAACAAAAAAGCAACAATGCACGTGTGGCCTCTTCTGTCAAAAATAAAATAAATATACGCAACAAGTGTTTGTGTTTATTTGACATTTTTTCTATACAAAACTAAAACCGCGAAAAATTAATGAAAGGTTATAATTTCTTCCCAAAATCCAGTAGGGAATACCATAAAATGTTTGTTTCATCCATAACAATGTAATTATTTCCAGACAAACGTGTTAAAAACTTTATGTTCATTTCAATTAAAATTGAATATATTTCAATTTATTTTGAATTTATTGACATTGTTTTCAAAACACATACACAATATATGTATTTTGATTTGATGGAACAAGCCACCCTGAGAAAAAATTGTAATCAGTTGGTAGCTGTGCCCTACCTTGTAATTATTATACCATGATTCTACCTCTCTAGATCATAAATATGGCCGGATTTTGGGAAGTATATCCATAAAACTACCATGGACGAAATGAAGCCTTTATAGACGAGCCGTAAGGGAGTCTTTATAGACGAGCGGAAGGGAGACGCATACGCATATTCATTTTAAACATAACGATACGCGACCGGTTCTTAAACATATTCCTTCCAGTGTACCCTTGAGCTTGACTCATACCTCTATGGACAATCTCCGTAGCTATAAAGTCCTCTATATACATCCTCTTTAACTATGTAGGCTCCAACAGAATTCCTACTTATCTACAGGAAATTCCAAAAAGACCCCTCCTCATTTACTCCAACCCCTTTTAAGTGTATCCTTATTCCATATCTCTGCACTTCTCCTTCTAACCTATTTAGACTTCGAAAAGGATCTACTTTCCTCTTTAAATCCTGGGAGTATATCAAAAAATATCATTTACATTTTTACATTTTTTACATTTTTTTATAAAATGCATTTTAGTTATAAATAAAAAAATCACACCCATGGGGTGGCAACATGCTCCTCTCCTTCCTTTCCTCCACTCTTTTTGTTTACTTCTTCAGTTTAATAAATTTCGATGCAAATTCATAAACGCCCACCGAATTGCCATTCTTCTCGTCATAGTCTACCCAATCATCTTCAGATAGATCAATATTTTCAAATGTTTGGCCGCCATCGACCGCCTTGGCTATCCAACCGGCACGGGGTGAGAATTCTACAGGTTCAGCACCACGACAATCGAAAATCACGATTGTTTTGAATTTACCATTATCGTCTTGGGTATAGGTGGCTGTAAAGAAATGGGGAAAACGGATAGGGTTCGGGTTTAATGGATTTAACTCGATCATCCATCCACTACTTACCATTCGACTTTTCCACAATATCTATGGAATTTTCCCGATTACACATTTTACATTTCATATAAAAATTGAAACCATCCGCATTTCGTGTATCCAATTGTGTTTTCTCCGATTCGATAATATCGTGCCATTTGTCGGATGTTTCACCACAATTGGTACAGGTGATTTTCACAAAGAATGCATAGTCGGGATGGCAGGTTTTCAGTTCTTCAATATTTTCTAAATTTGCTGAAATTTGTAGGCCAACGCGTACCATTTTTGGAACAAAGTTTTGTTTTTTTCTTAATTGCTTCTCCTGGAAGTTACTAGAGTCGTGTAGTTCAATGAATTTTATTCACTGAATGGTATTGCGTGAACTAGTCTCAACTGAATGTTCTCGACCGACAAAGAAAACAGCTGTTTATGCCGGCTAAAATACCAATTACCAAAATGAATAATGAGCAGTGTTGCCGTTAAAAAATGCAGTAATTAAATAAGTTTTTAAATACTACGAGCCAAAATATAATTCCTGCTTACCTTAGAAACTTCATTAAAAGTACCTTCCAATTTATACAGACCTCTATTAAGTTTATCCAGCTTGACTTGACTTACTTTACATTATTGTCTACCAGGGTTCTCCCTAACCTCTACAGAGCCCTATTGGGTTCTTTGTATCCTTGGCTTTAATTAGTTTGAGGTTATGATATTGAAAAATAAAAAAATGTAGTTTTTTTTTTGAAAAATACAATTTTTGTTTTATTAAATATTTTATATGTAGGTCTTTCATGTGTGTTAAAAATAGATATTTATGTGGATTTTCTTATCAACTTATATATTTTTAGCTTAATGATCGGTGTTTAACATTTTTCGTTTTTTATTTAAAATGTTTTGTTTCAAAACATATAATGTTAAGGTAAAATAGTTTCCAACAAATTTTAAATAGAAAAAAATGACTAAAAACAGCTATACAATCTGTTGTTACGAGATATTTGAATTTATATATAAAAAAATAATAAAAAATGAGAACAAAAAAATACCTACAATAAAGTGTTATATAAAAATATATATAGAATTTAAAAAAATATGTGTATTTTAAATTAATATTTGTTTTTTTAAGAAAAAAAATAAAAATGTATATATGACCATTACTTTACATTACTTAAAATTAAAAACAAAGAAGAAAAAATACAAAAAAGAATAAAATTAAAAAATAATAATTATAAAAAAAAAACAAAAAATAATAAAAAATTATAATGTTTCAAATCACTGGTCCTTAAATTTGAATAAAAAAGGAAAAAACCATTTGCATGCTTATCCACTAAAAAATAGTTTTTTAGGAATCTACTAGAATTAGAAATAATAAAAAATTACACTTAATAATTAAGATAATTATACACAAAACATTGTATGTATAATTGTCTAAAAGCAAGTCTAAAATCTCTAAGAAAGTTTTTACCACAAAAACAAAATTATATATAACATTTATAAAACAACAATTTGTTTTTTTGCATTATTGTTAAACAAAATCGAAGGCCTTTTTATGTAAGAAAAAAAAAATAAAAACAAATGTTTTTGTTTTCAATTAAAAAAGTTGAAAATATTGTTATCGACTAATGGCGATTTTTTTGTTTTATATTTTACACCACCTGAGGATCTGGAAAAAAAGGATTTGGTCTTTTACTTTGTTCGATTTTTTTAATTTAGATTTAATTGGAACCTTAATTTAAAATAAGTATGGGTTCGTTGTTGTTGTCCTATTGCAGTCCTATTGCCTTTACACAATGGGCTGAGGTGACAGACTTTGGCCTAGTAACACTCGGGTTATTTTGGATCGTAGACCCCTCTGTCGTGGAAACGTGTCGTGGGTTTGTAATCTGGGGTGTTTAATATTTTGCTGTCAGTGTAAAGTCTTATCAAGCCTTTGCTATGATAAACATACCTGTACAGAGCTCTAGACTTCAATAGAGCTCATACAGACCTATATAGATTTCAAAAAGAACCTACTTACTTATATAGGGCTCTCCATTGCCTATAAAGAACTCTATTGGGTTCTTCCTTGCCTATACAGGAATATATACAGAACTCAGACCTGTATTAAACTCATCCTATCCCATGCATACCTGTGTACAGACCTCTAGTCTTCTATAGATAGACTTCAAAAAGAACCTAATATTGAATCGGCAGCGACTAAGAAGGTGTACGACCCTAAAAATATATATTTTTTAATGTCTATACCTGAAGTATGTCCATAAAAATATTTTTACAAAAAATCCACGACTCATGTAGGACCATATAAATATTTTGTTATAGCTCCCATATAACTCTATTCGGGATTTTAGGGATATTGAGCTGGTCTTTGAATCGAATTGCCTGTAATTTGGTTTTTTGGCTTCTCATTAGGTGACAAATCTTCTTGCCACAAAATTATCAATATCGGTCCACGGCTATACCAAAGTATAGCCCCCATATGACGCTTTTCGAGATTTTAGGGATTTGGGTCTCATTTTTCAATCGAAATGTCTGTAATTTGGTATTTTGAGATCTCATTGGATAGCAAATCAACCTGCCAAAAAATTATTTGGTATTTAGGGTCCTCATTGAATAGGAATTTCTCCTGCAAAAAATTATCAATATCGATCCACGTTTTCGTATAGGCCCCATATAACCGAATTCTGGCTTTTGAGAATTTTAAACTCATTTTTCAATGAGAATGGCTGTAATTTGGTATAATGGTTTCTCATAGGGTAGTAAATCTTCCTGCCAAGAATTATCAATATCGGTACACAAATTGGTATAGCCCCCATATAACGGTATTCGGAATTTTTAGGATTTTTAGCTCCTTTTATAATCAAATTGGCTGCGATTTGGGATTTCGGTTTCTCTTTAGAGGACAAACCTTCATGCTAAAAATTATCAATATCGGTTCACGTTTCGGTATAGCCCCCATATAACGCCATTGGGAATTTTTGGCATCTTGACAAAAATATGTATTAAAAAATCTACGCCAGGTGTACGACCCCAAAAACATTTTTTTTTTTAAATCTGCGCCTCGTGTAGGGCTACCAAAATATATTTTAAAAAATCTAGGCCTCATGTAGGACTACAAAAGTAAAAAAAAATCTAGGCCAATGACTTTATAACCTTTTTGTAAAATCCTTTTTTATTTGTCCCTATTTTTATTAGAATCTATCTAAAAAAAACAAGGACTTTCGTCTTATCCAAATGTGGTGTAAAATATAAAAATTCAAGTTCAAACTTAACCTAACTAATGGGTGCTTTAATGTATGCAGTACAAAACAAAAATGGTGGATTATGAACCTAAATCAAAATATGTCTGGCTGAGTTTAAAGCTATCAACGAGGACGACGACGACTACGACAGACTAAACAAACAAATACACATTAAACATTAGACATAATATTACGATACAAATTTAAAATTACCACTAACTCTATGTGAATCGGGACAAAGCTGCTATCAAAAAAGTAGCAATTAAATATTCCTTTTTTTCTTAATCAGTTCAATGGTTTCCATTATTTCAAGTATAAAAGAGTGTACAGGAGAAGCTGATGAATGCGTGTATGTGTATGAGTGTGTGTGTGTGTGCATGAGTAATGTAATGTATGAAAAAAGAAGATCCTAGACTTAATTAGATTTATCGCCCACAATGGGAAAACGTACAACACGTATCTCATTGCCGTAGTCACAGACCACAGAATCATAGGCCAACATCATAGCCTTTGGACATAAATGTAAATTGGAGAAATCTAATTTAACTTCACGAGCCGGTTCTCCGGTGCGTACATCCCAAACGATGAGAGATCCTAAAAAATAAAAAAATAAACCCAATTATTACACAATATTCAAAATTTATTTTTTAACAGACTTACCCATTTTGCTGGTCACCAACAGTGATGGTGTCAACATTAAAAGACTCGAATATGCATTCGATATATTAATTGTGGTTAGCAGATTACCCTGGAATCGTTCCCACACACAAATACGTTCATCGGTGCCCAATGATATAACATAACTTGGGGCACATGCCAAACAGCTGACGGCACCATCGTGTGCTTGTATATTATACATGCACGCACCTGTATATAGATCCCATACACACAACAGGCCATCCTGGGAACCTGAACCACCGGTACCCGGTTGCCATCGATCCACAAATAGACATGTTATCGGACCACAATGTCCATGTAGGGTATATTCAATATCGCTGTTATTTAAACTGTAAACCTGGAGACAAAAAGTAGAAAAATAATTTAAAAAAAATCTACGTCTGTTTTAGAAGCAGAATTGTTTTTAATATCTACGCCTGATGTAGAAGTACAAATATATTTTTTTAACCAGTAAGGAAAGTTCAAAAGGACGGACGGGACCAGTTTGGGTATATAAATGACCTATTTTAGCAACCGTGGCATCCACCATTTGCTATGCTGCAACACAGTGCGCAATCCAAAATGTATCTCGACAAAAAATCCAATACAAAACTTGACATACATCAAGCTAGACCCAATTGTTTGGTGCAAAATCGGACGAAACTATATATGGGAGCTATATCTAAATCTGAACCGATTTCAAATTCTGAACCGTATGCCAAATTTCGTGCAAATCGAAAGATATATAGGGACATTGGTGGACCATTTACCTTAAATCGGACGAAAATATATATGGGAGCAATATCTAAATCTGAAGCGATTAAAAAAAACTTCGAAGACATCAGTCTGCACCTAATTCAGTACTCTGTGCAAAATTTTGTTTCAATCGAACATATATTAGCAGTCTGGTGCACCATTTACATAAAATCGGACGAAACTATATATGGGAGCTATATCTAAATCTGAACCGATTTTTTCCAATTTCAAAAACAAACATATGCACAAAGACATAATACCCTGTACCACAGTGTGGTGAAGGGTATACCTACATCTCATGTAGGACCCTAAAAATATTTTTTAAAAAATCTACGTCTCATGCAGGACCTTATAAATTATTTTTAAAAAATTTACGTCTCCTGCAGTTCCTCATAAATATATTTTTTTTAATATTTATTTTTACCTTCAGAGTATGATCCTGACTACCGGTAAATACCATCTCATTTACCACCTCCATACAGGTAATGGGCTGTTGATGGGCCAAACGAACCCCCCTCAGCGTGCATTTCATTTCTTCGTTTGTTGTTCGTTCATTGCGCGACTGTTGCTGATGATGATGTTGTTGTTGCTGCTGCTGCTGGTGATGCATCAGACCAATGCTACCCGTTGAATTGGTGCGAACATGGGCTAAAAGAAACAAACAAAAATAAATATATGAAAACAAAAAATATTATCTTCAAACGACAGATTACGAACTTACTTCGTCGATAAGCCGAGGTAAAACCCCAATCAATTTGTTTGCCCTTGTAATAGGTCTCCAGACGATAAAAGTCTAGACGGCCGCAGAGGCGGGCCACAATCACGCGATCACCATTTAAATTTATGTGTGTTATACCCTGATTACGTTTGGAATCTTCGTGATAAGTGCACTGCGAAAGGAGGGGGGAGGGAAATCAAATTATTATTTTTTATAATTTTTTTTTTCAATATTGTCTTACCTTCAAAATACCAGATGGCATTTCCCATAATTCAATGCGTCCATTGGCACAGCCCACCGCAATTAAATTATCAAAATAATCCAAACACCAAACGGGTGAGGAATTTAATTTCCTAACCACAACCTCACCATCCTCACGATGGGTTGTTACCTGGATATCACCGCGGTTGATGGTGGTGATATTTTCACCACTTCTGGCATCCCACACTTTAATTTGACCCTTCAAGCAACAACTTATAATATTGGCCCCATCCGATACCAAGCATTCAATGCGATGTTTATGTCCAGCAATTTGTATAGGAACACCTTCTAGGATCTGCTCGGTTTTCTGGGTAAATTCTGATGATTCATTCCAACTGGAACGCCATTCTGCATAGTTACGCGTGCAGATACAACGATAGAACACCACCATGGTGTAGCACAGAACAAAAACACTTATACAGCATAGGGTAATGGCAAAAAAGATTTCCATGGGACTTTTGGGAAAGAGAGGGGTGCCACCCGGCATTACCATGGGGGATTCACGGTTTTCATCATCACTAAAATCCAAAGGATCCAATGCGGCCGCCAATGCTTTCCATTGGAAATTTTGTACCACCTTCTCGTGGGGATTACGACCACGCACGGCCTTTTCGGGACTTATGGCATGGGACAGTTTTATGGTGGGTAAAATCGTGACATAACGCCCTCGCAGCGATACATTGTACTGCTTCATTATTGTGGACCAATGGAAGTTCGATAGGAAATAATTGATTTCATAATCGGGATAAAGTAAACGTTTCAATTCCGCCTCCGTTTCGTTGATATGACCTTCAAAGGGTGAGCCGCCAGTACCTTCATGTCCCGCATTAAGGCCACCAGCATTGTTGCCAAAAACACTATTACCCCCATAGGGATTGTGATCATCATCGTGGTGTATGGAATCCCCAGTCCCACCCGAATTAATTGCCGAATGAACATTGGAAAAGAAATTTGATACCGCCCCACGGCCCGCCATCCAATTACGATGGATATCATAGTTCCCGCCATAGATGCCACCCGTGCCAGCAGTACGATTACCATCGACCACAAATAGATTTTCCAGATATCCCGAATTGTAGATAATCGAACAGATCCACACACTCATCCATACCATAAAGGCGCGCTGGAAGAAACGGGTGCGGGCCCAAAAATTGACAATTTTCAAACGTTTGGGTATGTCGGGATGATGATGATGATTGTTGTTGTTGCCCAATGCAATTGAGGAACGTTTCATTTCTTGACCAGCCGCCGCCGGAACGTTGGCAAAATCAACAAAAGCCAATTTAGGATGTGATTGTGAACGATGAAAATTACCCGCACCAAAGGGTAGCGGGGCAAAACCATTGGCCGCCGTTGAATTGCCAAAAAATCGAAAATCAGGACGTCCATTGCTGGCAAATGGTCCACCATAACCACCCACCGCACTGGATGTAGGTGAGTTGCTGCCGCCGCCGCCCGTAAAGGATAACATCATTTTGGGCAAATGTTTGGCCTCGGTCGAGTATTCCGGTCGTTTAATGTTCATCGCTAATATGGTGGAAAATAGCAACATTTGTAACATATAATCGGATAGTAGACCGACAATGGCAAATACACAGAACTCTTGAATTACCGGTACAAAGGTGGCCAAACCAATTGTCAGTATGGTTATTTCGGTTAGCAGAGTTTTGGAAATGTGCCAACCTTCTTTGCTCAAGGCCTGGGCGACACGGATTTTCACATCGAAGGTTTCGTCGGTGGAGACAACACCTGTGGGGGGAGAGAGAAGAGGGGAAAAATTGTTAGTATTATAGAAATAACAATGTAGATATTCAGATGATGTGGATAATATTTAAGATGACACATGCAGGACGACATATGAAGGCTTTTAAGTGCCACTTTTTTAAACGAAAAACTTGCATTTTCGATTTCCAGATAAGAAAAATCCGCCTTGCAGGTCCAAATTTCCACATTTTTTCAAATTTAAATATTTTGTTTATACTTACACTTCGTTATAACTAGACAATTCTCCAAACCTAACAATATCACCAAATACGGAAATATATCCTTCGATTGCAGGCTAATGGTTAAACCGAAAAAGAAACACAGCCCTAGGGACATCACTAAACTACCCAGAATGGTAATGGCAGCACAAAAGGCCAACAAGCAACGCGAACGTATAACATCGATTTTTCGCACCGAAAAATAAACATAGGTAAAGAGCAGAACGAAAGCAATAGAAAGGGGTAAAAATTCCCACATTTTAAATTCGCCCGGATAAAAAATATATGTTATGGAAGATTTTTCGGTTAATTGTTGAGGTTTATGGGTTGATGTTGGGGTGGTCGTGGTTCCCTGTTGCTGCTGATTGATTTGTGGTGGTGGATAATATTTGAGCAGCTTTTCCTTTAACGATTGTATATATTCACGATCATTCTGTTTCAATATCAATGTGATGGCATATTGTATTATGCGTGAACGTGATCGTAGCGGATAACGCTTGAAACCGGTATCCTGCATGGGCAGGCCGAACAGCATTTCCGAGGTGGAGACTTTGGTTTTTTGTATATTCTGGAAAGAAAAAGGGAGAGATATAGAATAGATTAGATAGCTATTGGTCACAAAAAGGTTGTTTGGAGCTTCTGTAAGGGTTTTAAGGGTATTATTAATAAATTCGGAATTTTAAACCTATTTTCCCAAGGTGTCGATTTGATTGTAGAATATTATTTTTTCGTAGGCTTCAGAATAGAATATTATATGTTTCCAGAATCAGGTTAAAATACAAGTGTGAAAAGGCATTGAATATGGTTTATACCCAATGAAATGACTTGAAAGAGGTTTACATCTCTGACAATGGATTTAACACCAACTAAAAATACGGATTATGGGTTAACACCTACATCAAGGTATGAATAAAAGGTTTACACCTGCTGAAAATAATATTGATTAGTTTTACAGCCAATTTCAATGGCTTAATATAAGTCTAGATCCACGAACAACCTGGAGGTTTACAGCCACATCTAACTTCCTTCTGGAGGTTTACACTCACATTTTAAATAGTTTTGAGGTCTACAACACATCTAGCGCCATTCCGAAAGTTTACTCCCATGTTTGTAATCGTATTAGAGGGCTACAACACATTTAACGTCATTCCGGAAGTTTACACCCACATCAAACGTCTTTTTTTAAGTTTACACCCACATCTATGATCATTCTGGAGATTAACAACCACACCTAACATCATTCTGAAGGTTTACACACATATCAAACATCGAACATTATTCTGGAGGTTTACAACCACATTTTGGATCGTTTTAGAGGTATACAACCACACCTAACATAATTCTGGAGGTTTACACCCTTGATGTGGAGTTTACACCCACATGCAACTTCATTCTGGAAGATTACACTCACATTCAACTACTGTCTGGAGGTTTACACCCACATCCAACTTTATTCTGGTGGTTTACAACCACATTTTACATCGTTTTAAAGGTCTACATCCCACATCCAAATACATTCTGTAGGTTTACACCCACACTGTACATCGTTTTAGAGGTCTACATCTACATCTAACGCCATTCTGGAAGTTTACACTCACATCAAACGCCTTTCTAAAGGTTTACACCCACATCCAACTTCATTCTGGAGGTTTGCACCCATATCCAAAAACTTTCTGGTGATTTACACCCACATCTAACTTCCTTCTGGAGTTTTACACCCACAATCCACATCGTTTTAGTGGTCTACAACCATATCCAACGTCATTCTGGAAGTTTACACCCACATTAAACCCCTTTCTAGAGGTTTACAGCCACATCCATAGAGGTTTACAGCCACATCCATAATCATTCTGGAGGTTTACACCCACATCTAATTTCCTTCTGGAGGTCCGACTTTCGACATTGTTCAGATATTAAGCTCAATAAAATATTTCGGGTTCTCATGATGTGGTAAATTTCTCTACGCAAAATAATCAATATTGGTCCACTTTAAAACATTATCCCCATATAACGATACCTTCCGATTTTCGATATTTTGAGGAATGTGTGTACATTTTCCAATTGAATATGTTTTAGTTTTATATTTTGTATTCTCAAGGGGTGGAAAATCTACCTACCAAAAATAATCAATATTGATCCACATTTTGATATGAACCCTATATAATGATACCTTCCGATTTCCGGTATTTTAAGGATATTGGAACTGGTTTCCTAACCAAATTGGTTGTAATTTGATATTATAGGTTCTCATTGGCGTACTTGATTTCCCTGCCAAAAATATATAGCGTTGGTCCACCTTTACATATAGTCCGCATATAACTTTACCCTCCGATTTGCGGTATTTTAGGATTTTGCATACTTTTTTAAACCGAATTGGTTATAATTTGATATTTTGGTTTCTCATTGAGTACCACATCTCCCTACCAAAAATTATCAATATTGGTACACGTTTAGATATAGACGTCGTATAAACATATTCTCCGATTTTCGATATTTTGATGAATTTGAAGACATTTTCCAACCAAATACAAACCGTATTGGCTGTAATTTTATATTTTGGCCTCTCAAGGAGTAGAAAATCTCCCTACCATAAATTATCAACATTGGATCTCATTTCGATATAGCTACCACATAAGGACACCTTCAGATTTTCGTTATTTTGAGGTACATTTTGATATTTTGGGTACATTTTCCAACCGAATTGGCTGTAATTTTATATTTTGGGTTCTCAAGTCTCTCTACAAAAAATAAATAAATTTTGTCCACATTTAGGTATAGCCTCCATAACACGATACCTTCCGATTTTCGATATTGTGATGCATTTGGTTACGTTTTTTAACCAAATTGGCTGTAATTTTATATTGAGTTCTCAAGGTGTGGAAAATCTTCCCACAAAAAAATAATCAATATTGGTCCACATTTAGGTATAGCTGCCATATAACTACACCTTTCGATTTTTGATATTTCGAAGTATTTGGATACATTTTTTCAGCGAATTGGCTGTAATTTTATATTTTGGGTTCTCAATGGATTGTAAATCTACCTACCAAAAATGATCAACATTGGTTCACATTTCGATATAGCTCCCATATAACGACACCTTCCGATTTTTGATATTTTAATGAATTTGGGTACATTTTCCAACTGTATTGGATGTAATTTTATATTTTGGGTTTTCAAGGGGTAGAAAATCTCCCATTCCAGAATTAACAATGTTGGTTCAATTTTAGGCATAGCTCCCATATAAATATACCTTCCGATTTTCGGTATTTTGAGGAATTTGGGTACATTTTTCAACCGAATTGGCTGTAATTTAATATGTAGGATTCTCAATGGATAAAAAATCTCCCAATCACTATAACCCGCATATGAATTTGGATACATTTCCAAACTAATTAACTGTAATTTGATATTTTGCGGATTTATTATCAAATTACCCTTCGAAAATTATATATTTTTAGTTATCAACATTGTTCCATGTTTCAATATCAGTTTTGGGTGCATTTGTTATCAAAAATTTATGATATTGGTATAGGTCCACCTTTTGGAAATTTCTTATTTATGGAAATTTTGTGTGGCGATTCCCATACTTCCTACCCTCCCTTCCTATACCTTTTTGCAGTTTAAAAAAAAAACTTCACATATCATAAAATCATGTTTAAAAAAAGCGGATAGTTTCTTCGTTTAGGTTAATAAAGATTAGCATTGTTTGAAGGCCGTTTTACAGATAACAGATAGGTGGGTAATTGTTGCTACTTGACAAATTATCTAGCTGCCAAAAAAAAATAAATATTTACTGCACACCCAATAACAAAACAATGGTAAAATGGTCGACTCGAATGATACTCTACATGTGTGAAGGTGAAATGGAGAAAGAGTAGGTCTTCTATGTTGAGACGTTTTGAACTTTTAAGAGATGACTTTTGTGCTTTTCTTTAAAAAGGCCTAATCGTATCGTAGACCTCTTGGTCTTCTATGAGAGGAATTGTAGGTCTTCAATGAGAAGAGATGGAGGTCTTCTATGAGCAGATCTTTTGTCCTTCTATAAGAAGATTTTTATGAGATTAGGTCTTCTCATAAAAATCTCTACTACTCTACTCTACAAGAAGACCTACTAGTATTCACTAAGAAGATGCCAGATGGACTTCTGGGTGATGATATATATGCAAAGTGTTGAAATGAAATGGTGATAGGCGCAAATGTTTTTGTATTCAATATTTTCTTTTTTTTTAATCCATTTAGTTTCGAACAATCATCAACATATATACAAACATCTATATGTGTGTTTTAGCACGCATATATGTACTGATACTTGTATGAGTTATTCTTAATGCAAATATTTGATAATATTTTGGTTGTTGTTGGTGTTGCTGTTTTTAGTTTATTTGTTTGTTGGCTGGTCAAGAATAGAAGCAACAACAAAACGACAAAAATTTCCCCCCACACTCACAACCCATTTGACATGGACGCGTCACCCATTATACACGCGTGCAAATATATTTATGGCTATATAAACAGTTTTGTGTGTGTGTGTTTTTGCAGTTTGGCGAAATTTTGTGCGACCAACTTAACAACTATTAGGCGGGCCAAACAAGCCGATTTGCAGGGGGAAAAACAAAACCACAATTTATTGGTTACAACCACTGATAGCCGGTTTCAACAACAGAATGCATACAAAATAACATGAATAAAAAAATATTTTGAAGTTTATTTGATGTTGAAATTAAAGGACATTCTCCAATTTGGTTAATTTTAGACATAAATAAAGTTAGCACTACAGTTCGAATCATTGAATCATTTTGATGGGGAAATTTACTGCCCAACCGGAAACTAAAATATCGAACTTAACAATATATCGTCAATTTTGGGATAAAGGTGTAGGGGGACTGCAACTAAAGATTAACAATATAACCTCTGCTTTATGGCTACGACAAAATGTGACTAATCGTCTGTCGGGTGCGCACAGTAACTCGATGTGATATAAGACTAAATCCCCGAACAACGACTATCTGGAGGTTTACACCCACATCTAACATCCTTCTGGAGGTTTACACCCACAATCCACATCGTTTTAGAGGTCTACGACCACATCCAACCTCATTCTGGAAGTTTACACCCACATCCTATGACTTTACACCCATATCAAAAAACTTTCTATAGGTTTACAACCACATATAAGTACATTCTGGAGGTTTACAACCACATTCTATATCGTTTTAGAGTTTTACAACCACATCCAAAGTAAGTCTGGAAGTTTACACTCCCACAGATCCACATCTAACTTTAGAGGTTTATATTCACATTCAACGCCATTCTGGAAGTTTACACCCACATCCAATGACTTTTTGGAGGTTTACACCCATATCAAAAAACTTTCTGTAGATTTACACCCACATATAACTTCATTCTGGAGGTTTGCAACCACATTCTACATCGTTTTAGAGTTTTACACCTCATCCAAAGTAAGTCTGGATGTTTACACCCCTTTCTAGAGATTTACACCACATATAACTTCCATCCGGAGGTTTATATCCACATTCAACGCCATTCTGGAAGTTTACACCCACATCCAATGACTTTTTGGAGGTTTACACCCATATCAAATAACTTTCTGGAGATTTACAACCACATATAACTTCATTCTGGAGGTTTGCAACCACATTCTACATCGTTTTAGATTTTTACAACCACATCCAAAGTAAGTCTGGATGTTTACACCCCTTTCTAGAGATTTACACCCACATCTAACTTCCATCCGGAGGTTTACATCCACATTCAACGCCATTCTCTAACTTTACACCCACATCCAACGACTTTTTTGAGGTTTACACCCACATCAAATAAATTTCTGGAGATTTACAACCACATCCAACTGTCTTCTGGATGTTTACACCCACCTCCAACATCATTCTGGAGGTTTACACCCACCTCCAACCTCATTCTG
Organism: Musca vetustissima; assembly: GCF_032173495.1. Lineage (NCBI taxonomy): Eukaryota > Metazoa > Arthropoda > Insecta > Diptera > Muscidae > Musca > Musca vetustissima. The sequence continues at coordinate 136,252 of NW_026886187.1, forward strand.
GAGGTTTACAACCTTATTCTACATTGTTTTAAAGGTCTACAACCACTTCCAATGTCATTCTATTTGTAGTACAAAATTTTGAAAATGATTTACTCCATTTCAGAGGTGAAAAAAATTACAACCACATCTAAGGTCATTGTGGAAGGAGGGCATCCAACTTCACTCTGAAGATTTACACTAACATGTAAATCCCTTCTGGAGGTTTACAAACACACTGGAGATCCGACTTTTAATATTTTGAAAATTTTGAGCGCATTTTTTTAATTTGATATTTTGGGTTCTCAAAGGGATAGAAAAACTCCCTATTAAAAATTATCATTATTGGCCCACGTTTAGTTATATATCTCATATAACAGTTCCTTCCGATTTTCGATATTGTGATGAATTTGGGTACATTTTCCAACCGATTATGCTGTAATTTAATATTTCGGGTTATCAAGAGGTAGAAAATCACTCTACGAAAAACAATCAAATTTGATCCACATTTAGATATAGCCTCCATATAATCATACCTTCCGATTTTCGATATTTATAGGAATTTGGTTAAATTTTCCAATCGAATTAGATGTAATTATATACTTTGGGTTCTCAAGTGGTAGAAAATCTGGCTACCAAAAATGATCAACATTGGTTCATATTTGGGTATAGCTCCCATATAACGACACATTCCGATTTTCGATATTTTGGGGAATTTGGGTTCATTTTCCAACCGAATTGGCTGTAATTTTATATTTTGGATTCTCAGGGGGTAGAAAATCTTCCAATCAAAAATTAACAAGGTTGGTTCAATTTTAGGTATAGCCCCCATATAAAGATACCTTCCGATTTTCGAGAATTTGATGAATTTGGGTACATTTTCCAACCGAATTGGCTGTAATTAAATATATTTTGAGTTTTCATTGAGTACCACACATCCCTAACCAAAATTATCCATAATGGTTCTCTTTTAAGTATAGCCTTCATATAACGCCACATTCCGATTTTCGATATTTTAATGAATTTGGGTCAATTTTTCAACAGAATTGGTTGTGATTTGATAATTTGGGTTCTCATTGATTAGAAAATGTCCCTATCAAAAATTAACAATATTGGTTTACATTTTGGTATAGCCTCATATATAACTATACCTTCCGATTTTCGATATTTTGAGGAATTTGGGTACATTTTCCAACAGAATATGATGTAATTTAATATTACGGGTTCTCAATGGGTAGTAAATCTCCCTACCAAAAATTATCGACATTGGTTCACACTTCGGTATATAAATATACCTTCCGATTTTGATATTTTGATGTATATGGGGACATTTTCCTCCCGTTTTGGTTTCTCATTCTCTAATTCAAAAATCAAGAAGAATCGAAAAGGCAGATGATCTTCCCAATGAATCATTAAGATAAAAAATAGTTTATATCCATAGGGTAAGGTAATCACCCTATGTGTAGTGTAACTGCCATGCCGTCTATAACCTTTCTCTATTACCCTTTAAAAAATAATAATTCTATTAATGGCAAACAGAAGTTTCGTATTGCTATCTACTTGTTTATTGGCATATCAGTTTCTTCCACGGCATATGAGTCAGTCGGCAATTGACGACGACATGGCATGAAAGGCGGGCAGGCAGGTAGGTAGCAATAGAACATAGATAGGCTATCAGAGTTTTTAACATTTTTTAAAAGGAGTTTATTAAAAAAGAAAAAATGAGTGATGAAACATTTGCACTTAAAATTAATGGAATTTATAAATCACTAAACACAATCGATTTTTGTGGATTGATTTAGTATACCCTTGAACCGAACTATTGGCCCAAAAATAATGATAATGGAAATTTTTATACAAAAAAATATAACTTTAAAACCAAAAACCTTTTGTCTTAAGAAAAAACAAATATTTTTTCCAAGAACCAGGTTATCGTTTTGACATAGTTTAGCCTAATGGTCACTCTCGCGGAACGTGATATTCTTTTGGAATAAGCGTGCGCGAGCGACACCCTCAACAATATTATATAAAAAAAAATCTTCTTTTTTTGGTTGGTATTTTTCCAAATCTAGTTTTCATGTATGTTTATAAATTTTATTGTCTAATCAGAAACAATAAAAAATTAGAATATTCAAAATCCCTCTTATCAAAAGTTTTTAATCATATCTCGCGCACACTTCGCCTGTGGTCGAGATGATTACTCTATTTGTTCAATACTTGAGAAATAGGGTTCCGCGCGCGCTCTCTCTCTCCCTGTAAAGATTAGCTATGCGTTTATTTCATTTTTTTCCTGTTAGTATCGGTTTCTTCCAACACGAGTAGTTTCTTTTCCCCTTGGCCTTGACATTGTAGCCGTCGTTAGTCAAGCCTCAGTGTCAGTGACTTTTATATAATTTGTTTATATGTACTTGTTGTCGTTGCCGAATCGATTTAGTTGCTACTGTTTGCTGACAGACTGACTCTTGTTTATAAATAATGCAAAATTATTTAATTATTTACTGACGACAGACAAAATAAAACCAATTTTTAGAGAATTTATTTTTTGCATATTCATTCATGGATAGGGGTAGGTCAGGAAAAACGTAAAAATGACAGAAAGATGACAGAAGACAAAAAAATGCAAGGGGAAAAAATTAGAAATAATTCCACAATTAAAAGTCTCCTTTGGAAGGCAGAGACCTCACAGGGCTTTATGAAGACCAATTGATCACTACAGGAAGCACAGGATTTTATAAAGACTGTGTAGAGACTAAAACTTCACACACGTAAATCTGTTCTTATTTCGGTGGGCTGTTCGATATTTTGTTTAAATCGAAATATATATAGGGACATTATAGTGCACTATTTACCTAAAATCGGACGAAAATTTATATGGGAGCTATATCCGATCCGATTTCAACAAAACTTCTGTACTTAATTCAGTGCGGTGTGCACAATTTGGTAGCAATCGGACAAATTGTTAACGTTTGTGCCACCACTTATATAAAATCGGACGAAGATATATATGAGAGTTATATCTAAATCTGAACCGATTTCAACAAAGTTTCACATACGTCAATCTGCACTTAATCGAGTATGATGTGCAAAACTTTGTATCAATCGGACAAGTCATGGGAGCTTGGTGCACCATTTACCTAAAATCGGACGGAAATATATATGGGAGCTTTATCTAAATCTGAAACCATTTCAAAGAAACTTATCACACAACATTCTATACACAGTTCACTAGACTATGCAAAATTTCGTGTAAATCGAAATATATATAGGGACATTAGTGCACCACTTACCTAAAATCGGATGGAAATATATATGGGAGCTATATCTAAATCTGAACCGATTTCAACAAAACTTCACATACGTAAATCTGTTCCTAATTCAGTACGCTGTAGAAAATATTGTTTCTATCGGACAATATATATGGACATTAGTGCACCATTTACCTAAAATCGGATGAATATATAAATGGGAACTATATCTAAATCTGAACCGATTTGCCCCAATTTCAAATAGATGAGCTGTACAAAATTTCATCCATAAATGTGACCTGTACTTTGTTTAGAATTTAAAATTTCGTGAAAATCGAAAGTTATATAGGGACTAAAAATGCAAGGGGAAAAATTTGGAAATATTTCACCGATTAAGTCTCCCTTAGAAGATAGAGATCACAAAGGGTTTTTAATGACCAATTGGTCTGTATAGAGTCCAAAGGTCTTTATAAAGACCAATTGGTCTTTATTAAGACCATAGGTCTTTATAAAGACCTATGGTCTGTATAGAGACCATAGGTCTTATAAAGACCAATTGGTCTATATAGAGACCATAGGTCTTTATTAAGACCAATTGATCTTTATAGAGACCATAGGTCTTTATAGATGCCAATTGGTGTGTATAGAGACCAAAGGACTCTGTATAGGGACCATAGGTCTCTATAAAGACCAAATGGTCTGTTTAGAGACCAAAGGTCTTTATATAGACCAATTGGTCTGTATAGATACCATGGGTTTTATATAGACCAATTGGTCTGTATAGAGATCAAAGGTCTTTATATAGACCAATTGGTCTGTATAGAGACCAAAGGTCTTTATATAGACCAATTGGTCTGTATAGAGACCATAGGTTTTTATGAAGACCTGTTGGTGTGTATAGAGACCATTGGTCTCTATAAAGACCAGTTGGTCTGTGTAGAGACCATAGGTCTTTATATAGACCAATTGGTCTGTATAGAGGCCATAGGTCTTTATATAGACCAATTGGTCTGTATAGAGACCACAGGTCTTTAGAAAGACAAATTGGTCTGTATTGAGACCAAAGGTCATTATAAGACCAATTTGTCTTTCTAAAGATCACTGGACTTTATATAGACCAATTGGTCTGTATAGAGGCCATAGGTCTTTATAAAGACCAGTTGGTCTGTATAGAGACCAAAGGTCTTTATAAAGACCAGTTGGTCTGTATAGAGACCAAAGGTCTTTATATAGACCAATTGGTCTGTATAGAGACCAAAGTTCTTTATATAGACCAATTCGTCTGTATATATACCATGGGTTTTTATATAGACCAATTGGTCTGTATAGAGACCAAAGGCCTTTATTGGTCTGTATAGAGACCAAAGTTCATTATATTTATACGAGTTCTATTCCAAATAGTAAAGATTGTCCTCAGTGGGCAAATTTCAATTTTTAAAGCTCAAACCAATTATTATTATTTAATTACAATTAACACACTGAATCTGAACGTCATCACGATAGCCAATTGTTCGTAACCTAATTGAATGATCTTTATATTGATTAAACAAAAAAAAACTGTTAATTATAATTAAGGTTGCGATATGGTATATCATGGAATATTACTTACATGATATTGAAATACGGTATTCAATATATTTGCATCACCGGTAAAATTTTGTATACTTTGGCCCCAGAGATTGGCCGGCGACAGCACCAAACAATCATATTCCGGAAAAATTTGTTCGTTTTGTGGTCGCTTGACATTATCCACACGTAAACAGATTTTATCCAAAGTGCGTTGACTACAAAAAAAAAAAAAAACGAAAATGAAAATAAAAATAAAAATAAATATTAAAATTGTTAAGAGGAGAGAGGGGGAGACATACGGGAGGGGGGCATATAAATTAAAGTACAATAATATGAATGAATGAAACCGAACACCAACAACAACAAATACATGGAATATTAATAATAACAATACTAATATGAATAAATATAGACTTTGTATAAGCGACGAAAGCAGCAGCAACAAAAAAAAAAAAAGAAAAAAAATAAATAAAAATAAAACAGACATTTGTTTGCCTGCTTGTTTAAAATACGACACAATGAATGGCTGGATCAACACAATTAACTACACACGTTCGCTGCTAGTCATACAATTGAAATCGAGTTAATATAACAATAAATAATGGGCAGGCGGCAACTAACTAAACTAAACACAATTTAAATAAATTATAATAATAACAACAATAACACATGCAAAAAACGACACCCTCCCCCCAGAATCATTGTTCGGATTGGGAAGGTGATTGCAGGAGGTCTCTACTTACTTTTCAGCCGTTTCATGATTTCGCACAATTTCCAACAAACGAAATACTTCATAGAGTGGCGCTCGAAATGCATCCAATAACTGCATATCATCGGTCCAGGGTAGAACACTGGAACGCAACGTAATCTGTTGTACATAGAAGTAGGGAGAATTTTGCGCCCACGGTACATGCGGTTCATATGAAACATTATTCACATTGAAAATATTTTTGACAAGGGAATAATTCGATCGCTGTTCACCGCCACCGCCACCTTCACCAAATAGCGAATATTTACCCTCAAATGGTAAGACGATTTTTGTTGGTATTGTACCCGGCAGGGGGATGTTGATAAGGGGGTAACTGGAAAGAAAAGAAAATAAAAGAAAGAAGAAAATAAATTATTTAAATATAAAGACTTAAAAAGGAAGATAGAAACATAAATAAAAGGAAGTCCTTCCATAGAAGGGAATATCGTACCCTGTTGAAATTGGGGGAAATCGATTCAGATTTATATAAATAGTGCCCTAAAGCCCCTAGATAGCTTTCGATTTACACGAAATTTTGCAGAAAGACCTGATTTGAGTATAGAATGTCATGTGTTAAGTTTCATTGAAATCGATTCAGACTTAGATATAGATCCCATATATATTTTTGTCCGATTTTAGGTAAATGGCGCACCAAAGCCCCAATATATCATTCGATTTACACGAAATTTAGCATAGCGCACTAAATTGTGTCTAGAAACACGTATCTTAAATTTCATTGAAATCGCTCGAGATTTTGATATAGCTCCCATATAAAATTTCGTCCGATTTTAGGTAAATGGCGCACCAAAGCCCCAATATATCATTCGATTTACACGAAAATTTGTACAGAGTGCTGTTTTGTGTATAAAATGACATGTATTAAATTTCATTAAAATCGATTCAGGTTAAGATATAGCTCCCATATATATTTTCGTCCGATTTTAGAGAAATTGTGCACTAATGCCCCTATATATCTTTCGATTTACACGAAATTTTGCATATCATACTGAATTAAGTCTAGAATCACATATGTTAAATTTCATTGAAATCAGTTCAAAATAAGATATAGCTCCCTTATAACATTTCGTCGAATTTCAAGTAAATGATGCTCTAAAGACCCTATATATCTTTCGATTTACACGAAATTTTGCACAGCATACCGAATTTAGGTTAGAATCACCTGTATTAAGTTTCGTTGAAGTTGGTTCAGATTTAGATATAACTCCCATATACATTTTCGTCCGATTTTAGGTAAATGGTGCACCAAACTCCCAAAGTTTGTCCGATCGAGACAAATTTTGTACAGCGTACTGAATTAAGTACAGATTGACGTATGTGAAGTTTTCTTGAAATAGGTTCAGATTTAGGCATAGCTTCCATATGGTGTGTGGATTTCATGTATACATACCAATATGGTCTTAATAAAAATTGTGTAGTGTACAGACCAATTGGTCTGTGTGATAAGTTTTGTGAAATCGGTCTATACTGACCAATTGGTCGTTGTAACAACCTGTGGTTTCTATACAGACCAATTGGTATTAATAAAGACCTGTGGTGTCTATACTGACCAATTGATCGTTATAACAACCTGTGGTTTCTATGCAGACCAATTAGTCTTCATAAAGACCTGTGGTCTCTATACAGACCAAATGATCTTTATAAAGACCTGGGTGGTCTCTATACAGACCAATTGGTACTGAATTATAAATTGATATATGTGAAGTTTTATGAAATCGGAAAATTGAAACCTTTAATACTTATCAATAAAAAAAAAAACCTTTAGAAAAAATTGAATAGTAATTTAATGGTGATTTAATTCTTACACCATCACTACCTAACAACAACAACAACAATAAAGGAAGAACGAACAATTATTATACAATTTTAATAAATAATAATATTTTTTTATAAATTAATCTATGCATATGTGTCGCCGCTGTCGTATTTAGTCGCCTATCATATGGCAAATTGTGTGCCATATTCGACCTGGTGTATGAGACCTTAAATGGTGTATATAACTATTTCCGGTTCATTGTTGTTGAACTAATTCTTTGGCAATAGGAAAAACATTATTATGATAGAGATTATTTATTATTATTTGAATTATTAATTTAAATAATGATCTGAAAAAATTGAATAGTAATATTATGGTGATTTAATTCTTACACCATCACTAACAACAACAATAAAGGAATAACGAACAATTATTATACAATTTTAATAAATAATAATATTTTTTTTATATAAATTAATCTATGCATATGTGCCGCCGCTGTCGTATTTAGTCACCTATTATATGGCAAATTGTGTGCCATATTCGACCTGGTGTATGAGACCTTAAATGGTGTATATAACTATTTCCGGTTCATTGTTGTTGAACTATTTCTTTGGCAATAGGAAAAAAATTATTATGATAGAGATTATTTATTATTATTTGAATTATTAATTTAAATAAAAATGTAAGAAATTTGTCATTAGTTTTTCAATTTACAAAATTCCTTTCAATAGGGGAAGCCCAAAGAACGACCTATCAAATCCCTTTGAAATATATTTTAACCGAGATATTTTTCTACGCAAAAATATAGCTACAGTCTCCGCATATTGTTTTTTTTAATTTTGCAACACGCTTAGTTTCACCTTTGTTATAATTATTTACCTCCTCCTCCTCCATCCCATCTCATCCAGCAACCGATAAGAACGCAACAGCGATGCCAGGCTTGCTTGCTAGCCTGCCTATATGTAATTCGACTACCGCTCTTAACCTTCCCGCCCCATCACCTCCTCTTAGGGTTTCATAATAATAATAATAATAATAATAATAATGGCTACGTCAATTTCTATGATTATCATCAATAAGTTGCGTTGAAAGCATTTTCCTGCATGAGAGACGACGACAAACAGACAGGCAGACACACATACATACATATATACAAAATGCAAATTGACGTTTAGTGATTTGTTTGTATTTGGCAATTAATTAACATTATTGGTCAATGGAGGGCAGAAGAGGCAGGGAGGGAGGTAGGTAGGTATATATGTAGATAGGAAGAGAGATGTTTTATGATTTAATATATATATATATATATATATATATATATATAATGTGGTAATTTATTGGGTAAATAGTGGAGCCAATTATTTTTGAATGATTTCTATCTTTGTAGATATCAGAAAAATTTTATAGAGGAGGTCAATGAAATTTTGTCAGATAAATAAATGCAATGATTTTATGACCAAAGAAAAATGTATTTTAAAGACTTTTTATAATTTTTTATTTTATTTAGAAGTTTTGAAGGTATCTCAAAATGATAGAAGGCAAAGGCGTATTTTTTTTTTATGCGCCCATAACGTACCAGCAATATATTTTTAAAAATCTACGCATATTAGGAGAGCATGCAGAAGGCACACTCTCTCCCTTGGTGAGGGACGACGGAACGTACAACCTTGACACGTAACACATCTTCTGTCTGATTCCTATAGCCATCAACCTTTATTCCAATCTTACCTTTTTTATATATTTCTGTAACCTTAAAAAAAAACATACACTCCATGCTGAAATTTGAAAAATCTTCTCTCCCCTACAGATCTGTCCTTATCTCTTCTCGTGGATGATCGCAACGGAACTAAACGGTCTCAGTGGGCTGTAGCCACATAAGTGACTGCACATCACCAAACCTAACCTAACCCTACAACAAATGGAACCCCGTGGACAACCACTCTGCACATCCCTCCAGACGGAAGCAATGGCTCCCACGACACACCCGGAAATAACTCGTCCAAAGAATAATCTCCCTACACCCGACCTCTGACAACCTTGTGAGCACGCTGTCCCATAAGAGGGATGCGCCTTTAAAATCTACAAATATGACAAGGACATATTTGGAATTTGACCCGCTCAGGCTATCTTGCACATGCCGCCACGCATCCTCGGTAAACCGAACTGATACAAGGACGTACCTTCGCTGTAGCATTCCTTAAGCCGTGCCATCATAATCCTCTCCAGACTTATGCCCCGATACGAGCGAGGATCATTCGTTACCCGATCAGGCGACATAAGTAACACCACAACTTGGGCACACTCCCAAGTACGCGAGAAGTATCCATGAAGAATGCAGCTGGAGAAAATGGACTCGATATATTCCGGCATAACCTACCAGATGTTTTTCACCATCCTTCCAGTCATATCATCCATACCTGGCGATTTTCTACTTCTAACCCGGCAGATACTGTCCACAACTTCTATACGATCTAAACCCGGAGGCTACAGAAGACTTTGAAGATCTGGAAAAAACTTTTTAAACAATTCACACCTATATTAGGTTCTAGAAAAAATCCACACTTATGATATGATTCCACACTTATGATATGATTGATGAAACTCTTTTCTCCCTCTCCCATTTTATGAAACGAAGAATAGAAAAAAATGTTTGAATGCAATTTTTCTCACGCTGAAAATTATTCCACCCACCTCTCCATCATACAACATTTTCCCCCTCAAGGTTGAACATAAATTTTTAATATTTCACCCAGTAACCAAATGTGTTTCACAAAAGAAAAAATAAAGAAAAACAAAAAAAAAAAAACAAATTTTAAAACATACACAAAGAAAAATAAAAAAGACAACAAATATCAATCTTTAAATATTAATTTAGAAGAAAGCGTGCGGCGGCTTGTTGCTTCGTTGCTATTCGGCTATTAAAAAAGGCCAAAAGGTTACCATTTAACAGATTATTAATCTAAACGAAATGTGACACACGAACGAATGCACAATGTGAAGGCCTGCCTGGCTGGCTCGACGACCCAACGACCGAGGGAAGAAGATTGGCTCTCATCACTCTATATACAGTACAACAACAATAACTAAAAGTGGAAGAAGTCACCAAAAACAAAAACAGCAACAACAATCACATTTCATTTCTTGATTTAATTGACATAAATTAATTGAATATTTTATGAAGAGAATAGTAGTGACAAGCAGACGACAGTGGGATGGATGGACAGACGGAAGGCAGGGAAGTCATGGAAGCAACAACAGCAACAATGACCCTGTGTCTGGTGTGGTTGGTTCTCACACACATTTTTATTACACAAATATGTATATACATAGCTATAGAAGACGTATATAGTTAAAGAAGACATACAAAAAACGCATAAAGAAAATACATGAAAAGCAAAGCAAAGTGGCAACAAATCGGAATGCAGAAAAAAAAACCAAGCAAATCACAGTAAAAGAAAAAATACATTTTGCAGAAGTAAGAAAACACACAGCAAAAAAAAAACAAACATTTTAATGGCAAAAATGTGTGGCTGTGGTATGCAAACATAAGGAAACACACATACACACACTTATCATCATCTATATAAAAATAAATCAAGCGGGGGAAAATAGAATTTCCCGGATGAAATGTTGCAGAAAAAGTGGCATATTCGTTTCTCTGTAAAACCATCTTCAAAATAACTTCAAAATCCTCTTTAGGTTCTAGAAAAAATGTTTTTAAAAGATCCACGCCTATTTTACATTGTAGAAAAATATTTTTTGGAAATTCCACGCCTAATTTAGGTAAAAAAAATCCACGCTTTTAGTTAGACCATTCATACATCATCACAGATTATGTTTATAGTTATATATAGAAATTTTTCCCCATCGAAAAATATTATATATATATAAATATTTTTTTTATTTATAAAAATACCATATAAATGACGTATTCCAATAAGCACTGACGCATTTGCCGTGCATTTATTGATAATATAACAATTAATTATTTATAATTCATACATATATATATATTTAAATGTTGGAAAAAATATAATATACAAATATAGCAAAATAAAAAAAGAACTCCCCATCGATTAAATCTACACAACAAAAAAATTCAAAATTATTTTTTATCTATTGGAAATATTAATTTAATGGATTTTCTAGTCAAAGGAAGAAGAAAAATAAAAAAGAAGTAAAAATATCCTTTAATTTGGCCCTCCAACATGAGGTAGACATAATTATTCAAAATCTGTTCATTCTGAACCGACAATCTTCAAACCCAACAAAATTTCACAAAGGTCTATCTGTATTTCGTCACGTTTGTCCGAATGACACGAAATTTGGCATAGCGTACTGAAATAAGTACAGATTTACGTTGTTGTAGCAGTTTATATGAATTATATATTTAAATTTCATCTGGTTCTGTCTCCAAATTTAGAAATGCAGCTACCTCCACTGGCTGTAACCACAGATCTTCTGGAGTAAGATGAGTAGATTTGGCTGGGCAATTGAATAAATGCAGTGTGGTATGAGGGCCCGTACCACATGCTGGGCAGACATCCTGCACCTGGTCATCAATCCGTTCCCAATACGAATTGAGACGACTGCACCATCCTGAACGTAATTGGGCCAAAACTACTTGTCTGGGCAGCTAACGTTCTTTAGCTGTTAAGGGTGGGGGGTGAGCTCGAAGGACGGCATTCCTTCTGTACCCGTTCAGCGCTGCGGCTACAGCATCAGTATGAATGCTATTTAGACCTGCTCGATAGGCAACTTGATCTAGAGGCTCCCTGGGTGGGGGAGTCCCATCCACCATATGATGGTTGGGATGATTGTCCCTGAAACACCCGAGCATATACTGCAACGAAAGCATATTGCTATGCTGGCGTAAGGGATGGATCCTCGTCTCCTCATGAAGATGGTCCACTGGTGTCATGAGGAGGCACCCTGTTGAAGTCCTCAGGGCGGCGTTCTGACAGGTCTGAATACTTCATACGTACTGTCGAATGTGACCCCGAGTATTTTGGGGTAGTTGGTGGTCGGAATTGTATGCCCCCCGACCTGCACATTCAACGGCATTCTCATCTCCGCAGTCAATGTGGTGTATAATGTGGCTGACGACTTCGTGACGGATATTTTCATATTCCTCGCTTTAAAGAAGGCTGCTAATTCGACGAGATAGGCGTTCAACCTCACACATATGTCTTCAACAATGGGACCCGACCCCATGCTCGTACAATCATCTGCATATGTAACGATTTCTATGCCGTCCGGAGGGCATGGAATACCGGAAAGTTATAGGTTAAACAGTTCCGGAGAAATCTCTCCACCCTGGGGAACTCCCTGTTTAACTCTACGGGGTTTGGACTTCTTGTTCCGGAACTCCACGTACAACTGGCGTCCACACATATAGTTGATTTTCCAAACTCGGACGGAGAGAAGTGCTCTCAATGTCCTCAAATAGTGTGGCATGGTTGACAGTATCAAAGGCTATTGATAGGTCAAGCGCAACCAACTCTGTTCTATCGCACGGCCGGTTCTGGTTAAGTCTTCGATATATATGTTTGGAAAATTACAGATATATAATTAAAACATTGTGTGATTTTTTACTTTACTGCATTTTTTTGAAAATATTTTTACAAAAACTCTTTACTTTAGTTGAATTATGTAAACTAAGCACTGATAGAATCATTTACAGATAAACATTGCTGAAAAAAATCTGTAAAATCGATCAAAATTGCCAAAAATGTGTACAGTACACCTAACATTCAGAAAACACCCTTATTATAGAAAATAAAAGTCCGAATGCACAAGAAATTGCTAGAATTAGTAAAAAACAATTAATAATTCTCAAAATAAATAAATATTTGAAATAAAAACTCAAAAAAATGGGAATTAACCTAAAGGAGCGATTCAATTTCAATAGCCTTTACTAAAGAAGACCGGAATATTTTTGCAGTATATGAGAAAATATCGATTGATATCGGTATTTATTATATCAAATCGATTGTTCGAGTAGTACAGAATATATTTTATCAAAAAATATATTAGTCACAACAGAACGAACAGAGATCAAGGCCTATGTTGACGAGTAAAGGTTTCTAGCACACAGCAGCATGGTTGATGTTCAACAAAAGTCTTCAAATATTTGTCAAACTGTAAAATTTTTCCATCCTTGTTACTAAAATAGATTAAGTGGAAGTTATTCTCTTAATAAAATATTATTTTGGAAAAATATTGTCATGTTCAATAGATTTTAAGGGTCAAGAGTTGACAATCAACCATGCTGCTGTGTGCAAGAAACCTTTACTCGTCAACATAGGCGTTGATCTATGTTCGTTCTGTTGGGACTGATATATTTTTTGATAAAATATATTCTGTACTACTCGAACAATCGATTTGATACAAGAAATACCGATATCAATCGATATTTTCTCACATACTGCAAAAATATTCCGGTCTTCTTTAGTAAAGGCTATTGAAATTGAATCGCTCCTTTAGGTTAATTCCCATTTTTTTGAGTTTTTATTTCAAATATTTATTTATTTTGAGAATTATTAATTGTTTTTTACTAATTGTAGCAATTTCTTGTGCATTCGGACTTTTATTTTCTATAATAAGGGTGTTTTCTGAATGTTAGGTGTACTGTACACATTTTTGGCAATTTTGATCGATTTTACAGATTTTTTTCAGATATTTTTATCTGTAAATGATTCTATCAGTGCTTTATTTACATAATTCAACTAAATTAAAGAGCTTTTGTAAAAATATTTTCAAAAAAATGCAGTAAAGTAAAAAATCACACAATGTTTTAATTATATGGCCACTTCAAAGTCGATGTATTTTCATAAAAATCGTTATTTATGGAAAAATTGCATGTAATAATTTTCTATTTTCACACTAAATCTCTTAAGTGCAGTATATCGAAGTGTTCTGAATTAAAAAATTTTCAAAAATACTTCAAACGAATCGAGGGCTGATCAAACAATTTTTACCACAGTAAATGTTTTAATTCTGTGACCACCACTGTATATATATATATATATTTTCATCCGATTTTAAGTCAATAGTGCACCAAAGACCCAAAGATTGGTGGAGTGCAATAACATTCTGCACAGCGTACTGAATTAAGCACAGATTGACTTATGTGAAGTTTTGTTGAAATCCGTTCAGATTTCGATATAGCCCCCATATATATTTTCGTGCGATTTTATGTTAATGGTGCACCAAAAATACAAAGTTTATCCGATTGACACGAAATTTTGCACAGCGTACTTAATTAAGTACAGATTGATGTATGTGAAGTTTTGTTGAAATCGCTTCAGATTTAGACATAGCTCTCATGTATTGTTTGGTCCGATTTTATGTAAATGATGCACCAACGACCCAAAGTTTGGCCGACTGATACGAAATTTTGCACAGCGTACTGAAATAAGTACAGATTGACTTATGTGAAGTTTTGTTGACATCGTTTAAGATTTAGATATATCTCCCGTATATATTTTCGTCCGACTTGATATAAATGGTGCACCAAACATCCAATGTTTGTACAATTGAAACAAAATTTTTCACAGGATACCGAATTTAGTATAGTTTGATTTATCTGAAGTTTTGTTAAAATCGGTTAAGATTTAGATATAGCTCCCGTACATATTTTCGTCCGATTCTATGTAAATGGCGCACCAAACTCTCAAAATTTTGCACAAGGTATCGAAATTTCTTCAAAATAACATCCGGTAAGTTTGGATGAAATCGGTTCAGCTTTTGATATAGCTCCCAAATGCATATTCGGTCGATTTTACGTAAATGGTGCATCAAATACCCATTGTTTCCCTTTTTTTGCTAGTGTGGCTGCTTTTATATCGAGTTTCAAGTACACAAGTCTTGTCGGAATTGATATCTGCAAACTATTCCTCAAATTCCTTTAAATTTCTATTTTTCTAAAGTTCCATTCAAACTTCAGTCTCTTGAATCCTTAAATATTTTGCAATATCGTATTGGTCAACAAATCCCCTATCCCTTACCGAAATTAAATTAAAACAATAAATTAAAATAATACAACAACAATATTTTTTTACTTACCATGAAAATAATATTGCAACAATGGCTATACTTGTGGCACATGTGGGATAACTGGATAAAAAGAGACCATGTTTGTAATAGATATTTGAGACGGCACCGGGTAGGCCAGACGCTGCGGTTTTCTTTGACTTTTGTGTGGCATTTGATGATGAGGCTGATGGTGAGGTGTTGTTCGATGTGGCTGAGGCGGGAGATGATGACGTTGTTGAATAGGCGGCGGCGGCATCGCCACCACCACTTGTCGACGACGTCGATTTGGGGGCTGCACTTTTAATCGAAGAATTGCCGGTGGCATGTTCCGATATAGACATGGCGACAATGGATATGAAAGCAATTCGTATGCAAAAAAGGGAAAAACACGCGACAAACAATGGCAAAGGTTTGCGGTTGGAAATGTAGGCGTTTTCAGTGGTAGCGGTCAGGCGGGCAACACCAAAAAAAAACCAACCACTTTAAAATTCAATTCAAAAAAACACACCACACAATGTTTCGCTGCGTTTTCCGTTTTACTTTCAGAACGAAATGTTCTTTCGTTTCGCTTTTTTTTATAATACGTTCTTTTAGGTATTGGCAGATATTACAAACAACAGCAACAACAATAACACAACATTTATTTTGTAGTTAAATTTTTGTAATAAATACGTTGTTGAATACATAGAGATGGTTTGTTTGATTTAGCACTTGTTGTTGTTTTATTTTTCTTATGTTTTTTAAATTCAACGAATTTTTTATGAATCTTTCTTTTTGTATTTTTATGCGATTTTCTTTTCCTTTTTATTTTCTTTTGTGTATTTAGCACATTAATCACACTTTGAGTTTTACAGGTTGTCAAATAATTTGCGTCTCGTGGGTTTGTTTTGGTTTTTGCCTATTGTGGGTGGCTGGTATAGCGGTACTCTCTCTCTCTCTCTCTCTTGGTTTGTCACACAGTACATACGGTGTTTTAAATTCTCATTTAATCAATGGGAGCAGCTGAGCAGCAGCATTCATTTATTGTTGTTGTTTTTCTTGTAATTTGTAACAGTGTGGGTGGCTTGGGGCGGGGGAGGGAGAGTTGGCGTTTTGATCATCTGTATTTTGACACTTGTCGTAATGTTGTTATTATTTCTCACTTTTCACACAGGCATTTGTTTACCAATCATGTTTGCCATTTAAATTTCTTATTGGAAACAAATCACTTCCTCTGTTGCAGCTCTGCTGACGCACACTGCACTACTTTGAATAAGCAAGAACTTTTTTGCGCAAAGCCACAAAAATACGTCAGAAAACAACACAGAAAAAAATTAATTAGATGCGTTTGTTGCGTTGTTTTGTTTGTGTTCTGGCTATTATCACATAACAAATAAAAAAACACATTACTTCGGCAAAAGCCAAGAGACGCGCGCAATAGCCCCGATAATGCAATAAATTTATAAAAAAAAAATCACTATCAATTCATTTGAAAAGGAAAAAAGAAATTGATGTTTTTTTTTTGCTCACAAACACTTCCACTGAAGGGAAACTAGACTTTTGACCGCTAATCTTCTTGGTATGTATTTTTTTCTTTTGTTGTTGTTGCTTTTTGTCGCCTGAACTTTATGACTTCACTTTCATCACGGTATATTTACTTTGATTATTCACCAAACCAAAAAGCCCACACATCTTTGGGGAATTCTTTATCATTTTGTTAATTATTTTCTTTATTAAATCATTTAACATTTGCACGTTTTTACATCATACTCTCTTTTTTCTATATTTCTTTCTTTCTTGTTAGAAAACACAATTGTAACACGTATTTACTTTTCCAATGAATTTCATTGTTAGCTACTTTTTCCATAACATTTCAAATGCTTTATATTTTTATCATTTTTTTAAAATTTGTTGCCATAAAAATTCGCGATTATACATTTTCTCCGTTGTTTTTGCACAAAAGTATTGACAAGAAATAATAAAAAAAATATATTCTATACGATACGAATGCCAAAACGTTGACAGTCTGTCACTAGAGAGGAGAACGGCCAGAGTAAACACAATGGGCGGCGATAAACGTTTGGCGTATATACAACTTGGCTAGGGTTATTATAAATACATTAACAGGGGATTTATTAAATTATAATATAACAAAATGTTGTATTTATTTTCTAAAATAGATTTTTTTTAATTGAAAATTTATATTATTTCCATATAAATAAGAATAATAAATAGAAAATGTGTATGGCGGCGTCGTTGTGATCATAACCTAAACAAAAAGCGTTGAGCATATGTAAACAAAACAAAGCCGCCTTATAAGTTAACGGCGTAATGGAAACTTCAGCGTTTGCCGCTGTCAAAGGCTACAACACAACCAAAGCGGCCGTTGTCATGCCGCAATGGGAAGAAAAACACAATTTGCCTAAAAAAATGGGAAAATTACTTTTTACTTCGATTTAGAGCCTGCAATCAGAATATAAAACGTGTATAACATATTTTTATCTTTTTAAACGTAATTAAAATACTCTTTTGATATATAATCATACAGAACGAGGTAAAAAATCATTGAATAGAAAAAACAGCTGTTTTCTGACAAAATTTCTGCATTGGCATATGGAAGGTGTGGACAGTTAAAAAAAGGCAATGAGAAAAAAAACACAATTTGGCTTAAACAATTTAGGAAAATTAATTTGTACTTCGATTTAGAGCTTGCAATCGGTATAACACTTTTTAAACCTAACCAAAATACTCTTTTGGTATATAATATAGCAATATAGAACGATGTAAAAAACCTAAAAACAGCTGTTCTCTGTCAAAATTTCTGCATAGGCCGATAAATAAACAAATCAACGTAAAAGACTATAAAATCCAATCAAGTGGATTTCGTGTATTCAAACTCACTTTAATGTATTTAAGTATTGTATATGAAAATATCTAAATAGATGTGTTCCTTTGCCTTCCAGAATTGAACATTTTAATACATTTTGTAAAATGTAAAAGAAAAATATTTCCCTAATTGATATAAATAGGAAAACAGGCCATTACATTTGCCAAAAAATAATACGTTCACAGCTGATGTCGTCAACTGTCAAAGTGCGTAATTCCTACTTGAATTCGATATGCAATGTTGCCAACCATGTGAAATATTATAAGGAAAATTTTGACAGATGATCTTATTACATCATGATCTCAACCTTGGAGGACTTGTAATAGCGATTAATTTATAACGCCTTTTAACCTTCTTTCTTTGATGTCTACGGTTACTGACTAATTAATACATTACGTGTTTCTAAATAATGCAACTTGATTTCATATTCTTTATAATATATAATTCTGTTTCTTTATTATTGTTGTTCATTTTTATAATTATTATTTTTTAACACAAAATAAAATAAAACATTTAACATTATTTTTGTTTTTTTTTTCAAAATTATATTATAAATAGTTTTTATTTTTAGCTTCAATAGAAACCGTTGGTCAATATGCATTTCGATATAGATATACAATATTTTTCTGTTACAGAGCTACCAACATAATTTACAAAATGAACTTTATAGCGAATTCAAAAATTTTGCACCAATGAAATTGTTTATAATATATTTTATTTTTATTAAGATAATAATAATGAAAAATTATTTAAATTTCATATATATGTATATAAAACTATTAACTATTTTCAAACTACAAATTTTATTATTGCTTTAATAAGTTTTATTCTTATTATTTGTTATAAATAATTAGTTAAATATATAGAATTTGTTGTTTTTTTAAATATTATCTATATATGTATATTTATATAGTTAATATTGTGTATAAATATAATTAATTTTTGGTGTAAAAGTGATAGTTTTATTTCTTCATTCAACATTTTGTTTGGAAAAGTTCTAAAACTAACTCTCAAAGTGGGTAATTTCTACTTGAATTCGATGTGCAGTGTTGCCAACCATTTGAAATATTATATGGAAAAATTTGACAGATAATGGAGACAAAAACAAATTGCAGCTGGCATCTCTAGATAAGCTTATTAATAGGCCTTGGTCTAACATATTGTTAAGACAGGATAAATCACATAATTTATCACTTTTAGCAATCAGCGGAAAATTAAAAAAAAAAATCATATAATTTAATTTAATTCCTAATTGTTTACTTTATATGCAAATTAAGCTATTCACTTTTACACCATTTGCTAATTTGTAACTAATTGATTTCTATTATACATCAGGACAAATTATATCATTTACTTCATTTTTTTTTAATATTATAATGACAAATTTTGAAATTGAGCACAAGTTCCAAATTATTATTGTTAATTTAAGAAACTTTTATTTGAAAAATATTGGAATTATTCAGAAATATATATATATATATATATATATATATAATTGGTCTGTTCCCGTACTGCAAGAATCTACTAGTTTTTACTACGATAACGAATTTTCCTTTATGATATCGAAGAAAATAGTAAAATCGAGTAGATTCATGCAGTACGGGAACAGACCAAATATCAGTATCAGATGACAACCATTAAACAGAACAGCTGATTACACAAAATTGAACAGATCAGCTGATCAGAACAAGGCAGATTTAAAAAAGTTAACGAGCATAAGCAATTTATTATAACAAACAACAGTTGTAGTATAATTATATGCCTAAACAATTTTCCAAAAGTAAAATAAATCTTATGAATCAATTTTTTTACACAAATTCATTTAGAAAATATAATGAATTAAAATTCGAAGATTTTCATTCATTGTCTATTTTTACCAACAGCTGTGCGGATATGGCTACCTTATTAAATCTGCCTTGGATCAGTTGTCGGCATTGCTGACCCTAAATAAAAACAGTAAAATAGTAGAACTTATTGTCTATATTCTAAATATTATGTCACTTTAAAATCAAACTTTTATGTTATATGAATTAATTTACGTCCTAAATTACGTATTTTAAAAAAAATATGTCATGTATTTTTTATAAGTTTCCAAAAATTGACATGGATTTTTTTGAAAATGTTTGTTTTTTTATTTTTGAAGCGGAAAAAGGAAAACAATTATATACCATATTAGTCTTGTGTCTAGTTTATACGGATTGTTATGTACATTGAAGTAGGGCACTGCAGTTCGAGAAAAAACAAGAGCTATTTATAAGGTTTCCCAGGAAGATGAGCTGCATATCAGCTGATTCTCAAGTTTGCTGTCAAAGTGCACTATTGTGAATTGTCTTCCACTATGAAAACATAAACAAAGCCTAAATTTTGGATAATTAATTTGAGAAAAAACAGCTGTCTTTTTTGATGAAATATTATCAAAACAAAAACATCTGTTTTTTATTCAAATTTTATCTAGTAGTATTTTTCATGGTTGGCAACATTGCACGACGAATTCAAGTGTAAAAACCATGCTGCAATAATAAAGGGCTAAGCAGAATGCTCGCGATAAGCCATCCGTCGCGTTATATTTTATCGAAAATACAACAACCACATAGACCATCTGTAAATTTTTTCCTTAAAATATTTAACATGGTTGGCAACATTGCACATCGATTTCAAGTAGAAATTAGGCAATTTGGCAGTTAATCGAGACATCAGCTTCTCCAAATGGACTACCTATTTATTGTGCCATGGTAGAAACTATGCACTTTGACAGTTAATCGGATATTCAGCTGGGCTAAATTGAGTACCTATTCATTTGGTCATGAATATAAACAAAGAAAATGCCAACATAAATGAGAATTTACATAGAACACGTTCAGTGTAAATGCGCTCTAATCTTTACATTTAAATGACATTTATTCGATGCAAACTGTATAGAAATATATGTCAATTATACCAAAGATACCTACACATAATAAAACAATTTCAATTTCATTGACAGTTTCCTAATAAATATTGATTAACCATCTGTCAAATTTGATCTAGTAATATTTCTCATGGTTGGCAATATTGCACGTCGAATTCAAGTAGAAACTATGCACTTTGACACTTAATCGGACAGTCAGCTGCGCTAAATGGAGTACCAATTATTGTCCCATAAGTGAGGATTCGTATATACTGTATAGAAATATATGTCAAATATATTATGCCAAAGATACCAATATTATTAAGGATATCCTCACCATACTTCTGGACTATTGGTTCTAATAAAACATATAATTTATATTGTCAATATCAGTGGCATTTTTCCAACAAGTATTGGTACATGTGACATTGATGCTCGTCAAAAACAAATGCGTTCATGCATTAATTGTCAAAAAAATTAAAAATTGTCTTTGTGACGCAGGCGTCCAGACAATTTGAAAAATAATTCTGAAATCATGAATGAAAATAAAAATTATATTACAATACGAATATAATTTTTTATAACACAAACACTTGTTGGGTATATTTATGGCAGAAGAAGCCACACGTGTATAGTTGCTTTTTTGTTATTCACCACAAGCTGCCCTATCTTGTATTATTGTAACATGGTTCAATCCATTTCGGCCAACTTTTTTTTATATTTAAAATCATTTGTTTATTCTTTTGCTTTTAAATGTCATAAATTATCCAGGTTTACTGCCCATAGCTTAACATGGTTTATATATTTGCTATTGTCTACCAAAAAATCGTCTGTAAACACCAGGTTAGCATAGAGTTCCACATGGCAGTCCATTTAGCACAGCTGATGACTTGATTATCTTTCAAAGTGCGTAATTTCTACTTGAATTCGATGTGCAGTGTTTCCAACCATTTGAAATATTATAAGGAAAAATTGACAGATGGTCGAGATAACAACAAATGTATAATTCGTCGTGCAATGTTGCCAACCATGAGAAATATTACCAGATAATATTTGACAGATCGTCGAATAAGAAAACAGATGTTTTTATTTTACATCATATCCTATTTTGTATTTAATAAAAATGGCATGCTCTATTATCTCAATCCCCCATATAGAAATTATACACATTTACATCAAACAAGTTTTATAATAAATAACAATTTCGTTTATCATTTAAATTGTCATATCCCTAAAAAGAGTTGCCAACAATATTTTATAGGAAAAGAAAAGCGAAAAATAGTTCCAATCCTGTTAGAATACAATTCATTATCATCATCATATTATTATTATTATTAGTATTCACAATGTTTATTATTGTTATTATAACTTACTGTTCTTATATAGTTTATATCTTTTTGATAAATAATTATAATCACTTACATCACATTGGTTACATATGTGGTTCGAGTATGGCCCTATTGTATATGTATTTATGTATATCAATCAAGTAATCTGTTTCGGGTTGTTTTCTGTTTTAGATAAAAGTTGATTATACTGCTGATTTTAGAAAAGGAAACTACTATTAGGTTTATTATTAATAATATTATAATTATTATTGTTATTATCGGTTTCTCTTAAATACTAATCAATTTTGTTTGTAGGCATTCCATAATCTTTGACTTCATCTGCTTCTTTTTCTTCTTTTTGGGTAGCTTCTGGTGACATAACCATTTCCATGCCATCATCATCGTCATCCTGTTCGAGAACATAATCTATGTCTTCTTCTTCTGTTTCAGGTTGCGTTTGCGGTTGCTGTTGTTGCAGTGTTGCATTTTGTTGATGATCACAGTGTGTATGACAGCTATGACTACTACTGGGATAATTTGAATGATTACTACAGCTGTCATTTGAGGTGGATGTTGCACCAGCTGTTTTACGATGCTTTAACTGTGATGTGGCATCATTGCCATCACATTCTCCTCCATCCTTATGTAAATATAATTGATTATTTATAGTGGGCGGTTTATGTTGTTCTTTTTGTTGTAAATTCAGCTTAGCTGAATCTTCGAATGTTGCTGAATCGCTTAATGCCATTGTTTGTTTGCTTGTTAACTTTTCATATTGTTGTGGTTGTTGTTGTTGTTCTTTTTGGGTTTTTGCTTTCAGTTTGCATGACGTTTGTATACTAGCCGGTGTTGCAAACATATATACGGTTAATTTATTTAGAATGGGGCATAGAATTGACTCATGTATCACAGCAGCAATTCGATAATTTTGTCCTTGAAAAGGATCACTTTCGGCGGCGCAAAGCATATGATTTAGATTAATGCCAGTTTTCTGAAAAGAAACAAAAAGAAACAAATGTAAAAGCAATAACGATTAATTATTTTGACAGAAATCAGATGTTTTGTTAAGGTTATGTTTACACAGTCTAGTACTTAAAACTACAGATAAAATATCATTTATAATTTAAAATGATTTTTCCTTTGTAAATATGTCACTACAAAAATGAAAAACACGTTCGATTTAAATGCAGCATTTTTGAAATTTTAAATAACAAATTTTGATGTATTAAAATAAAAACATATGGTCTTCATTCGATATTCTGCAGAATTGTATCTGGTTGGCATAATTTCACTTCGAATTCAAGTAAAAACTATGCATTTTGACAGTTAATTAGGTAGTCAGCTGGGCTGAATGGAGTTCCTATTTATTGGTTGTATCCATGGCACAGTAAATTGTTAGTCCATTTAGCGCAGCTGATGACTTGATTAACTGTCAATATGCGTAGTTTTGACAGATGGTCGAGACAAAAGCAAAGGTTTTAGTTTTGATACATCACCTTAGTATTGCATCATGGTTGTATCATTGTAATTTTCTTTCAAAAATATCTTGTGTAAACCTCATGTTCGAATTAAGTGTAAAGGCGGGTACACACTATCAGTTAGGATAGTCATATTTTTTGGCGATTAGAGCCTGTCTTGATACACAATATCACTTTTGAATGACAGCTTCGACTTTCGCTTGCTGGGTGACCTTATTAATAAATCTTGGTGTGTACCATATTCTATTAATGTGATGTATCAAAACAAAAAACATCTGTTTTTATTCGACCTGCTGTCAAACTGTGTCTAGTAATATTTCTTATGGTTGGCAACATTGCACGTCGAATACAACATTGACAGTTAATCGGATAGTCAGCAGCGCTAAATGGAGTACCTATTTATTGACGCATGGTGTGTACTACGACGCAATAATAAGGTGATGTGTCAAAACAAAAACCTTTGTTTTTGTCTCTATCATCTGCCAAATGTTTCCTTATAATATTTCACATGGTTGGCAACATTGCACATCGAATTCAAGTAGAAATTACGCACTTTGACAGTTAATCAAGACATCGGCTGTTCTAAATTGACTACCTATTCATTGTGCCATGATGTGTACTTTATTTTAGAATAAAGTGTAAAAGCGGGTACACATTATCGGTTTGAACTGTTAGTTTTTTTCTAATCGATTACTGACTGTCCAACAACCATGAATATGTTCGTGTTTGCCTGATAAAAGGCGGAAATGAACGATCACACAATTAAACAAGCAAAATGTGGGCCAAACTGTCATTCAAAAGTGATAGTGTGTACCATGACACAATTAAGAGGTACTCCATTTAGCGCAGCAGTCAAAGTACATTGTTTAAGTATGAACTATATTCGGCGTGCAATGTTGCCAACCATAAGAAATATTACTAGATAAAATTTGACAGATGGTCGAAAATTTGACAGAATTTGATAAAAAGGCTGACTTTTTATCGCTTAAGAACCATAAATATAAATGTGGATGCTTGCAGAATGACAGACATGAGCGACCACAGCATTCAATAAACAAAATTTTGTCGAAAAAATTAAGTTTTTATTTTGATACCTCACCTTATTATTGCATCATGGTGTGTACATCCTTTTAGAATAAGGTATAAAGGCGGGTACACACTCAGTTGGGACAGTCACATTATTAAAAACTATCATTTTATGAGTAATAGTGTGTACACCATTTAAGTCGCAATAAAATATCCATATTTTCCTTTAAAAAAAACTAATAATTCATGACCTATACTTACCACAGAGAAATAATTTAATACACTAAAATGATACAACAACTGAAATTCCACACCAATTATTGACCAATTATAATCGTGTAAATCTTCAACCTGACACAGGCCCGAACGCAGAACATAAACGGGGATTATGTACAGCATAGCGTGTTGTATCCAATAGGTGGCCTGTTCAAAGGGCAGAGTGCGGCACTCCACTTCGGGGAAGAGAAATGCCAGAACTGGACCGTTCAGATTATTCATTTGTACACGAAACAGTGTCGTTGTTAGTTTGCTGGGTTTGGCTGCTAAAATATATATCTGG
The DNA here is from genome assembly GCF_032173495.1 of Musca vetustissima. Taxonomy (NCBI): domain Eukaryota; kingdom Metazoa; phylum Arthropoda; class Insecta; order Diptera; family Muscidae; genus Musca; species Musca vetustissima. Next base: position 161,748 of record NW_026886187.1, read on the forward strand.
AAAAAGAAAAAAACAATTTTTTTTATTTTTTAATTATAAAAATTATTACAAATGGAATTTATGATTGAAAAAGAATGTTTGATATAAATTGCAATGGTTTTTTTTTTTGAAAAGTTGTGATTTATCACACACTTTTATTAAAACATAGTTGATGTAAATACGGCCTTTAATGGGAACACATTAAAATATGATGATTTAAATTGGATTTGTTGGATGTTAAAGATTCTGATTTTTTTTGGATTTTTGCCTGTAAAAAGGATCGATCATGAAACTGTCATTCAAAATTTATAGTATGTACGCCACTTAAATATAGGATAACACATTTTAATTATGAAAAGCATATGACATATACTCAATAGGAAAGGTAATCTAAATAAAGCTTCTTTATTAGATCACGTTTTTTACTATTCTCTTAAGGCACATTTACACTGAACATTTTTTTTTTTTGACATGTATGTCAAAGAAAATGCCAACTTAATCAACGGTTAAATTGTGGCAAATTATCAATAGGTACTCCATTTAGCGCAGCTGTCTATCGGATTAACTGTCAAAGTGCATATTGTCTACTTCATGGCACAATGAATATGTAGTCCATTTAGAACAGCTGATGTCTTGATCAAATGTCAAAGTGCGTAATTTCTACTTGAAGTCGATGTGCAATGTTTGCAACCATGTGAAATGTTATAAGGAAAAATTTGACAGATGGTCGAGACAAAAACAAATGTTTTTGTTTTGATACATCATCTTATTATTGCATCATGGTCTACTTGAACTCGACGTGCAATGTTGCCAATCATGAGAAATATTACTAGTGTTGGCTTTTTAGCGTCACTCTAACGAATGTCGTCTTCATTTATTTCATCATCTTTTCTGTTCTTTTCTCTTAACAGGGTTGCATTTTCGAAATTCAAACTAAGAGCACGTTTAGACTACTAAATCCTCTCGATTTCATATGTCAATTCCATAGCGTATACATCACATAAATCTTATTCAAAATCCAGCCCACCAGCTGACAATCCGATTATCTGTCAAAGTGCATAGTTTCTACCATGGTGCAATAATAAGGCGATGTATCATAACAAAAACATTTGTTTTTGTCTCGACCATCTGTCAAAATTTTCCTTATAATATTTCACATGGTTGGCAACACTTCGCATCGAATTCAAGTAGTAATTACCCACTTTAACAGTTAATCGAGACATCAGCTGCGCTAAATGGACTACCGATATATTGTCCCATGGTTTCTACTTTAATACGACGTGCAATGTTGCCTATAATTGAGCTGTTATATATGTGTAACACATATGAAAATGCAGGAAACATTCAATGAAGAAAGTTTTGCTTCCCAGCAGGCATTGTGGATTAAAGAAAAATTTTTTTGACTGTTGGGTGATTTTTAATATTAAATAATTTGAAATTCATATTGAAATCGAGTATTACGTTGGAATCAAATCAACTGGGATTTGCTGTTACCTTTTATAATTGTACCATGGCATTCTAATTAGATCAATTACTATTATCTTAAGGTACATTTACACTGAACATGTTTTTTTGATATGTATGTCAAAGAAAATGATAAACTACGGGTAAATTATGATTTAATATAGAATAATTTTCATGTAAATACTCTAAACTCAGAGCTTTCTTTGTCGTGTTTATAATAAAATAATTTAAATAAATATCATCATTTATATTATCAAATACATTTCAAATTAATTTATAAACAAATGTATCACGAGAATGATATACATATTTACATCAGGCGGATTTTTATAAATTCGAAATGTGACAAATAAAATCAAATAAAACACAATAATGTTTTAATATTAAGTTTACACATTGCAATTTATGTCACTGTCATTCTTCTATTTTTTTAAATGTTTCATTTTGTTGTTGTTGTTCTTCATACTTACTTGCACTATCGTTTGGATATGACATGGATTTAAGACAAATATCACAGATCTATTGGCTAGCTTAAAGCCCATCTCAATGCCAAATGTCATTGTCATTGTGAGCAAGAGTATTATTCGCATGCCACTATATGGTCGATTTATTTCTTTGGCATCTGGCAATTTTATGGGTTCCAAACGTTTAATCGCCCAGTACATGATGTAGGCAAATAATATGCAAAATAGTACCGCCTCGATAAAGCGTCGACGATTTGTCATATAATTTTCACATTCGGGACCCATAGTGCGTGGCACCTCATCGGTGACGCCACCAACAGCAAAATCCCAAACCATGTTAAAGATGTTGTTGAATATTTATTTTTTTTTTTGCGAATGCTGAGCAATTAGGGGGAGTTGGGGTTTTTCTTTTAATTTTTGAATAATAATAACAACTACATACAAGGAATACGATATCTGGTTCAATATATATATATATATATTTATGTCTTAGTTATACATATATAGTCTACGTTATTACTAAGAAAAGGCCTCCAGTTTTGTATGTTTTTTTGTATTTGTTCTTTTTTAATTTGATTTTTATGTTATGTTCTAGAAGGTAATCATGGTATTATTGTTGTGTCCTATAAAAGAAAAGAAGAAAAAGAAAAGATTTCATTAAATAAAACATATATATTTTTTTGAAAATTTTTATCAATTACAGAACATGTATCGTAGACCAATATAAACATAGTTTTCAAATTAGTTTAAACTCCATTGTAAATGTGCGTTTAGTCTACGAACTCTAAACGATTTCAAATGTCAATTCCATAACGTACATGTCATGTAAATCCTTATCATAATCTAGTGAATGAAAGATCTATGGTGTATACGCCATGGCACAATAAATAGGTACTCCATTTAGTCCACCAGCTGACAATCCGATTAACTGTCAAACTGCATAGTTTCTACCATGATGCAATAATAAGGTGATGTATACCAACAAAAACCTTTGTTTTTTTGTTTTTTGTCTCAATTATCTGTCAAATTCTTCCATATAATATTTCAAATGGTTGGCAACACTGCACATTGAATTCAAGTAGAAATGACCCACTTTGACAGTTAATCGAGACATCAGCTGCGCTAAATGGACTACCTATTCATTGTGCCATGGTTTCTACCATGGTGCAATAATAAGGTGTGTATCAAAAGAAAAACATTTTCACACAACAACATCACAACCAAAACCTTTGTTTTTGTCTCGACCATCTGTCAAATTTTTCTATATATTATTTCACATGGTTGGCAACGCTTCACTTCGAATTCAAGTAGAAATTACGCACTTTGGCAGTTAATCAAGACATCAGCTGCTCTAAATGGACTACCTGTTCATTGTGTCATGGTCTAGACCATCTGGCAATTTTTTCCTTATAATATTTTACATGGTTGGCAACACTGCGCATCGAATTCAAGTAGAAATTACCCACTTTGACAGTTAATCGAGGCATCAGCTGCGCTAAAAATGGTCTCCCTATTTATTGTCCCCATGGTTTCTACTTGAATTCGACGTGCAATGTTGCCAACCACGCGAAATATTACTAGACAAAATTTGACAGACGCGCGAATGAAAAACAAGTGTTTTTCGATTTGATACATAACCTTATTATTGCACCATGGTATACACTATGGAATTAACAAAGACCTGCTAGTAAATCAGAAAGATCAGCTGATTTTCAAGTTTGCTGTCAAAATCCTTTATTATGAACGCCTGCACATTATGAAAACGTAAAACAACCATCAAAATTTATCTTGAAAATAACAGCTGTTTTTCCGCTTTATGTGTGACCCTATAAAAAGGCCTTGTAATTGACATTTGAAATTGAGTGAATTTCGTAAATCTAAACGTATTTTAAGAAAAACGTGTACAGTATGTCAAGAATCCGTTTACACATAAATAAATTAGAAAATATCCCACATATGTGCCATTTGAGCTGGGGAACCCTCATCTATTCTTACAACATGACCTCGCCAACGCAGTCTCGCTGCAGCTCGATACGTCAGACTATGGTACAGCTCATGTCGGAGATTAGATGGCACACCTCATGGTTCATTTGACCGTCAATTTTTCTCTCAAACACTGAAAGAGCTGTCTTAAACGACGTTTAGATTTAACCGGATTTCGTTAACCCAGTGGGTTTCAATTGTCAATTCCTTTGCATATATGTCAAATATATCCTCATAAAGTAGGTTAACCCGGTAAAAAGTTCTAATGTATATGCCGTTTTAGTGGCTTCCCAAGTACCCATCCATATAACAGCACGGGTAATATCAGCGTCTTGTAAAGTGTGAGTTTGGTTTAGCGAGAGGTGGCATTGATTGGCCAACACTATCATTCACCGAATTTCAAAATTGATGCTTTAGTTTCATTTATAGCGGCACTGAGGTATATAAAATCTTTAACTACCTCGAAGTTGTAGTTCTCAAGTTCCACAATTGGTCCGAGTCTACTAGACTTCTTGCGGGTTGATACCATCACATTGGTCTTCTCGCCATTTACTGCCAGGCCCACTATGACAGACTCCTTCTCAATTTCTTCAAAGGTGACTGTTACCGCTTGCAATGTTCGGCCCATTATGTCGATGCCGTCGGCGCCACTTGTCTTCACATTTGTATCTCGTATGACCTTTTCCAACAGGATATTAATCAGGTCACACAACGAACTGTCACTATGTCTGAATACTCGTTCGGTATTGAAGGGCACCGAGAGGTCCTCTCCGAATTTAACTGCTGAACTTGTGCCAGTTAAAGTTATCCTGCATAGCTGTAGTAATTTTGCAGAAATGCCGAACCGGATAGGGCTGTCGAATGCGGGTTTACAGGGTGAGATGAAAAAAACTGCAACCAACTTCAGACTGCTGTCATTTCTAAGCCACTCGTCCGACAGCTGTTAAAAATATTATTGTTCACCAGCGTACAAAAGCATTTTGTTGAGAATTTTCCAGAAAAAAAAAGTTATTCGTAATGCAATCCAAGCGTCATAGTCAGATTTCTTTATATTTGGTTGGAAACCCACAAGTGACTATCGTTAGAGCACTCCAGCATTTAAATGTGAATAAATCCTTTGTGTCCCGTACCATCGCTCCTTACCGTGATACTGGTAGCGTAGTCCGGAAAATGGCATATCGCAATATTCCATTCGTCAAATATTGAAAAATGAGCTCGCGGTAAAGCCATTGAAATTCTAAAAAGTGCAAGAACTTACACCGCAACAGAAAGAAAATAGACTCAAAAGAGGTAATGAGTTGCTTCGCTTGGCCGAAAGTGGTGAACAGCCAAACATTCGTGGTCCAGCAGTTTGTAAACAAACAAAATGATCGCGTTTACTTGCCAAAGAAATCAGCTGAAAATATGCATCTTCGTTTGGCCCCCAGAACTCAAGTGCTGGCCATGGTGATGGTGTGGGCCACCATAACAGCCGATGGTCGCTCTCCGCTCGTATTAATCGACCGTGGCATCAGAATAGTTAGTTAGATTGAAAAGAGGGGTGGTTTACACCATCACATGTCCATTGTGGGACATACATTTAAGCCATAGGAGGTCTATTGTGCGCTCTAGGAAGGATAGGTATTTAGATTGAATTATTCTTAATTTTTTTTTGTCTGCCTATTCTTCTGGGAATTCTGTGTTCTTTCTGAAATCCTTTAGTATTTTCCATTCACACCCCCTTAGGTCATTTAGTTCAGGAACAGTGTCGATTTCCAAGAATTGGGTTCGGATGCATGCAAAAGCTGGGCAGTGGCATAGGAAATGTTCCAACGTTTCGTTGTTTTCCCCACACGCTCTGCACCTACTGCTTCCCAAACACCCAATCTTGTGTAAATGTGACTGCAGGTTCACAGGATGTCCTGTGAGAATGCCTTCCAGTCTGCTTAGTTCTTTCTTGTTTAGCGTAAGTATTTGCTTAGTCTTATCCTCATTTGGGTCTCCCCATAAGATTTTTGTGTTTTTTCCAGTCCTCTCGTTATTCCAGAGTGTTTTGTGCGTCTCTTTCGCCCATGACCTCTGAAGTGCTAAAAGGTTTTGCACTGTTCACATCTATTTTGCTTAGGTCGGTAGCACGTCTGGCGAGTTGGTTGGCTATCTCGTTTCCTATGACTCCTGAGTGACCCGGTGGTACCCAGATTATACGTACAAGACCCTGTCGTGAGAAATTGTTTATTGTTTTTATGCATTCCAATACAGTTTTTGATGTAACCGTTTTGGATGTTGCTGCATTAATAGCATGTTTACTATCTGTCATGATATTTATGTTATTATGCCCAGAGTTAGAGCTTAACCATCTTAGACACTCTGTTATGGCTTGAACCTCCGCCTGTGGGATCGTATTGTGATCTGGCAGGCGAAGTGAGATTCCAGTTTCCGGTTCGTCAATAAAAAGTCCCAGTTCCGTCTTTCCCGCTAGCCGGGAGCCATCCGTGTAACAACAGTTTCCCGGAGGCATATGTCCTAGTGTTCCGCTGTTCCTTGAGTCTCTGTCCGGTATCAGGATTTAACACAATGTGATTACTCTTGTTTCAGGTATTCGATCTGACTCAAAGTGGCTAATTGAGTATATGATTGTAGCATGTAGTATATTTTCGTGCGGTGTGTTGTGTGTGTCGGTGTCGATCCACTGGTTCATGGCATCAGAATAAATGCCAAATATTATCGAGGGTGGGCATATTCTGGAGGGTGGGCACGCAAACATTTTGGCCGCACACCTTGGACATTCCAACAGAACTCAGCACCGTCGCATACAGCATGCGCCACCCAAGAATTGTTTACAAAGTGAGGTTCCTCGCTTCATTTCACGCACAATGATCACCAAAATCTCCGGATACCAATCCGTTGGACTATTGTGTCTGGAGTATTTTGGAAAACAAGGTTGGCACTAAAAACGACCAAAGTGTCGATCACGGGAAAATGTCGGGAAATGTCGCAGTGGCCGAAAATGGCTCTTGAGCTGAACATATTGCAATATTCCATTCGGCAAATTTTGAAAATGAGCTCGAGGTAAAGCCATTGAAATTCAAAAAAGTGCAAGAACGTACACCGCAATAGAAAGAAAATAGACTCAAAAGAGGTAAAGAGTTGCTTCGCTTGGCCGAAAGTGTTGAACTGCCGAATTTAGTTTTCTCCGGCAGTTTGTAAACAAAATGATCTATACTTGCCAAAGAGTTCAGATGAAAATGTGCACCTTCGTTTGGCCACCAGAACTCAAGCGTAGGCAATGGTGTGGGACGTCATAACAGTCTATGGTCGCTCTCCGCTCGTATTAATCGACCGTGGCATCAGAATAAATGCCAAATATTATCGCGAAAAATATTCTGAAGGGTGTATTAAAGCCTTGGGCACGCAAACATTTTGGCCGCAGACCTTGGACATTCCACCATCGCACTTAGCACGCGCCACCCAAGAATTGTTTACAAAATGAGGTTCCTCGCTTCATTTGCAGCGCACAATGGCCACCAAAATCTCCGGATACCAATCCATGGGACTATTGTGTCTGCAGTATTTTGTAAAGCAAGGTTGACACTAAAAACTACCAAAGTGTCGATCACTTCAAGCAAGCGCTTCGCTGGGAATGGGCCTAAATACCGCAGAGTAACATTCAGGCAGCGTGTGACGGTTTCATTGGCCGTTTGAAGGCCAATGTGACCGATTCGAACAAATTTATATTCTAAAATTGTGATGCTATTTCCGAATTTTTTTTTGTTTTTATTCAATAAAATTAAAAAAAAAAAATGTAAAAATCATGGCGTTTAACTTTGTTGTAGTTTTTTTATCTCACCCTGTATAGTCGACGAATAGGTGGTATGTGTGAAAATCTGGTCAATGTTGGATTTGATATGGTCCAATCATGGCACAATGAAAAGGTAGTCCATTTAGCGCAACTGATGTCTTGATTAACTGTCAAAGTGGATAATTTCTACTTGAATTCGATGTGTAGTGTTGCCAACCATTTGAAATATTAAATGGAAACATTTGACAGATAATCGAGACAAAAACAAAGTTTTTTGTTTTGATACATCACCTTATTATTACATCATGGGTCCAATAATGTACGCTGGATAGCACCTTGGCACAATGAATAGGTAGTCCATTTAGAGCAGCTGATGTCGCGATTAACTGTCAAAGTGCGTAATTTCTACTTGAATTCGATGTGCAGTGTTGCCAATCATGTGAAATATGATATGGAAAAAATTGACAGATGATTGACATACTGTGCTATAATGAGCATACGCTCTGCAGAACTTCACATCAATTGATACTTTAATATTATCGAAATGTGACCATTAAATAAATAAAATATCAAACTTTTCCCCCCAACTAACAAAATTGTTATTATTTTTGGTGACCCAAAAAAAAAACGCCTTAATTTTTTCCTCTTAATTACAAACGAACACAATTAAGGAGTAGCGAAGGCTCCCAAAACAAATTGTGGTTATTCGTTTTTTTTTCTTTCTTTCAAAAAGCATTCCAAAGTCATTTACCATTTACAAGTTCAAACATTTGTTTTAAACGTAATTTGTAATAATTTTGGTTTTTTTTTTATCCACTACCGACAACAATTACGTGGTTAGAAACGCTGACACGCAATCCCGCCCCAAAGGAAAACGCAAGGAAGAGGAAGGGTATAAAAATCCAACAAAAGTCCAATAAAAAATCAATAGAATGTCAATTTAGTGTGTTTCTTTTTTAAGTAAAATATTATTTCAAATCTATAATAGGTGGTCACTTAACACACATACATATATCCCACTAATTACATATTGGGGGTTATGAACACAGTGTGAGAGACATAACATAACATAACCCATACACATGCAAGGGATTTTTGGAGGGAAAATTTTTGTTCTGTTTAAATGGCAATGACAGCGAAATGTTCTGCTTTGTTTTTCTTCTGTCTTATCCGCAAATGCAATGTGACAGAATATGACGCTTGTCTATTGTGGGTATGGATGTATAGGGTGAGATAAAAAACCACTGCAACAAAGTCAAACGCCATATTTTTAACAAGATTTTTTAATTTTATTGAATGAAAGCAAATAATTTCGGAAATTGCTTCAAATTTTAGAAGAAGTATAGATTTGTTCGAATTGGTCACCTTTGGCACGAATTATGACCTTCAAACGGTCAATAAAACCGTTACAGGCTGCCCGAATGTTGCTCTGCGGTATTTTGGCCCATTCCCGGAGAAGCGCTTGCTTGAGGTGATCGACACTTTGGTATTTTTAGTGGCAACCTTGCTTTCCAAAATACTCCAGACACAATAGTCCAACGGATTGGTATCCAGAGATTTTGGTGGCCATTGTGTGCTGGAAATGAAGTGAGGAACCTCATTTGGTAAACAATTCTTGGCTGGCGCGTGCTGAGTCCTGTTGAAAGGTACAAGGTCTGCGGCCAAAATGTTTGCATGCCCAAGGCTTTAATACACCCTCCAGAATATTTTCACTCTGCGCCAAATACTGGAAAAGACCCATGAAAAACACATCGACACATACCACCTGTTCGTCGTCTATAAAGCCGCATTCGACAGCCCTATCCGTTCAGAGGTGTTTTGAAGTAATGCCTGTTTTCGGCATTCCTGCATAATTAATACGGCTATGCAGGATAATTTTAAGTGGCACAAGGTCAGCAGTTAAAATCGGAAAGGATCTATCGGAGGCCTTCAGTACCGAACGAGGATTCAGACAAGGTGGCAGTTTGTCGTGTAATCTTTTTAACATCCTGCTGGAAAAAGATCTCGTACACAAAAAGGAGGCAAGACGACGATATGCGTCAACTATAGGAGAATAAGTCTGCTTCCCATCGCATATAAAGTGCGAGTCCAGCGACTGAAACCAATGTTCAATGACATTATTGGACCACACCAATGCAGCTGCAGACCTGGCAAATGCACCATTGACCAGATTTTCACACTACGCTGGAAATCCTGGAAAAGACCCACGAAAAACATATCGACACATACCACCTATTCGTCGACTATAAAGCCGCATTCGACAGCCCTATCCGTTCAGAGGTGTTTAAAGTCATATATGCGTTCGGCATTCCTGCATAATTAATACAGCTATGCAGGATAACTTTAAGTGGCACAAGGTCAGCAGTTAAAATCGGAAAGGACCTATCGCAGCCCTTCAATACCGAACGAGGATTCAGACTAGGTAACAGTTTGTCGTGTGATCTTTTTAACATCCTACTGGTAAAGGTCATACGAGAGGCAAATGTGAACAGAAATGATACCCTGTACACCAAACAACACATGTTACTCGCCTACTCCAATGACATCGATATAATGGGTCGAACATTGCGAGCGATAACAGCCACCTTTGAACAAATTGAGAAGGAGTCTGCCAAAGTGGGTCTGGCAGTAAAAGGTGAGAAGATGAAGCTGATGGTATCAACGCGCAAGACGTCCAATAGACTCGGACCAACTGTGGAACTTGAGAAGTACATGACATCGATATAATGGGTCGAACATTGAGAGCGGTAACAACCACCTTTGAACAAATTGAGAAGGAGTCTGCCAAAGTGGGTCTGGCGGTAAATGGCGAGAAGATCAAGCTGATGGTATCAATGCGCAAGACGTCCCATAGACTCGGACCAACTGTGGAACTTGAGAACTACAGCTTCGAGGTCGTTAAAGATTTTATATACCTTGGTACCGCCATAAATGAAACGAATGACTTCAGTTTTGAAATTCGGAGAAGAAGAGTGATGGCCAACAGATGTTTACTATGGTCTTAGTAAGCAATTTAGAAACAAGGCCACCTCCCGCCAGACCAAACTCACACATGACAAGACGCTGATACTACCGGTCCTGTTATACGAATTTGAAGCATGGGTATTTGCGCAAGCAGATGAGGCAGCTTTTGGGGTGTTTGAGAGAAGAATTCTCCGAAAGATCTATGGGCCGATCTGCGTCGACGATGAATATTGGCATCGAATGAACCACGAGCTTTACATTCCATATGCGAATATAATACATTCCATCGTATTGAGCTGCAGCGACTACGGTGGCTAAGCCATGTTGTGCGGATGAATGAGAATGCCCCAGCTCAAAAGGCTTATAAAAGCGAGTCTACTTCATTCAGAAGGGGAAGACCACGAATTAGATGGAAAGTTCAAGTAGAAGCCAATATCTTGGAACGTGGTGTTTCAAATTGGACGAGTTACGCTCAAGACCGACGCGCTCGGAAATCTTCTTTTAAGGTCGGCTTATGGAACAACCTGTAAGAAGCCTGCTAAGTAAGTAACAATATTTTCATGATAATGTTCGGCATTTATTCTGATGCCAAGGTCGATTAATACTAGCGGATAGTGGCCATCGGCTGTTATGGCGGCCCATAGCATAACTATGGTCGGCGCTTGAGTTCTGTTGGCCAACCGAAGGTGCACATTTTCAGCTGACCTCTTTGGCAAGTAAACACGATCATTTTGTTTGTTTACAAACTGCTGGACAACGAATGTTTTCTCATCGCAGAAAACCGACAAAATCGACAGTTCACCACTTTCAGCCAAGCAAAGCAACTCTTTAGCTCTTTTGAGTCAATTTTCTTTCTGTTGCAGTGTATGTTCTTGCACTTTTTGGAATTTCAATGACTTTACCTCGAGCTCATTTTTCAATATTTGCCGAATGGAATATTGCGATATGTTCAGCTCACGGGCCATTTTTCGGCCACTACGAAGCTTCGATTTCAATCAAGTCGCTTCTTTACTTTCCGAACTATTTCTGCTGATGTTGCTGTTTTCTTCCGTCCATTTCGTTGACATCGGGCTACGCTACCAGTATCATGGTAACGAGCGATGGTACGAGACACAAAAAATGCATTCACATTTAAATGCTGGAGTGCTATAACGATAGCCACTTGTGGGTTTCCAGCCAAATATAAAGAAATCACGCTTGAATTCCATCACGAACAACAACTTTTTTCTGGAAAATTCTCACCAAAATGTTTTTGTACGCTTGTAAACAATATAGCTGTCACTGGAAACAATTTTAACAGCTGTCAGACGAGTGGCTTATAAATGACAGCAGTCTGAAGTTGGTTGCAGTTTTTTCATCTCACCCTGTATGTATGTCGGATAAACACAAATAGTTGGAAAAATAATAATCAACTCACGTGTTTTTTATTTGCTTCATTAAAATGCCAAAAAGAGAGGGAGAGAGAAAGAGTGATACAAAGAGCCCACAAACAATTTAAGCTCTTAAAAGCTTTCTGATGGTGTAACGCTCTTTAAAAAATGTTGGGGTAGTTTGTAAACCATGGAGTGACAGAGAGAGAGAGAGAGAGCGGTGTTAAGGGAGAGTAAACATGTGATTTGTAGAGTATTTTTCACTGACACATGTTGTCTGTGGAGACTTAAATTCCGGTAGTATTTTTTTGTTTTCTTTATTATTTTTTTCTTCTTAACAGGAAAACTCAAATGAGCATATCAAATCAAATGCCAGTTGAATGTAATAAGAGATTTTGTGTAAATGCACACACACACACAGATTTATACTATCAAATTTTTATTACAGTTACAAGTTTTCTCTCTGTACAGGTATATTTGGCAGCCAGTTAACGCGTGTTTGCTATACGACAAAAAAAGAAATCTAAAATGTCAACCTTTTTAATTCTGAGGGGCGGTAAAGAGTGATGAAATTCTATGGCTTGGAGGAGTATCGAAATACCATTTAATGTCAATATATATATGGAGGATATATTCGTTAGAATCAGTATGTTTTGAATGAATAATTGAATAAGAAAATTTGTAAAACACCCAACTAATATTGGTCGCCACTTTGGCGGAAAATTAGAAAATCATATTGAAACAATGGCAAAATGGTTCTCACAGGACTTTTTGTATGAATAGTTACAGTGTATGGACAAATAAATCGCAATATAAAAGGACGATCTTATGACTAGCAGATGAACTAAATATTCTCTATCTTGCTGCAGGCTGCAAACTGACATTGGGCGCCACTTAGTGTTCAAATAGTAAAAAATAATAAAAATGTTGAAACCTACAGTTTTATGATCGTCATGTTCAGCGAACTTTATTCTACAGGGTGAGATGAAAAAACTGCAAGCAAAAAATGGCTCGTTTGCTGAACATATCGCAATATTCCATTCGGCAAATATTGAAAAATTAGCTCGGGGTAAAACCATTGAAATTCCAAAAAGTGCAAGAATTTACACCGCAACAGAAAGAAAATAGACTCAAAAGAGCTAAAGAGTTGCTTCGCTTGGGCGAAAGTGATGAACTGCCGAATTTGGTTTTCTCCAATGAGAAAACATTCGTTGTCCAGCAGTTTGTAAACAAACAAAATGATCGTGTTTACTTGCCAAAGAGGTCAGCTGAAAATTTGCACCTTCGGTTGGCCACTAGAACTGAAGCGCCGGCCATGGTGATGGTGTGGGACGCCATAAAAGCCAATGGTCGCTCTCCGCTCGCATTAATCGACCGTGGCCATCAGAATAAATGCCGAATATTATCGCAAAAAGGGTATATTGAAGCCTTGGGTACGCAAAAATTTTACCCGTAGACCTAGGAAATTTGTTGCTAAAAATTCGTTGGACTATTTCGACTGGAATATTTTGGAAAACAAGGTTGACAAGCGCTTCGCCGGGAATGGGCCAAAATACCGCAGAGCAACATTCGGCCAGCGTGTGACGGTTTCATTGGCCGTTTGAAGCCCATAATTCATTCCAAAGGTGACCAATTCGAACAAATCTAAAATTATTCTAAAATTGGATGATATTTACAATATTTTTTGCTTTACTTCAATAAAATTTTAAAAAATTTAAAAAATGTGGCTTTTGACCTTGTGGCAGTTTTTTTACCTCACCCTGTAGAAATCCTGGTCAGGTCAAACACAGATCGCATGAGGAGTTTTGCTTGTTGCGGCTATAAATAAAGATGAAGATGGAAATCTGGTGACAGATACAAATACAGCGTGTTGAAGATCTGGAAGGAAGATTTTGCAATTTTGCTTCTGGTAATAAATTGTGGCGATGAAGAAGATACCCCAGAACCAATAAGAGATGACGGTAGAGATTGTATACCACCTAGCCAAGATGAGGTCAGAATAGCAATTAATCAATTGATAATAAGAAAGCAGCAGGTGTCCATAGATTACCAGCCGAACAATTCAAGACCGATGACCAGTATCTGACACTGGTCAGGAGCTTGCACCAGCTGATTAGTACAATTTGGCTATAGGAATGCATGCATGGCCAATGATTGGAACATAAGCATCCTGTGTCCTGTGCACCAATAAGAAAAGAACAAAATATATGCCAACTATATGTCTCCTTCCCATCGCGTATCAAGTGTTATCCAGCGTACTGTGAGAATGACTGAAGCCAATGGTCAATGACATTATTGGACCAGATCAATGCGCCTTCACATCTGGCAAATCCACCATTAAACAGAGTTTCACTATGCGGCATGTCTGCATTGGGCATTCCTGCAAAATTAATACGGTTATGCAGGATAACTTTAACTGGCAGAAGGTCAGCAGTTAATGTCAGAAAGGACCTTTAGGAGTCCTTCAGTACCGAACGAGGATTCAGGCAAGACGACTGAAGCCAATGGTCAATGAAATTATTGGATCATACCAATGCGACTTCAGATCTGGCAAATCCACCATTGACCAGATTTTCACTCTGCGCCAAACGCTGCAAAAGACCCACGAAAAACACATCGACACATTCCACCTATTCGTGGACTATAAAGCCGCATTTGACAGCCCTAACTGATCATAGGTGTTTTGAAGTCATGACTGCGTTCGGTATTCCAGCAAAATTAATACGGCTATGCAGGATAACTTTAACTGACATAAGGTCAGCAGTTAAGGTCGGTAAGGACTTCTCGGAGCTCCTTAATACCGAATGTGGATTCAGACAAGGTGACAGTTTGCCGTGTGACCTTTTTAACATTCTGCTGGAAAAGATCATACGGGAGACAAAGTTGAACAGAAATGACACTCTGTACACCAAACAGCATATGTTACTCGCCTAAGCCGATGACATAGATATTATGGTTAGAACATTGCGAGCGGTAACATCCACCTTTGAACAAATTGAGAATGAGTCTGCCAAAGTGGGTCTGGCGAGAAGACCAACTGATGGTATCATGCGTGAGACGCCCATTAGACTCGAACCAAATGTGGAACTTGAGAACTACATCTTCGAGGTAGTCAAGGATTTTATATACCTTGGTACCGCCATAAATAAAACGAATGACATCAGTTTTGAAATTCGGAGAAGGATAGTGATGGCCAACCGATGTTACTATGGTCTGAGTAAACAACTCAAAAGAAATGCCACCTCCCGCCAGACCAAACTCACACTTTACAAGACGCTGATACTACCCGTGCTATTATATGGATCAGAAGCATGGGTACTTGCGCAAGCAGATGAGGCAGCTCTTGGGGCGTTTGAGAGAAAATTTCTCCGAAAGATCTACGGGCCGATCTGCGTCGACGGTGAATATCGGCGTCGAATGAACTACGAGCTTTACAATTTATACGCGGAAATCGACATAGTCAGACGTATTGAGCTGCAGCGACTACGGTGGCTAGGCCATGTTGTGCGGATGAATGAAAATGTCCCAGCTCAAAAGGCATATAAAAATGAGCCTACTGATGGTTCTCGTAGAAGGAGAAGGCCACGAATTAGATGGAAAGACCAAGTAGAAAACAACATCTTGGAACGTGGTATTCCAAATTGGTGGACTTGCTCACAAGACCGACGCGCTTGGAAATCTTTTTTTAAGCTCGGCTTATGGAACAACCGTTCTGTAACAAGCCAGCTAAGAAGAAGAAGAATAGTAATGGCCAACCGATCTGAGCTATGGTCTGAGCAAACAACTCAACAGAAAGGCCATCTCCCGCCAGACCAAACTCTCACTCTACAAGACGCTGATACTACCCATGCTGTTATATGGACCTAAAGCATGGGTACTTGCGCAAGCAGCTAAGCCAGCGCTTGAAGTTTTTGGGAAAAAAGATCTCCAAAAGATCTATAGGCCGATCTGCGTGTGAAGCTGAATATCGGACATAGACATAGTCAGACGATCGAACTGCAACGACTACGTTGGTTAGGTTATGTTGTGAGAATGGAGGAGTATGCCCCAGCACAAAATGCATATAAAAGCGAACCAGCTGATGGTTCACGCAGAAAGGAAAGGTCACGAATGCGATGGAAAGATCAAGTGGAAGACAACATATCGGAACAGGGTCTTTCAAATTGCAAGAGATGCATACAAGACCGACGCGCTTGGAAATCTTTTTTAAGCTCGGCTTATGAAGCAAATATTCTGTCACATGCCAGCTAAGTAAGTAATAACGTTGGGCGCCATTTATTTATGTATATTAGTTATTAGGTATTTTTATAATAATAGCAACTAAAACATATGCTATAATTTCGTAGTACAACTGTATAACACAAAGTGATTAATAATTGTTTTATTACAACAACGCTGCCAATACAAGTGTGTGCCACTTGATTGTGTTAAACAGAAACCAAGAGCTTCGGGCACATATACACTCTCACAGAAATATAATTCGGATTTTTTTCGCACCATGAAAATCACACAAACATACATATTTACATACATAGTATAAGCATTTGTTACATTAAACAAGTACCCAAGATAAAGAGAGAGTGCGAGATAGAGAGAGAGAGGGAGAGCAAGTTGATACACTAAAAACCCATTAGAGGGAAATGTAGCAAGTACGTATGCATATAAGCCTATGTAGATATAAATTGTTGTAAGTGCTATATATACATATATATATATATATATATATATATATAAATATATGTGTACAACATATCGATATCCTGTAAATAAACAAAATTTCAATGCCAACAAAAACAACAAAATACAATATCAAACATGGTCGTTTTTTTTTTTTTTTTTTTAAGAATGCATATGTATTAAACTAGTACTAAGTCCGACCATCGAGCAGTTGAGATGTGACGAGAAGTAACAATAAAGTCAGATATAATGGAAGGATCATTCAATCAAGCACCAACCAAAGCTTTCTGCAAACTCCAAACTATTTTCTTGAGAATGTTTTTTTTAATATGAATTTCAATCTGTATCTCTGCTAGTTCAGACGTCTCCTACCTTCTGCGAACACCAAATATTGTTCTTGTGAATCTGGGATTGGGAAGCAATAAAAACATATAAAGACAAGATCATTCAATAACTACTTCTTGCGAACGTGAGATGAAAAAACTGCAACCAACTTCAGACTGCGGTCATTTCTAAGCCACTCGTCCGACAGCTGTTAAAGTTATTCCAGTGACAGTTCATTATATTGTTTACAAGCGTGCAAAAGCATTTTGCTGAGCACTTTCCAGAAAAAAAATTTTCGTGATGGAATTCAAGCGTCATAGTCAGATTTCTTTATATTTGGCTGGAAACCGACAAGCGGCTATCGTTAGAGTCCTCCAGCATTTAAATGTGAATAAATCTTTTGTGTCTCGTATCATCGCTTGTTACCGTGATACTGATAGCGTAGCCCGATGTCAATGAAGTGAACGGAAGAAAACAGCAACATCAACAGAAATGGTTCGAAAAGTAAAGAAGCGATTTGATCATTAATCAATGCGTCGTAGTGGCCAAAAATGGCCCGAGAGCTGAACATATCGCAATATTCCGTTCGGCAAATATTGAAAAATGAGTTAGGGGTGAAGCCATTCCAAAAAGTGCCAGAACTTACACCGCAACAGAAAGAAAATTGACTCAAAAGAGCTAAAGAGTGGCCAAAAGTGGCTTGGCCAAAAGTGGTGAACTGCCGAACTCGGTTTTCTCCGATGAAAAAACATTTGTTGTCAAGCAGTTTGTAAACAAACAAAATGGTAGTGTTGACTTGCCAAAGAGGTCAGCTGAAAATGTGCACCTTCGGTTGGCCACCAGAACTCAAGCGCCAGTTATGGTGTGAGCCGCCATAACAGCCGATAGTCGCTCTCCGCTCATATTAATCGACCATCTGAATAAATGCATGGCATCAGAATAAATGCCGAATATTATCACGAAAATATCCTAGAGGGTGCACTAAAGCAAACATTTTGGCCGCAGACCTTGGACATTCCAACAGGACTCAGCACGCGCCACCCAAGAATTGTTTACAAAATAAGGTTCCTCGCTTCATTTCCAGCGGACAATGGCCACCAAAATTTCCGGATACCAATCCGTTGGACTCTTGTGTCTGGAGTTTCTTTTTTTTTGGAAAGCAAGGATGACACTAAAAATACCAAAGTGTTGATCACCTCAAGCAAGCACTGCGCCACGAATAGACCAAAATACCGCAGAGCAACATTAGTGCAGCGTGGCCGTTTAAATGCCATAATTCGTGCCAAAGGTGACCAATTCGATCATAGGTTTTTGATAGCCTCAGATTGTTAGCAACGCATGAATTGGTGTTGGAGCAGCCAAAAAGCATTCATATACTACTTTCCGGGAACACCAAAACATACCATGAATTTGAATCTGAATTTCGATTAAATCAGGTATGCCGGATAGCACAATGGGACGATCATTCATCAACTACTTTCTGCAAAGGTCAAAAACTGTTTTTGATAACGTGGAATTGTAGCATCGCATTAGTTTTGATTTCCACCATCGAACATGTCCTATGTTCCTGGAAACTACAAAGTCAGACATAATGGGAAGATCATTCATTGACTATTTTGTTGGAACTTCAATATTGGTTCTTGATAGTCTCAGATTGTTAGAAACGCCTAAATTGGAGTTCGACAACCGAGCAACAATAAAAGCAGGCATTACGACAGGATCAATCATCAACTACTTTCCGCAAACCCCAAAAAAATGTTATTGATAACCTAAGATTTGTTAGCATCGCATGAATTGAAGTTCCACTAACGAGCTATGATCTGTTCGTGCCTCTCAACTACAAAGTCAGACATAATGGGAAGTTTATTAAATCGAGCATTAGCCACGGCAGGCATAATGGGAGCGTCATTTATCAATTACTTCCTGCAAACACCAATATGTTTTGTTTAGAATGTGAGATTTTAATCAATGTATGAATTTAAGTCTGTCCATCGAATAGTTCAGACGTTCCTGAAAGTCACAAAAACAGACACAATGTGAGGATCTTTCATCAAAAACTTTCTGCAAACGCCAAAATCTGTTTTTGATAACCTGGGATTGTTACAAACGCACAAATTTTAGTTCGACTATCGAGCAGGTCAAATGTGCCTGGAAACTACAAAGGCAGACATAATCGGAGGATCATTCATAAGATACTTTTTGTGAACGTCAGTATTAGTTCTTGATAGCCTCGGATTGTTAGCAACGCATGAATTGGGGTTCGACCACCGAACATCAACAAATACTGGCTCAATGACAGGATCAAACATCAACTAATTTCTGCGAACAAAACAAAAACTTTTCATGCAATTCTTAATTGTAAGAAAAGTATACATTTCAGCCCAGCCCTAGGGCCATTCAGATGTGTCTGAAAACGTCAAAGCCATTTGTAGTGGGATAATCAGTCAATGAATAATTTGTTTTCGAATATGTAGGATTGCTTTTGATAATCTAGGATTGTTAGCAACGCATGAGTTAGGATTCCAACAAAGTCAGACATAATGAGAGTATCATTCATCCACCACTATTTTCTCCGAACATCAGAAGTATGTTCTTGATAATCTTGGATTGTTAGCTATGCATGATTTTCAAATGTGCATGGAAGGTTATTTATCGACTACTTTTTTCGAACACCACAAATTGTTCTTAATAAGCTGGATTGGTACGACCGCATGAGTTTGAGTTCGAGCATCGAACAACAATAAAAATAGGAGAGAATAGGAGTACTCTCTAATGTATGGTCTTCAGTTCTAATATCGAGCAGCTGAGATGCGACGGTTACATCGACGAATGAGTTCAGGAGAAATGCCGACTCTGTTCAGTGGCAATAAAATCTCAGAATAACATAAGTTCAAATCTGGAGCCTCTTTATCACCCATTCTGAATAGAAAATTGTATCTGAATTCAGACAATATAAAGCAGTTTGGGAACCAGAGGGTAAGAATTATCTTGAACAAACCCTTTAAGACTGGCAGGAACTGTAATTCAAAGCCTAAATACATAACGAATATACGGGATGAGATAAAAAAACAGCAACAAAGTCAAACGCCATCATTTTTACATTTGTTTAAATTTTATTAAATGAAAGCAAAAATTGTCGGAAAAAGCATAAAATTTTAGAATAAGTTTAGATTTTTTCGAACTGGTCACCTTTGCCACGAATTATGGCCTCTCGCCAGACCAAACTCACACTCTACAAGACGCTGATACTACCCGAGCTGTTATATGGACCTGAAGCATGGGTTCTTGCGCAAGCAGATGAGACAGCTCTTGCAGTGTTTGAGAGAAAAAATCTCCGGAATATCTATGGGCCGATCTGTGTCGACGGTGAATATCACCGTCGAATGAATGAACCATGAGCTGTACCATATATTCTCGGGCATCTACATAGTCAGACGTATCGAGCTGCAGCAACTACATTGGTAAGGTCTAATTGTTAAAATGGATGACGAATGCCCCAACTCAAATGGCATATAAAAGCGAACCAAGGGGAAGACCATGATTCCGATGAAAAGATCAAGTGGAATACAGCATCTCGGAACATGGTCTTTCAAATTGGATTTGCCACGCACATGGCCGACGCGCCTGGAAATCTTTTTCAAGTTTGGCTTATGGAACAAACGTTCTGACACTAGCCAGCTAAGTAATAACCTTGGGCGCCATTTAGACAACAATTTAAAAAAAATAATACAATCAGTAGAAAAAATCTGCGTACGTGGTAGGTTACATTCATTGGTCCAAAAATTTTTTTTCGAATTCTGATTCGTTGCCGGCCACTCCATTGGTACTATCTTGCTTCCCAATCAGGAAATTGTTATTTTCAATAATTTAGTAAGCACGAAAAAATGTAGCAACAAAATTGGATATTAGATAGGATCAGTTATCAACTACTTTTTCCGAACACCGAAAATTTTTCTTGATATATTGGGATTATTGACAAAGCATGAATTTGAGTCCGAACATCGATCAGTTGAGATGTCAATGAAGGTTCAAAAAAAGTTTTTGATAACCTAGGATTGTTAGCAACGCATGAATTATAATAACAAAACTTCGAACTGCAACAAAGGCAGGCATAATGGAAGTATCATTCATCCACTACTTGCTGCGGACAGCAGAAATATGTTCTTGAATACCCACTCCTAATATTGTTGTGTGTTGAACAGAGATGCGAAAATCATGATTTCACAGGTTTGAAATTTGATAAAATAAAAAACAACTTCAAATTTCTAAGGATGCCAAATGACAAGCATTCTAATTTTGCTCTTTTATTTTCTGCTCAGTGTTTTCAGTCTCCACAGCGGAGGATTGAGAAGATATCCTTACTGCTGCTGCTTGTAACATACACCTTTCACAAAATCATTGTTTGGCAAGACGAGAAAAAAATCAATTGGAATTTTGTGTGTTTCCCCAGTGTTTTCTTTTTCCACCAGGGGGTAAAATTTTCCACAATTTCACTCCATATTTTCTTTTTTCTTTGTTGTTGTTCACCACTTCTTTGTTATAATAAATTGCTATTAATAGCCACTTTTAATTGGTTGATTTTGTTGTTGTTGTTTTTTTTTTTTATACAGGAGACACACGCGCACATACACACCAACAGCAATTTACTACACACACGCAGCCAAGTTTTTTTGTCGTCTATTCTTTTATACCTATGTATATATCACATCGAATATTTTTTTTTTGTTTAAAAAGCTTACATTCCTTTGCTTATTAAAGGATACAATAAATATTTGTAATTTGATTTTTCTTTGATTAGTGGTTTTTCAAACATTTTCACTCGCAGACACAGCGCACACACACGACGCACTAACACATTTGAATCACTAACAATTTCATTTTTTTTATTAATTTAAATAAATATTTATTTTATTTTTTTAAGGATTTCCTTTTCCCAATTTATTTCTTTTTTTATTTTGGGATCCTTTGGTTTTTTTATAATTATTTGTTTTTTTTTTCTTTTAATTTCTACTTCATCGTGATGCTTTGCGTTGTGCTTCTATACGTTTTCATTTTTACAAAGGAACTAAACCATGCACAATCATAACTCATTTTTTTCACCATTGGCATTGCCTTTGGTCCTGTGTGTGTCATTCATTGCGGCGTCATGTGTGTGTGTGTGCGCGCGTTCTCTTTACAAATGAAGTCTCCACCATGGAGAGTGAGAGAGAAATTAACACAATTTGACAAAAGAGCAGTAAATGTAGTAAATGTCATTGTTGTGTGTCATGTGGTAGTGTAGGTAACTGTTAGAAAAAGCTTTTTATTTGTTTGTGATTTGTTGTTGTTTTTTTACACAGCTGTCAGTTTCGCACAGGTCATAGAGCCTTGAGTCTTTTTGTTTATCATGGGAAAAATGTGAAAAATACACCGAATGCTTTAGAGAGGTGTAATGACCTTTATTTTTGTTTGTTTTTTTTTAATTGTCAATAATTTAATTACTAAAATAAATGATTTATAACATTATGGTAAACCTTGTATGAAAAAACGAAATTAAAACGATTTATACGTCAAATAAATCCAATAAATTTAGGAGTAAAACGACATTTACATTAGAACTTTTTGCAGGGTTAACCCACTTTATGAGGATTTATTTGACAAATAGGTATAGACAATTGATACCCATTGATTTAATTTAATCCGGTACAATGTAAACGTACTATAAGAGTTATTTGACGTATACGCTATACGATGGCACAATAAATTGGTACTCCATTTAGAGCAGACTAACTGCTCAAAGGGAGACAAACTAGAAATCAGATGCTTCTTCATAATTATACAAAGTAGTTTCATGCAGTCATAGGTTTCTGAAAAATTCTAGGTCTTTCTTTCTTGGAAGTGAAACCCGCAGATAAACTTCCGACGAGATATTTATTAATATTAACAGCAAGACAATTCAATAGAGACTAACATTTCAAATAATTCCAACGACAAACAAAACCAAAAATATGTACACCTTAGTCTGTTTTTACACGGTTTGAAAATTGAATATTTTTACGATTTGAAATTTCATGTACTTAATTTTTTTTTGTCAAATTTAATTTTTGCGAAGTATGTTCATATCACAAAACAGTATTTATGAAAGAAAAAAGTCTGAAACCATCGATAGTATGGATAGTTTGCGAACACTAGCTTAAAGATTTAAGTGAATTCCCCTTTAGCGCGTACAAACAATTTTTACTGGTCAAAGCAAATGTGAATAGCACTAATTTAGGGGAATTCCCTTTTTTACTCGGTCTTTTTTACACGGCTTCTTCTGAAACCAATCTACCGTGTAAAAACAGACTTAGGTGTATAAGGCAAGGACTACAGTATTTTTCGGTTAATTGCACATCAAAATTTGCACAATTTTTTGTTCAATTAACCGAAAAACCAATTATCCGATACCCGCTTCATTGAACTGCTTGTCCAATTACTGAAATCACGCATATCTAAATATCTAAATCTGAACCGATTTTCACAAAATTGAGCACACACTATCCTAGTCATAAATCAATATGCTATGCCATATTTCGTAAAAATATATAGGGATTTCGGTGCATCATTTACATAAAATCGGACGAAAATATATATGGGAGCCATATGTAATTTGAACCGATTTTTCTCAATTTCAATAGGGTTAGTCCTTGGGCCGAATTATAAATGCGACATGTACTTTTTTCCAATTTAACATCAACAGACTTCCGTCCGTCGACTCAGAAAGTGATTCTATGCATATTCTCAAAAGGAATGTCAGATTATTTTTAAAAAATAATGCAATTATCCGGTGAAAAATAAGAGGAAATTTATTGTTGATGACATGAATTTTGTTACTCCATTTGCATCATAAGTGCCAAGAATCGTTTTTCATCACAGAATCATATTCCGTCTTCATAGATGCCTGTTTCTCATTTTCTGATGTTTCAACACCACACATTCGCACTGCATTAAGTTCATTGTACAGCTTTCATTGCCTTCCTTTGGCTCCATCACGTAGAATTCGAGGTCTTTCTGGCCTTTTTCTTAACGGCTCAATTTCACTTTTGTTTGCATGTTGAACATTTCCATGGGATCGCTTTGTCCCGAAGTAAATTCTAATTCATATACGTGAGTTTCGCCATTTACCATATTTTCTTCTCCGTCTTGAGAAAAATTTACTGGCTCAAACTCACTCGTTTCAACATCTTGATTTGATCCTTTATTTCTCAATTCTTGATGTTTCAAATAATTCACGCACACAGCAGAAATGACTAGTCGCTCCACTATCAGATGATCCACCATTTTGCCTCCGGCTTGCAACTTCATTGAGAGGAGTTACTTAAACAACATTATCTTCCATGCAGGCCCCTTTGCTTGGTGAGTCCCTTTCAACTTTATCCAAGCCCGATCTGCTGATTTGCAATCCTTTAAATGATGAATTTGATTTGTCTTCACATGAAGCAATATTAATGCCAACGCCTTTTCGTCCTTGATTTCAAAAACCGCTGCTCCTGCGCCTTCGGTCTTTATTTCTCTTCCACATGTGATTCCCCACAAATCCATATGGACTAGGACACTTTTCATCTGAATGCTCCATGTAGCATAATTTTAATTTTTTTTTTTGTATTGGCAATAACAATTTATTATTTTGTATTTTTTCATGAGATTATTTAATATGCGCTTCACAAGGATTGACTACTGATCTCCTAGATGTTCCTTCTTCACCTTCTTATATTGGCTCGAAAAAGACCACAGCCGAAGGTTTTAATGTTTTTTTTCCTAGTTTTCCCACAATTTTTCTATGTTTATTTATTTTACTTTCATCAGCTGTTCTATTAAACCAGACATTAGCAACTAGGCTGTATTTGACACACGCCAATCTTTCAGAGTTACTATTTGCAAATCATTCCTGGTCTTGGCATCACCTTTCAATTTTGTTCGTTTGGTTGCCCTGGATATCCGTTTCCTTTTCTTGTTGGTCTTCAATGTACACCCGATCTCAAATGTCAATTTCTAACGCTATGGAATTAATGTTTGAAATCGAGTGGATTTAAAGTGCTTTTAGACTTACTATATTCTCTAGATCTCAAATGTCAATTCCATAGCGAATACGTCAAATATAATACACTGGATTTGTGAACAGAATTAAGGTGACCTGTACACTATGGAATTGACATTTGAAATCGAGTGGATTTAGTTGTCTAAACGCGCTCATAATTTAGACTACTACATCCACTCGATCTCAAACGTCAATTCCATTGCGTATACGTCACGTTAATCCTGCTCACAAATCCAGTGGATCATATTTGACGTATAAGCAATGGAATTGACTTTTGAGATCGAGTGGATTTCGTAAATCTAAACGTACCTTTAATCGATTGGTTGTATATTGTATGGCATTTACATTAGAACTTTTTACCGGGATAACCTACTTTATGAGGATTTATTTGACATATATTCAAAGTAATTGACAATTTAAACCCACTGGGTTAACCAAATTCGGTACAATGTAAACGTACTTTTATGTGCAGTAGATTAAAAAAAATGATTGGAACACTTTCGAAGAACACGCTTCTTTATTCCTTAAACGACATTTACATTAGAACATTTTACCGGGTTAACCTACTTTATGGGGATTTATTTGGTATATAGTCAAAGGAATTGACAATTTAAAACCACTGGATTAACGAGTAATCCAGTACAATGTAAACTTACTATTATCAAATTAAATTTGTTTAAGAAAATTTATAATTTTATATACTTACGATGAAATCTTCTTCCAAAATAAAATACGTAGTGATCTCTTTTTGACACTTAATAGTACATTACATGAATGAAATCACACACTTACCATCCAATTATAAAACACTATGTGACAAATGAATTAGACAATTTTTTCTTAATAGATATATAAAATTTTTTTGTTGGCCGGAAATGGTCAAGCTACCGTTATTTGAATGTTTATCACTACCCGTTCTATTTTAAACTAAAACAAAAGCACAACATTTAAATTACGCTCCACAAGAAAAAAAACACACAAAAATAAAAAATGCAAAAAAGTTAAAAAAAAAAATAAAAAACAAAACAAAAAAATCATATCTTAACACTTGTCTTACCCTCAATCAATTTGTGGAGGGGGTTTTTCTCCAAACACGCACACACACAGAAATCCACTCACAAAGAAAATTTTGTGCATGCTATGTATGTGTGAGTTTTCATGACTGCATTGGTATTGTCTAATAATAGAGGCGTTTTTTAGTTTAATACTCTATAAATTACGGCATAGACTTTCAGTAAGACATTTGTTTACATTTTGAGATATTTGACGTATGTATATGTAAATAAAAATCAGCCGACTGTCTTTATATAATTTTAAGGCCAGTGTAAACAGTTAGGATTTAGTTAATCGTATTATAAATAGAGTCAATTTAAAAGGCATAGTATAAACGTACTTATGTTTTGGTTCATGGTATAATAATAAAAGGTAACAGCAAGTGTTGTTGTACAACAAACGATACAACAACCACATGGAAATTTGTTGTTGTAAGTTCTACTAGTGTCAACGTCATTTGACAGAAAAATGTAAACAAACAATTTTGAAAATTATATATTTTCGAATCCTCAAAATAAAATTTGAAAAACATGAATGAAAATCTATCAAATTTATATTTCTATCGCTTCCACATCTTTCCTATAATTGAGCCATTGCCACTTATATGTGTAACACATATGAAAATGCAGGGAATTGCGAGTTATTCCATGAACAAAGATTTGTTTCCTCAAATTTGTCCAGCAGGCAGATTGAGTAAATTGAAAACCGGAGCACATTTAATAAAGAACAATTTCAAATTGTATGCGTTCCCAATTTTCCTGTTGGGTGATTTTTAAAAACATAATTTGTCAAATTCATATTGACACTAGTGCTACGTTGGAATCAAATCAGCTGGGATTTGCTGTTACCTTTTATAATAGTACCATGGTTTTGGTTAAAGAAACTGCAAAAAGAGGTAAAATGACATTTACATTAGAACTTTTTACCGGGTTAACCTACTCTATGATGATTTATTTAACACATATATAGGATGAGATAAAAAAAAACTGCAACAAAATTAAACGCCATAATTTTTAAAGCAAAAAATCTCGGAAATAGCATCAAATTTTAGAATAAGTTTGGATTTGTTCGAATTGATCACCTTTGGCACGACACACGCTTCCCGAATTTCGCTCTCCGGTATTCTGGCCCATTGCCGTCGAAGCGCTTGCTTGAGGTGATCGACACTTGGGTATTATTTATTGCCAACCTTGCTTTCCAAAGTAATTCAGACACAATAGTCCAACGGATTGGTATCCGGAGATTTTGTACGAGTGTAGATTTGTTCGAAGTGGTCACCTCTGGCACGAATTATGGCCTTCAAACGGCCAATGAAACTGACACACGCTTCCCGAATGTTGCTCTGCGGTATTTTGGTCCATTCCCGGCGAAACGCTTGCTTGAGGTGATCGACACTTTGGTATTTTTTAGAGCCAACCTTGCTTTCCAAAGTAATTCAGACACAATAGTCCAACGGATTGGTATCCGGAGATTTTGGTGGCCATTGTGCACTGGAAATGAAGCGAGAAACCTCATTTAGTAAACAATTCTTGAGTCGCGCATGCTGAGTACGATGGTGCTGTGTCCCGTTTGAATGTCCAAGGTCTGCGGCCAAAATGTTTGCCTGCCCAAGGCTTAAATACACCCACCAGAATATTTTCGCGATAATATTCGGCATTTATTCTGATGCCACGGTCGATTAATACGTGCGGAGAGCGGCCATCGGCTGTTATGGCGGCCCACACTATCACCATGGCCGGCGCTTGAGTTCTGGTGGCCAACCGTAGGTGCACATTTTCAGCTGACCTCTTTGGCAAGTAAAGACGATAATTTTGTTTGTTTACAAACTGCTGGACAACGAATATTTTCTCATCGGAGAAAACCGGCAAATTCGGCAGTTCACCACTTTCGGCCAAGCGAAGCAAATCTTTAGATCTTTTGAGTCTATTTTCTTTCTGTTACGGTGTAAGTTCTTGCACTTTTTGGAATTTCAATGGCTTTACCCCGAGCTCATTTTTTTAATATTTGCCGAATTTTCAATAAATGCGATATGTTCAGCTCACGAGACATTTTTTGGCCACAGCGACGCGGGTTTTGATCAAGTCACTTCTTTACTTTACAAACCATCTGCTGATTTTTTTTATTAATTTCTCTTTCGAGATGATGTACATGATCGAAGTTGTAATGAAGAGGAAATCCAGAGATATACTACATTCTCACCATTATGCGACGCGTTTTGCCGTTGCTTAAGCGGCTCACCAGGCATATTGGGCAATGTGGCTTACAAATGTCGTTACTTGATTTATGTCGAATATTGTTGCGAAATTGTATCTACGAATTATAATCAACCATGTCAATGTTCGGACATTTGTCAAGCGTTTCAGAGCAGATTTTTCTTGTAGTGACGGACTTTTTTCTATACAGACTACAATATTTTTCTTCAATGGTATATAACTGCATGTTGTGCAACCTTAGGAAGATAAGGAGGTGGCTGTAAACGCTAAGGCGCCGGACAACAATCAACAGATGCCATGGGAACCACGGTTCAAATCCCAGCCGGGCTCAAGCTGAATTTTTGTGTTTTATGCCTTTTTAGGGCGAAGGATCATTCATGTAATTGTTTTTTTTATTTTTCTTTTTCGAGATGAGCTACATGATCGAATATTGCTGTTTTCTTCCATCCACTTCCTTGACGTCGGTCTACGATTCCAGTATATTTATAGGTTTTATAGGCAGGGAACTTAAAAATATTATTAAATATAAATGATTCAAAAATTGTTGCCACTGGTCACAAGATTTGCGTACATTTCGAAGGAAGATATTTTTATTTAAATTTTGAAAGCAGAATACTGTCAAAGGCAAATTTATAAAAAAAATTGGAAACATATGACTGCATGAGACTACCTTGTATAATTATGCCTTGCACAAAAGAGTTATTCACATTTAAATGCTGGAGTGCTCTAATCACACTATCATGCTTGAATTCCATCACGAATAATTTTTTTCTGGAAAATTTTGTAATTTTAACCGCTGTCGGACGAATGGCTGAGTTGACTAAATCCGGTACATTGTAAACATGTACTATAACATATTGAAAAATTTTAAAAATTTCGACCAATTGGATCTAGGATGTCAACTTCAGATTGGCTAAAAACAAATGGGAACAAACCTAATTAGTAGTACATATAACATATGTTTTGTGACATATTTTATTTTGACAGCTTAACGTTACAATTAACTATTTGACATTTTACACAATTGCCTCTTTTTGTAATCACGGCCAATATGAACAATAATTACCACCATGGCACAATAAATAGGTAGTCCATTTAGCGCAGCTGATGTCTCGATTAACTGTCAAATATTATATGGAAAACTGTGAAATATTATATGGAAAATTTTGACAGATTGTCGAGACAAAAGCAATTGTTTTTGTTTCATCACTTTATTATTGCATCATGATTACTACCTTGCAAACAAAAACATGCCTCATTTTGACATAAGCTCAACCAACAGTAATGCATTACTTTCCCTCCATTTCTAAGCTGCCGCCACATGTCGTGGTGTTGTTGGGGTTATAGGTATCACACTTACATATGGATGCCTAGATGCAAGTGTGCCTGTGTGTGTGTGTGTGTGTGAATGCATAATCGAGCAAAATTAACAGTTTTTTGCGAGACGATATTCACACATTGATGCTTTTCTTTTTTTCGAACTCTCGCATAGATTCCAATTTGTGTTTTAGCCCCTTTCTATCACCCTTCCACCCACTTAATGACATTACAGTCATGGTCATTGTAACGGTAGTGTGGTTTATTTTGTCGTTGTTGTTGTTTTTATATTTATTATTAACCCATTCATTGGCAATGTCATTAACGTGTCATATTGCTAGTGTTTGTTTTGTTGTTGTTGTCGCCTTTTCTTCTTCATTGCCTAATTTAATAATCAATAAACATAGGATGGGTGGAAATAACAAAAAGAATAAAACATACGTTTTTTATGTAATAGGGGGGATAATAGTAAAGAAAACAAAAAAAAAATACGGAATTTTGTAATAATCACACGATTTGACCAAACATCACATGATGTGGCTCGTCGTCCACAACATTGAGCAAAGATAATCAGGGCATACTGAAGAATAGTTCCGTGGAAGAAACTTATATTTATAACAACTATTTACGCGACGCGGACAATTTTATAAAAAGGTAAGAGAACTACTACTTAATCCACTCGATCTCAAACGTCAATTCCATGGGTATACGTCACGTTAATCATGCTCACAAATCCATTGGATTACATTTGACGTATATGCTATTCAATTGACATTTAAGATCGAGTGGATTTCTTAAATCTAAACGTACCTTAAGGTGCCGTATTGACATTTGAGACCGAGTGGATTTAGTAGTCTAAAAGCGCTCAATTAAACTTCAAGAGGAGAGTCGAATAGGCCACTTTGAGAAAAAATTGTAATCAGATGGCCACCCTTGAATTTAAACATTTGCATAATTTACTTTACAATCCACAAAAATGAATATTGACAACAATTTTAAAATCAGCTGATATTTCTTGGTGACTTTATTGATAGGCCTTGTGTATAAACAAATATCAGCTGACTGACTATATATATTACTTTAATACTAATCTAACAATACGTATACATTTTTTTTCAATTATAATAATATTTATAATTCATAAATTATTCATTACAAAGATCTCAATTTTACAGCAGCAGCTGCCATATGTTTTGAATTTTAACATATTTTGAAGCATAATTTCGGGAGATGTGATGATTTTATTCTTTTGCAAAAGCAGTGTTGTATCTGAGAAATTTATTAGATTTAAACGGCATGTACATTAGAACTTTTTTGCGGGTTAAACGACATGTACATTAGAACTTTTTACAGTTGTTAACCTTCTTTATGTGGATTTATTTGACATATATTCAAAGGAATTGACAATTGAAACCCACTGGGTTAACGAAATCCGGTTAAATGTAAACGTACTGTTAACCTCCTCTATGAGGATTTATTCGGCATATATGTAATGAAATTTACAATTTAGATCGGCTGGATTTAATAAATCCGGTACAAAGTAAACGTACTGTTAATTTTGTATAATAAATCAATGTAAATTGAAATTTAGGGCGAGTTTAAGCTATGACTTCTAAATCGACTTGATTTCCAAATAGAACTACAAAACCCTAACAGTTTAGTCTGGCATTAAGGTACGTTTAGATTTCCGAAATTCACTCGATCTCAAATGTCAATTCCATAGCGTATAAGTCAAACTGGATTTGTGAACATGACGAACTTTTGAAATCGAGTGGATTTAGTAGTCTAAACGTAGCCTTATTGTTGGCAGTCAGCTGTTACTTGTATACGTTTACATACATATTCCACTGGTTTGATTATTTCGGTGACAATTTTTAGTCAATGTTACTATTCATCGATATTTACCATGCAAATGAAAAATGAAATTCTGGGTTTGTTCTTTTACTCAATAATGTGTGCAAATTATTGCAAAATTTTTTCGTTTTTCGCAAAAGTCTAGTAAAAGAGAGTACGTTTGGAGAGCATTTTGACGAGATGTGTTACAAATTCTTATAGACAAAATGTAAACAGTGATTTGTTTTTCCAGTAACATCAGCTGATATTTAATCAGCTTTTTTATGACCATATGAGGAAAAAATCAAATCAAAAAATTAAGTTATTATAATTTTTTTTTAGATTTTCTGTAGTACAGAATAAAATATCTCAAGATAAAAAAACAACAAATAAAAATCATTTATTCGAATTGTATTTCGACTTTGAAATATTACAATGAAAGCTAAAACCGTATTTACATTACAACTTTGTACCTACTACATGACAATTGAAACCCACTGGGTTAAAAATCCGAAATCCGTTACAATATAAACGTACTATAACATTTTCAGAATCATCTGTTTTTATTGGATTTTACCGGCAATATTTTCTTCAAAATAATTTAATATTTTTATTTGTCATACTATGGCCTACCTTGTATATGTTGTCTTTGCCTTCGAATTTATGTTGAATAAATACAAAAAATTTTTAAAAAAGTTCGGAATAAATGTGCCCTAATTATACAATGCTTGCTATACTGTAATTAAACATGCATAGGATAGGAATTATATAAGGTAGTCTCATGCAGTCATATGTTTCTAATTTTATCATAAATTCGCCTTTGACAGCACCCAGCTTTCAAAATATAATTGGAATATCTTTCTTCGAAATGTACGTATACCATGCAGTTGATGTCTCGATTAACTGTCAAAGTGCGTAAAATCAATTTGAATTCGATGCGCACTGTTGCCAAAAATGTGAAATGTTATAAGTAAAAATTTGACAGATGGTCGAAACAAAAACAAAGGTTTTTATTTTGATACATCAAACGTTATAGAATTAAAAGGTGTTGCCATTATCAATTTCTCAAATGAGACTACCTTCCATAATTATGCCATGGCATTTTTATGTTATAAAAATCATAAAAATATTACTTTTTTCGATATCTTTTGTTATTTATTATTTCTTTGGCGTTAATAGGTAAATAAACAACATGAATTAATCGTTTATGTTCTTTAAATCTTATTCTATTTTATTATGATTTATTTAAACAATCATTAAAACACATAACACTGCAATAACCCAAGCATTTTGTGTAATAACGCCTTATAGTGTACAGCAGTCTTATGGATATGACATACGCCATACGCTAACGCTGTCATTGTAACCAAACCGCCTTATGTGAGAACTGTCACGTTCGCATGCAATCGGCTTGTTTTGACTTGTTCGCTCGCTCTCTCTCGCACATTGGTAAATTCAGTAGTAGCAGCATAGGGAGAACTAGTGTCAATAATAAATTCGACAATGACAAATTAAGACGGTTGTGTAGTTATTCTGGCACTTTGTTTTCATTTTTAATTTATAATTATATGCCTATTAACAATTGGATTGATTGGTTGCAAACACATACACAAACGAGCAAAGCAACAAAATATTGGATTTACCTGTAATTTGTGCGGCGTTGTTGTTTTGATTGGTGGTGTAGAACTTTGCGTAAAAAAGGGTACAACTAAAAAGTGTATATTTTTTTAAGTGATTTGATTACGAAACTTCTAGAGGGTAAGTGTGAGTGGCTAC
Organism: Musca vetustissima; assembly: GCF_032173495.1. Lineage (NCBI taxonomy): Eukaryota > Metazoa > Arthropoda > Insecta > Diptera > Muscidae > Musca > Musca vetustissima. Next base: position 194,999 of record NW_026886187.1, read on the forward strand.
CAAAAATATGATGTTTATTTTCACTTTCATTTGCTTGCTTTAAGAAGAAGATGCAGATTTTTTTTAGTAATACATGTATGTAATAGAAGAACATCAGCTGTTCACGTTTGGGAGGTGGAAAAACAAAGTCGTTACGATTTGCTTGCTGCTTATCACCTCCTCCTTCTCGAGGCCTAAACAACGTGACTGAAAAGAAAAAATTGTTGGTTTTTGGTTTCTATTTGTTTTTACTTTCTTTTGTTGCTACCCCGCGAGCCTGCCTGAATGCCTCTTTATTTAATTAACAATAAATAGAAAGAAATAAAAATCAAACGAACCCACAATCCGAAACAACATTGATGTGTATGCAGTTCGCCGCACGCCCTCAGCTATTTATATGATATACCACTTAAAAAAATTATGGTTCAGGGTTATGTGTAAATGAGTAGAAGATAGCATGCAAGTGCATGAAACCAATAATTGTAGTTGAACAGAAAAAAAATCCATATCTCAACGATTGTGGTAAGAAAGTGGTGATATGCCGGTTTTTTTGGGGACCGGTGTTTTTTTTGTCGATTATCTTATACCAATAAACATATTGATAAGATAATCTCTCTTTAGCTATATACACAGTCTATTGACGTATAATATATATAAGAACTACATGATTAATAATGATTTTCTTTTTTTTCATTTTGTAGACACCCGGTGTGAACAGTTTTGATTTTGTCGTTGTCGACCACACGGAAAAATATTGACATTAAAGTAGAAAGGAAAGAATTCCTGTGCATTCCGTATTAAAGACAAAGCAGCAACAGCAGTAGTAGTAAATATGGCATCTCATTATCGTACCGAAACTGTATTCGATTACAGCTGGAAACAGGTTGTACAAGCCTATTGGAATCGTTATCCAAATCCCGCAAGGTAAGTAACATCATGGCAGATTCAATTTGCGTTTTATTTTTCAAAGAGAACAAAGCATTTTTATTTTGGCAAACTTAGATGAAGACAAAGAAACTCCTCGCTGATATCAGAATATTTTTAACACGCTATAATAATAATAACTAACATTTTGAATTCTAACACGTAGGCCATTATGGGAGGAGGGAAGGGAACTCAGTTAGTTATAATTGTTTTTGTAAATTGTATAAATTAATGTTATTATGTTAATTTATTTCCCCTCTTATCCTTTTCAGTCATCATGTCCTAACAGAGGACACCATTTCGAGAGAAATACGGGATGGCAAATTATATTCACGGCGCATCTTGTCGAAAACCAACAGTGTCCCGAAATGGGGTGAACGTTTCTATAAAAATACTCCAGTGAAAATTATTGAAGATTCCGTCCTAGATCCCAAAACAAAGACATTGATAACATTTACCCGAAATATTGGCTTTAAGAAGATAATGGTATGTATATAACATGTATATATAGTTGAGTGTGTGTATTTCATATTTTATACCTATTTTAGTTTGTTTTGATTCATTTTTCATATTCGACTTTGGACCTACCACAAAACAAGCATGTGTAGAGATTATTGTTGTATACGCACTCACACACACATTCACATATTATTGTGTGGATTTTAGCTGTTAGCATTAGATCAACAATGCAGCCATAATTTCAATTGACAATAATTAGCAAAAACAAGCAAAAAGTAGTTCAACTGGTTATTGGGATGGCGTTAATTGTTTTGGAAATAAAATCAAAAAAAATACAAATTGAAACCATTCAGCGATACTCAAAATAACAAAAATCCATATGAGAGCTATGATATTTTCGGATTTCACGCCCAATTACAATGAGAAAATATCAAATACGTACAATTTAGGGTAAAAAATAATCCAAACTTCGAAATTTGGAAGATTCCCTTTTATTATTTGATAATTTTCGTTAGAAAGTTTTCTCAACCAATGAGAACACAAAGTACCAAATTACAGCAATTTCGATTATAAACTTCACTTCGGTTATAAACTCACTAAAAATACTCAAAATTTAGGATACCGTTATATGGGAGCTACCAGAAAGAGTGGTCCGATAAAGTTGACCAATATTGATAATAATTTTTACAGTCAATTAGATTAAAAAACTTGGCTAAAATGTAAGAATATCGAAATTTGGGAGGTTATGTTATATGGGCACTACCTTATAAAGTTGACCATTGTTGATAAGTACCAATTTACAAGCAAATCGGTTAATCGAAGAATATCAAAATTTGGTATGTTATGTTATATGGGGACTACCCTATAAAGTGGACCAATGTTGATAATTTTTGGTAGGGAGATTTTATAACCAATGAATATCCAAAGTACTAAATTACAGCCAATTTGGTTGAAAAACGCGGCTAAAATCTATGAATATCGAAATTTGGGAGGTTATGTTATATGGGGTCTAATATAAAAAGTGGAACAATGTTGATAATTTTTGGTAGAAATATTTGCTATCCAATGAGAACCCAACATACCAAATTACAGCCAATTCGATTGAAAAATGTGCCCAAAATCTACAAAATACCGAAATTTGTGAGGTTATGTTATATGGGACCTTTCTATAAATTTGACCAATACTGATCATTTTTCGTAGGGAGATTTCCTAACCATTGAGAAGCCATAATACCAAATTACAACGGGCAGTTCGGTTGAAAAACGTGCGCAAAATCTATGATGGCGACTACCCGAAAATTTGGGCGACTATTGATAATTTTTCGTAGGGAGATTTTTCTAAGCACTGAGAAACCATAATACCAAATTACAGCCTATTCTGTTGAAATGTTTCCCAGCAAACATTTCATATACGAAAATATTTCCCAGCGAACATTTCTTATGCGAAAATGCTTCCATGTATCCCAACGAATATTTTCTATATGAAAATGCTTTCTAGGGAACATTTTTCTATATGAAAATGCTTTCCAGGGAACATTTTCTATATGAATATGTTTCCCATCGAACATTTTCTTCTACGAAAATGTTTCCCAGCGAACATTTCATATGCGAAAATGTTTTCTAGCGAACATTTTCTATACAAGAATGTTTTCCAGCGAACATTTCTTATAAGAATATGTTTCCCGGCGAACTTTCTCATATGAAAGGGTTTTCCAGCCAACTTTTCTTATATGAAAATATTTCCCAGTAAACATTTTTTATACGAAAATGTTTCCATGTATCCCAGCGATCATTTTATATATGAAAATGCTTCCCAGCGAACATTTCTTATACGAAAATGTTTCCCAGCGAACATTTCTTTTGCGAAAATGTTTCCCAGCAAACATTTCTTATGTGAAAATGTTTCCCAGTAAATATTTCTTACAACAAAAATGTGTCCCAGTGAACATTTTTTATACGAAAATTTAATTTTTTCCATTTTAATTTTTTCCATTTCCCTATTTTTTGCAGAAAGTCGATGAAATCGTTGAATATTCCGAACAAAAAGATGGTCGCACCTTGGCAATACGACGAGCCTACATCAGTTCACAAGTATTTGGATTTTCGCGGGCAATTCGAGCATTCGGCATTGAACGTTTTAAATCGAATTGTCATAAGGCGGCTAGCGGCTTTAATTATGTTCTACAGCGAATGTTTCCAAATCAACAACATCATCATAATGCAATTGAATCATCAAAAAGTGTAGATCATCATCATCATCATGCCACACCGCCGGCTGGCACACAACAACAGCAGCAGCAACAACAAAATAAAACTGAAGCCATTAAAAAGGGAATATCGAACAGTTTGGAGTTTGTTAAAGGCCAGGCCAGTAAAGTTGCCCAAATGTTTTCGGTGAAAAATTGATGAACACAACACTCACAGACAGACATCATCGAAACATTACATCAATAATAGATTTTTGCAACAGCCATCAATTGTGGGAACGCACCTGGGAGATGATGATCACGATGGAAAAAAAGAATTTGGTGTGCAGATAGTACGGTTCAAATATTGACTCCATCATTGAATTGGATCGTCTCGTCATATAACTGTATCAAGCAATGACTATTGTATTACATGTAATATTAAGTAGTTTTGAAGAAGAAGGGGTCTTGAAGGATTTTTGTGAGGAGTTCTACAAATTCTTCTTATAATGAATGAAATGATGACTGCCTCTCTTTGAAATTCTATTTATCAATACGAAGATACAAAAGGAAATAGTGAACAAAAAGAGTTATTAGAATTCAAGAAGAATTTAATTTTGTTTTTGCTAAAATCAAAATTTAATTTTTTTCGAATTTTTCTGTTTTTTTTTTCTATCTTTCAATTATGGATTTTTTTTCAATATGTTGTTTCTAACACTGCACTGTATAGCTTTCAATCGAATAGTGCCACAGATTTTGGCAATTGTTTACTCCAGCCGAGATTTTCAATATTATTTTTGTGTGCAAAGAATCCGAATATATAGCATGTTTTGTTTGTTTGTTAGCTTAAAAAATTATCTTTCTCAATGCTTATCCGGTTTATTTTATTCAAAACAGAAGATAATGCATTTCATTCCAAAGATTTCTTTTAAATGACAAATTCAACAACACTTCCTTCCCCCGCACCCATCTTGATTTCCTTAATTGTTCTTCAAAGAAAAAATTTAGTAGAAGATACCAACCAACCTACCTACCCCCCACTTCCCTGTTTTCTGAGAGAGCCTTAAAGCTAAAAAAAATAATTAGTTTATATTTCTATTCTATCTATTTTAGTCATACGGAATAATCATGTTGTGTGTAATCTAAAAATATTTAATATATAGTTTCCTTTTTAAATAAGCTTGAAAATTTATGTTATTATTATTATTAGTGTGTATATTTTTTGATATATATAATAAGCGAAAATATTTTAATGAAATACAAAAAGTAATTATTGATATATCACATTTATTTGGATGTTTTTGATTTATACTGGTTTTAAAGATAAGGGGGAGGACAGTATCTGGAGAAATTATTGTGAGTACCTGTCATTTGGCCTAGCTCACGGTGGCTGAGCCATAGTCGGAATTATGCCCATCAGCACCGAAGTCCTGTATCAATCGATCAAATTTGTCAATGATTGTCACTTCAAAACCCTTGGCTAAATACCAATGTCTGTTTGCTTCGATTCTGACTGCTAAGACCTGAGATAAAGGATTTGTGGCTTAACTCCAAATTAGCAAAAATTATTACATTTTTTTAACAATTTTCCAGAGATAGGTATTTTTACCCTAATTTTACGGATGCTTGGGAAATACAGTAAAAAACGGAGGTATGTACCCTGATTTGTTTAAAAACGTCCCTAAAGGTCGAATAAGGGTAATTAAAAGTCCCCCACCAAACTTGTTCCAAATTTTACACTACTCCTTTGGATCAAAAGATATGAACCTTACCTTGTATAAAGAATCAGCTGGGAATTCGTTATATCCGTGTATTTCTCTCAGTTTATTCTCCTCGGATTTCTACAAATGATTTTGTCTACCTCCGTCGAAAGAGACCTCGAAGGAAATCTTCAAATGATCCGAAAAGGAACATTCATCAGATACTTTCCAATTGCTGATGACAGAGTCATGTAGATTTGAGAGGATTAAGTCAATGACCTCCTCTCTAGCCCTAATTATAAAGGTCGTATTGCTACCCCTATTATATATACGTAAATTATACCCCTATTATACAAAATCGAAAATAGACTCACCTCTTTTGTTAGTGTCCTTGGCGAGGATGATGTTGCAGGTGTTCGTCATTTCGTCGAGCATACTTCGGACACTAAGGTTTGCGGTCAATATGTCGAAGCGATGGTAAAGCTCATGGTTCATTCGACGTTGATCGGCCCATACATGTTTCGGAGAAATTTTCTCTCAAACACTCCAAAAGCTGCCTCATCCGTTTGCACAAGTACCTATGCTTCAAATCCATATAACAGCATGGGATGTATCAGCGTCTTGTAGAGTGTGAGTTTGGTCTGGCGAGAGGTTGCATTGTTTCTGAACTGCTTACATAGGCCATAGTAGCATCTGTTGGTCAACACTATTCTCCTCCGAATTTCAAAACTGGTGTCATTATTTTTATTTATGGCGGTACCGAGGTATATAAAATCGTTGACTACCTCGAAGTTATAGTTTTCAAGTTCCACCATTGGTCCAAGTCTAAAAGCCATCCTGCGCGTTGATACCATCAGCTTGGTCTTCTCGCCATTTACTGCCACCCCCACTTTGGCAGACTTCTACTCAATTTGTTCAAAGTTGGCTGTTACCGCAAGCAATGCTTGATCCATTATATCGATGCCATCGTCGTAGGCGTGTAACATGTGTTGTTTGGTGTACAGAGTGCCATTTCTGTTCACCTTGCCTCTCGTATGACCTTTTCCAGCGAGATGTTAAAAAGGTCACACGACAAACTGTCATCTTGTCTGAATCGTTCGGTATTGAAGGGCACCGAGAGGTCCCTTCCGACTTTAACCGTATTAATTTTGGGTGGATTGGGCTGTCGTATGCGGCTTTAGAGTCGACGAATAGGTTGTTGTTGTAGCAGCCCTATTGCTTTTACACAACGGGCTGAGGAGACAGACGTTGGCCGAGTAAGACTCGGGTCGTTTCGGATCGTAGACCCCTCTGTCGTCAAAACGCGACGAATAGATGGAATGTGTCGATGTGTTTTTCGTGGATCTTTTCCAGGATCTGGCGCAGAGTGAAAATCTGGTCAATGGTGGATTTGCTAGGTCTGAAGCCGCATTGGTAGTTTCCAATAATGTCATTGACCATTGGCTCCAGTCGTTCGCAAAGTACACTGGATAACACTTTATATTTGATGGAAAGGAGACTTATTCCTCTATACACATATCTTGTCTTGTCACCATTCTTGGGCACGGGACACAGAATGCAGAGGTTCTAATCATTGGACACACATTTAATTTAAAATTTTAACTGGCAATTCATGCACTCAATGTTGCCAACTTCTTTGCTACACCAAAAAAGTAACCGATTGCTAGCGGTAACCGCCAGGTGGTAAACGATATACGATTAAAGCGGGAAACCAATGTGTTATCGATAACACAAAAAGCATTTCTCTCGCATTTCAATGCTGTGCTTCTTCTTGGTGTGTTGTGCGGCGGCTTGGTTTTGTTAAGTTTTGCAAAAAGAAAGAAAAAAAGTGAAAAAATAAGTCAATACTTTATTGAAACATTGTTAAATTAATAATTATTTGTATTACTTAAAATTTTTGAAAGACTGTAAACAAAATGTCCAACGAAGAAGAAAAGGTTGAGGGGCCCGAGGCAACTGAAGAAAATTCGGTAAGATATTGGCATTTTCATTCCGCAGTCAGACAAACGCACACAATCACGCTAATATGGTGCTTGTTTGACCATACACAAAAAATGCAAAAGTGTATTGGCTGGCCAAGAAAAGGATGTTCGTTCCAGACATTGTAAAAAAATCATTGTTTTTTCTTTCCTTTCATTATAGAATGAAACAAATTCGGAAAAGACTTCATCCTCTGGCGAAAAAGAGGAGGGCTATGACAATAAAATTAAATCGGACAGTAGCAAACGTTTCGATTTCTTGCTAAAGCAAACGGAGATTTTCACACATTTTATGAGTAATAGCATCAAGAGTCCAACAAAGCCCAAAGGACGCCCGAAGAAAGCACCCAAGGATAAGGAAAAAGATGGTGGTTCTAATGCAGAGTAAGTACTACATGCGAATCGAATATCTATATATGTATGAGTGTGTGTTATTGTTTTTGTTTTTCTTTGCAGTCACCGCCATCGCAAAACCGAACAGGAAGAAGATGAAGAGCTGCTGGCTGAAGATACCCAAAAACAAGATATTTTCCGTTTTGAAGCCTCGCCGGCCTATATTAAATGTGGTGAACTGCGTGATTATCAAATTCGTGGTCTTAACTGGATGATATCGTTGCATGAGAATGGCATCAATGGCATTCTGGCCGATGAAATGGGTTTGGGTAAAACTTTACAAACCATTTCATTGTTGGGCTATTTGAAACATTTCAAGTGAGTAGATGAAATATTGTAATGTGTTACTTTTCTTGTATATAGTTGAGGTATTCGAAGAGTTCAATGTAATTCCTGACAGTTTCCCGCCAATGATATACGGCGTCAAATAACTTCCTGCAGAAATCAAATGTGATGCAAATGTTGTCTACTGTAGTAACAACATGTTGAGGAAATTATGTTTTACCCCCAGCCCTTTTCCCGCCAATGCTATGGCGCTATTTCTCGTTGGAGGTTTTAAAAATCGGTCCAAATTTACGCAATTCCTAATATATACTCATCTTTAGGATTTTTAATTACGATTATGGAAATTTTCATAACCCAAATGCTTGAAATCATTTTCTATATAGGTGTTATACTTAGAAACACTTTTTGAGTAGATTTGTAAATGTTCGGAGGTCCCGTTACAAGACACTTTTATTGTCCGATTTGGCCTAGAGCAAAAGTTGTAGAAATGTATAAAAATCGGTCCAGATTTCGAACAAATGATGTTTCAAGGATGCTACGTCTGTCCGATTGACATGCAATATTGCATAGCGTATTGAATTGAATCAAGGATGTGGTGTGTCAAGTTTCCTTTAAACCGGTTAAGATTTCGATATAGCTCCCCTTTAAATGTTCGTCCGATTTTGTGTAAATGTTGCCCCCAAAGGTACAGATTTTATCCGATTGTCATGAAAATTAGCGTAGCCTTCTGAATTATGTCTAGAATGACGTGTGCAAAGTTTAGTTCTAATCGGTTCAGATGCCATATATCAACGATTTCGCATAATGTATTCATAATAATTGGCAAAAAAAAAGGCTTTGTGTACATGTAAGAGTTTAAATAAATAAAAAATGGCATACTAAAGGCACAGATTTTGTTCGATTGTCATGAAATTTTGCATTTCCTACTGAAAGAAGTCTATAATGATGTGTGCAAAATTTGGTTCCAATCGGTTCAGATTTCGATATATAATTTTGTCCGAACTTATGTAAATGGTGCCCACAAAGGCAGAGATTTTGTTCCATTTGTAAGGAAATTTTTCACAACCCAATAGCCTACTGGATTAAGTCTAGAATGATGTGCTCCAAGTTTGCTTTAAATCGGTTAAGATTTTGATATAGCTCTCATTTAAATTTTCTTCCGGCAGTCATGAAATTTAGCATAACCTACTGAATGAAGTATATATATAACTTAGTTCCAATCGGTTCAGATTTTAGGCTCCCATATATTTGACACCAACGATTTCCGAAAGTCATTAATTGTTTCCAAGACAATTAAATTCAGTCTAGTGAGACGTGATTCAAGATTGGTTCAATTCGATCCGAATTTTGATATAGCTCCGATAAATAATTTCCTCCCAACGACCGAACCGAATTGAGCCTAGAATGAACTATGTCAAGTTTGGCATATATTGGATCTACATTTAACTACCATAGAGCATCCGCTATTTGAATTTCTGACCCTCTATAAAATTTATATGGATAATAGTATAGGGTACCTTATAGCCTGAACCTTTTTTCCGTGTATCAAAATTCTTTAGCTATAATTTTTATTAATTAAAAATGTTCTGTTCCATTACAGAAATCAAGCGGGTCCCCACATTGTCATTGTACCCAAATCAACATTACAAAATTGGGTTAATGAATTCCAAAAATGGTGTCCCTCTTTGAGAGCTGTTTGCCTTATTGGTGACCAGGAGGCACGTAATACATTTATACGCGATGTCCTGCTACCCGGCGAATGGGACGTCTGTGTAACCTCCTACGAAATGTGTATTCGTGAAAAGTCGGTATTTAAAAAATTCAATTGGCGTTATATGGTCATCGATGAGGCTCATCGTATTAAAAATGAAAAGTCGAAACTTTCGGAAATTTTAAGAGAATTTAAGACAACAAATCGTCTTCTGATTACCGGTACACCATTACAAAATAATCTCCATGAATTGTGGGCTCTATTGAATTTCTTGCTGCCTGATGTTTTCAATTCCTCCGAAGATTTCGATGAATGGTTTAATACCAATTCATGTTTGGGAGATGATGCTTTGGTCCAGAGATTGCATGCAGTGTTAAAACCTTTCTTGCTGCGTCGTTTGAAGTCAGAGGTAGAGAAACGTTTGAAACCGAAGAAAGAAATCAAAATCTTTGTGGGTCTATCGAAAATGCAAAGAGAATGGTACACCAAGGTATTGATGAAGGATATTGATATTGTCAACGGGGCCGGTAAAGTGGAGAAAATGCGTTTGCAAAATATTTTGATGCAATTGCGTAAATGTACCAATCACCCCTATTTGTTTGATGGTGCCGAACCTGGACCACCCTATACCACTGATACACATTTGGTTTATAATTCAGGAAAAATGGTTATACTCGACAAGCTGTTGCCCAAATTGCAAGCCCAAGGTTCCAGGGTATTGATTTTCTCACAAATGACACGTATGTTGGATATTTTGGAGGATTATTGTTTGTGGCGTAGCTATCAATACTGCCGCTTGGATGGTCAGACACCCCATGAGGATCGTAATCGTCAAATTCAAGAATACAATGCCGAAAATTCCAGCAAATTTATTTTCATGTTGTCCACCCGTGCCGGTGGTTTGGGTATTAATTTAGCCACTGCCGATGTTGTTATTATCTACGATTCCGATTGGAATCCTCAAATGGATTTGCAGGCTATGGATCGTGCCCATCGTATTGGTCAAAAGAAGCAGGTGCGCGTGTTCCGTTTCATTACCGAAAACACAGTGGAGGAGAAAATCGTTGAGAGGGCGGAGATAAAATTGCGTTTGGATAAAATGGTTATACAACAAGGACGTTTGACCAACAATACGGGCAATCAGTTGAACAAAGATGAAATGTTGAATATTATTCGTTTCGGAGCCAATCATGTTTTCGCCTCAAAGGATTCGGAATTGACCGATGAAGATATTGATACGATTTTGGAGAGAGGTGAAGCCAAAACAATGGAGGAGAAAGCAAAATACGATTCGTTGGGTGAAAGCTCATTGCGCACATTCACCATGGACACAAATGCGGAAGGAGCCTCATCATCGGTATATCAATTTGAGGGTGAAGATTATCGTGAGAAACAAAAATTGAATGCTTTGGGTAATTGGATTGAGCCACCGAAGCGTGAACGTAAAGCCAACTATGCTGTGGATGCCTATTTCCGTGAGGCTTTGCGAGTATCTGAACCCAAGGCGCCCAAGGCTCCACGTCCGCCCAAGCAACCTATTGTGCAAGATTTCCAATTCTTTCCTCCACGTCTCTTTGAGATACTCGATCAGGAAATATATTATTTCCGTAAGACGGTGGGCTATAAGGTTCCGAAAAATCCGGAACTGGGTTCCGAAGCCACAAAGGTACAACGTGAAGAGCAGCGGAAAATCGATGAGGCTGAACCCTTAACCGAGGAGGAATTGGCTGAAAAGGAGTACTTGCTGACATTGGGTTTTACCAATTGGAGTAAAAGGGATTTTAATCAATTCATTAAGGCCAATGAGAAATATGGTCGTGATGATATCGAAAACATAGCCAAGGATGTTGAGGGTAAAACACCGGAAGAGGTTATTGAATATAATGCGGCATTTTGGGAGCGGTGTCATGAACTGCAGGATATTGAGAGGATAATGGCACAAATTGAAAGGGGTGAGGGTAAAATTCAAAGGCGTCTCTCGATTAAAAAGGCCTTGGATCAGAAGGTAGGGCGATCTTAAAAAAATAATAATAAAAAAAATATATTAATTTCAATTATTTACAGATGTCACGTTACCGTGCCCCTTTCCATCAACTGCGTCTGCAGTATGGCAATAATAAGGGTAAAAATTATACCGAAATTGAGGATCGGTTTTTGGTGTGCATGCTACACAAATTAGGTTTTGATAAGGAAAATGTCTATGAAGAACTAAGAGCGGCAATAAGGTAAGAACAATTCATAACAAATTTATTTATTTGGGCCCCATTAATTAAATCGTTTTTTATATCTTTTCCAGAGCCTCACCACAATTCCGTTTCAATTGGTTTATCAAATCCCGTACCGCCTTGGAATTGCAAAGGCGTTGCAATACCCTTATCACCCTAATCGAACGTGAAAATCTAGAATTGGAGGAAAAAGAACGTCAAGAGAAAAAGAAAAAGGTTACCAAAAATTCGAATACATCCGCCACAGCGCCACCGGCTAAGGCCAATCAAAAACGCAAATCTGAGGTGGTGGCCGCCGAGAAAAATGCGAAGAAAAAGAAAAAGTAAACATCCTGATGATGTGCATGTGACTTCCTCCTCTATATATTTACTTTACACCTAAGCTAAGATATTAAACAGAGATTAATTTTAGAAAACATTCTCTTTTATGATTCGTTTCTTTATGCATTAACATATTTCCTTAATATTCTAATATGTTTTTCAATTATGTTTTCCACATTTTTCTTGATCCTCTTCTTGAAAGATGTTATATTTTTGGGACATTTTTTACAGAACATATACATACCATAATTATTTGCTTAAGTTCTTTTTACTTTTAAATTCTAAGTTTCGTTTTCAAAATCGAAATTGTAAAAAAACAAAACAAACAAAACCTAATTGAACAAAATTACATTTAAATCTTGTTTCAAATTCCATTGCGTGTTAAATATTTTCAAGACTTATTTTTAATCAGGCAGCAAAAATTACAAATTTTCATTGGAACATCCAACATCCAGAAACTATGAAGCATATTTCTTTGTGACACGGTATTATAGTTGTAGTAACGTGTATAACCTTAATATTTAAAATAAAAATAAAGACAAAAAATATTTAAAAACAAAAGGTTTGTTTAATTTTATAATATACTTAGGTTAGGTTTGGGGATGTGCAATCAGGGAAGAGAAGAAGGGGCACATAAAGAGAGATGAGAAGCTTACAAGAAAATGTAAGAAGGTAAGTTTAAAATGCTATCGATGACTATAGAGATCGGACAGAAAATATATTACGCGTGCCAATGTTGCACTTTCCTAACCACTTTAGGTTTCTAATGATCCTGTAGATTAGAGCAGGTTCCGTTGTTGAGAAGAAACAACTAAGACCCGGTGAAAAGTGAGCACCCACTAGTCTAGAGCTGGGCAGCGACACAGAAGATGTTCTTTTGGTAGACAGAATCGGCAAAATAGAACTTGACACATTGTGCCAAAATTCATAGGCTCTTTCGTCGAAGAACGCCTCAAAGTTTTGATAAAGATGTCACATGAATGGTTTGATTGCTAGATCTGTTGATTTATATCCTCGTCTAGCTAATTCGTCTGCTCTTTCATTATCAATGATATCACGGTATCCTGGTACCCAACACAGCCGATAGCTGTAAGTAAGATCTTTCAAAACTGTTCTACACATGAGAACGGCCTTAGATTTGATGTAGCAGGATTTGATGGCTTTAAGAGCCGCTTGACTATCGACAAAGATAGACTTCTGCATCCAGTCTTTTTTATCAATTCTGCTGCCTTCCAAATCGCGAAGATTTCAGATTGGAAAACAACAGTTGCTATACAGTTTGTAGCTAAGCTCAAGGCCTAGCCAGCCCCTGTACCTTCTTCCAACTTGGATCCATCTGTATAGAAAGTCAGTCAATCGTCTCTACTAGGAATAACGACATCTACATCAGGACTGGAGATATGTAGTCGCTTAGTTTTACGCGTTGGTCCAATGTCATACCTGGTTCGATCAAGATACAACCATGCCCAAAGATGGTTTCAACCCCCAACTTTTTCCAATGGAATTCTTGCATGCATAGAGTGCAATCAGCCCTCTCTTCGAACGTTCCCGTTCCATCGTAATTGACAGTCCAGTATTGTGCCAAAGTATTTTGCTTCGGAGATAGATGAAGCTGCACTCCAACCACTGTTGGTGGACCAAAGACGCCGAGCGTACGCTACCTAGTGAACACTACCAGTTCCGTCTTCGTTGGATTTACTCCAAGGCCGCTCGCCCTGGCCCAGTGTCAGTAAGTCTCTTTGCATAAGCTCCGAGATTGTTGACGAAAAATTTCCGGAAATCAGTATCACCACTTTGATACCTTTTCCGTCCAGATCAATTAGGTAAGTTCTCTTATTAATTTAAACGGAATTACCACTTTCTTTGTGGCGGAAACAGACACCTGTTTACAAATGTTGTTACTTTATAATTATCTGTTCCCAGTATATAAAATACATACGTTACGTTATACACTAATTAACAGCAACTTTAACGTTATCGATAACAAGCGTTATAAATGAACAGATATGCTGACCAAAAAATTAAACTCTAATAAAAAAACTCTTAAATTGTTAATACTTTAATACAAATAAAGAAATATATTTCTAAATCAAATTTAAATATTAATTTCCCTTTTGAACTAAATTTTCCTAATTAATTTTATTTGATTAATCGGTGCAGCAACAAGTATCGACTACTCGAATGCATTACGGCAACAACACTAACCGCATAAATTTGTTAAGAGAGAAAGAGAGTCAGAGAGCGTGAAAGGCATCAAATATCAAAAGGTAGTTTTTGTTTTTTTGTTTTGTTACAAACAAAAGCAAATATTTTTCCAAAGAAATAAATAAAAACTATTAAAATAAAATGTTATATTATAAAAAAAAATAACTTATTGTTATTATTGTGTATATTTTGTTGATCGCCAATACATTCAAGTCTATAAAAAAAATAACACGGCTGATTTCAATGTTCCGGGCATGCAAATGATTTGCACAATCAAATCAAAACAAGACAATTGAATGTAAGCAGAAAGTAAACGAGACTATACATAAACGAAACGATTCAGGTATTTTATAATTAATTATTTAAATGAGATATATATGTTTAATATTTGATATTATTATTTTTTTACTGTGAATTTTATTTTAGTATAAATTAATATATATTAATTGCCTTTGGAACATCTATTTTAAATGGCAAATTTTGGTTCAAAAGCCAGACTTCATTTTATGATAATTAAATACAAAGAGCATTGGTAACTATGGCAATCAAGTAGAGAATAATTACGGTTTGTTAATTAAATGTTTTCGAAATTTTTATAAGTGTTTTTTATTATTTTATATGCTACGGTAGGCCCGAAAACACGTAAAATTGTTAACATTTATAATGAAATGGATTACAAAGGATAACAGGGAGCCGAATTCAGTCTTCTTCACTGACTGTCAAATTTATTGTTTTGAGAATAAATAACCAAAACAAAATATTCGTGTACAGTCATATCAATACGTTTTTTTTAAATATGTTTTGAGTTTTTATAATGTCCTGGTTGGTATTTCGCGATTAAAAAGTTTACAGCAAGAGAAGACTATGGCAAGAATTCGCCTACCGGTTAACTTTATGAATATGATATCATGCATTTTTTCAAGCTTAATTTTTAATTGAAATCTCTTCTATTTTTTCCAGAAAATAAATACCTAACCTCTAAACACAATGTGCGACAACGAAGTAAGTAATGATTTAAATTAAATTATTTTAGTTTTTCTCAAAAAATAAATTTCTCTCTCTGCATCATTAATATCAGATAATAACAGAGAGTAACAGTACTTCCGATATATCAATTGAAGATCCCAATTTCAAATCCATAAAATCGAAATTAAAAAATGGTGAATATCAATTAAGTCGAAAACGTGGCAATTCACCGGTGTGGGCTATATTTGGAAAAATTCAAAATCACCTGGGGGAGGAGTTATTTTCGAATTTTGTTGCTTGTCGATCGTGTCACGATGTTTTTAAATACAATGCAAAGACCATATCCGATTTGGTACTACATAAATGTAAACGAAGGAAATCATCAAAAGAATCCCGAGGTGGTGTTGAGCCAGAACTCGCAAATTCTGCATCACCTGTTGTGGGTGATAATGAGGTGAGTAGAACATGAAATATTTTGAAAATTATTAATTATGAATAAAATTTAAATATGTTTCCTTTTTTTTTAGTTAACACCTTCAAAACAATTTTGCAGTTTCTCTACGATTGGTATGAAAATCAGCAAGGGTGAATTTAAAATCACAAACATAAAAGGCCGCAGTAATGTTTGGAATATCTTTGGCAAAATTGCAAATCATTTGAATGAAGATATATATCCGGATATTGTGGCATGTCGTATTTGTTATAAAATTTATAAATACAATGGTAGATCAACAACAAATTTATTGAAACATAAATGTTTACTTAACAATTCTGGCGTGGAGAATACAAGCTCAAATAAAATAGATGAAATCTCCGACGAGGATGATGATGGTGATGTCAATGAAATTAAAAGTGAAATTGAAATAGTGGAGAATTCTTCACGTAATTTGGATGCTGTCGATATTGCATCATCAAGTGAAATGGAATTTATCAAATCGGAAAGTGAAATAAAGGAAAATTCATTTGTCACCCACGGTGTTGGGAAATCGATGATACAAAATGAAAACCATACTGATGAAGATAATGCAGAGGTGAGTAGATTATATTTTATATATTATGAATCCATATCCTTACCCTTGTTGCTTTAGACTTTGGGCCAAATTGGTTTTAGAACATTTTATGTATAGCGCATGTCATGTGGACCATTACCAAATTTTAGATTATAGAATTGAAATCCTCAGGATATAAATCGGGGTATTATTTTCTATCTAATGAGATACCAAAATATGAAATACCTGCCAATTTGATTGAAAAACTTGTCAAATATACCGAAAATCGGAGCTAACGATATACGATGGTTATATCCAAATTTCGTCCAATATTTAGTATTTTTGGTTCGAAGGTTTGTCACTCAATGATAACACAAAACCTCAAATTTCGACCAATTTGGTTGGAAAATTTGTCCGCAATCATTAAAAAGGAAAATTTTAAGGGCACTTTCACAAGAGGACCATACCTAAAGATGGTCCAATATTTATAATTTTTGATAGGGAGATTTTCTACTCAATGAGAACCCAAAATACCAAATTATAGCCAATTCGGTGTGAAAACGTGTGCATAATCCTCATAATAGGGAAAATCGGAGATATTGCTGGGTGGGGGACAGACCTAAATGTGGATCGATATTAATATTTTTTGGTGGAAAGATTTCCCACCTTTTAAGAAACCAAAATATGAAATTGCAACTAATTCGGTGATAAAACGTGTCCAAAATCATAAAAATCCTGAAAATCGGGGCTATCGTTGTGTGGGGACCAGACCTAAATATGAACCGATATTAATATTTTTTCGTGGAATGATTTCTCACCTTGTAAGTAACAAAAATACCAAATTACAGTCAATTCGGCCGGAAAACGTGTCCCAAATCCTCAAAATGCGGAAAATCGGAGGTATTGCTGGGTGGGGGCCAGACATAAAAGTCGGCCGATATTAATAATTTTTGTTGGAAAAATGTCTCACCTAGTAATAAGCCAAAATATCAAATTACAGCCAATTCGGTTGAGATGTGTCCAAAACCTTCAAAATATCGAAAATCGGAGGAATCGTTCTATGGGAGCTATACCAAAAAATGGAAGATAGTGAAACTTTTAGGTATGTCACCCTAAGAGAACCCATGATATCAAATTACTAAATGTGGACCGATATTAATAATTTTTCGTGGAAAGATTTATTGCATATTAAAAAGCCAAAATATCACATTACAGCCAATTCTGTGTTGAAATGTGTGAAATATCTTCAAAATATCGAAAATCGGAGGTATCGTTCTATGGGAGCTATACCTAAAAAATGGACGATATTGGAACTTTCTGAAAATCGGGGCTATCGTTATTTGGGGGCCAGATCTAAATGTGGACCGATATTGAAACTTTTTGGTAAGGAGATTTATTAGCATATAAGAAACCAAAATTTCAATTTACAGCCAATTCGGTGGGGAAACGTGTCAAAAATCTTCAAAATTTCGAAAATCGGAGGTATCGTTCAATGGGAGCTATAGCTAAAAAATGGACGATATTGAAACTTTTTGGTATGAGAACTCAAGATATCATATTATAGGCTATTCGATTGGAAAATGAGTGCAAAATCCTCAAAATATCCAAAATCGGGGCTATCGTTGTGTGGGGGCCAGACCTAAATGTGGACCGATATTAATAATTTTTGGTGGAGAGATTTCTAACCTAGTAAAAAGCCAAAAAAATCAATTTACAGCCAATTCGATGGGAAAATGAGTGTCAAATCCTCAAAATATCCAAAATCGGGGGTATCGTTGTGTGGGGGCTTACCTAATAAGAACACAAAATATTAAATTTGAGCCAAATTTTTTCCAAAAGCCACAAAAAGTTGCTGGAGTTTTTTTTTTAATTTTTAAAAGGTCTCCAAAATTTTAGATTTTGGAGGCTTTAAAATTTTTTTCAAAGAAAATAAATGTTGAAAATATTTTCTTTTTGCCAGACAATGGACGATGGCGACGCCAGTGAAAACAATGCCGAGTATGTAATTGATGGTGGCCAATATTCGGCAATCAAGTGTAAAATACTTAATGGCGAGTGGAAAATAGTCCCCAAATCAGGACGCAGTAATGTTTGGACATTATTTTATAAAATTGAAAATGAACTGGGTAAAGATGTGTATCCCGATCTCGTAATATGTCGACTATGTTATAAAATTTACAAGAGCAACAAGAAATCAACATCGAATCTGGTTAAACATAAATGTTACATGGAAATGGAGGAGAATGCAGCCAAGGAAAAAATGGCTGGGTCGTCAGTTGGTGAATTGGATATATCACTGGCTACTGGTGCTGCTGCTCCTGCAGATGATGATGCTAATAATGTAAGTGAATAATTTTGAAAAACAAAAACAACAACAACAAATATTTAAATATTTAATTAATTACTTTTTCCAATTAGCAAACGATTTCAAGTCCCACCAACCATGTCACGACGGAAACCAACAACGACAGCAGTGTGTCAGCGATAAAAGACAAACTTCTCAATGGTGAATATCAAATAGTTGGCAAAGAAGGACGCAGCAATGTTTGGAATGTATTTGGCAAAATTCAAAATCAATTGCAACAAGATGTGTCGCCAAATCTGGTGGCATGTCGTGTTTGTAATGGTATTTTCAAATTTAATTGTCGAACAACATCGAGTTTAGTCAGACATAAATGTTATTTGCAACATGTGTCGTCGTCGGACGACCAAGAAACACTTCGAATTGATGTTGCCGATGATTACAAAGAAACAGCTGTACGGATTTTTACCGAATGGTTTGTAGAAAATTGCCGACCGATGGAAATTGTCGAAGATTCGGGATTTCGCAAATTGATGGAATTTTTTATATATATTGGAGCAAAATATGGTAAACATGTGAATATCGATAGTATTTTACCCACACCGACAACAATACGCGAAACAATAAATGGTATATTTCCGGCATGTTTCGAACACATTACATCGGAAATATCATCGATTCGTGATAATGGTTTTGGTTTAACGGCTGGCATTTGGACTGATACCCACCTGAAAATGTCATTTTTAATATTAAATATACACTATATATGGAGTGGAAGTATTTTTAATCGACTGTTGGGAATCCAGGCAATAGAAGGGGACACATGTTCAGGTAAGTGGAATATTTAATAATAATAATAAAAATAAAATAAGGATATTTAAATTTGTCATAAATAATAACATGTGAGGAGGCACAAGGGTGTCAGACCTGCGAAATTAGTTGCTATAATGATTATAATCGCTACCAAAAATTATCAATATTGGTCCAATTTAAGGTATAGTCCACATTCAACATAACCTCAAAATATTCCTTTATTGTGGATTTTGTACTCTTTTTTGCTCCCGAATTGTCTGTAATTTGGTATTCTGGGATCTCATTGAGTAGATATTCTCCCTACCAAAAATTATTTATATTGGTCCAACTTTTGACATAGCCCCCATACAAGGGTACCCTCTAAAATTTCCCATTTTGGAAGATTTTCGACCAATTTTCCAAGCGGATTGGGCGTAATACATGTTAAGATTGAAATAAATAAATAATTTGATATTTTGATTGGGTAGCAAATCTGCCTACAAAAAATAATTCATGTTGGTCCACTTTTAGGTACAGTCGCCTTATAACGTAACCTCAAATTTTCCGATTTTTGAGAATTTTGAACATGTTTTCCAATCAAATTGGCTGTAATTTGGTATTTTGGGATCTCATTGGGTGCATAATCTTCCAACCAAAAATTATCAATATTGACCCAACTTTTAGCATAGCTCCCAAATAATGGTACTCTAAAATTTCCGATTTTTGAGGATTTCAGACACATTTTCCAATGGAATTGGCTGTAATTTGGTATTTTGCGTTCTGAGTGGGTAACAAATCTCCTTACCAAAAATTATCAATATTGAGTCTCTTTTAGGTGTAGTCCTCATATAAGGGTACACCAAAATTTTCGATTTTTTAAAATTTAAGCACGTTTACCAATCGAACAGGCTATAATTTGGTATTTTGAGTTAATTGTGGAAGGGAAATCTCCCTACCAAAAATTATAAATATTGGTCCAAGTTTTGGCATGGCCCCCAAACAACGGTACCCTAAAAATTCAGATTTTTTAGGATTTTCGAAAAATTTTCCAAGTGATTTGGCTGTAATTTGGTATTAATATTGGTCCTCTTTTTGGTACAGTTGCCATATAACATAACCTCAAAATTTCCGGTTTTTGAGGATTTTGTGACACTTTTTGCTACCGAATTGGCTGAAATTTGATAGTATGTTTGTTTTTCCTAATTTCAGATGAAAAAATATTGCAAACAACCAAAAATGTACTCAGCAAATTCAATTGTGATCTCGAGAATAATGCCATCGTTGTAACCGGTAATGAAACGAATCTGAAAAATACATTTGCCGCTGGTAGCCGTCACAATATCGTTTGTATTTCGGAATTAATTCAAGACTCGATACAAAAGGCATTTCTTAACACCCCCACAGTTGTAGCTCTATATAAACGTTGTATAGAACTTTTAAGTATTAATAAAACATTGCAGAATAGTTTTATCGAAGAGGGGACATCTTCAACTAACAGGAGAGAAATCTATAAAGTTTTCAATTGTATTGTTAAAAATTGGCAAAGCATTTTGGAAGAAAAAGAGGACAAAGAAAAAGAAGAAATCGGTTTTTATGAAATCGAAGATATTGTCAATCTACTGCAACCATTTGAAGATGCTGTTCAAGATTTACAGGCTGACACGACGAAGCCCACACTTCATTTGGTTATTGTTTACATACATCGTCTGCGGAAGTTGTGTGCCCACAAACCCAATGACTTGGAGATTACAAAACAACTAAAAACGAACATTTTAAAAATTTTTGATGAAACAATTATGCCAAGCTTGGGTATAATTCACAAAATTGCCCTATTTCTATTTCCACCGGCCAATAAGCTGATACAATACGATGCCACCGATCGACAATATATTAAATCGAAATGTAAACAACTAATGAAAACATATCTTACCAATTCGTCGACACTGAGTAAAGATGAGGAGGAGGAGGACGAGAATGACAAACATGATGCAGCAGCAGCAGCGTCGAAAACAAATGATTTATTTTCCGATTTTATTGCAGAACCCGAAACTAGTAAAACAATAAATTCTATTGATCATGAAATTGAAATGTATGAAAATACAACAATTAAATATAAAGATGATTTTAATGTTCTGCAATGGTGGTATCGAAATAAAAATACATTCCCCTTGTTATACAAGACAAGTTGTAGAGTTTTAGCCACACCGGCTAGTAGCACCTATTGCAAGGATAAGATTACCTTAGTTCGTAATTTAATAACCGATAAAAAATACAATATATATTCCAAGTCGATGTCGTCAATCAATAAAATCATGTTTCTTCATAGTAATTTGGAAAATTTTGATTTGGAAGTATTTTTTGCGTGAAATGAAAATTAAAAAAACAACAACTGAATAAAATATGATAAATATTTATATAAATATAAGATCCACATAAATTATTATTGCATTATTTGAATTTTTTACAAATTTCATTTTAACAAATTGCAAACAAGATAATAAATTCTGAAATATTATTATTATTTTTTTTGAAATTAATTAAAAAAAAAACTTTGTTAAGAAAACCATTTTTTAGTTATTCTTGACATTTGGAGCTATGCTTTTCCTCTGAGCTTTTATATTTATTTTATATTTGACAGAAGAAGCCACTACCTACAGAGTTGCTTTTTTGTTATACACAAACTTGAGGCGTTTTTTCCAATACATTGTTTTATTGGTCCATGATAACACAGAAAATAATAGAGAAGAATCGGCAACTTTTGGATGAAAAGATCGAATAACTAATTTAGAATACAATTTAATCACATCAAATAATAAAAAGCTGTTTCCCAAGCCCTATATGTTGCTATATATTTAAAATTTTTGTAATAAGTTTGTTAATAAAATTTTATTACATTTGGTCTTTTGTAGTACTCCAATAATATACTAATTTTTAATATTTTCTTCGATATCATAAAGGAAAAAAAATTGGATCTTGACACGTTGCAGCTAGGTTCGTTGTGCCAAAGTTCATAGGCCCTTTCGTGGTTTGTTGAGTCATCAATTGCTAGATCTGTGGATTGAGATCCTCGTCTAGCTAATTCGTATGGTCTTTCATTACCCAAGATGTCAAAGTGTCCTGGTGCCCAACAAAACCGATAGCTGGAATTTCTTCCAAAGCTGCTCTACACTTCAGAACGGCCTCAGATTTGATATAACTAGATGTGATGGCTTTAAGAGCCGCTTGACTATCCACGAAGATAGTCACCGGTTCAACGACCTCTGCATCCAGACTTTTTATCAATTCCGCTGCCTTCCAAATCGCGAAGATTTCAGCTTGGAAAACAGTTGCAATCCAGCTTGTAGGTTAACTCAAGACCTAGCCAATCCAAAACAATCTGTGGCAGTTGTTTTTATTTATTTAAACATAACAAGCCATAATTAAGTGCTGTATTTTTCCTTCATTGTTAAAAAAAATAAATTTTTATACGGTCAAAGGTTCTGGAACAGAGTAACATTTTTTTAATTTTTTCTTGACGCCATCTATTTTTATTTCCAAAACAATCAGTTGAATTTGTTTTTATTTATTTCGACATAACAAGCCATACTTAAGTGCTGTATTTCTCCTTTATTATTAAAAAATGTTTTTCGTTTCTTTACTTATCCAGTAAATATTAATCAGTAATATTACGCAGATGGATTTCATTTTGACAAGAAAAAAATAAAAAACAATTAACTTCTAGTAAAAATTAGTAAAGAAAACATATATGGATATTCCCTTCAAAAATTTTTTGATATTCCCTTTAGATTTATATTTAATTAATTTTAAGAATTTTCTATACATTTTTAATTATTATTTAATTCATTTCTATACATTTTAACAAAAATAGTACTTAAGTATCTTAATTTTTATTATAACAATCTATTTTTTTATTTTCAACGATATTACATTTTCAATTATCGAATATTGTTATCGATTACCAAGTACTTGCAAACATGACAACCCCAACTTTTGCGGCAAATGTCATTTGCCAAAAGGGGGCCAATCATCAGCAAAATATAAAAAGTGTGTTGCTGGGCTATTTTTTTGTTATTTTTATGTGTAAGTTTATTAATTATAAATAAAAATTAAAATAGAAACAATTACATATAAACACAAACATAAGAACATAACGTGTAAACTCTTGTATGAAGTGATAACAAGTGTCAAATATATGCTCTCTCGCTCCAATCGCGACCATGAAGGGACATTGATGAACAAATAACTGAAATTAAATGAAATATTTATTGAAAAATAAACAAGGACATAAGTGTAATATAATAAAATAAAGTATATTTTTATTAAATATATAATATTTAAGTTTTCCAATTCAGAAACAGAAGGTTTCTTTCACATTCACAACTTTCCCAGTGGTTGGCTCTCTTACTTAACAGCAAAACAATATTAGGGTGCCTTACATGCATTTACGGGGAATATCATTCACTTTTAAATCTGGTAGGCAAACAAGTAAAGTTCCATTTTTTAATCCCCTTTTTTCTCTTTCAGAATAAAATAGCCTCTGCCACACCATGTTCACATTTGTCCGAAATCATTGGAAAAAATTGGCCTTTGCCTCTGTACCTTTGGGCTATGGCGGCAATTATTTATGGACCGAACATCAAATATCAAGTCATATGCAAGAAGTTTGTCGAAATCTACCCGAATCGACATCAAAAATACCACAACGCGCCTTGGTGGTAATAAATCCCGTGGCCAATGATAAGGCGTGTGAGAAAACCTTTCGCAAATATTGTGAACCCATCTTGCATTTAGCCGGTTATTCTGTGGAAATATTAAAAACCAAAGAAATTGGCCATGCCAAAACCTTAATTGAATCCTTACCCAATTTACCTGATGTTTTGGTTATTGCCGGTGGTGATGGCACCTCCTCCGAAGTGGTAACCGGTCTACTGCGCCGCAAAGATGATCCTTGTCCAATATTGCTACTGCCCTTGGGTGAACGTAATGAAACTGTGTCTGCATTTTTACCCGTCGATTCGAAAAAGAAAGTTGAATATGTCAAATGTTTGTCGGCCTGTGTGTTGTCGTTGCTACAGGAACGTTTACGCTATCGCAATGTTCTGAAATATGAAGTTTTACCCGATGAAAATGATCCAGAACCCCATCGACCCATCTACGGGTTGCAAAAGTTTTCATGGGGCCTGTTGCGTGACATTGAAGCTAAAAAAGATAAATATTGGTATTTTGGTTTTCTAAGACATCATGCTGCCGCCTTGGCCACTAGCTTTACCAATGAAATGTCACACAGCATTAAAGCCAATCTAACGTGTACACCACCCTGTCCGGGTTGTACAAAATGTGCTGAAACCAAGACACATACCCAACGTGTATTCAAAAAACTGTTTGTATCGAAACCCTCGACGCCCATGGCAACAACGGTGGTCAATGATAGATGTGGCGAAAAAGAGGAGCATACCGTTGAGGCCAAACAAATGGATATTGTGTGGAAACAAAATGGTCAATCGTTTGCCGAATTAAATACTGAAATTATTGAAACCATATCGGCGGGAATTGATTTCATTACCAACATTAAAAAGAAAATGGAACCTAGTCTATTGCTGAAGAGTCGAACAATTGAATTACAACCCAAAGAATTCGATATGGCCACCTATACCATTGATGGTGAGGAATATGATGCACGGGCTGTTAAGATTACCCTGCTGCCTAATCGTATTAAGTCGTACAGTTAAATATATAAATGCAAATGGTTTTGTTAAATATTTGAGAAGGAAAAAATGAAAATGTTGTAAATATACATAATTAAAAAAAAATATGTAAAGGTGTCTATTTCAATATTTAATATTGATAATATTTCAATATTTAATATTAATATATTCAATATTTGTTTTTAACGACGATATCAAAAATATACACAATAGGGAAGACTTTTTTAAAAATGGTTTTTCATGAATCAATATAGGCGTGAATTTTTTTAGGGAATATGTTTTAAGGGTCAACACATGCGTGGATTTCTAAAATTTTTTTTCAAAGGTCAACATAGGCGTGATTTTTTTAAAAAATATTTTTAGGCCCAAGAAAGGCGTGGATTTTAATAATAAGGCCCAATTAAGCCGTGAATATTTTTCAAATAATTTTTAAGGCCCAATTAAGCCGTGAATATTTTTCAAATAATTTTAAGGCCCAGCTAAGGCGTGGATTTTATAAAAAATCATGTTTAAGGTCCAGCTAAGGCCTGGATTTTATAAAAAATCATGTTTAAAGTCCAGCTAAGGCCTGGATTTTATAAAAAATCATGTTTAAAGTCCAGCTAAGGCCTGGATTTTATAAAAAATAATTCTTAAGACCAATAGATGGCGCTGACAAGAAGTGTTTGCCAGTGCTACCTAATTTAGAGAAAATCATCTAATTTTTAGATTCTTAATAACTTTTGAATGCGTAATGATACAGAAATAATTCGCTTGGAACATACACTATGAAGTATTCCTTGACAGAGTTGCCATGTTAACAGAAAAAATATAATACATTGCTAGTCATTAAAAAATAAAATATTATGAAGGATAATTTGGAAGCCAATAAATACCAGTTTCATATAAATATTCAGCAAGTTTTCAGATTTTATTTATTTAACAAGAAAGTATACGACTGTACCTTTTATATGACACCAATTTTATTTTAATATCTGCACGACAAAAAAGGTTATGGCAAAAACAAATGAGGTGTGTTGTTTTTTTAAAAATCTGTCGGCATCAGCGCCATCTATTGATGGACATGAATCAAATCAGTGCATATCAGTTTTTCGAGTCCAACTTTCGAAATATATAAATCTTGACAAGATTATTGCTGTTCATCGAGGTTTAAATTTTGCAAAATAGATTTTTGGATCTACATATTCAATAGATGGCGCGGACGACAAGTATTTGCCAGTGATGCCAAAATTTAGGAAAAATCAGCGGAATTTTCTTTTCTTCAAAACTTGAATGCGCAAGGATATAGAAATAATTCGAATGGATAGTAATAGCCAAAATCTACTAATGTGGTCACCCAGCTAGCGACAGTCAGCTGTTCTTCCTAAAGTCTAATGTCAAAAATTTGAACTTTGTTTACATTTTCATAATGGAAGTCAATCCAGTGAGATCAGCTGTTTCTCAAGCTTGCCGTCAAAATCCATTATTGTGAATTGACTTCCATTATGAAAATGTAAACAAAGTCCAAATTTTTCCTCAAGTCTAATACTTTAAGGAAAAACAGCTGACTTTTGCTAGCTGGGTGACCTTCTTAATAGATCTTGCTTAGAACCGAGTTTTGGCAGAGTCGCCATGTTAACACAAAATTATAGTTTTCTGGAAATCTTCATAACGATACACAGACAAATCAAACGGCTTTATAAACGGATTTAATTAGGTTTTACCTGGCTTGCCAAACTTTGCACAACCTAATATTTTATTCAATCCTGTATCAAGGCCTATTAATAAGGTTATCCAGGGAGACCAGCTGGATATAAGCTGCTTCTTAAGCTTGCTGCAAAAATTCATCCATTATGAAAACGTAAATAATGTCAAAATTTTTAACATTAGACTTGAGAAAAAAAAACAACTGACTTTCGCTTGCTGAATGACCTTATTAATAGATCTTGGCCAGTATATTGTTGGAAGATTGAACTAAGGCCTATAAATAAGTTCATCCAGGAAGATCAGCTGTATATAAGCTGCTTCTCAAGCTTACCTTATGAAAATGTAAACAAATAGCAAATTTTTGACATTAGACTTGAGGAAAAACAGCTGATTTTTGACAGCTTGGTGATCTTATTAATAGATTTTGGATTGGACTTATTGGCGTATTCTTTCTAGTACTTTTTTTAAGTATGTCATTTGTTTCAAATTGCTTATTTATATCCAAAACAATTCTAGAGTATAAAATTTGTTTTTGTAAAAAATATATTTCTTTTTCAATTTATTTTTTTGACATTCTTAAACTAGTTTTAAAATCGTCGTATTAATACATTTTTTTCTTATGTTATAAAACTTAAATATAATTTTGTTTTTAAGTACAAATTGTGCGCATATACATATGGAAAGAAAAAATATCACTAGGGGCTGGCATTAAAAAAATAACTAATTTTGAGGTTAGGTAGAATTTTGATCAAATAAAATAAAAAACTAAACAAAAATTTGTTAAAGAAAAGAGTCAACATTACAAAAAAAATTAATTACAAATAATAATATTAATAATATATTAATGCAAAGTGGGAAAACAATTTTGAGGTTAGATAGAATTTTGATAAAAAAAAAATTAAATTACTTTTAAAAAATCTTACTTAAAAATAATATTAGTTGAATAAATAAATGTATATTAAAACAAAATGGTTAAAAACAGATACTCAGAGAGAATTTCCATATTAAAATTACAAAAAAAAGTGATTTATGAAATAATATCAATTTGCAAAGGGGCAGTCTATTATGTTGCAAACAAATGAATTAAATAGAAAGCACCTTATATATATATATATATATATATATATATATATTATAATATATAATTTTATAAAATATATAATAAATACAATTTAAAAAATAACAAAGCAAAGCAAAAACATTAACAATAGGGTTGTCGTTTTTTCTAACTTATAAAATAGTATCCACAATTTCAATATTAATAACTAAAACAAAAAAATAATAATACATTTTATTAATTAATAATTATATCTACATGCTTAAAAAACTAATTTATGGTATTTAAAAACTGTGGGAATGTTTTTTTTTTAATGGGATCGAAGAAGGGGGCGAGGATTGTATAATTATTTTCTTGAAATTATTTATACATGTCAATGATTTCTTCAATACTGACTGTGGCACCGGCCACCAAGGCACAAATGGCCAAGATGCACAACAAAACGTTTTTGATTAGCTTCCATTTGGCGAAACCCATATTGGGCCACAAATACACCGATTCTACAAAACTGGGCACAAAGATGCCTGAAAAGAAAATAAACAAAATAAAAAAAATTAATAAAAATAACAAAAGAAGATTTCATTTATTTTACACCTACCCAGCAGTGAGAAGAATACAGCACCCACCAAACTGATGAAGGGTTCCAAATTTGGTATGGCAGCAGCAATACCACCACTTATTAAAATAATACCCGTTCTAAGCAGAATTTGTGTTCTATTGTGATTTTTGGGATCGAATTTATGATTGATTTTCTTCCACAGAATATCGTTGGGCACATAGAACTGCAGGCCATAGGTAAAGAGAATGGCAATGGCCATTAACAATTTGGCAGCATCGGCCAATCTAAAAAAGAAAATCAAAATAAAATCAAATTCACATTTGGAAAAATGATAATCTCTTCAAAACATGGCCTATAAATAAGGTCACCCAGGGAGACCAGCTGGATATCTGCACCACTCAAGTTTGCTGTCAAAATGCATTATTGTGAATTGAATGAAAACGTAAACAAAGTCGACATTTTTGACAGTAGACTTGAGAAAAAAAACAGCTTTTTTCCGATTTCGATTGTTACTTGGGTGACCTCATTAATAGATCTTGTTATAGATCTTGCTTCAAAACTTACGGTGCACCATCGGGTAAATTCAATGTAACGCTACCGCGCACAATATCACCATAACGCACATAACCAAAGAAACCAATAATGGCGTACAGCGACACCACGGTTATCATGGCCGTATTTAAAACACCCGGGCAACCCAAGAAATGTTGTGGTTTCTTCATGGAATTTTCCACTGGCATAACTACACCAATACCTTCCATGGCAAAAATGACCGTGGCAAAGAACAATGGAATCTGTGTCACCTTAGCCACCAATGGTTTATCACTGAACACCAATGGTTCACTGAACATATAATAAAGGGTAATTCCGAATGTCACCACAATAAAGACATTAGCCATTGCCGAAAAGGGTACCAGCCATTTTAAATTACGAATTTGTCCAATAAACAGGCAGGGTATCAGGGTTAGGGCAATGTAAATGCGTACATCCCAGTTAAGGCCCAAATCATAATTGATAACATCGTGGAATGAGGTAGCAATGAAGACAATATAAACACAGGCGGCGGCGTAATATGTCGCCATCAGAGATCCATCAACAAATTGTCTAGGGAAGAAATTAAGTAAAACAATTAGAAAATTTATTTAGGGTTTATTTTTTTTTATTTTCCTTTACACTTACTTTGCAAAATTTGACCATGGTCTCAAGGCTTTGGGGCCATATTCAAATACTTTCTCAGCGGTTTCAGCAAAACCCAAATATGGTACTTTGGCATCTTTGCAAATATCATGGGATGTTTTAACCTAAAAGAAAACAAATAATGTTGAGAATATTAAAGATTTTGAAAAGATAATCATGGTATAATAATAACAAATAGGATATTCACACAAAAATGCAACTCTGTATGTATTGCCTTCTTCCGTCACATATGAATCAAATATACCCAACATGTTGTTGTGTTTAGGAACATCATTTGAATTTTTCCTCTCATAATTAAAAACGCGAAAAATGATTATGATTTCTATTAAAAATCGAGTAAAATCTAAATATTCTATGAATATGAATTTAATTTCAAATATTAAAGATTTTAATTAAATCTTTGCATAAAACATGCATGATATAAACATGTTTTCCTTATAACGAAAAATATCTTCAAAAGACACGAAAAGAAAATAATCATGGTATGAAAATACAAGTAGTACATTTTGAGGTGAATAACCCAAAAATGCAACTCTGTGTGGAATGGCTTCTCCTGTCAGCTATA
Organism: Musca vetustissima; assembly: GCF_032173495.1. NCBI lineage: Eukaryota > Metazoa > Arthropoda > Insecta > Diptera > Muscidae > Musca > Musca vetustissima. The sequence continues at coordinate 225,184 of NW_026886187.1, forward strand.
AAATAAATATGTGTGTTCACTTGAAATTTTTTCAACTAAAAATGCGAACAAATTGTTATGATTTTTACCAAAAATCGAGTAAAAACTGAATATTCTATTATATTCATACATTATCTTAATTTCAAATGTTAAATATTAAAAATTTTAATGAAATGCTTTTGTAAAACATGTCTAATAAAATTCAACGTTTTTTTTTTCTCAAGTCTAATGCTAAAAATTTGAACTTTGCTTGCGTTTTCATAAAGGAAGCCAATTCACAATAATGAATTTTGACACCAAAATTGAGAATCAGCTGAGATCCAGCTGGTCTCTCTGGATGATCTCATTAGCGGGCCTGGTGTGCAAACAATATATATGATGGCTCGTACCCGTACTTTTTTTTTAATAGTAACAGTACATTTACATATAAGTTTTTAAATCGAACCGATTAACAAAATCCATAAATACACCCTAGCTGTTTACAACTATCCTAGGCCAGGAATGACAATCAGTTGATGTTTGCATACATACTTCAATTATTAATGTGCGCAACAAATATAAATATTTTTTTTGGAATTCGAAAAGGAAAATTGTAACAATTGAAATGTTCCTGCAATGTTGTGATCATTTGTAGAATGAAAATCTCGAATTCGTCTCATAAAATCAACTCGATTTATGAATAGGATTTACTTGAATAATGCACTATGTAATTGACATTTAGAAATCGAGTTTATTCCGTAAATCTAAACGTACTTTAAAAAATCATCTAGAAGGTTGGCGCAAAAGTCATATGTAAATATGCATTAAATGTCATCTTTAAACACGCATTAAAAGTCATAACCATGATGTAATAATAAGGTGATGTATCAAAATAAAAACCTTTGTTTTTGTCTCGATTATCTGTCAAATTTTTCCATATAATATTTCAAATGTTTGGCAACACTGCACATCGAATTCAAGTAGAAATTACCAACTTTGACAATTAATCAATCAGCTGCGCTAAATGGACTACCTATTCATTGTGTCATGGTCATAACAAATGCACCTTTAAAGTCATTTATATAAATTCCCATGGTATAATAATAGAAGGTAACAGCAAGTGTTGTTGTACAAAAAACGATACAACAACCACATGGAAATTTGTTGTTGTAAGTTCTACTAGTGTCAACTCATTTGACAGAAAAATGTAAACAAATTATCATCAAATTATTTTTATTTTGAAAATGAAATATTTTCGAATCCTCAAAATAAAAATTGAAAAACATGAATGAAAATCTATCAAATTTATATTTCTATCGCTTCCACATCATTCCTATAATTGAGCCATTGCCATATATATGTGCAACACATATGAAAATGCTGGGAATACGAGTTATTCCTTGAAGAGAGAAACTTTCCCAGCAGGCAGATTGAGTAAATTGAATACAAGAGCACATTTAATAAAGACCATTTTCAAATTTATATAAATATTGACACTAGTATTACGTTGGAATCCAATCAGCTGGGATTTGCTGTTACCTTTTATAATTGTACCATGATAAATTCCTTACAAACACCAATTAATAATACGTTTACATTGTACCGGATTTCATTAACCCAATGGAATTGTCAATTTCATTTCCAATATTTAAAAAAATCCTCATAATGTAGGTAAAACCGGTCAAAAGTTCTAACGTAAATAGCGTTTTAAATAATTTTTAATTAATATTATTTGAAAATATACAATACAAACCGAAATCTAAAAAAAGCTCGAATAAATTTTCAAGCTGAATATATAAAGTCGCATTAAATGTCATATATAAAATTCCCTAAATTTAGGCCGAACGGCCATTCTAAACTTCGTGTATACTCGCTTTTAAAATTCATCTATAAAGGCCTATACAACACACTATCAAATTTTATTACCATTTTTTTTTTATTGATTTCTGAAGAACAGGGTCTATTAATAAGTTCGATCTGAAAGCTGTTCTCAAATTAAATGTAAACATTTTGAAAGATCTATTAATAAGTTGGCCTAGCCAAGGAAAGACAGCTGTTTTTTCTCAAGTCCAGTGTCAAACATTTGAACGTGGATTTTGACAGCGAACTTGAAAAGCAGCTGATCTCCGTAGATGACCTTATTGATAGTCCTTGCTGAATAATATATTTGTGTCAATGGCTTTTAATAAGAATGTCCATCAGCTGTTTCTTATTTTTTTTTTGTGTCAAAATACATTATTCACAGTTTGAAAACATAAACAATCGAGTTATAAGCAATGCAATTTATTACCCAAAAAATAACCATTAATTATAAATTTTAAATGTATCGTGTATAGGCCGCTTAAGTAAATGAAACATATAAAGCATAGGCCATGACACAATGGATAGGTAGTCCATTTAGAGCAGCTGATGTCTTGATTAACTGTCAAAGTGGTAAATTTTACTTGAATTCGATGTGCAATGCTGCCAAAAAAATGTTTTTGTTTTGATACATCACCTTATTATTGCATCATGGCATGGCCTATAAATAAGTTCACCCAGAGAGACCAGCTGATAATCGATACCTCTCAAGTTTGCTGTCAAAATGCATTATTGTGAATTGACTTCCAGTATGAAAACATAAACAAAGTCGAAATTTTTGACATTAGACTTGAGAAAAAAAAAACAGCTGTTTTCCGATTTCGATTGCTATCTTGGTGACCTTATTAATAAATCTTGATATAAAGATCACAATCTTATCTACATTATAGTACATTTACATTGTACCAATGGTTTTAAATTGTCAATCTCATTGCATATTAGGCTAAGTTTAGACTACTAAATTCACTCGATCTAAAATGTCAATTCTATTGCGTATACGTTACGTTAATCCTGTTCACAAATCCAGTGGATTATATTTGACGTATAAGCAATGATAATTGACATTTGAGATCGATTGGATTTCGTAAATTTAAACGTACCTGAATTTAAACAAATCCATTGTAATTTTTTGAAGGGTACTTTATGAGAATTTATTTGACATATATGTATGTGGAATTGACAATTTAAACCAACTGAATTTACTACACCCAGTCCAGTACAATGTAAATGTACTATAACATCTGCAGAAAGTTCTCAAGTGCATGCCGTTTAAATCGCATAAATGCTATTATCTAGAATTATTACTCAAAAAGCCATTTAGATATAAATTTCATATCGTAGGCAACAAATTAAATTGATTTAAAATTTTATTGTCGCAGAAAAAACAACATAGATTTGCCATTAATGTGCATATTTAACCACAATATAAATGCCTTTGATAAATTCAATGCAATTATTGCTAATATAAATTATCAACTACTTCAGAATATAGAACAATGGCTGTTAAAAAAAAAGCAATGGGTTTTATCGGAAATTGTTAGCAAATATGTCTGACACCCTAATATTATATTACAACGATATGATTAGAATTCAAGCCTTGAACTAATTTTTGTTGTTTTTTTTTATCACAAGAAGAGTGTGATCAATCATTGGGTAGCAAAATTTAATTCACATGTCCACTGATAAATAAAAAAAAAATTACCCATATATATGTTTTTGTTGTCGCTAAGAACTTCTTCTGAGAACGAATGAAAACAAGTGAAGTGAAGTGTCAAAATTGACTGCCATTTGTCACTAATTATTAATACAATTTAAGCATCAAATTAAATAAACACGTCAATGTGATAATGGACCTATTGAGACAGTGTTTAATGACAATACGATAATGTGACGTACGATATGTACGCAAACATGGCCGATTAATAAGGCCATCCTGGGTGACCAGCTGCAAATCAGCTGATTCTCAAGTTAGCTGTCAAAATGCATTATTGTTAATTGACTTCAGATTATTAAAACGTATACAACGTCAACATTTTTGACATTATACTTGAGAAAAACGGCTGTTTTCCGATTTCGATTGCTACTTGTGTCACATTATAAAATATATCTTTGCATGTATGCAAATATGGCCGATTAATAAGGCCATCCTGGGTGACCAGCAGCAAATCAGCTGATCCTCAAGTTTGCTGTCAAACTCCATTATTGTGAATTGACTTCCATTATGAAAACGTAAACAAAGTACAATTTTATTGACCTTAGATATGAGAAAAAAAACAGCTGGCGAATGTCAGCTGTTTTTTATATTAATTGATCTTGCATCCAAAATTTTGAAAATTTTGTCTCTCTCTCGTTGTGTTTACACTCAAGGAAAAAATTAAAAACTTTAATAAATTTACTTACCAAAATATGTACACAATAGGTACACAGGAAACCCACAACAATTGTGCCAATTAAACCAAATAATAGACCAGCATTATAAAAGGCCAAGGGCATAGCCAAGATACCCGTACCCAATGAAGATTTTAGTAAATGGGCCAAGGCACCACTTGTTGAGGCGCCACCCTCCTGATCACGATTGGCAAAGGGATCATATTCATCGATTTGTTGGCCCTTTTCGGTAAGATTTGTTCTAAGAAAATATGACAGTTAGTATATATTTTTTTTAAATATAGATATTTTTTCAATCTTACCTGGAGTGAAAATCACTTAATGTGGCCACTGAACATGACTTCTCTTTCGATGTAGATATGCTATCTGAAGACATCTATAAAAAAATAAAAATAAACAAAAAGTAATTAGTTGTTGTTTCAATTTAATTTTTTTTTAATTAATTAGTAGATATATTTTCTGAGGGGGTGTGTGCACCATTTTTTTGTTTTTGTTTTACTATTTAATACCTAAATGATTAATTATTCACAACTTTTTAATCTCGTTTCTCATTGCGTTGAAATGTTAATACTTTAGTTTTAGATTTTTGCAATGAGAAATTGAAATATAATTGAGATATAATTAATTGTGAAAAAAATGAATGAATTCAATATCTTATCATGAAGGGCGGCCTAAAAGAAAGGGGGTGTTTCATATATTTTTCAATTGTGAGTTTTTCTACTTTTAGATTTCTTTCACATTTTTTACGTTATTCTAAGGAAATTGTGTCAAATTAATCATAATCGTGTAAATGTGGTTTCTGCCGCCGAAATGTGTAATCACGGCTCTTCAAAGTATCAGCAGAGTTGCATTTAAAACTAAGGCTACGTTTAAACTAATAAATCCACTCGATCCCAAACGTCAATTCCATTGCGTATACGATACGTAAATTCAGTTCACAATTCAATATTTGACGTATACGCAATGGAATTGACATTTGTGTTCGAGTGGATTTCTTAAATCTAAACGAACCTTTAAATCGCGTTCTGACTACATTTTAGAAAACGTTTAGACTACTAAATCTACTCGATTTTAAACATCAATTCCATTGCACAGACGTCACATTAATCCTGTTCACAAATCCAGTGGATTATATTTGACATATAAGCTATGAACTTGACATTTGAGATCCATTAGATTTTGTAAATCTAAACGTACCTTTAGATCGTGATAATTATTACCATATTTATTCTTATTCATTGTATACTATAATAAATTTGAAAAAGTTTTGACACTTTTTTGTGTACGGTAACATACCATATGGGTATGTAAACAAATATCAGCTGATTGGTGTTTATATCGTTTAGATGTTAATGTAAATAGAATTCGTTTAATTTTTGTTTATATTGCAAAAAATGAATTAAGAAAGGGTGGATAACAAATAAAAACCAATACAAAATTAAAATTTTCATTTATAAAGTGAAAAAACTATTTAATTTAATAATGGTAAGGAGCAATATTTACTGCGACAGTAAACGAACACAACTGACAGTTTTTTATGAAAATATTTTTGAATAAATTTTGAATTTTTTTTGTAATTTAATGCACTGTTCAAGAACCTGCATGGGTCTTCTACGATTAGAAATTGTTTTCGATATAAATTTAGAAAAATTTACCACGTTTTGTGTACGGGAGCAGACCATATGGGTATGTTAACTAATATCAGCTGTTTGATATTAATCTATTCCCGAACTCCAAAAATTGGTAAAACTTTTCAAATTTATAAAGGGAAAATCGGCAATAAATTCGATTAATAGACTTATTCTTATAGATTCTGAAACCAAAGTAATGGATTAGGTAAAAAATTGACAATTTAGTGAATAAACCCTGACTGTCTTGTATCTTGTAAACGTATGGTAAACAGCTGATCTTCATGGATAGCCTCAAAACAGAATCCTTTGTTTTTGTCTCGATATTCTGTCAATTTTTTTCTTATAATATTTCACATGGTTGGCAACATCGCACATCGAATTCAAGTCGAAATTACGCACTTTGACAGTTAATCAAGACATCGGCTGCTCTAAATGGATTACCTATTCATTGTGCCATGGTAGGGATCAAGATCTATTTGTTTTTTCTCAAATCTAATGTCAAAAATTTTAACTTTGTTTACGTTTTCATAATGGAAGCCAATTTTGACATCAAACTTGAGTGGCAGCTGATATCCAGCTTGTCTCCCTGGATGACCTTATTTATAAGCCTTGGTAGGGATATTCTAAACGCGTTTAAGGTAGCAATTATTAAAAAAAGGAATCAAGGCCGATTAATTAGGTTAACCAGGAAGATAATCTGTGTATCAGCTGTTCTCAAGTTTGCTGTCATAATTCATTATTGTGAATTGACTTCACATTATGAAAATGTAAAAAACCCAAATATTTGACAGCTGTTTTTCGCTTTTTTGTTACCTTATAATAAACCTTGTTAGGTATATTCGTTTTTAATATCAGCTGACTGATAATGTATGCCTTGTTTAGTCTAAATAACATCATGATTTCGTCAATTAGTGATGATTTAGAAGGCATGGTCTAAACACGATTAATGTCAGGGCTGCATATCATTATTGTGAATTGACTTCACATTATGAAACGTAAAGAGCAATCATTTTTTTAAACAGCTGTTTTCGCTTTCTGGTTGCGCTTATTAAATAATTCTTAGTTGACTTTTCAGTTGACTTTTTAATCAGCTGTTTTTTTTTTTTTTTTGGTCACGACTAATGTCAGGACCTATTAATCCAGAAAGATAAACTGCATATCACCTGTTCTCAAGTTAAAATTCTTTATTGTGAATTGACTTCACATTATGAAACGTAAAGAGCAATTTTTTTTAAACAGCTGTTTTCGCTTTCTGGGTGTCCTTATTAATTAAATTATTAAATCACGTGACAAGGAGCTAGTTTAAGGGACATTTATATCTCGAGGATCAATTCGACACATTTTTCATTAAATGGAATTATATTTTAATATTAAGTATATGCACATATATGACTAAGTTTACATCAAACCGGTTTAATTCTGTCTATTATACGGCATATACATTAGAACTTTTTACCGGGTTAGCCTACTTTATGAGGATTTATTTGACATATATGCAAAGGAATTGACAATTGAAACCCATTGGGTTAACGAAATCTGGTTAAATGTAAACGTACTATTAAATAAGCAACACATTTTAATCGATAGTGTGTTCGCCGGGCGCCAATCAGCTGACACGATTATATTTTATCAGCTTCCATATTATTTTTTTTTTGTTTTCATTTATCTATCGTCTATTGATTTTATAAAATATGTACATGATTGGATTCCGCGAAAACATTTATTTATCATAAATTACTATGTCAATAAGTGGCATACATATTTCAATTTATTACACCTCTCCTTTGCATTAAAGAAAATCGAAGATTTCTTATCAAAAAGTTAAACAAATTATAAAAGGGGAAATCTAAAAGACTATTTTATTGTTGTATATTTGTATGTATATTGCGTACAAGTAGTTCATACACCCCGAACAGTTTATTATTTATTTATCAATAATCCAATACTAATATTAACCATTTATCATCGGTAAGTGCAGCCGCTGCCGGTACTCGCTGTCATAAAATGATAACATGCTGTGAACAAAGTATAATTTTGTTTCTTTTGCAGTCACATGTGACATTTTATGGTAGGTTCATATAAAATACAATTGATGTCATTGCTGAGTTGTCAAAAACATAAAACCAGCAGAAATTATTATAACTTCTTGTCGGAATTGCTAAATAATGGTAAACAAAAAAAGCAATAAGACTCATATTTAACAATGATTTAAAGTAAGCTTTTGCTAAATTGTTGTTATAATACATTTGACGTTTTGAATTTGACGTCTGATAAGTCAATAGCATGAGATTTCATAAATTTTGGTCAGTAGGTTTTACTTTTTGGCATGTGATTTGTGGGCCTATATGCCAAAAACAAATTGCCTTATTTTATTTATGCCCCTCTAAGGAATTTATTAATCGTTTGCGATTACCGAAGGCGTTGAGTCCAAAAAATATTACCCCTTGATAATCTAAGGCACACGTTAGCTAAAACATAAATATGTTAGCCATTTTGACAATTCATTTTATGATCGTTTGACGTTTGACAATTACACACTGATAAACTCAATCAATTTTTTGGAGATTGTGGTCATTTCTTTTGTTATTGTATTATTATCTTTAATGTCAATTGCCTTATTTTTCCCAAGGAAATTATTTATTGATTAGTTTTTTTTTTTTTGGATGGCTGGCTGGCCACACTTAAGATAATCTAAGAGCCATAGGAAAGTAACACATGTGAGAGAGTATTTTGTCATACCTTACTACAAATTATCTGCGATAATAGTAATAATCAAGGTTATTACACGCGTCCCTAGGTACTTGTGATAAGTAAGTGAAGTGCATGTGTCGGAAATTTTAAAATAAGGGAAAAGAATAATTAATTTATACAAAAATGAGTAGTGATTTATAATTGGGGTTTTTGTTTTCAAGTATTTTTTTTTTTTTTTTGAGACAAAGGTCAATGAGTACATTGATTAAAAAAAATTACAATAAATATTCTTTTTAATTTTTTTTTTACGTAACGACATTAGAACTTTTTACCGGGGTAAAGGAATTGACAATTGAAACCCACTGGGTTTTCGAAATACGGGACAATGTAAACGTACTATAAGTACTAATCGATTGGTTGTAATTACTTATCGATTTATAGTTACAGGTTTTCTAGGTTAATTTATGTTAAGATCTTACAGCTTCCTGTCAAAATTCATTATGGTGAATTGACTTTACAGTATGAAAATGACCTATTTATAATTCCCACAGGGAGATCAAAAGAAGATAAGATAAAAAATTCATTATTGTGAATTGACTTCACATTATGAAAACGTAAACAACGTCCAAATTTTTGACATTAGACTTGAGAAAAAAAACATTTTACTTTCGCTTACTGGGTAACCTTATTAATAGATCTTAATCAGATCTTAAAGATATAATATGAAAACGGCCTATTAATAGCGTCCTTCAGGAAGATCAGCTGCATATCAGCTGTTCTCAAGTTTGCTTTTAAAATGCATTATTCAAGGCCTATTAATAAGACCGTCTAGGAAGATCAGCTGTTCTCAAGTTTGCTGTAAAAAATGCATTATTGTGAATTGACTTCAAAAACGTAAACAACGTCCACATTTTTGACATTCGACTTGAGAAAAAAACAGCTGACTTTCGCTTGCTGTTGGTCTCAAGTTTGCCGTAAAAATGGATTATTGTGCATTGAAGTTACATTATGAAAACGACCTATTAATAGCGTCTTTCAGGAATATCAACTGCATATCAGCTATCCTGAAGTTTGCTGTAAAAAATCATTATTGTGAATTGACTTCTGATTATGAAAACGTAAATTACGTCTATATTTTTGATAATAAATTTGTGATAAAACTGTTTTTTCGCTTTCTAGTTGACCTTATTAGGCAGCCATGACAATAATAATATGCTTTAATGTATATCAGCTGACTGACAACTTTATATCAATGTATATTATTAATAAGCGCATCCAGCGAGACCAGCTGCTTCTCAAGTTTGCTGTCAAAATCCATTATTGTGAACAGACTTCCATTACGAAAACGTAAACAAAGTCCAAATTTTTGACATTGGAGTTGAGAAAAATCAGCTGACTTTCGCTTTCGGAGTGATTTTATTAATTATTCGATTTATAAATAGTGAAACTAAATCCCAATTGAATAAAAATGTATAGTTTTAAAATATTTTTTTTATTTCATAGATTTTATATATTTTTTGTTGTGTAAATTAATGACAATTTGTCACAATTTAAATAACCACTTTAAGACGCCTACTTTTGCCAATTATTTGTCGTTCTTAAGGTGGTATTATTGGCATTACTATTTATTATATCTGAGAGATTATAAAAGCTTATTAGTTATCTATTCTAAAGGTGCAATTGTTTAGGCGAATAAAAGGTTCATTGGCTTTAATCACGTTTTATCGAACAATTTTGCATGTGGTTGTTTGTTCGACTTGACTGTCAATTTTACAAAATAGCCATGAACTTTAAATGGAAAAGAAGTGGGCATTATTAAAAGACAGGCAGGTATTTATTATAAAAATGGATTCAATTGGAAACATGCTATAATAAAAAAGTGATATAAAAAAAAACATATGTTATTCATTCGACCATTTGTCTCAGGGTTGGCAACATTGCAAAATATAAACTATGCACTTTGACAGTTAATGGGATAGTCAGCTGTGCTAAATGGTGTACCTATTTATTGTGCCAAGTTTCGAAAACGACAAGTAATTTCATTGCAACAAATGAAAATTAAATATATGTTTACTACAAATATGTTTTAGGAAAATATATTAGTATTTGACATATTCTCATGGCATGTTTAAAAAATAAATCACTTTATTAAATTTTGCATTTTATTTGATTATATGTCATACAATGTATGTATGTTTGATGTAAACATATGTAAATAGAGAAATGTAGTAAGTGACATCTATTTATTCTCGAATTCATTACAATGATTGTAAGTGACAATCAGCTGATTATGATAGTAGTAGCATTTATCTACTCTTTAATACTTCTAAAACGACAAGAATTTATTCTGAATGAGACATAATACGATAGATTTATGCCCTAAAATTGCGTTTAGATTTACGAAATCCACCCGATCTTAAATGTCAATTTCATAGCGTATACGTCAAATATAAGCCATTGGATTTGTGAACATGATTGAGGTGACGTATACACTATGGAATTGACATTTGAGATCAGTGGATTTAGTAGGCTATAAATACATTTTTATGAAATTTACTGTTCTCAATATGGAATTAACTATTTTTATTATTAAATTTGCCTTTCTTATTATGGACAAGGAAATAAATAAAAAGGAACGTAAGCCATAGCATTCTAACATTGCATATAAAATATTTCATAACGTTCATATAATTAAAAAAATGTTTATAAATTGTTTTCAAAAAAAAAAAAAATTCTTTGCATCACGTTCGTTTGCTACACATTTATAGACGTCAATATTATGTCGTAAGCCAGCACGTGTCTTATTTGAATAGTTAAAAACAGTTCACCTTTAGAAATGTGTTATTCTGGTATGTGAAGTGGGTTGAAAAGGTGTCATAGCCATAGACATACATTATTAAAAAAAATAATAATATTAAAAGACTTCGCTATAAGCTACACTCATATTTGTTTGTTTTTACATATGTTAAAAACTAAAACTATCTCATCCAATTGTAAAATCGAGTTGAATTTACTTCGAGTTATTAAAAAACGAAAATTAAATCACTTTATTACTACGATTTGTATGTAAACGTAAACAAATATCAGCTGACTGATTTTATAACATTTAATTCCGGTCTGAAGACGATAATAAATTTGTACTTCATTTAGTCCAGCTGACTCTCCGATTAACTGTAAAAGTGCATAGTTTATACTTGAATTCGATGTGCTAGATACAATTTGACGGATGATCGAATAAAAAACAGATGTTTTTGTTTTGGATTATGAGAAAAAACTGATATCATTCCTTCCTGTCTGACCTTATTAATAAGTCTTGCCCTATTAATAAGATCATCAAGGCAGACCAGCTGTATATCAGCTGACTCTCAAGATTGCTGTAAAAATTCATTATTGTGAATAGATTTCCATTAAAAAAATGTAAACAAAGTCCAAATTTTTGACATTGGAGTTGAGAAAAAAAAAATAGCTGACTTTACTGTTTACACATACCTTTGATTATGACCATGAATGACAATCAGCTGATATTTATTTTGCAAATTTAAATGATTGAAATTCAGCATGATTAAGAAAACAGATCCTGATTGGAATTTTTATTATGATCAACATTTATATGTGTAAACCCGCTTCAGTAGCTAAAATTGGTTTTAGATTTACGAAATCTACTCGATCTCAAATGTCAATTTCAAAGCGTATACGTCAAACATTCCGCTGGATTTGTGCACATGATTAAGGTGACGTTTACAGATTTAGTAGTATAAATTTAGTAGTCTAAACCATCTCTAACATAATGCAATAATAAGGTGATTTAAAGTACATTTACATATACGATTTTGAATCAACTCGATTAACGAAATCCAGAAATACACCCTAATTGTTTACACATACCCTTAATCATGATCTAAATATCAGCTGATGTTTGTTAGTATACATACAAAATTATATTTCAAAAATAAGTTTGAAAAAGAATAGAAGAATTACCACAATGGAAATGTTTTTGCAATACTGTGATCGTTTGGAAAGTAAAAAAAAACACCTAAAAATACAAATATTCTATAATTAATTTTTATTTTCCTTTGATCTGTCATTTTTGTATTTGTCAGCCGTTAAATTTAAAAACGGCATGTAAAAACAGTTGCAAATTTTGGTACATTGTGAGAGAGTATTTTTTCGTACAAAACCCGCGTTGCATCTCATTATCATGATTTCAACATGATTTAATGCTGCACAATGAATAAATTTGTGTGGTAAATCATGGGCCTGAGAAAATGATTCAGCCTTTAATCATGATTAAATGTTATATGTAAATTCGCTTTTATTACAATAAAAACATCTGTGTTTTTTAATCGATCATCTGTTAAATTGTATCTAGTAATATTTCTAATGGTTGGTAACATTGCACATCGAATTCACGTAGAAAGTAATCATTTTGACAGTTAATGGGATAATCAGCTGGGCTAAATGTAGTACCTATTTATTGTATCGTATTGTGCAAAATGTCTTGTCTAAACTCTAGGTAAATGAAGTTCAACTACTAAAAGTTGCTTGTTGGGTAGTGGCACTAAAAGGAATGTAAATATATTTAAATTTATTTTCAGTGTTTTTAAATAAAAAGATACACTTTTTTTAAATCAAAATCTATTTAACGAACGTTGGCATTAAATTTATTAGTGTTTTTTTTTCAACTCGAACCATTTTTCATTTGGGGGGTTTTTGCAGGATATTTTTTTTTTATTTTTATTTTCATTACCACTAATTAATATTCATCACAATTCGATTCGATTTAAATTTATTGTTTTTTTTTTGCAATTCATGTCACTGAAATATTTTGTTTATCGAAATATTAATCCTTTTTTGCACGAGGTTTTTTTTTATAAAATTAAAATGGCACAGGGACACAAACACTCAAGCGATCATCAATCATTTTCACTCATTATTAATTTTTTTTGTTGTTGTTTAAATATAAATTACCTTTTAAAATAAATATTGAATTTTTATAAAGTTTTTTTTTGTTTAATGTTTATTTCGAACTTTATATTTTTTATTTTTTGATTTTCGTTTTGAAATTGGCAGGAGAGCCCAGCAGTCAACCGTTCTTAGTGATTGACCAACATTAACTGATCATACCAAAAATTGAATTGAATTAAGGCGCCTTTGACTGAAATTGGTATCGACAACGACGTCGCTGCCGTCGACGACAGTTTTTTGTTGCGATTTTTTGTTTTATTGTTGCTGTATTTTTCTTTCGATTTATTGAAACAGCAGCAGCGACAGCAACAACAACAACAAAAACAACAACGATCGATCCACTCACTATTAAGTATTGAGTGCTACATAGAAGTACTGCGGACTGAAACGTCAATGTGGCCGATAATCACAGTTAAGTGAAGTGCCGGGCTATGTTTACAGGTAACGCTGTGTGTGTGTGTGAGTGGTGCACACACTCACACATAGCTAGGTATATATTTCGCTGATGATCAGTTAAGGTATGTAGGTATTATTTTTCTCATATTGCAAATATATACTTCAAATGTTTTTTTTGTTTTCTTTAGAAAAGTTAGCATGCACTTACATATATATTTCTATGTGTGTGTATGTAGGGTGTATTTGTATATATGTAAAGGTGTGTGGGTGCAATTATATATTTTGATAAAAACAACAGTTTTTTGTATTTTTTTTTTGTTTTCAGGTAATCAATTATTATGGTCTTTAATTAAATTGTTAATTTCCAGTTAGTCGAGCAGCAACAACGACAACGAACTGAAATTTCAGTCATTTTCAAGTGTATCTAAACGTCAATTTGACATATATTTATATGCTCTATAGATATTAGACATTGTCACATTGAATGCAATGAAAGTGAAAAAGAAAATTCCCTTTAGTTTTTTTTTCGAAATCAAACAGTGATAAGGAATTAAATATAAGAATGAGGATTTAACAAAAGTGGAGGATCAGGAGATCAAGGAGAAATTGAAATGTATGGAGAGTATCAACTTTGCTACTATAGTTTTTTTATATTGTGTAAACATGGTATAATTATTACAATGTAGGGTTTAGCTATGGCACAATAAACAGGTACTCCCATGGCACAATAAATTGATAGTTCAATTAGAGCAGCTGATGTCTCGTTTCTATTTGATTTCGATGTGCAATGTTGCCAACCATGAGAAATGTTATAAGGAAAAATTTTACAGACATTTAAATATAAAAGAATGTCGAAACAGCTGATCGAACGGTGAACTGTTTGAAAACAATTATATTTTGAATGCAAAACTTTATGTGGTTTAGACTCGAATGACTTCTTATTTAAATATATAAAAATAAAATAATATTTTGGGGTGAATAACAAAACACAACTCCTTTGTTAGTGGCTTCTTCCGTAAAAAAAAAAAAAAAATAGATATATATATATATATATATATTATTTTCATTCATAGCAGAGTAATTTCTTCCAGACAAATGCTGTAATAATTAGGTTTAATTTTAAATAAATTTTAATATATATAAATTAATTTTGACATATTGAATACTATGTCAAAATTAATTGATATACTATATTTAAATTTAATTAACTATTCACACAGAAAATATGTATTTTAATTGGATAGAACGGGTCACTAAATAGGCACAATAAATAGGTACTCCATTAAGCCTGCTGACTATCCGATTAACTGTCAACGGGCATAGTTTCTACTTCAATTCGACGTGCAATGTTGCCAACCATTAGAAATATTACTAGATAAAAATTGAAAGATGGTTGAATAAAAAACATATGTTTTTCATTTGATACATTACCTTATAGGAATTATTTTGTTACAACAAGAATTACAACGAAATGAAAATACCTAAATTAATGTTAACGAACTTTCAGTACATATTAATAAATCTAAGCGTGAATCACGATTTATATTTCCCAAAATAGCGTTATAATCAACTCATGATAAAATTCTTACCAGGAACTAATTTTAGCATATGTAAACGATGTGTAAGAGTTGATTAAGCTGTCTGACATTACTGACATATTATTTTGATTAGTGACATGATGTATCACAACAAAAACATTTGTTTTGTCTCGACCATCTGTCAAATTTGTCCTTATAATATTTCACATGATTGGCAACATTGCACATCGAATACAAGTCGAAATTATGCACTTTGACAGTTAATCGCGACACCAGCTGCACTAAATGGACTACCCATTTATCTGTACAAACAGTTTTATTTACATAAACGTTTTTCTAATAAAATTAGATTATGTCAATTCCATTGATTATACATCAAATAAGTAACGTGTCATCGCACGTGATTAACTTGACATTAGTTTATGATAATGTGAGATTATCACGTTAATATGTGAATGTATGTAAATAACCTATAAGAGATGATAATACTCCATAAAGTTTTGACAGATTATCTGCTTTAGAGATAAGTTTATATGTTTACATCAAAGATGTTTTAATAAAATATACCATTTATATTTGTTAATTATCTTGTCAAGCAAGTGAATTTATTTGACAAGGATGTCACTGCGTTATTGAAGCTTAGATTTATGCATCACATTTTCATCTAAGCGTAGTATTTAGATTGACAATTCTCTTGATTATGTATCGTATCTCGTGCCCTTTCTTCATAAAGTGCGTAATTTATTTGATAGTTAAAGGGTATAGACTTGACTTTGAAAACACCATTTTTTTGTTGAAGGCATAAGAATTGCAACCCACAGAAAAAATGCTAGTCATCATTATTAAAATTAATTCGACTATGAAAACGGAGATGATGTTAATGCAAATATCACATTCCCCAGAATTATGCAAATTTTATATTTACATCGATAGATATTAATTAAAATTTATTTATGCAAAATAGCACGATAGTTTTATATATTATAATAAGTAGAAACATTTTTTAAATGATTAGTGTATTTTTTCAATTAAACGTTATAATGCTTACATACATAACATGCAATTTTAATTGTTATGGTAATTTATTGAGATTTCAGAGTGTTTTAATAAAATCAAATATTTTTTTATTGTAAACGAATCAAAACAATTGAACATCATTGTCTGTTATGAGTCAATGCATGTCTGTTTACTTCGACATTTTTTATAAATGACAGTCAGCTGATAATTAATTGTTCAATATATCAAACATTTTTATATCTCGATTTTTATCATTATGTTTAATGTTGATTTTTTCCCTACGTATTATTCTTGATGCTTTAACTAAGCTTGCAAATTTTTCCACTCTCTACAAAAAGTTATTTTATTTCAGGTCAAAAACCAGTGTTGCATTTTCTTATTATTGTTACTTGTATCATGATTTGAACTGAATTCATAAATAAGAATTTGTATGGTAAATAATAAAATTATAATTTATCATTTTAAAGAAATTAGAGACAAAGCAGAAGCCATTATTATAAAGACACAAAAGTTCGACAAGCAAAGTTGTAAGGAAAATGGTTATAAAGTCAGCTCATTAAAATTCGGAGACTTTGTAGTAATAAAGAATGTAGGCACAACAATAGGAGTTAACAAAAAACTATTGCCAAAATTTAAGGGTCCTTATGTCATAAAGAAGATGCTTCCAATTGATAGATACGTAGTCAAAGACATTAAAAGTTGTCAGATCACCCAAATCCCTGATGATGGAGTGATCGAAGCTTATAACATAAGATTGTGGAAGACGAATGACTCAGGTGAAGAGGTCCTGAGCTGCACTGACCTAGCTTAAACGGCATTTATATTAGAATTTTTTACCGGGTTAACCTACATTATGAGGATTTATTTGACATATATACAATTATAACCCACTGGGTTAACGAAATCCGATGTAATGTAAACGTACTATTAGTATGTATGTAAAATAATCGTAAAGGAAACCACTCTATTGTAAATAATTACTGACCAGGTCTATTGTGAATACCAAATATTTACGATCATTAAAATACAAAACTTTCATGTAAAATATAATTAAGAACAAGGAATGATGACAGTTAATCGAATAGTCCACTGAGCTTGATATTGTGCCATGGTGAAGACCAATATATTAGGTTGTCCCATAAGTTTTATCCCTTTTCATACCGATTGGCATATCACATCTTGATCAAATGCCTACGTACCGTTGTCTTTGGAATGTTAGTGTCATCCACTATCTCGCGCACACTATATCGCGGATTTTCAGCGAACACAGCATTGATAAGGTCCGAATCCGTCGTTACTGGGCGGCCGATGCAGTCTTCATCTGGCAAATCAAAATTGCCGGCTTAAAATTTTCTTAAACCAATTGCCGATGATCCTAATGGTCGTAGTACCACTCCCGTAAACGGTGCAAATCTCTTCTGCAGAGTCCTTTAAACTATTGCATTTTTTTAAAGCAATGAAGCATAAATGCGACTTTTGGTTCTCCATATTGAACGGGACAGAAAACATTTTAAAAAGAGGCTTTGTCACCAACGAAACTTAATTTTTAAGAGCTCTCGTGCGACTGAAACCGATGCCATAAACGACAAAGAGATAGGCCTGCATGTTTATATAAGCATAGCCAAACAGACTCATTCATAGCATGGCGCAGAAGAAACTTATGGGACAACCTAATATGTTAATAAGTGGTTTTTTGTTAAGACTAATGCCAAAAATTTGGTCTCCCTTTACGTTTTCATAATGTAAGTCAATTCACAATAAGAGATTTTGACCGCAAACTTGTGAAGCAGCTAGAGGCTGTTTAGACTACTATTAAAGTGATATAAAGTGAACAGTCAGCTGATATTAGTTTACCAATACATACACATTTCTAATTTCAGGTAGGTGGTCTGTATTTTATTAATTCGATTAGGAATTATTCTTCATAAAACGACATTTACATGAGATGTTTTTGTTGGGAGGATTTATCTAAATGTTCTTTAAAATTACGATTATATATAAAATCTACGTTGAATAGACGCTTTAAGAGTATGTCATCTAAATCGACTCGATTTCTAAATTGAGGTACTAAATCCTAGCAGTTTAAACTAGTATTAAAATTATATAAAGTCAGTCAGCTGATTTTTGTTTACTTATACATACATATATCTAATTCCGCGTAGATTGCCAAAATGCTCATAATTCTTATAAGAATTAATTTCCATAAGGTAGAAAATTTTTACAAACATGGGTATTTTTATAATCGTTTATTATCCATTATAATTTATGCTCGTTCGTAAGATGTAGTGTAAACGTAGTATTTTTTTATTTAATGCATAGATCATGATGCAATAATAAGGTGATGTATCAAAACAAAAACCTTTGTTTTTGTCTCGACCATCTGTCAAATTTTTCCATATAATATTTCATATGGTTGGCAACACTGCACATCGAATTGAAGTAGAAATTACCCACTTTGACAGTTAATCAAAACATCAGCTGAGCTAAATGGACTACCTATTCATTGTGTCATGGTATAAATATTAATTAATTTTAATATATTAAAATAAAATTTTGATATCAATGCATCTGTAATATATATATATATATATGTATATATATATGGAGAGAGACAAAGATATGCCTATAAACTAAAATCTGAAAATAAATTGGAAAGTCATTAACATTTTCTTGGAATTTATTACCTGTTATCATTGAAATTCGTATATTACTGATATTTATATTGACATTTTCAGAAGAGATTGATTGCCTTTATGTTAACATTTTTTGTTTAAAGTTCCAATGCACTGGCCACAAGTCAATTTGAGATAAGGGTCATTAACATTTATCTTGTTTTTTATTTAGAAATTAACATTATTATTTTTTTTTAATTATTAAGGCTAATTGTGTTTGCAAATAATGTAATAAATTTTTCAGATTAGTATTCCCATAAAGTCCACAAATCTAATAGATTTTACTACAGGAAATGTTTTAATTATTACCAAAAAATATTTGATATAGTAAATTCTAAGAAATTTATTTGATCCATTAATGAAATCTTGCAGGTGATTTCTTTTTTTATCATTATTACCATCATCATCCTTTGAAAATATCTTGGCCAATAACAAAATAAAAAACTACTACTAAATGACGTATTTTTTTAATATCTACCTACCACCTACAAATAGTTGATAAATATGTTATTTGTTATGTTTACCTTCGATACGACGCAATAAACCATAATAGGTTTACACTATGCCAGTGTGTTATCATGAGATTTTTTCTGGAGTAGCCAGACAAAAAAAAAAAAAACAACACGACCACCGATAAACCAACCACATGTTTCAATTACTTCAACATTATGTTGCACAATTTCTGAAAACAAATCACAGAATAATAAAACCAATCAAATGTCATTTTTTGGTTTGGTATGGTTTATCTTATCTAAAATGTTTGAAATTGGACAAGAAAAAACATCATATAAACACCTAGGTGGTAATTACGTACATATGTAGGTGATTGTTTTAGTACCTCGTCCGATCCAAAACACGCATCATGACATGACCACCAAAAACAAAACAAAAAAATTCTAGATAACAGCAGAGTTTATCGCATATGAAGGTTAATGAATTACCGTTTATTTTTTATCCGACTTCTGTAGGTCATGAAAACGTCAAGTATTTGGGTGATATAATTTCAGTTCTTTAATGTTAAATGGAATTTTGTAAAATCGATAAGGTCGAATACCTGCGGAAAAGCTCTTAAAGTACGTTTACATCTGCGATTACAAATCGCCACGATTACGAAAGATTTACGAAATCCATTCGATCTTAAATGTCAATTCAATGGCGTATACGGCATATAAAAATCCAAAGGATTTATGAGTAGGATTTACTTGAAATAAATGTGCAATAATAAGATGATGAACAATATGCAATAATAAGGTGATGTATCAAATCTAAAACATATGTTTTTCTAATTAGACCATCTGTCACATTATACATATTAATATTTCTAATGGTTGGCAACATTGCACGTGGAATTCAGGAAGAAATTATACACTTTGACAGTTAATCGAATAGTCAGCTGCGCTAAATGGAGTACCTATTTATTGTGTCATGGAATTGACATTTGAAATCAAATGAGTTATGTAGTCTAAACGGGCTTTAAAAGTACGATTGCAAATAAGATACTAGATGGAACAAATTAAAGTCACATTTAGACTATGCCTTCTAAAACTACTTGATTTCTTCATCGTTGTACTAAATCCTAACTGTTTAGACTAGTATTAAAATTATAAAGAGTCAGTCAGCTGATATTTGTTTACCCTATAAATACGCATAACTAATTCCACGTAGCTAACCATAATTCTCATAAATATAATAAAAATTAATGTCCATAAAGTGAAAAACGCTTACAAACATGCGTATTTTTAATATCGTCTAATATATCCTTATAATTTAAGTTTGTGTAATGTTAAACGATTTTTTTAATCGATAATGTTGAATATCTTTAGGAATGCTATTATAGCACATTCACATTTGTGATTACAAATCTTCACGATTATGAAATTCTGAGAGATATTAAGTAAAAAGCTTTACGAAATTCACTCGATCTCAAATGTTGTATGCGCTATGGAATTGACATTTGAAATCGAGTGGGTCTCGTAGTGTAAACGCGCTTTAAAAATACAATTACATATTATATTAGAGATGGAGCATATCAAGGACTCATTTAGATTATGCCTTCTAAATCGACTCGATTTTAAAATCAGGGTACTAAAACCAAGTCATTTACACCAGTATTTAAATGATTTGATATCAGTCAGCTGATATTTGTTTACGATTCGATTTTAAAATCTGGGTACTAAACCCAACCATTTACACCAGTATTTAAATGATATGAAATCAGTCAGTTTATATTTGTTTACGTAAACATACACAAGTCTAATTCCACGTAACTGCCCAATTTTAATAATAATATTAGGAATTTCCCTCAATCAGGTGAATAATGCATATCAATATGCAATTTTTTTAAATCGTTTAATGTTAATTATATTTTTTAAATTTCAAAACTTTTTCAAAAACTAGTTTTTACAACTATTTTGAATTTTAACGGATATTATATTTTAATGTGAACTACTGACAACTGATAAAGCGTTGCATAGCGTTGCTATGTTGGTATCGAGGCCTATTAATAAGGTCATCCAGGGAGACCAGCTGGATATCAGCTGCATCTCATGGTTGCTGTCAAAATCCATTATTGTGAATTGATTTCCATTATGATAACGCCAAACAAAGTCCAAATGACATTAGACTAAAAAACAGCTGACTTTCGCTTGCTGGGTGACCTTATTAATAGATCTTGGTTGGTACTTTCCATGGCACAATAAATAGGTTAACTGTCAAAGTGCGTATTTTCTACTTGAATTCGATGTGTAATGTTGCCAACCATGTGAAATATTATAAGGAAAAAATTTGACACATGGTCGAGACAAAAACAGTGTTGTATTTGAAATTATCTCGCTTATAGTACATTTACATTGTACACGATTTGGTATAAAAAATTCTATTCTACATAACGTTTTTGCATTTCAAAATGATTAAGATATCAGCTGATGTCTTAATCAGCTGTTTCGTGGTCACAAGGAATAATATGAAACTGTCGGCTGATTATTCTTAACATGTAAATACACAAATGATGAAGAAAAACACACGTCGTATGTATTATTATTAGTGTTGTTATTTTTAAACAGCTGTTCCATGTCCAAAAGGGATAATTTTGATTTTCTTCATGTTGGAAACCCCTCTAGATCTATTCCGTCATTCATTTCATTCATTTCTTAGTCACAAGGAAAAAAACCATTACATTTTATAGTTTTTTGAAAAATAATCCCTACACTTATTCATTTTCCTTTTCATCTCGTAGTCCCATTATAAAAAATATTTAATGAATCCTATATTCATTTTAAAATAAACTTTTGTCCTAATTTCACCAAATTTACACAAGGCACGAACATTTCCCATAACGAAAGGTAGCATCCCAAAAAAGGGATGGGTGTACCGTTACAAAAAAAAAAAAAAAGAGATTTACACGAACTATATAAAACAGCCGCGAAGATAACAAAAGTTGCCGACAATTTTTTCTCTTGCTTCACTCTAGTTTTTTCGTCTTATTTTCTCATGCACACAATGTTCACATAGCGCTCCATTTAATATAGGGTTTAGGAATATATTAACTAGCAAAAACAGACAAAAAAAAAGACGCATGTAAGTATGACGTATTCCCTTCAATGGGATGCAATTTTTGTGTGTGTGAGGACTGCTACCTTATCATCAATGATCTCAGAGATGATGATGATGTGCAATACATGTTGCTGGTTGGTATAAATATCAGGTGATGGCCAAAGGAAACTTGTTTTTATTCTCTTCTCTCCTTTCTTGGTTTGGTTGATCGTCTGTTTATTTTGTTGCATGGGCATGTTGATGTGGTTAGAGTTTCCAAAGTGTTGGGAATACCCAATACTGGAGAATGCTAAGCAGTTTTACATTGTTCTTGGAAAAACTTACTACACTTTTTTTTAATTAGAATAATAAGTGGTATTTCCCAATTGCGTTTACATGTGATGCAATGTTGCGCAAAATAAAAAAACTCAAGTGATTAATTGTGTAAAAAGAACGCTTGTCATACTGACACACTAAGGAAATAATAATTTTATTTGAGAATGATTCTTAATGCACTTTTACATATACGATTATAAATCGACGGGATTAATTAAATCCTGAAATTCCCACTAACCGTTTAGACATCCCTTGAGATAATGTATATAACAGTCAGCTGATTATTGTTGACATACATGTTATTGTTTACGTTTACATACATGTATGTATATGTAAACAAATATCAGCTGATTGGCTTTATATCATTTTAATACTAGTCTATAATTACGTTTATATTTACTAAATCCATTCGATCTCAAATGTAAATTTCACAGGGTATACGTCAAGTATATATTTATTTTAATTGCGATTTTCATAAAATCCCAGTTTAAAAAAATCCTCACGAAAACTCTGCATACCCTTTGAATGTTTTAATATCCCCAAAAAAAGTACTCAATGAAGTAAATTACTCTGACTCTCCTGTTGGTATGTATGTTGTGTTCAATGAAAATAAAAATTTCACTTGTGGATGGGTACATTCATACATATGTATGTGGTTAAGTGGAGGCGATCCCATTAATGCGCATGAACACGTGCATGGCATTTTTTTTCTTTTGCAACCTGATGATGATAATAATGGCATTACATCAATATAGACTTACGCCCAAAAAAAGGAGGCTCGCCTTAATGCCATGGTTATGTCAAACATTTTGTACATTTCTCCCTGTACACTCGATACAGTTTTATTTTTTTACAATACAGTTGATAATTGCTACATTCACGTAAAGAAATGAAATTTGCAGTCCCAAAAAAATTAAATAAATAAATGATAATTGTAAATTAATTTTTATATCCTCCACCATGGTTTGGAGCATGACGCAATAACAAGGTGATGTATCAAAACAAAAACATTTGTTTTTGTCTCAATTATCTGTCAAATTTTTCCTTATAATATTTCAAATGGTTGGTAACACTGCACATCGAATTCAAGTAAAATTACCCACTTTGACAGTTAATCGAGACATCAGCTGCGCTAAATTGACTACCTATTCATTGTGCCATGGTATGGAGGGTATATTAGTTTTTTTGTTTATATAAATTCAGTCTATCATCGAGTTATATTAATAGTACGTTTACATTGTATTCGATTTCGTTAACCCAATGGGTTTAAATTGCCAATTCCATACATGTCAAATAAATCCTCATGATTTAGGTTAACCCGGTGAAAATATTCCAATGTAAATGCCTTTAAAGGCGCGTTTAGATATATGTATCTTCTAAATCGATATATTAAAAATCTTAGCTCTTTTAAATTGATAAAAAACCAATCAGCTGATATTTGTTTACATATAAATGTTTCGAATTACATAATTATAATAGGGATTAATCAACATTGTAGTTCAAATGTTAAAAAAAGTAAAAAATTATTGTAAACTATATAATTTTTAATCAAATCAATCGGCTCGATTTACAAATCGAGCTACTAAAAATCCCTACTGTTTATACTATAATAGAATTAAAATGATTTTAAATCAGTCAGCTGATATTTGTTTATGGATATATTCATATTTCCATTTCATTAATACTAATATGGATCGACTCAATTTCTAAATTCAGGTACAAAAAATGTTTGCTGATATATTTAAATGATATATAGCGAGTCAGCTGATATTTGTTTACGTATACATACATATTTCTAATTCCATAATTCTTATAGGGATTAATCAACATTAGGCGAAAAGTGCATATAAACATATGTGGTTTTAAAACTGTTTAATATTTTAGGCTACGTTTAGTTTAAAACTCGATTAAAAAATTAAATATTTTATAAAAAAACAATATTTTAGCTGCCACCATTAAATTAATTTAAAACAAATGAGCCGCGTATATTAAGGCGCGTTTAGACTATGCCTTCTAAATCGACTCAATTTCTAAATCCAGGTATTTAAAATACTAGCTGTTTATACTAGTTTTAAAAGTATATAAAGCCAGTCAGCTGATATTTGTTTACGTACATGTATATTTTTAATTTCATTATTTAAATAGGAATTTATCAGCATATGGTGAAATATGCATAAAACATTAACTATTCGGTCTATTAAAATGCTTTTTAAATGATCCTTGGACTCCGTTTCTAAATTACGGTAAAAAATATTCTAGTTTAAAATTATATATAGCCAGTCAGCTGATATTTGTTTATGTATACATTCATATTTCTAATTCAATAATTCTTAAAGAGGTAATCATAAGGTGGGATTAATTATAAGTGCATATAAACTTATAGGGTTTTAAAATCGTTTATTGTTTTATGTAATTTTTTAGCTGCTACTATTAAATTATTTTAAAACAATTCAGTCGGGTAGTTGCCATTATTAAATTATTTTAAGACATATCAGTCGGGTATATTAAGGAGCTTTTACATTATGCCTTATAAATCATGTTACTAAAAATCCCTAGTTTACAGATGATCTAAAGTCAATCAGCTGATATTTGTTTACGTATACATATTTCTAATTACATTAAACAGCATTCGAATAGAGATTTATCAACAGTTTAAATAGACAATTTTTTGCAAATGGTACATAAAAAACCATTCACGTTTATATTATGTCCCCATTTCCCCATCTTAAATTACTCCAAAAGTCGAATGGAAAATTTCCTAAAAAATGAAATGGCAGCCAATTAAAAATAAAACATAAAACCCAATACCCTAACAAATTCTTACTCATAAATAACAAAAAATAAAATTTGAAACTTTTGCGTTTCATTTAAATTTTATACACAGGTCGTATTTAAAAAAAAAAAAGAATTTTGCTTACAATGCAGTTGTTTCAAATTTAAAATAACAATTCGAAAAAAAAATGAAAACAATTTTCAAAAATAAAAGGTAAACAAAACAAATTTTTTATTATTTGTTAACATAATGAAAAACGTGAACATTCCTGAAACTCGAATTCCATACAGGTTTTAATTTACATAAAAATGCGAAAGACAAAAAACACTGTTCTTATCATAATTGCCTCGGTATGACAAATTTTTTGTATGTGTATACATATGGTAATGGGTCACGTTTTATTTTCTTTTTTGTTTATTTGTGTTTTGCAAAAATTCGTACCAAACAAAAATTATATCATAATTACGTATTTAAGAAAATAAACACAAGTTGTATGAGTATTAAAAAGTTAAGCGTGGCGCTTAAGAGTGAACTATTCAGGTGAGTAGGTGATATTATCTCGTTTTATTTTATTTATTTTTTTTTTTGTTTTTGGGTGATAAGTGACGTATTTGTCATATCTTAATTGTTATCATATATGTCATTGTTATTATGTTTGTTGTGAACTGTCTATTAGAGTTTATTGCAATATTCTCCTACTTTTGTCTATTGTAAATATGATAAAGAATAAATTTAACCCATTAAGGGGTGATGCAGAAAAAAAAATTACTTCTCTCCAGTTGTTTTATTAGAAAAGGGATATCAACACTTTTCAAAACTTTGCCAAACGCAGGTTTGACTGAGGCCACGATCTATTATAAGTTCACCCAGGTAGCAATCGAAATCGGAAAACAGCTGTTTTTTTTCTCAAGTCTTATGTCAAAAATGTCGACTTTGTTTACGTTTTCATAATGGAAGTCAATTCACAATAATGCATTTTGACAGCAAACTTGAGTGGCGCAGATAGCCAGCTGGTCTCCCTGGGTGACATTATTTATAGGCAATGACTGAGGCTTTCTTCTAGAATTCACAATAACTTATTTTGAAAACAAACTTGAGAAACAGCTGGTCAAGGTCCATTCGTAAAGTCTTCCAGGCAGACCACCTAAACGCATAGTCTAAACGCGCCTAAATATACCGCCTGATATGATTTAAGATAGTTTATTGGCAACAGCTAAAAATATTTTTGTAATTATTATGAACACTAAACGATTTTAAAATAACATATGTTTATATGCACTTTTCGCCTTATGTTGATTAATCCCTATTCGAAGTTCGGAATTAGAAATATGTGTGTATACGTAAACAAATATCAGCAGACTGAATGTATATCATTTAAATTCTAGTCCAAACAGCTAGGATTAAGTAACGCAATTTGGAAATAGTAATTATTTCAAATACAACCCTGCTTTTGATGCAAAAAACCATCATTTATGCAAATCGATTTTATGTAAATCCCCAATAGAACATTTGCACTATACCTTATTACGCATTTTATAGACTTATTTCCTAAATTATTACAAATTTTTCGAGATTAAAAGCGCCTATTGGTTATGCCTTCTAAATTTCCTCTATTTCTAAATCGAATTATATACCCTAGCTGTTTAGAGGACTATTAAATAAAATATAAAGTCAATCATTGTGTATGTTTACATACTAATTCTACACTGCTGGCTAGTATTTTCATAATTATAATAGGAATTAAATTATTTTTCCACATATGATTTAAAATCGACACAATTAACGAAATCCAGTAATAAACTTTAATTGTTTACACATACCTTTTATCCAGATCTTGTTCATATACATACTAAATAATTAAGTTTCAGAAACAAATATTTATTTGAAAATGGACAGAAAGTTGTAACCGTTGTAAATTTTCTGATGTTTTTCTATATAAATCTTATATCTAAATCAATGTACTAAATCCTAGCTGTTTAGAATGCCATAAAGTCAATCAGCTGATATGTGTTTACGTATAAATACACATTTCAAATTGCAAGTAGCCGGCAAATATTCTCACAATTCTAATAGGAATTAAAGTATATTTACATATATGATATTAAATCGAATCCAATAACTAAATCCAGAAATAAACCCTAATTGTTTACACATACTGTAATATAACAATCAGCTGATGTTTATAAGGCAGTTTGTTGACATATTTCCTAAAACACAATAAATTTATTTAAAAGTGCATCTTGGCTATGCCTTCTAAATCGACTCTATTTCTAAATCGCTTTACTAACTCTAGTTTAGAGTAGTATTAAAATTATATACAGTCAATCAGCTGATATTTGTTTACGTTTAAATAAATATTTGTAATTGCAAACAGCTAGCTAGTATTCGAATAGGAGATAAAGTACATTTACATATACCATTTTAAAAGGACTTTATTAGCGATAAACTGAAATACATCCTAATTGTTTCACATACCTTCGATCATGATCAAAATGACAATCAGCTGATGTTTATTTGTATACATACTAAATAATTAATTTTTACAAGAAATATATGTTTAATTTGAAAATGGAAAGAAAAATTATAACAAGCGTTATCTCTCCGCAATTTTGTGATTATTTGTGAAGTAAAAAAATGTACCAAAATTGAGAATCATGATTTAAAATAAATCCTACCCACAAAATGATTTACATTTGTATAAGAAATCATGTGAAGTTCAGCATGATTAGACCGTGTTTACACTACTAAATCCACATGATTCCAAACGTCAATTCCATAATGTATACGTCACGTTAATCCTGTTCACAAACCGAATGCAATATATTTGACGTATACGCTATGAAATTGACATTTGAAATCGAGTAGATTTTTTTTTAAACTAAACAGATGTTCTATATTGATAATCAATTCATATTAATAAACATTAATATGTTTAATCGCGTTATTTAGAAGATAATTATTGCGATCGTCTACTAACAAAAACTTGATAAATAACATTGCTAAACACTCTATACTATATCTCTAGAATTAGATCAGTAAATAGTCTATAGCAGTTTAAAGATTATAAAATGTGCGACATAATGGCGATTAAAATATGCGTTTTATGAAAATTCATATTTTATATAGGACTTGAATTCAATGGTATTGGAACGATAAGAATAACATATATTTTTATTATTTATCAACATTATTTTTATATATTTTTTTTTTAAGTGATTATTTATACTCTTTCGAGTCGAGCTTGATGATCTAAATTTTTGCAATGAAAAGGAAAGCCGGGAGAAGAACCTACGTACCCACCATTATGCGACGCGTTTCGCCGTTGGTTAAGCGGCTCATCAGGCATATTGGGCTATGTGGCTTTACAAAGGTCGTACGTTGATAACTTGTATTTATTCCGCCCTGATGCGAAACTTGCATATGCGAATTAAATTCAAATTTGTCAAAGTTCGACATTTGTCTTCATTCTAGGAACAGTCCTTTTCAAAGCAGATTTTTTAAAATCACTTTCAAAATGATCACAAAAATTCAAATAACAAACATTATTTTTATAAATAATTATATTATTTACACAATAATATATTGACGAACATATGTTTATATATTTTTAACAATACGCCAGAATCTTAAAAACGAACGAGAATGAATGAAAAATATGGAAATAAAGGAACAAGATCGCAAAATGGAACTATAGGACTTATAGAACTGCCTGTAGTTCCTGTCGTTCCTTTATGGGAATAGTTTCAATGAATTAGGTCGTTCCAGAACTATCCAATCAAGATCTATTAATAAGGTCACCCAGCTAGCGAAAATCAGCTGTTTATTCTTAAGCCTAATGTCAAAAAATTTTACTTTGAGTTTTCATAATGAAATTCAATTCACAATAATAGATTTTGACAGCAAACTTGAGAGGCATTATACCCAATTAATGCATTTGAAATGATTGTCAGCTGATGTTTGTTTACATGTGCATTCACATTTGTTATATCGTTTATTTTTTTTTAAGTTTTATAATATTCGTAGGTTTTTCTTATTTTTACAAATTTTCTTAATAGCAATTGACAAAAAAAAAATTATAAATACTATTGTCTACTCAAAAATGTGTTGTGTGAACGCCACATAATTTAAGTTCTTAACAGGTTAATTATCAAAATGAACTTCTCGTTTCAAAGATTCAACCAAACTTAACCAGTTAAATGCAAATTTTACTTGTCAAATAATGATTTAAATTTTATTCTTTAATTTTATTCTAAAATTTCCTTTGCGTATTTTGCATTAAATAAATACTATAAAATAATTTAATAATATGTTTATGTTTTTGCATTTATCTAAACTTTTGAAAGATTATAAACTTTGTATGCGACATGACTTTTAAGGGGTTTTTAGGAAAAAAACAATAACCCAAACAAAATAAATTCGAGTCATTGTTTTGGAGATAAAACAAAAATATCCACAAGTGACAAAATTTTAATACGGTAATATATTTGTATAAAAATTAAATTTAATTGAAATGCAAATAATTACGAATTTTTATCTGGTCTGTGACATATGGAAATTAACTGCCGGTTTATTGTAATAATATGCATATAATAATTATATATGTGTTATGGTTTATTAAAAATGTTAAAGCGACAAAAAGAATTAAAATAAACAACTTAACTGATAATTTAGTAATATTATAGTCATTGTTTGTAATTTTTTATATTATCATGACAATATAAAAATATGTATGGCGGCGCAAGGTAAAATACAAGAAAATATAATATCAGCTGATTGAACTCCACAGCTGTCATATTACAATCAAGATCTATTAGATAGGTCACCCAGCAAGCGAATTTCAGCTTTTTTTTTTCATGTCTAATGTCAGACATTTCGACTATGTTTATCTCTTCATAATGGAAGTCTATTCACAATAATGGATTTTGATAGCAAACTTGAAAAGCAGCTAATATCCAGCTTGTATCCCTCGATGACCTTATTAATAGGCCTTGATTACAAAGCTACACTTTTTGAAATTTATAACCTATTAAAAATATCAACAAAGAAGAACAAGGCAGCTGTTTTCTCCTAATCTAAATGTTTATGTTTTCATAACGGATGTTAATTCACAATAATGTTCTTCGACAGCAAACTTGAGAAACAGCTGTTCTTCTCTGGTAAAATTAGGCTACGTTTAGACTATTAAATCCACTCAATCTCAAATGTCAATTCCATTGCATATACGTCACGGTAATCCTGCCAGTCAGCTGATATTTATAAAAAAAAAATTGAAACTAAACTGTTAATTTTTTGTCGAAATTTAATTTATTTGTACCAGTATCAGCTGACTGAAATTTGCATCATCTAAACGTATATAAACTTTGAGATAATGCAAATTCCAGTCAGCTGATATTTATAGGAATCAAAATTAAGCTGTCTGCAAGAAATCTGTAGATTTTCCAAACAAAAGATGGTTTTAAATCCGCCGATTTTAATATCTTATTATAAGTACATTTACATATATGATTTTTAATCGACTCGATTAACGAAATCCAGAAATAAACCCCAATCGTTTATATATACGTGTAATCATGATTTAAATGTCAATCAGCTGATGATTGTTAGTATACATACAGAATTGTTAATAGGCGCCAAAAATATTTGTTTGCAAAACGAAATGAAAAATTACAACAATGGAAATATCCTGCAATGATGTGATCGTTTCAAAAATAAAATTAAATTAAAATAATTCTATAAATAATTTTTATTTTTCTTAGCATTTGAAAACAGTTGCAAATTGTGGTTCATTGTGAGAGATGTATTTTTTCGTACAAAAACTTCGTTGCATCTCATTAGTATCATGATTAAAAATAAACCCTGGCGCACGATGACTTAAATTTCCCAGATAAATCATGGTAAATTCAGCCTGATTAAGAAAATAAACTCTGATCCAGCTTTTAATTAAGATTAAGACATACCTATTGTATTTAAAAAAAATATATACGAGATGAGTTCATTATATTTTACATCAAATATAACTGAAAGTTGAATGTTTACTTTAAATTTAAGCAAAGGACATTCACCTGGTCAATGAACTTACATTCATATTTCAAAGAGTTGTATTTATATAAATTGTTTAAAAATATAAACAAAAAAATGTAGGTCAATCTCTAGGGGGTGAATGTAAGAAATTACACAATTAAGGCGGTAATATATAAAAGAGATACTTC
Organism: Musca vetustissima; assembly: GCF_032173495.1. Classification (NCBI taxonomy): domain Eukaryota; kingdom Metazoa; phylum Arthropoda; class Insecta; order Diptera; family Muscidae; genus Musca; species Musca vetustissima. Next base: position 257,149 of record NW_026886187.1, read on the forward strand.
TTTTTAATTTGACAATTAATAATAGGCAACATAATAGTACGTTTACATTTAACCGGATTTCGTTAACCCAGTGGGTTTCAATTGTTAATTCCTTTGCATATTTGTCAAATAAATCATCATAAAATAGGTTAACCCGTTAAAAAGTTCTAATGTATATGCCGTTTAAAGTAGCTTAATACTGTGATTTAAAAACTACTCCTTTACTACTTAAGATAATTTATTAACTATCAAGAAAATACATTAGATTCAAGGAAAATAACTCTGACGCATCTAATAAATTATTAAATATTTATTTTGACTCATTTCCTGTTCATAATATTTTCTTTTTATTGAAAAATTCTAAATATTTTAATTTTAAACATTATACAAAATTGGCCTGTGTAAACCCTGTGTTATAACTTTTGTTATGTGCCATGACACAATAAATTGATAGTCCATTTAGCGCAGCTGACGACTCGGTTTACTTTCAAAGTGTGTCATTTCCACTTGACTGCGATGTGCAACGTTGCCCACCATGTGAACAATTATAAGGAAAATTTTGACAGATAGTCGAGACAAAAACATATGTTTTTTTTGATACATCACCTTGTTATTGCATCATGGTTATGAGCTTTGTTCCAATACTTTTATTAATAGTAAAAAACTACTAAAAGTGTCTAATGACAAGAATTTTGACATTTAAGGATATCTTCTGTGGATATAGAATTTTTCTTGGTGTGTTAACGATACGATTTTCAAAAGTTTCCAATGTGTTAAATATTTTATTGTATTGACAAAAGCTTTTTTTGTCTCAAAACCAATTATTAACACCTTAGTAACAATGTGTTATTGGCTAAAATTAACAACAAAAAAAAAAACAATAAAAAGTGAACTTCTTTGTTAAATATTACGGTTCTGCATTATGTCAATAACCAAGAGTTTCTTTGTGGTGGCGGTGGTAAATAAATAAAAGCCAAAAAAAATATCCCCGGCAAAATATAACTTTTTCGTACTTTTTTTTATACACACACACCCATTTATGAGCGTATATATTTTAGCCACTGTGACATGGTCAAATGACTTTATGAATTTTAATTAGCATTCAATATTAATATTTTATTTGAAGTTGTATATTCTGAAAAAATTATATGTGTATTTTTTTGTTGTTGTTTAAATATTGGTCGGTTTCAACTCAAAGTGTATTGTCTTAAACGATATTAATAGAAAAAAAGAAAATTAAAAAAACAATAGGACGCCTTTGTAAGATTTTAGCCACCACTATCACTGGCTACTAAATTACACGTTTTAAAATGCTACCTCATTTAACAATATAAATTATATGTTTTATTATGAAAATGAAATGTCAACTCTGAAACCATATGAAATGACTGTCAGCTGACATATATTTCAAATGCTTTGTTTGTATAAAGTTTAAACTATACCAATGCGTTTGTATACATAAACAAATATCAGCTGACAGGCTTTAAATTTATATATTTCATAATACTAATATAAACAGCTAGATTTTGAACCTCGATTTATAGGCAAAGTGTCTTCAGGATTTTGCAAATCAAATCATCCAACGTGACAAAATGCAATGCTATTGAAATGCAACACTGGTTTTGAACGTATAGATTTTCGAAATCCATTCGATCTGAAATGTCAATTCCATAGCGCATACGTTGAATATAATCCACTAGATTTGTGAATATGATTAAGGTGGTGTATGCGCAATTGAATTGACATTTGAGATCGGGTGGATTTAGTAGTCTAAACGTAGTCTAATATTCAAATGTATTTAAAATTGATAACTATCACATTACGGCACAAGATTTGTTATTTAAATTACAATTTATCTTTGTAAATGTCAAAAATAACTAATTGAATGTAATTTGTATCATCTCCAAATAGGTGCAGAATGTTAGAATTTATTTAATTATTTCGTTACTTTGGCATAATAAATAGGTACTCCATTTAGCGCAGTTGACTATTCCCTTAACTGTCAAAGTGCATAGTTTCTACTTGAATTCGACATGCAATGTTGCCAACCACGAAAAACTAAAATTACTAAATCTAAGGAAAAACAGATGTTTTTGTTTTGATCATGTGTTTTAAAGTACATTTACATATACGATTTTAAATCGACTCAATTAATGAAATCCAAAAATACAACCTAATTGTTTACACATAACTTTAATCATGGTCTAAATGTCAATCAGCTGATATTTGTTAGTATAAAAAATATTAATTTGCTGATCAGCTAATGTTTGTTAGTATAAAAAATATTAATTTGCGCCAAAAATATTTGTTTGCAAATTGAAAATTAAAAGAAAAACTACAACAATGGAAATGTTTTTGCAATGATGTTTGGAAAGTAAAAAATCTCATAATTTTTATTTTCCTTTGATTTTGCATTTGACAATCGTGGCAAATTTTATGATAGTTTATTATGATACTGATGTATTTTTTCGTACAAAAACTGCGTTGCATCACATCAGTATCATGATTTCGACCATGATTTTAAATAAACCCTGCCGTAAGATGATTTAAATTTGTATGATAAATCATGGTAAATTCAGCATGATTAAAAAAATAAAACCTGATTCGGCCTTAAATCATGATCAAATGCTATATGTAAATCTGCTTTTACTAATAAATAAATTTGGAATTGCCAATTTTGAAATGGCAATTCCAAAATCAGCGTTGTATTTGTGAAAAAAAGAAAATTTGTGAAAAATTAGAAATTGAATTTTTGATTTCAAGAAAATACATATTTTATGAACTGAGATATGTGTTTAATCCAAAAAATACTGCAAGATCTCATTTTAGCAATTATAATTAATTATAATAATTAACACTACAATTATAAAGCGTATTAATGTCGTCCTTTGTAGACACAATAGAATTACAATCAGCTGTTTGAATTAAATTATCTCATTTTTTGTTTATTTGAAGGAATATTGTCTTGTGTAAACCCCAAAAAATTGGAAATTAAAAAAGTATATAAAAAGGTATGAAAAGAAATACTGCAAGATCTCATTTTGGCATAATAAATCAGCTGATGGGGTTTTTAGGGCTTCTTTTCGGATTTATACGATCTCAAAGGTATAATTAATTTCAAAATTAGAAAGCTTAAACGGCATATACATTAGAACTTTTTAACGGGTTAACCAACTTTATGAGGATTTATTTGACATATATGCAAAGGAATTGACAATTCAAACCCACTGGGTTAAATGTAAACGAACGTATCATTAAAATCCGTGATTAATGACCATGATGCAATAATAAGATGATGCACCATAACAAAAACATATGTTTTTTATTCGACAATCTGTAAAATTTCATCTAGTAATATTTCTCAGGGTTGGCAATTGAAACCCACTGGGTTAAATGTAAACGTTCGTATTATTAAAATCCATGATTAATGTCCATGATGCAATAATAAGATGATGCACCATATACAAAACATATGTTTTTTAATCGACAATCTGTCAAATATTATCTAGTAATATTTCTCAGGGTTGACAACATTGCACGTCGAATTGAAGAAAATGTGAACTTTGACAGTTAATCGGATAGTCAGCTGCGCTAAGCGGAGTATCTATTTATTGTGCCATAATATCGTCATTGACAGAAAAAAATCACAATCAGCTGTTCGAGAATAATTAATTCCTTTTTATGTGTTATCCAATCAGAGTTGTATTTGACAAAAACGTATGTTGTGTGAACTGCTTATAAATTCGGTAAATTAACTTTCTTATTATAGTAAATACATCTGTTATGAATTTAGATCCGCCTTTAAACACAAAAATAATTGCCGGTTTTACTATTATGTTTGTGCTAATTATTCTTTTATTAGATACAGCAATATTTCACCTTGGCATATATAGAAATAAAAAAAAACTAACTAATTAATAATAAAATTTCCCACAGTTCATGTTGGTTAATTAAACACAATTCACAGATACGAACCGGTACAAATTTTTGATATAGTATATATAAATTACCTTTTAGTTTCTAGAAACTTTACGATACGATTAGGAATTCTGAACACAAATCCGTTAGGGTATTTTTCCGCACCACAATTTTTTATGACACTTATTTCTTATTTTTTTACTAAAAATCCTTTTTTATTTTTTCGATTTTTATTATATTTCAAATTATTCCACAGAAGTTTTCTTAACAGAAATTTGAAAAAAAATATATATTTCACCTTTTTCACACTTTGCTATGCTCCACACAAAAATAAGCGTGATGATACCCGGCTCAAAATAATTATTTTTTGTTGCTTTCCGGTAACAAAAAAAAACGAAAACACAATAACTGAAAAACTTTTTACCCCGCCTTTTTTTTTAGCTAGGAAAATGTAAATAAATCTAATTATTGTGTTGAGTTTTCAAATTCGTTTTCGATATTTAATGTTTGGCGCGCATTTATTATAATGATGTACGAGTACGCGTCGTCGTTTTTTTCAGATTTGATACGTTGTTAACAGTGGCGCGTACATTTAGTGACTGACTTTTTTATTAAAACAGATCGTGCAAAAAAACTTATTGATTTACTAAACAAAAACAAAAAACACAACAACAGCAACAATGTGTGATGATATGTACGGAGAGTGACAAACATATTGTTGTTGTTGCTGCTGTTGATCGTTGAGCCGCCGAACAACATCAAACTCGGAATAAAAAAGGCCAAAAACAATCACCACCGGCAGCAGCAAACTTTACCGAGACAGAGAGTAGCCAACAGCAGCATCAAGCGTTAACAACAACAACAAAACAGCAAACAATTTAAACGTCAATATTGTGTTCAATTAACAAGTGAATATGGCTTGACGCAAACTCAGCAAAAAACTATTCATTTGTTACAAAGCGCATGCGCTACTGTCTAGGCTTTGTTTACATTGAACACAGTGGCTCGAAATCGGACGTAATTAAAATATAGGAACACAAAAAGAAAACAAATTTGAAATTAATATTGAAATTATTCAAAACTCACAAAATTGAGATTTACATAGAAAAATAACCAAATATATTTGTTTTTCGAAACTTGGATACTTTTTGTTCAGACCATGGCACAATAAATTTGTAATTCATTTAGCGCAGCTGACGACTCGATTAACTGTCAAAGTGCATATTTCATACTTGAATTCTTTGTGCAATATTGCCAACCATGTCAAATATTATATGGAAATATACGACAGGTCTCGACCATGGCACAATGAATAGGTAGTCCATTTAGAGCAGCTGATGTCTTGATTAACTGTCAAATTGCGTAATTTCTACTTGAATTCGATGTGCAATGTTGCCAATCATGTGAAATATTATAAGGAAAAATTTGACGGATAATCGAGACAAAAACAAAGGTTTTTGTTTTGATACATCACCTTATTATTGCATCATGGTTCAGACTATAAACCAGAGTTGCCTACAATATTAAAAAGTGATTTGAAAATAGGGTTCTATAGGTCTATTATAGATGGAATATCTCTCAATGTTTATAATGATTAAGGGGATGAGAGCTATTTAAGACAAAAAAAAAAAAAAAACGATTGCCCTAGGAGGTGTTCTATGAGGAAATACCCTACAAATTGCGAAAAACTCTAATCATAGAGTGCATGAAGTGGCCCATGACTAATAGAAAAACTATGGAGCACTACGAAGAGATCATGAGCATATATGAAAGCGTATTTTAGAAGAGTTAATTTATGTCGATGAGACACAAACCAGTCCAACGTAGCTATTCGATTATCGAACAAGAATTTTTAACAAAAATATCCGTTGTACGCGACGCGGGTTTCGATATTCTTAAATAATTAATCTTTACATTTCGAGATTTTGCTAGAAATTTTGCGGCAAAAGTAAAAAAAAACCCGACCACGTAATCTTCAGTAGATTTTAAAGTACGATTGTATTTACGATTTGTTACTTAAGTTGGGCGCCAACAACTCAATGAGGATCATTTGAGGTATTGTCAAAGATGGGACCTAGATCTATTAATATAGTCATTCAGGAAGCGAAAGTCAGCTGTTTTTTCTCAAGTCTAAAGTCAACACATTGGACTTTGTTTATGTTTTCATAATTGAAGCTAATTCACAATAATCGATGTTGACAGCAAACTTGAGAAACATCTGATATCCAGGTGGTCTCCTGGAAGCGAGGAACCTCATTTTGTAACCGTTCTTGGGTGACGCGTGCTGAGTGCGATGGCGCTGAGTCCTGTTGGAATATCTAAGGTCTGCGTCCAAAATGTTTGCCTGCCCAAGGCTTTAATACAACCTCCAGAATATTTTCGCGATAATATTCGGCATTTATTCGGTCGTTCTGGTGGCTGACTTCTTTGGCAAGTAAACACGATCGTTTTGTTTGTTTACAAACTGCTGGGCAACGAATGTTTTCTCATCTGAGAAAACCAAATTCGGCAGTTCACCATTTTCGGCCAAGCCAAGCAACTGTTTAACTCTGTTGAGTCTATTTTCTTCCTGTTGCGGTGTAAAACGGCATTTACATTAGAACTTTTTACCGGGTTAACCTACTTCATGAGGATTTATTTGACATATACACAATGGAATTGACAATTGAAACCGACTGGGTTAACGAAATCCGGTATAATGTAAACGTACTATCAGTTCTTGTACTTTTTGGAATTTCAGTGGCATTACGCCGAGCTAATTTTCCAATATTTCCGAATGGAATATTGTGATATTTTCAGCTCACGAACCATTTCGCGGCCACTGCGACGTTTCGATTTCGATCAAGTCGCTTCTTTACTTTTCGAACCATTTCTGCTGATGTTGCTGATTTCTTCCGTCCACTTCCATGACGTCGGGCTACGCTGCCAGTATTACGGTGACCAGCGATGGTATGAGACACAAAAGATTTATTCACTTTGAAATGCTGGAGTGCTCTAGCGATTGCCACCTGTGGTTTTTCAGCCAAATACAAAGAAATCGCACTATCATGCTTGAATTCAGTCACGAATAACTTTTTTTCTGTAAAATTCTCACCAAAATGCTTTTTTACGCTTGTAAACAATATAATGAACTGTAATAATATTAACAGCTGTCGAACGAGTTTCATAGAAATGACAGCAGTCTGAAGTTGGTTGCAGTTGTTTCATCTCAGTTTTTTTTCTCGCATCTGTATTGGCTGTTCCAGAACCTTAGAGAATCTTCAACTAATAATGTTTCTTTTTCTTTTTGGATTTTTCCATTTATAATTAAAAAAAAACAAATTTCTTCCGAAACCACTGTGCCAAATCTAAACTTTCTGCATGAATGAATGAACATCTGTCTGATTTGATTGTTTTTTTTTCTGAGAAAATCTCATAGAATGTTGGTATGATGTAAACAATCTACTAATATAAAATTCAGATTAAGGAAAACATCAGAGAGAGCATGCACACATTTCAAAAAAGAGAAATTGAGTTGATTGTGACAAAGTAAAATTGACTTGGTTGGAACTGGTTGAGGAAACGTTTAGAGACAGTTTGATGACATGTAAGGAAACGCTAGTTTTTTTTTTGTTATTGTTGTTGTCGTTTGAGTTTATAAAGAATATTCTTACTGGTTTCCTATGTAGAGTATAGGGGGATTTCCCAGAAAAAAAATGTGTTATGACGCAAAAAACGGAAGTTTAATTCAACGTACACGAACAGAAAATCATGTTTGTAATATAAAATTCAATTAAACATAAATTTTTATTCCAAGTAATTTGTAGAGGAAATATTTAAGAATTTAATAGTAAATAAAATACGTCAAAAGAATTAACACCCCAGAGGGTGTTAAATCGAAGGTCATTGTGGTTCATAAACTATTGATTAGAATTTCAAATTGAAATTGCTAATTTATGATGTGTGACTAAGCACTCAGGATTTATGTTTCCATTCATATCTTTCTTATGAGTCATATATAAAAGTAACAAAATATTTCAAATGTGTTTTAAAAAATTTTGACTACCCTAAAATCAGATTGATTACAACCATGCCACAATAAATAGGTCCATCGGCCATTTAGATCAGCTTATTCATGGTACAATAAATAGGTAGTCTATTTAGCGCAGCTGATGACTTGATTAACTGTCAAAGTGCGTAATTTCTATTTGAATTCGATGTACAATGTTGCCAACCATGTGAAATATTATAAGGAAAAATTTGACAGATGGTCAAATCACCTTACTATTGCATCATGAGCTGACTATCCCATTAACTGTCAAAGTGCCTAATTTCTACTTGAATTCGATGTGACATGTTGCCAACCATAAGAAATATTACTAGATAAAATTTGACAGATGGTCGAGTAAAAAAAAACAGACGTTTTTGTTTTGATACATTATCTGCAATAGTACGAAGGCATATTATCATATCATCCATGGCACAATGAATAGAACTGAACAGCTATGTTTGATTAACTGTCATATTGAATTCATGCAATGCTGCCAACATTTTAAAATATTATAAGGAAAAATTTGTCAGATGGTCGAGACAAAAACAAATGTTTTTGTTTTGATCACCTGATATCCAAAGTGATGCCAAGTTGCATATTGTACTTAGGGTGCCAAACTTTATATAAGTGCCTTAAAAATCACAAGCCTTTTAACCCTTCAAACGTGAGGATATCCCATTTGACATAAACGACGACAACAGAAATGTAAACAAACATATTGTTTACATTTACCACCAATACAAAACGACTAACAACAACAAAAACAACACACATTTATCTCCTACCATACCTATTGCTGCCCATATTCAGTTATGGCCACTCTCAGCATAAATACCAAATTTGGTTACACGTTTCTCTAAAATCTGTTGTAAAAAAGGCCGTAAAAGATGGAGAGAGGGAGAAACAACAAAAAGCCCCAAACAAGAATTTCAAAATGACCATTTAAATCAATTAATGATTGACTACTGACTTTATGGTTTACATGCCAAAATAAAATTGGACTTCATGTTTTAAACATACTATTTAGAGATATACAATGGGGTCGAACGATGTGGGAAATAAATGTCAAATAGGCTTGATGAATTATATTGTCATATTAATGTACGAAAATACATATAAAAATATTATAAAACCAGGATAAGAGCATGTATGTAGTCATGGATCAGCGAAAGACTTAAGTCCAATAAATTTCTGATTTGACAAAAAATAAAAGGACGAAGCTTGAAATTCGGAAATATAACTCTAACTGTCAAAGTTGACAGAAATCGAAAGTCACATTTAACATCCACAGACCCTTTTTTTATTGTCCAAGATTCCTGGATCAGTCCGATGTGTATTTTACCTTTTATTATTTTGTCCATCAGGGCCAGGGTTGCCGTCTCGCTCCGATGGAGGTTAATCTGGATGACTTCTATCAATTGTCCTCCAGTAAACGGTTTTCTTGGGAGTTCGTAATCTTGTCCTCGGCTCCCTCTTCTTTGTTGCTGGGTACTTTACCCTCGCTGTTGTCCTTGGCTTTATCATCTCTGATCCTTGCCTTCCCGGTTTCGAAATAAACGGCATTGGACAAAATTTGCCATTGAAGATCTGTCGAAGCCTAACACAAATACAATCCCTTCCTCTTTCTTCTCCCTGTGAAAGACTTCCCATTTCTTCACATGCAGTGTCTTGTTTTGTAGTCTAAAAACCTCGAGCATGTGTTCCGTGTCGAAATCCCTGACCTAACCTCTGACAAAGACTGTATCCTTTTCTAATTGAGGAATGTCTTTTTTCCTCACCAGCTTGAGTTCCATTGTTCCATCTATGGGTCCGATGCTTGCCACTATCTTCCTCAGGGCTTTTATGCTTTTTGGAGTTTCAAATTCCAGCATTAGATAGCCCCCTTTGAAAGCGCAGCTATCCAGTTCAATAGAGTCCCCTCCTCCATAATCTTGCTGTTGACCGCATTTAACACTTCCTTATGGGTCAGCAGAGCTCGTCTCGATAGCATTTCCTGGCAACCTTGGCATAAGACGGCATCTGCTTACCATCTGTTGCTGTCATCTTCCTCTTTCGCAAATACCGATTGGTCCTTTTGGGATTCCCGGTCTTTGCGGAAGATTCCGACTCTGCACTCGTCTTCCTGAAATCAGAGCCAGCTTCTTCTGTCCTGCTCAGTGGATTCTCAGCTGGACTCAGCTTTCTCTTACTATCGGTCGACGGGAAGCCCTTTTTTGGCGGATTTGACAGTCGCCTGCTCATCCGAAGACCTTATCCTCTTCGCAGCTTCCGCAGAACTCAGGTTTATTCTTTTGAGCCTCTGTCTGCATCTCGCCCTTTATGTTCGTCCGGTTCATTATGGCTAATTTCCGCATTTGTGCCCCAGACAACTGATTCGTGCTAGTTGTGAGTTTGGCGATATCCTTACTCACCTCCTTTATCATATTGTCAGCCTCTTCTCTCTACCGGCTCCCCAATACGGTTATGTTTGTCTGATTATCATGATCAGACTCTGAGTTCGAAGTTGAGTTCCCTCCTGTCTCGAGAATACTCTTCCCCTGTGGTTCCTCAACTCCGAGTTGGTGTTGCCTGAAGGCTAAGTGCTTGTACCTATACCTTCGACAACAGATGCCAAGACACCCTTCTCTGTAGGAGATTGTTGCTCACGATCGCGGGATGACGACGGGGCGTGACTCGTGGGCAGATCAACGACACCCGCCGGTTATGAGTTATTTAGGCTCTGCACCGTAACTTTATTACCTGTTCCTTCTTTCTCCCTCTTTGTTTTAGGGGAACACCTCTATAGTTGGTTTTGGTCCGCGGGGACAGAAGCTCTGAAGGTGGGTGATCAAACTATTCGACCATCTGTCAAATTTTTCATACTAATATTTCTCATGGTTGGCAACACTGCACGTCGAATTTAAATATAAACGTATGCACTTCAGCTGCGTTAAATAGTGTTTCTATTTATTATGCCATGCTTCGTCCCCTCCTAATGTTCCAATAATGTGTGTCCACTGATGACAACTGACTACAATGTGAATGTGCTAATATTTTCTTGTACACTGTCATAGCGCATTCATGTATATATTCATTTAATCACCACGCACACACATTCATACAGCGACCGACTACAAAATGATCACGTGCAATTACCATCAGACGTTCATAGACATGTTGAAGGAGAGGAGAAGAAGAAGAAAAAAGGCAAAGTTTTATTCGGAAATTTGTTTGCCTTAATAGTTTTGGCGATCATTTTTACCTAAAACAAACTGTAAACCTTTTATATTGTGGTGGTCTAAGAAGTGAAGGCATAAAGGATTGAAATTGATGAAAATTCCAAATGGAATCCTAACAGGAACTCCAGGTCGAAAGACTTTATTAAAGGGGGAGACACATACCCGAGTTTTATGAAGAAGAATGGCGCCCAAACTCAAAATTGAAATAATATACCACCTCTTATAGATATGTGATCTATGATCTGAAGGCAAAAGGGATGGAAATTAAATTGAAAGATAAATATTTGGAATAAGACCTGTTGGGATTTTTCCAACCCTAAGAGGTTTTGACTCACTGCCAGTTACTGCAGGACCAAAGGCTGAGTTAAGACACATACCAGAATTTCAGGCATGGCTTATTAAGTTCCCATTAAAGGAGAATGGCGCCCAAACTCAAATTTGAATCTGATATTTCTTTATAAATTTTTGTCATTCTATATAATGCAACTAAAGAAAGAATGCCAAAATTCCCTTGAAGCTGGGTGAAAATGTTATCAAGCTGCGTTGCTTGGTGTACACGACTTGATTTTTCAAAAATTGAGTATGTTATTTCTCAAGTTAAAACTCAATAATTTGGACGTTATTTACGTTTTCATAATACGAAGTTAATTCACGATAACGTACTTTGACAGCGATTTTGAAAATCCGTTATTCTTCCAGGATGCAGCGCTCGTCTTCTTGGCTGTTATTCGATGGAATCTCGTAACAGTATCCTTTGTCTTCGAGTTGGTTCTGCAGACGTCGTAATATCAGCAGGCGGTAATCTTGGTTTGTGGGTTTGATTCATCTGCTCTTCGGAAACCTAACCCTCTTCACCACTTCCGATAAAGTGGAGGGATGGGGAAGCCTATCCTTCTAAACTCAAGTTTCTCGTCTTCTTGAGATTAGATCCATCTATGGTGTCCTTAGGCAAAAAATTCTGGTAACAGTCTTCTTTAATTTTGGGTTGGCTCTCTCAATATCAGCCGATAGAAAACCCTTTTTTGCGAGTTTGGGGTTCGTTTGCTCCTAATCATAATCCTCCTTGCCGCTTCTGAGGGAATGCAGGCATGGTCAGACTTATCATTCTGATCATCTGTTTCTTATCTTCTTGATAATAGAGCCAGCTTCACCACCTTCATTCCATGGAATATCGAGAATAGCGTTGGCGATGCCTTCTTTTAATATCAGCCGACTGTAAGCTTTTTAACGTTTGTCTGCTCTTCGGAAACCTAATCCTATTGCCAGGAAATGGGGGCTTATCATTCTGAACATCCGTTTGCCAGTTTTCGTCTTTGTGTCCCCCATTATCAGGTAATTTCTAATTTAGAGCTTGGCGATATCCTCGTTCACTTTATCTACAATCTTATCAGTCTCTTCGCTCCTACGGCATTCTAAGGCGGATGTGTTAGTCTTATCCTCGTTGTGAGATTCGAAAATTACTCTTTCCATGTAATCCTTAAAATCAGATTCATTTTTGCTCGTTGGCTGCATGCTTGTAGCGATACCTTCGACTTCAGAAGCCATGACACTTTCATATGTAGGAGATGTTTGCTCACGATCGCTGAATGACATATTTGTGCTTGATCCATCAGTTTCATCAGTGGCTTCAGATGCCAAGACACACTCATCTGTAGGAGATGTTTGCTCACGATCGCTGGATGGCATGTTTGCCTGTTTTAGTCAGTGTGGGAAAGGACCTATAACCTTACCTCCAGGTTTAATTGGTTGTAAAAGATTACTGTGATCATCGAACTTCCCACTATCCGTTAGAAGACTGATAAATTCCTATGTGAGTGACAAGAGACCCACAGCAGGATATTCAATATATTTACTATACGAAAATATATAATCGCTTCGTGTACAGGAGACTGGACTCTACTGAAGACCTCCATCTATTTTATTAACTATGAAAATGATTTCGATTAACTTTTGAATAATAATTTATTTTTCTGGGCCATAAAATATATATGATACCGTAAAGGTGTCGTGTCGATTTATAATCCATATTATCAAAGGTATTATATTTTTTTAAGTATATACAAATCTTAATCCGTCGCGATAATTTAAGGTTTATTGATATCCCATTATTTCAAAATTTAATCGCTTATTTTATGCTCTAGCCATTGAATAAATTATTTTTCAAAAAATATTTTTTTTCTGAAATTTTAAAAATCGATTAACTTTTCTTTTCCTTGACCACAAAATATATACGATATACAGTGGCTCCATCGAATAATCGGACAAGTGGTTGTCAGATATAATAATGCTATACATTTCAAAAAAAATTGTCTAAATGTGTAGTTTTTTCGCTTTTATTTACACATTACTTACTTATATTTCTGAACAATACAAAAAACAACAACTTTTCTAGTGATAACAGTAAATTTCGTCAGAAAAACAAAATTAACTCAATTTATTCTGTTCAAATCAAAATCGGACAAAGCAAAGTATCAATGTTAAAAAATGAAGAAATCGAGAAATTAATATTTAGTTGCATATCCTTTGTTGTCCAGAACGGCCTGTAAACGCTTCGTTATTGATTTGACCAAATACTGGCATACCTCCGGCTCTATGGAGTTCCACGATTCCAGTAAAGCCACCTTAAGCTGTACTAAGGAGTTAATTTTTTTCCATACACTCTCCTAGCTAATTCTTCCCAAAGATGCTGAATTACGTTAAGGTCTGGGCTCTGTGCTGGTGTTTGTATAAGTTTTGGGCAGTTATGGATCAACCAAAGCTTTGCAACACCTGATGTGTGCTTGGGATCGTTGTCTTGATAAAAGGCAAAGTTGTTCGCGATACCCAATTTGTCTGCACTTTGCTTTACATTTTGTTTTAAAATGTTGAGGTAGACAAAATTGTCTATTTTACCATCAATAAAATGCAAATTGCCTACTACCGCACTCGACATGCAGCCATAAAACCATAACAGAACCTCCTCCGTGCTTAACAGTGGCTTTTGTATTCTTATGATTAAATTCAGCATTTGGCTTACGCCACACATACATCTTTCCATCTGACCCGTGCAAGTTAAATTTGCTTTCGTCAGTAAACAGAACCTTAATATAATGAAAACTATCAATAGAAATGTATTTTAAGATGATCTATCATCAAATTACCTACTTCCAAAAATCTTCTGGTTTTAGTAAATACTCCTTTTGTCCGATAATGCGATGGAGCCACTGTATGTGACATGGCGATTTATAATCCATATTATCAAAGTTATTAAATATATATTTTTTTCTATCTTAATCTGAGATAATTTCCAGGGTCATTGATTGATATTGAACCAAATTTATTTTATTTATTTTTTGTTCTTTTGACATTCCGCAAAATAAAAAGTTCAACAATTTTTCCGCCCATTATCATAACATCGACATTAAACAGTGTTTATATAGTGACACTTCGAGTAGTGATTCTGTTCCATTCCATGCAACGACGACGGCAACGGCGGCGACGCCTTGCAATATCTTATCTTTCTATACGAGTATGTTCCAAACATACAAGGTAACAATCAATCCAACAAACAATTTACGTCGTTGTTAATCAATAATAACAGCACCAACAACAAACATCAAAATTAGCCACTAGCCAACGTTGAACATTCATTCACATGGAATGGAAAATTGCATCGCATCTAAGCCATAATTTTGGTGGCCTGGCGTAAAACGGTTGCAGCAGGCCGGGCCACATGTGACAAGCTGCCTTAGACGGTTGCTTGTAAGAAGAAGAAGAAAAAACCGATTATTGTTGCTGGTTTTTGTTGTTGTTATTACATTTTAAATGATAGTTGCCTATCTGTCTAGCCGGCCGTCTACATTGACTCTAGCAAATAGGCTTGTTGTTGTTTTCTTCGCCTAGCCATGTTGTTGTAGTATTTTGTACTGAATTGCAAAAAACACAAATACCGAGGAATGCCTACCTTGCTACGACCGGCAACACCTATCAAGTAGTGGAAAATTTTCTGAATGAAAACCGTTTTTTGTTGTGACTTTTTTTCTTTTTCTTGCTTATCGTCCATACCGCCGCCTAGGTGTATTTACCTCAACGGCGGCGGCAAAAAAAAAAATTAAAAACAACTACAACAATCAGGTTAAGTGCCGCCAATTACATAGCCCCATACTTAAATGATGAGGGGGATGGGAAGAGAAATATATTTCCACCTAATAGATATATCAAAACTGAGGTGATAACATTTTTTCTGTGATGGAAAACGTCGTTGTCGGTGCAAAGTTCAAATAAGTAGTGTCATATGCATTAGCACTTTACAGCTGTTTACCACAACCAGATACACTGCGCGAAAATGGGTTGAAATTTGTTTGCATAGCTATGAAGGTCGACCAACCATCATCTGGATAAGCAAGCCTGGCATGTTGTCAAGCCTCTTCTTTCTTTTTTCGGTAATCCACAAATATAGACCATATTTGCAAGCTGGTTTTGACGCAATTTATACTTCACGTGCAAACAACATCATAATTGATTAATTATCACAATTTGGTACATATCTTTTGTTCAAATGTGTTAAAGAGTTGAGAAAAAAATTCCAGACACCGTAAAATGAAAATTAGGTTTTTGACAAACAAAACGTCATTTATTTGACATATTGGGAATTGATACTCTGTATATGACGTATTTAATATAAACAAAGTGTGTTTAGTGAGTCATAAAAAATCGATGACATAAAAACTGAAGCGGGATCAGTGTGCCTGATGAGCCGCTATACAAACGCGTCGCATAATGGTGGATATAAATAATATATATCCCCGTGGTCAATCATAAAGACCGGGAAGAAATTGAGAATCAAGTATCGAATGAAGCCACTCTGGGATGACATTCCCCATGACGATGAATATGCAATAGAAAATCTCAATCCATAGGAAATAGAGCTCTTGAAAATTTACGTCATCAAAGAGTTTTAATGGTTCCAGGCGAAGGACGCCGACCAATAGATATGATAAGTCAGTCATGAATACCGGGAAGAAATTGAGAATCAAGTATCGAATGAAGCCATTCTGGGATGACATTCCCCATGACGATGAATATGCAATAGAAAATCTCAATCCATAGAAAATAGAGCTCTTGAAAATTTACGTCACCAAAGAGTTTTAATGGTTCCAGGTGAAGGACACCGACCTATAGATATGATAATTGATGCTGATTCTAAAGAGTTAGCCTTTTTATATATTGTGGGAAAAGAAAGCTTTCCTGCACGGAAATCTATTCAAAAATAGTGCACTCAGTGCTCCAACGTCAATCGCTCTGAGGAAACACACGCGATATGAAAATGTTATTGCCAGAAACGCATTGGCGATTCATACATAAATAACCTTCTACAACACTATGTCATATATCGTATTCTTAAAGAACGGTCATTTATTTGACGTATTGGGAATTGATACTCTATATACGACGTATTTAATATAAACAAAGTCTGTTTAGTGAGTCATAAAAAATCGACGACATAAAAGCTAAAACCAGGACCCAAAGTGCCTGATGAGCCGCTTAACAAATGATCAAACGCATTGCATAATCATTCTTGGGCGGCGCGTCCGGAGTGCAATGGTGCTGAGTCCTGTTGGAAAGTCCATGGCCTGCGGCCAAAATGTTTGCTTGCCCAAGGCTTATATACACCCTCCAGAATAATTTCGCTATAATATTCGGCATATATTATAATCCCAGGGTCGATTAATACGAGCAGAGAACGACCATCGGTTGTTATGGCGGCCCACACCATCACCATGGCCACCCGAAGGTGCACATTTTAAGCTGACCTCTTTGGCAAGTAAACACGATAATTTTGTTTGTTTACAAACTGCTGGACAACGAATATTTTCTCATCGGAGAAAACCAAATTCGGCAGTTCACCACTTTTGACCAAGAAAAGCAACTCTTTAGCTCTTTTGAGTCTATTTTCTTTCTGTTGCGGTGTAAGATCATGTACTTTTTGGAATTTCAATAGCTTTACCCTGAGCTCATTTTTCAATATTTGCCGAATGGAATATTGCGATATGTTCAGCTCGTGAGGCATTTTTCGGCCACTGCGACTCGGGTTTCGATCAAGTCGCTTCTTTACATTTCGAACCATTTTTGCTGATGTTGCTGTTGCTTCCGTCCACTTCCTTGACGTCGGGCTACGCTATCAGTATCCCGGTAACAAGCTATGGTACGAAACACAAAAGATTTATTCACATTCAAATGCTGGAGTGCTCTACCGTTTACCGATAGCCACTATGACGCTTGAATTCCATCAAAAATAACTTTTTTTTTTTGGAAAATTCTCACCAAAATTCTTTTGTACGCGCAATGCGCCTTGCCCTTGGTCTTAGCCAGATTTGCCATTGAAGACCTGTCCAAGCCTAACACAAGGGGAGTCCCTTCCTTGTTCTCCTCCCTGAAGACTTCGAGCATGCATTCCGTGTCAAAATCGCTGTCCCAACCTCTGACAAAGACTGTAGTCTTTGGTAATTGAGGAATTTCCAGCTTGAGTTTGATTGTTCCATCTATGGGTCCAATGCTTGACACTAGCTTCCTCTCATTAGATAGTCCCCTTTGAAAGCGCAGCTATCCAGGTCAATGGAGTCCCCTCCTTGTCGTAGATGCTCCATGATCTTGCTGTTGACCACATTCAACACCTCCTTATGGGACTCCTGCATAGCAGAGCTCGTCTCGATAGCATTTCCTGAAAAATTGGGGAAGAAGTGTTTTTTATTCAGTGGAGTGATACATGACTCCCTGGGACAATATCCCAAGCAAAAAACTAGGAGAACTGAAGAGGATTTGTGGCAAAATCCGAAACTATAGTCTTTTCTGCCTTTCCCGAAGGTAATCAATGTGACCATAACCCACTTTAAAAATAAAAATCCTTTGACGTTGGTTTGACTAAGTTTTATCTTACTATCGGTTGACGGGAAACTCTTTTTCTTTTTGGCGGATTTGACAGTCGCCTGCGTATTCGGAGACCTTATCCTCTTCGCTGCTTACGCAGAAGTGAAGGTCAGGCTTATCCTTTTGAGCCTGTATCTGCATCATTTTGTTTGTTTCATTTTGTTCATCGTGTTCATTCTGGCCAACTTCCGCCTTTGTGCCTCAGACAACTGCTTTTTCCTGGTTGTGAGTTTGGAGATATCCTTACTCACTTCCTGTATCATCTTGTCGGTCTCTTCTCTCTCCCGGCTCTCCAAGAGGGTTATATTTGACTGATTATCAGATATGATGATAATTCAGACTCAGAATTCGAAGTTGAGTCCCCTCCTGTCTCTGAACATGTACTCTGTAGATGTCCCTTATAAGTAGCAGAAACATAGACTGTTTCGCATATATTAAATTGAATAGTTAATAGGACACGATATTAATGTTAATATGACATTTTTTTGTAATACATATTTCTTGCAGTGTAAACATACCATTATACATATTTAAATCACAGCGTCACAATGATTTTGTTAATGGCGCCTGAACGCATCAAACAATTGCAGTCAGCACAGTTCAATCTTGACATTTGCAAATATTTGCTGTTGATGTCATTATCGCACATACCAAACTGACTGCTGACTAACATTACCTGTCATTTTCACCACAATTAATAAGAACCAACAAAAAAAATACTAAATGAAATTTAAACTATGCCGATAACACCACTTGCACAAATTAGTTCTCAGATAATTATTGTTGCTGTTTAACACACAATTAAAATAATTACAGATAATTGCGTGTGTGGTCCAATATTTAAATTTAAATTATATGGGTAATTTGACGTATAAGTATGTGAGGGTATTTGCTTTGTGTATAGAAATTGATTCATGCCGAGAGGGACTTTTTTGTGGGTTACAAGGTCAATGAAAGTGTAATTAATCGCTTCGATAGGAATGAATGATTCAGTACAATGGAAAGTATCCATTCTGCTTTCGAATGTACAGTTGTCTCCTCACTCCTAACATAATGGTGCATAGAATGCCGCAAAGCAGAATTATTAAATCACTATGAGTCAATATTTAGTTGAGTGTCAAAAATAGGAAAAACAGACATCATATTAATAGACCTATTATTATTTACTTCAGATTTTTCTGATGCAATATTTGTATGCACATTAGAGATTATTCGCCTTAAGAGGTGAGAGAATAGTGTGTTCCAGAACCTGCTAGATATTACTACTTTTGGAAATAATAATAACTTTAATAACATAAAGTGCCGATATGCGTTAGCGTTCCTTCCAAGAACTTTGACCAAGCACAGGTGATTCAATTGTATCTTAAACGTCGTATTGAGTACCAGCATGACTGAAACAATCAGACCATCGAAGGTAATTGATGCAGCCAGATATTTTATCAATACAGAGTTGTATATCAAACATGGTATTACAAATGATAAAAGTTAGTTTGAAGGCTTTAATTGGTCACCAAGTATCGAATGAAGCCATTCGGGGATGGCATTACCCATGACGATGGCTAAGCAATAGAAAATCTCCATCCAGGCTTGAAAGTTGATGTATTGAAAATGTATCTCAGCAAAAAGTTGTAATGGCTCCTGGCAAATGTAGCCGACCAATAGATATGATAATTGATTCTGAAAAGTCATTCTTGGTTTCTATCTATTACGGTAATAAAGGTTCCTGTATGGAAACCAATTCAAAAACAGTGCGCTCCGACGTTTTGACAGACGATGCTGTAGAGTATTTAAAATACTGTATAGTAAAAAAAATGAAGCTTTCAACTATTAAAAGTGCAATGTGCAAATGTTACTGTCAGAAAAGCATTGGATGATTCATATTCTTTAAGAACGTCACCTGCTCATTGGGAAGGAGAGAAAAAAATCCGTTGCTATGATTGCACAATTATCTGCAGCCGAAACTAAAGGCTTGGAACTTTTAGTTATCCTGTCGAAAACTGTTGACAACATCGATATTTCCGAATACGATGCTTCAGATATATCATTTTCTGAAAATGTTCGATTAGTTCGTAGTTAAACAATAACTTGCTCTCGATACTTTGATGTCCGTTTCCGGCAATTATTATGTGATTTTCGATGAACATTTTGTCGAGAAATATTAATGGCGAGTAGATTTCAAACAACGAAGATCTCCCCATATTCATGAAATGTATTGGCTTAAGGATGCACTTAAAATAGACGTAAACAATTCCTCTAGTTTTTCTTCTGTCGTAAATAAATATGTTTCTACTAATGGATCTGATGAACTCACACATAAATATATTGCTTATCCGTGTCACAACCTCCAGAATATCGTGGTTAAAAGATTTGTCGTCGATGCCAGCAACAGAAATTTCATTGCCGATTACTTAAAACTTTGAAAATATCCAGGAACTGAAAGATAACTATTTAATCCCACTAGGCTAAGGAAATCCAATACAATGTAAATGTACTATAAGTCCATATTTAGTTGTCAAAAATAGAAAAAAAAACATTTATCATATTAATAGTCCTATTATCGTTTGTTTCTGTCAGAACAAATATGTTAAATATTTAAATTAATTCTCTTTTTCCTATTTCACAAAAAAAAGTTGGAAATTTTCTTCCTTCCTTTCTGTCATTTTTTCGCACATACGACCTCCAGACATTGTTTGCATTTTAATTACAATATTCAATACACTGAGCAATAATGTAAATGGCATTAATTGGCATTCAAATTGACGGAATTGTGTTTCAATCTTGGCAGCACCCGCAAAGGCATTGTATTGTTAAGGTCAGAGGAGTGCCGGTAAATTGGTTTTGTTTAATTCTTTTGTTTTTATTTTTAACCTGCAATTTAATTTCTCTCAATTATTGAATTGATTATACAGTTGAGATTTTTAAATGTTGATAATTATTTTTGTTGTCAAT
Organism: Musca vetustissima; assembly: GCF_032173495.1. Taxonomy (NCBI): domain Eukaryota; kingdom Metazoa; phylum Arthropoda; class Insecta; order Diptera; family Muscidae; genus Musca; species Musca vetustissima. Next base: position 278,149 of record NW_026886187.1, read on the forward strand.
TATATGCCTTTTTTAAAACGTAAATAAATAATGTGTTTCAATGTGGGTTTATGTTTAGATTTAAAAATCTTGAACCTTGATCCTTATACGGATTTCAGACTTCAGATTTTTTTCTGATGCTATAAGTATGTATGCCAAGTGATGAGGAGAGAGAATAACAATAACTTTTTACGTTTTATACATTTTTAGGGCGAAGAATCATTAGTGTAAATGTTTTTATTAATTTCTCTTTCGAGATGAGTTATATGATCGAAGTTTAAATGAAAAGAAAGCCAGAGAGATACTTCATTCCCACCATTATGCGACGCGTTTTTACTTCCATTAAAAATATTGAAAAATGGAGAAATACCAAAGGACTGGAGGATTAAAATATTCCACCAATACCGAAACTAGGAAACGGTCTTGAAATATTAGGTGTGTAAGTTTAAAGCGCAAATATTAGTTAAAAATTTTAATTTCATTCAATCTTTTGCAGGTAAGCCAGACATAAGCTCAACAATCGGAAGCAGAGGACATTAATTGAAAAATAGAAAAATCATTACAAGATTTCGACACAATAGAAATACAAGTATACTGAACGTCCGTCAATTGTTCACTGCACAACAGCTTATCATTAAATATTTTGCGCTTGGTTTCAAAAGGCAATGTGCTATTCGTAGTTCAATCTGTTAGTGCAACAGTAACATCCCTTTCAAGGAACTTTGACCAACTACCGGTGATTAAAGATCGTATGGAGTATCAGCATGATTATATGATTGAAACAATCAGACAAGCAAAGGTAATTGATACAGCCTGTGGAAGAGCTGCAGGCAGGCTGCATATATTCTTCTTTCTGTAGAAGAGCTGCAGGTATTCTTCATCCTATAGGAGAGCTGCAAGTATTTTTCCTCCTGTGGAAGATCTGAAGGTATTCTTCTTCCTATGGAAGAGCTGCAGGTATCATTCATCATTATCATATAGGAGAGCTGGAGGTATTGTTCTTCCTCTAGGAGAGCTGGAGGTATTATTCTTCCTATAGGAGAGCTTCAAGTATTATTCTTCCTTCAATAGGAAGAATTATACCTTCCTGAACAAAATATTCTTCCAAGCATGTAATAGAAAATCTCAATCCGGGCAGTCAATAAGCAATGCTTGTATGCAGAGCTGTTGAAGTAGTTGTAATCGCTCTAGGTGAAGGACGCCGACCAATAGACTGATGCTGATTCTGAAGAGTTTGCCTTTGTTTATATCTACTAAGGCAGAAAAAAACTTTCCTCTACGGAAATCTATTTAAATATAGTTTGGTCCGAGTTCCGACGCTTTGCACGACGATGTTGTAGAGTAGATAAAATACTACATAGTTACAAAAAACTGTAATGCAATGTCAATCGCTCGCATTGGACGATTTAAACATGAATAACCTTTTACAACACGATGTCATATATCGTATTCTTAAAGAACGGATGTCGTTAAGAACGTCACCTACTCACTGGCAAGGAGAAAAGAAAAAAGCAATTGTTACGATTAGACAATTCTGCCTCCCAACTTGCCTTTTTTATAACGCCATCTGCAGTCGAAACTAAATGGATGGAACTTTATGTTATCTAGTGGAAAGCTGTTGACAACACCGAAGACGATGCTTCAAATTTGCTATTTACTGAAAAAGCTCGATTGATTCCTAGTGATGCAATAACCTGCTCCCAATACTTCGATTACTGTTTCCGGCAATTATTTTCTCTATTTAAAATAAATGATGCGATTTTCGATAAATATTAAAAAAGATTTTACAATCAATGGGATTTTAATTGTCAATTTCATTGCACATATCACATAAATCCTCATAAAACAGCTTAAACCTGCAAAAAGTTTTAATTAAAATGTCGTTTTAGTATTTTAATATATGAACAATTTACTAATAATTCAACTTTATTTTTCGATGAGTAACATTTTATTCAAATGGCTACAATTTGTATTATGAAATTGAAAATATTTATATTTTATATTGAGTTTATTAACGCTAAATTAATATCTACCGTTTTGCAGTACCTGTTCCATAATATATTGTTCTGGTTTTAAAACATTGATCAGGAAAATATTCATATTATTATCTAATGAATTTGCACATAAAATTAACAATTTCTCAAAACCTACAATGCAGGAAATAAAATTAGATTTTTAATCAATGTCATTAATAATATTATAACAGTTTTTTTTTTTTAATTTTGGGTAGACAGTAAGAAAAATGCATCCCTGTTTAACCAATACATGTGTATTGTCTCTTGTGAACGTAGTGTAAGCAAAAACATATGATTATATTTAATTATAAATAATTCAAAATTTATTTAATCCTTTTCTTTTTATTGAAAAGAAACGGATATAAAAACCCCATCCTTTATATCCAAAATATCTTTTGTTTCATATTCTCATTCATAATTTTCTATATATATATAATAATCTAATTATCATAATGAAAGTCTATGGTGTAAATACGGCTTGGATAATTCCAGAGTTATGTAAAGACAATTTTGAAATATTTTGCTTTGTTGCAAAGATGAAACCCGTAACTAATATTAATTAAAATTCTATAATATGTTTAAATATTTTAAAAAATTCTCGAATGATGCCCCTCAGACATGAATGCATCATTTTTAGTTTCATAAATATTTATTAGCCTGCAATTGGCATTCATGACAGCATCAGAATTACAGTATAAATACTTAGTAAATGTTTAATTAAAAAACATGTTTAGTCGTGTAAGAAAATTACTAAAACGAAATGTTTAAATATTTATGAATTATTCAGAAATCTATTGCCTCAAACGAGTATCATGATTAAGAATGTTGCCAGATGTGATGATTACTCACAATATATTTGACAATGCTGATGACAATCAGCTGACATTTGTTTACATAATAGTTTTAATTAAGAGAAAGAAAGATGTACGAAAGGTTTCGAATTTAAAAATAACAGCTGATTATTAATTTACCATTTTTAATGGTCAAATGCAAGGCCGGTACCTAAATTCAGTGCGGTGCGTACTAAAATAGTCACCTTCTCACCTGTATAGGGTTTGATGAACGTACGTATTACCCAAATACGCAGGGACCTTATTTACTTGTGTGTCAATTGAAATCGGCGAAATGGATGAAAACATTTTCTTAATTAACCGAACAGGCGCAGTTTTCGCTTTGGCGAATGTACTCAAGAAGTACAAAGCCGATATTATTGCCTTACAGGAAATGCGGTGGAATGGAACCGGCATAAGTAAATCAGATGATTACGCCCTGTATTATAGCTGCCAGGAAACGAGACATGAATTTGGCTGCGGATTCCATCCAGATTCACTCCAGTAGATGAGCGAATTGTTATAATCCACATAAAAGCGAAGTTTTTCTACATCAGTCTCATTTGAGCCCATGCTCCGACCGAAGATAAAGATAAACAGACCAAAGACATATTTTACGAGCGCCTAGAAACAGCATATGACCGCTACCCTGAACTGGACATTAAAATTCTGCTAGGAGATTTTAATGCAAAAATCGGAAGGAAAAATATATTTTACCGTCGGAAAATTCAGTCTCCATGAAGAAACGTCAGACAACGGCATGAGGTTGATTGACTTCGCGGCATCAAAAAACATGGTAGTTAGCAGCACCAGATTCAAGCATCTCGAACTAACAAAACTATATGTGCCAACTATAGAGGAATAAGTCTCATCCCCATAGCATATAAAATGCTATCCAGCGTACTGTGTGAAAAACTGAAGCCAATGGTCAATGACATTATTGGACCAGGCCTGGCAAATCGACCATTGCCCAGATTTTCACTCTGCGCCAAATCCTGAAAAACCCCACGAAAAACCCATCGACACATTCCACCTATTCTTCGACTATAAAGCCGCATTCGACATCCCTATCCGTTCAGAGGTGTTTAAAGCAATGTCTGCGTTTGGCATTCCTGCAAAATTAATTCGGCTCTGCAGGGTAACTTTAACTGGCACAAGATCAGCAGTTAAAATCGGAAAGGACCTCTCGGAGCCCTTTAATACCGAACGAGGATTCAGACAAGGGGACAGTTTGGCGTGTGATCTTTTTAACATTCTGCTGGAAAAGGTCATACGAGAGGCAAAAGTGAACAAAAATGGCACTCTGTACACCAAACAACACTTGTTACTCGCCTACGCCGATGACATCGATATAATGGGTCGAACATTGCGAGCGGTAACAGCCACCTTTGAACAAATTCAGAAGGAGTCTGTCAAAGTGTGCCAGAACCACTTTGGCGCAAGACGTCCAGTAGGCTCGGACCAACTGTGGAACTTGAGAACTACAGCTTCGAGGTAGTCAAAGATTTTATATACCTTGGTACCGCCATAAATAAAACGAATGACATCAGTTTTGAAATTCGGAGAAGGATAGTGATGGCCAACCGATGCTAAAATGGTCTGAGCAGACAACTCAAAAGCAAGTCCACCTCCCGCCAGACCAAACTCACACTCTACAAGACGCTGATACTACCCGTGCTGTCATACGGATCTGAAGCATGGGTACTTGCTCAAGCAGATGAGGCAGCTCTTGGAGTGTTTGAGAGAAAAATTCTCCGAAAGATCTATGGGCCGATCTGCGTTGAATATCGCCGTCGAATGAACCATGAGTTGTACCAGCTATTCTCGGACATCGACATTGTTAGACGTATTGAGCTGCAGCGACTACGTTGGCTAGGTCATGTTGTGAGAATGGATGAAGATGCCCCAGCCAAGAAGGCATTTAAAAGCGAACCAGCTGATGATTCTTGCCGAAGGGTAGGCCAAGAATACGTTGGAAAGATCAAGTCGAAGACAACATCGCCGAAAATGGTCTTTCAAATTGGAAAAACTGCACAAAAGACCGACGCGCCTGGAAATCGTTTCTAAGCTCAGCTTATGGAACGAAAGTTCTGTCACAAGCCAGCCTAACATATGAATTCCATATTAAAAATCGTTCCTTTATCCATTTCTCAAATCAGACTACTTTGCAAGATCTATTAATAGGGTCACCCAGCTAATGTAAAAAATTTGGCTTTTGTTTACGTTTTCATAATGGAGGTCAATTCACAATAATGGATTTTGTAGGCAAATTTGAGAGGCAGCTTTTATCCAGCTGGTGTGCTAGGACGACCTTATTTATAGGCCATGCTGCCTTGCATAATTATGCCATGAGTCAAATGTAAGGCTATTAATAAGGTCATCCAGGGAGACCAGCTGGATATCAGCTGTCTCTTAAGTTTGCTTTTAAAATCCATTATTGTGAATTGGCGCTAGCTGGTTGACCTGATTAATAGATCTTGCAAAAAATCGAGTTGAATTTATTTGGATTTATAGTACGTTTACATTGTACCGGATTAAGTTAACCCAATGGATTATAATTGTCAATACCATTACATATTTGTCAAATAACTCGTCATAAAGTAGGTTAACCCTGCAAAAAGTTCTAATGTACATGCCGTTTTACCATACAAAATCCAATTTAACTCGTCTGGAAGAAATAACTAATAAATTATTTTGAATATGACAGAAGAAGCCACTACCTACAGAGTTGCTTTTTTGTTATTCACCACAAGTTATCCTGCCTTGTATTATTGTACCTATCTATAGTCTAATATTCAACAAATTTTATTTTGAATTTCCCCTATTCTAAACATTTAATATATGATTTAGTAGAAGTACAATAAATGTTATATCCACAAACCTTAGATGTGCCATAACAACAAGATAATGACTCACTCATAACAACAAATTAATACATTTAGACAATTCTAATTAAATTAGCGAGGTAATTTATTACATTCTAAATTCAATTAATACGGCAACAAAAAAAGATTCACCAGATGATATGGGAGATTTGCATCGACACGATTCCGTTTTTTTAATATTATTTTACTGCCTTACGTGACACTGTCTGCCACTTTTTTGTTGATTAATTTACTTAAGCTGACATAACACCTTTCATACGAGTTTGAAAATCCAATACACACCTTTTCCAGATGTTGTTTCATTAAATTGTTTATCATTTCAGAATCAAAAATATAAATAAATTAAATGCCATCAAGTCTTCTTAAAGTTTAAATGCCGTTTGTCTTATTTAAAAATTTATATTGCAAGTTTCATTATTTTTTTATTACCAACCATATGGTTACAATTCAATTCACGTGCAAAGCCCCCCGAACTTTTTTTGTAATCCTCTTCGGGTTAATTAATTCATTTCAATTCAATATTTAAATACAATAAATTTGATAACAGCCCCGATTTTCCATACAGAACCAACAATGAAAAACATTTTGCGGTTATCGCGAAAAACGTTAAACCACAATGGCATACTAATTAGTTGGACACTTGGATTTTTTTTTATTTTGACAGTTTGTTAAGAACATTGTCATTTGTATTTATTTTCGGGAGGAAATTTCGATTAATCAAAACAAAAAAAGAATTAAATTAAGGAAGTATTGTTTTCGTTGAAAAGCTAAAAATAATATCCGGGTTTAATATAATGATTATTATTTGTTTGTAAATATTTAGAATGTGTGGAAAAGGAAGTGGCAAGGTCGCTGCTTGACTTTGTAAAGCTTGAAAATAAGGCTTACCTATATTTAGTTTGTTGTGATTATGAATAAAAGAATTAGAATTAAGCTTTAAAGCCAATTGGTAATCTGACATTGATAAATCTACTTCATTTACCAATTGCTAAATGTTTACATTACTTGGAGAGCTTAAGTAGGTGACAGTCAGCTGACTTGAAGTATGACATGCGTCTAAATTGAAGTGGGTATAATCAGCCTGTTTTGATAAGCCAATTATATAAATAATGGTCTGACATTAATCGCATTTATATTATCCTTAAATTAAAAACAACTTGATTTGCAAATACTATTTGTTTAAATTATTGCTTGAGATTAAATGAATGACGGTCAGCTGACTTGTAGCATGCGTCAAAATTAAAGTGAGTATATTCAGATTGTTTTGAAAATTAGTAAGTAATCCAATTAATGGTCTGATAGAAATTGCATTTATATTTTGTATATAAATCAATCAAAATCTAATTTACAAATCCTAATTGTTTACTTGTAAAGATTACATAGATGTCAGTCAGCTGACTAGTAGCATTTGTCTGAATTGAAGCTTAAATAAATAACAGTCAGCTGACTTGAAGCATGCGTCTAAATTGTAGTAGTATTCAGCCTGTTTTGATTATCATTAAACCAATTATATAAATAATGGTCAGGCATTAATCTCATTTATATATTTTTAATTAAATCAACTTGATTTCCTAAATCCTATTTGTTTAAATTATTGGTTGAAATAAAAAGAATGACAGTCAGCTGACTTGTAGCATGCGTCGATATTAAAGCGAGTATATTCCGATTGTTTTGATTATTAGTAAACCAATTAATGGTCTGATATAAATCGCATTTATATTTTTTTATAGGGATTACATAGATGACAGTCAGCTGACTTGTTACATGCGTCAAACTTAAAGTGGGTGTATTTAGCCTGTTTTGATTATCAGTAAACCAATTATGCAAATAATGATCTGAAAACAACCGGATTATTATTTGTTAAAATAAATCAATTTGATTTAACAAATCTTAATTGTTTACTTTATTGGTTGAGATTAAAACAATGACAGTCAGCTGACTTATTGCATGCGTCTAACGTAAAGTGGGTATCATGATGCAATAATAAGGTGATGTATCAAAAAAACCTTTGTTTAAAACAATGACAGTCAGCTGACTTATTGCATGCGTCTAACGTAAAGTGGGTATCATGATGCAATAATAAGGTTATGTATCAAAACAAAAACATTTGTTTTTGTCTCGACAATCTGTCAAATTTTTCCACATAATATTTCACATGGTTGGCAACATTGCACATCGAATTTAAGTAGAAATCACGATGCAATAATAAGGTTATATGTATATCATGACTGGTAGCATTTGTTTATATTTAGAGCACGTTTAGACTACTAAATCCACTCGATATCAAATGTCAATTCCATAGCGTATACGTCAGTTTGTTTTAATTATGTGGAAATAAATTACCATGAAGAATTATATCAAATTTATGGTCTGGCATTAATATTAATTGCAATAAATCAACATGATTAACTAATCTTATTTGTTTACATTTCTTTGTAAGTAGTCAAAGAATGACAGTCAGCTGATTGTATTATTTGTCTAAATTGAATGGGGGATGTACTGTTTTTTTAATTATGTCTAAACAACATAACATTAAGCTGTATGGTCTGACATAAATCCCGTTTATATTTGTTGAAATAAATCAATTTGATTTATAAATCCTAATCGTTTATATTTTGTTTTATTTTGTTAAACAAATTAATAGCCTGACATAATATGTGTTTATATTATCACAATAAATTTAGAATAAATTTTAGATTGTTTACATTGCCTGTTAAGATTAACAGCAAGGTAAACAATTGGGATCAGCTGATTGACAGTCAGCTGACTAGTAGCATGTGTTTATATTATGTTTGCTGTTATTATAGCCGATTAATGGAATGAAATTAATCGTGATAATAATTATCGTAATAATTAATGTTTATGAAGTAAATCATGTCGATTTTTTAATCCAAATTGTTTACATTACTTGTTGCGATGACATGGATGACAGTCAGCTGACTTGTAGAATATTGGTTAGATTAAAGTGACGTTTAAATATGCGATCGAAATAATTTAAATGAACTTGTTTTATAGATTCTAATCGTTTATATTTTTGTTTAGCTTATATTTTGTTTAGCTAGCCAACGTAGTCGCTGCAGCTCAATACGTCTAACAATTTCGATGTCCGAGAATAGCTGGTACAACTCATTGTTCATTCGACGGCGATATTTACCGTTAACGCAGATCGGTCCATAGATCTTTCGGAAAATTTTTCTCTCAAACACTTCAAGAGCTGCCTCATCTGCTTGCGTAAGTACCCATGCTTCAGATCCGTATAACAGCACGGGTAGTATAAGCGTCTTGTAGAGTGGGAGTTTGGTCTGGCGGGAGGTGGCCTTGCTTTTGAGTTGTTTGCTCAGACCATAGTAGCATCGGTTGGCCATCACTATCCTTCTCCGAATTTCAAAATCTTTGACTACCTCGAAGCTGTAGTTCTCAAGTTCCACATTTGTTCCGAGTCTACTGGACGTCTTACGCGTTGACACCATCACCTTGATCTTCACGCCGTTTACTGCCAGACCCACTTTGGCAGACTCCTTCTCAATTTGTTCAAAGGTGGCTGTTAACGCTCTCAATGTTCGACTCATTATGTCGATGTCATCGGCGTAGGCGAGTAAAATGTATTATTTGGTGTACACAGTGCCATTTCTGTTCACTTTTGTCACTCGTATGACCTTTTCCAACAGGATGTTAAAAAGGTCACACGACAATCAATCACCTTGTCTGAATCCTCGTTCGGTATTAAAGGGCTCCGAGAGGTCTTTTCCGACTTTAACTGCTGATCTTGTGCCAGTTAAAGTTATCCTGTATAGCCGAATTAATTTTGCAGAAATGCCAAACACAGACATGGCTTTATACACATCTGAACGGATAGGGCTGTCGAATGCGGATTTATAGTCGACGAATAGGTGGAATTTGTCGATGTGTTTTTCGTGAGGTTTTTTCCAGGATGCGATGGGAAGTAAACTTATTCCTCTATAGTTGGCACATATCGTCTTGTATCCTTTTTTGTGATTGGAACCACAGGATGCTGAGGTTCCAATCATTGGGCATGCTTTCCTCTAGCCAAATTGTATTAATAAGCTGGTACATGCTCCTTACCAGCATCTGACCACCAATCTTGAATAGTTCGGCTTGTAAACCATCGGCACCTTCAGTTTTATTATTCTTCAGCCGATTAATTGCTATTCTGACTTCATCTTGGCAGGGTGGTATACACTCTATACCGTCATCTATTATTGGTTCTGTGGTATCCACTTCACTGCTACTATTTATACCATTGATACCAGAAGTTTTTAAAAATGCTCCTTCCAGATCCTCAGCACGCAGTCTGTATCTGTCACCAGGGTTCCTTCTTTATCTCTACAGGAGGATGTACCTGTACCAAAGCCTTAGGTTTGGTTTTTTACCCGTTGGTAGACTTCATTCTGACTACTGACTTCATTCTGACTCCTGTACATCTCGATTTGCTCACGCCCACGTTTTTCTTGTTTTTTTTTTTTATTTTTTGTGAAAATATTTGTTCCTCTCTCCTTTTGTCCCGATAGTTCTCCATCGCATTACGTGTTGCTACTGTCCGCAGGGTTGCCCTTTTTTTAAAACATAATATTAATAAAATATTTTCATATTTAAGAATAATTTATAAAATATTTTTATTTATATTATTTTAATATTTAATTCAAATAAATTTTTATTAGTCACCAAATATAGAACAAAAAACCTATATTACTAAACATTTGACATAGTTCATTGAACACACAATACCCAATAACCTACTGTTGACATTTAACATTATTCCAAACAAGCCTCCAAAAAAATCTAAAAGCTCAAATAGAAAAAAAATAAATAAAATGCATATATAAAAAATATGAAATATCCGGAAGAAATAATATCAAACATCATAACACATAAATGGCATGCAAAGCTATTAACGTCTGTTGAATATTAACATCAAAAAATCCCCCACCGCCGCAAGCGACAACATTAATATTCATTCAATAACAAATTGTCTATTCTCAAAGTAGTAGTAAATTAGCATATCATGACGGAATTATAAATAAAAATTATATGTTCGAATGAAATGAAATTGAAAATAAAGTGTACGTGTATATAATTTAGCGATAGAATAATTTTCAAGTATTATTGACTTCATGTTTGCACTTGTATTGAGACGTTCAATAGGATTAGGAATTAAATAAAAGTTATGTTGGGCGCCACTTTTCTTTAATTGAACTATTAATTTCTTTTGTTGTTGGCATGTGTCATTGTATCATAGAAAATCATTGCTATTGGAAATAATCTAATTTTGTTGCTGTTGTATTTACCCCATGAAGTTGTTGTTTTTTTTTTTATAACATTGTTTTTGACATTTTGTTTCCATTTAAGTTTATTGCCTCCGCCGTGTTTGAACGACAATTTATAGACACAAGTTTTTTCCCATAAATTCTCACAAATCAAAATTGTTGCCATGCCTACAATCGAGGATTTCCCTATTAACAACAATATTTATTTGAGATTTAGTAAAATATTTTGTTTTTTATTATTATTTTGAAATTTATAGCACATTATAAAGATTATAAATTTTTTCCCCCAGAAGGTGTAATTCAAATTTATTGACGTAGACAAGGTGTACGAAGATATTAAAAAAAATTGTTGAAGTTAAGGAAATACAATTTTTATTGTATGGTTCCCAGCAATCGGAAGTCAGTAAATTATTATCATTTGCGTTGTAGGGGTCTCGAGACCAGAGATTTTTGTAAATATGTAAATTATTAACAGCTGACATTTTATTTATATTGAGAGAGTGTGAATTAGGGTGGTCTAGGGGATGATAGATACCAAGCAACGGCTATGATTGGCTTTACCATGGCGAAGTCCAGGCTTATCATGGTCCCCCTTTCATCTCAATTGTGGACACTGACCTCCCCGCGGTGTCACCTAGGGTAGCTATTTTCATCACCCGTTGAAAGGCAAAAGAATTTATTCGACAACTGAAGAGAAGCTTTGCGGCGGATTGGCTTCTGAGTGCTCGTTGAGTACTCTGGGCTTTTCTAATGGGGCGCTGGTCGACGCTCAATTTCGACACCCAATGGTGCACCATGGTTAAAGACGTTAAGGCGGGCATCATGTAAAACCCACAGGATTCATCACCCGTTGAAATAGTGCAATAATATGTGCCACGAGTTTACCCTTAAAAAAGACAAAGAAAAGGAACACCAAACCCCACTAATGTTGACGACCCCCGCAAACGTATAAAGGACCACAATCTGCGAATCTGCACTTGGAATGTGTGAACATTGTACAGAACAGGCGCAGTTCTCCTGTTCGCCTCCAGTAGATGAGCGAATTGCTATAATCCGCTAAAAAGCGAAGTTCAAAGATGAGCAGACCAAAGACATATTTTATGAGCGCCTAGAATGCAAAAATCGGTAGGGAAAATATCTTTGGCCCCACCGTCGGAAAATTCAGGCTTCATGATGAAACATCCGACAACGACATGAGGTTGATTGACTTCGCGGTAGCAAAAAACATGGTAGTTAGCAGCACCAGATTTAAGCATCTCGATATACACAAGGCCATCTGGATTTCTCCTGATCAAACAACGAGAAATAAAATCGATCATGTTGTGATACACGGAAGGCATTCGTCCAGTGTTTTAGACGTTCAATCGATACGAGGAGCGAATATCGATTCGGACCATTACCAGGTGCGATCTAATGTTACACGGAAATTCAACATCGAAAAGCTGCAAACACAACAGGTAGCAGAGGCCTACTCCGCTCAACTTACCCACCTGCTTGACGAAAGCACTTCTTGTCCCGATAATAGCATAAAAGCACAATGGCAAAGAATTGCCCACTCCCTACAAACTGCAGCAAAAGCAACACTTGGGTAACAAAAACCACCATCAAGAAACCCATGGTACGAACAGGAGTGTCGTAATGCTATTGATGTGAAAAACGCAGCCCAGCAGACAGTAGTAACACGAAATGCTATGGAGAATTATCGGAAGAAAAAGAGAGAGAGGAGAAACGTATTTTCAGAAAAAGAAGAAAGAACAAGAAAAACGTGAGCGTGAGCAAATCGAGATGTACAGAAGTCAGAATGAAGTCCGAAAATTTTAGCAACTAGTTAAACACCAAACCGAAGGTTTTGGTGCAGGCACATCCTCCTGTAGAGATGAAGAAGGAAACCTTGTGACAGATACAGACAGCGTGTTGAGGTTCTGGAAGGAGCATTTTGAAAAGCTTCTGATATCAAATAGTGGCGGTGAAGAAGATAGCCCACAACCAATAAGAGATGATGATATATGGTGTATTCCACCTAGCCAAGATGAGGTCATAAAAGCAATTAATCAGATCAAGAAAAATAAAGCAGCAGGAGCCGACGGGTTACCAGCCGAACTATTCAAGACTGGTGGTCAGATGCTGGTCAGGAGCATGCACCAGCTGATTAGTACAATTTGGCTAGAGGAATACATGCCCAATGATTGGAACCTCAGTATCCTGTGTCCCGTGCACAAAAAAACTATAGAGGAATAAGTCTCCTTCCAACTATAGAGGAATAAGTCTCCTTCACATCGAATATAAAGTGCTATCCAGCGTACTGTGTGAACGAATGAAGCTAATGGTCAATAGCATTATTGGACCAGACCAATGCGGCTTCAGACCTGGCAAATACACCATTGACCAGATTTTCACTCTGCGCCAAATCCTGGAAAAAAACCCACAAAAAACACATCGACACATTCCACCTATTCGTCGACTATAAAGCCGCATTCGACAGCCCTATCCGTTCTGAGGTATTTAAAGTCATGTCTACGTTCGGCATTCCTGCAAAATTAATACAGCTATGCAGGATAACTTTATGTGGCACAAGGTCAGCAGTTAAAGTCGGAAAGAAGCTATCGGAGCCCTTCAATACCGAACGAGGATTCAGACAAGGTGACAGTTTGTCGTGTGATCTTTCCAACATCCTGCTGGAAAAGCTCATACGAGACGCAAAGGTGAACAGAAATGGCACTCTGTACACCAAACAACACGTCGATGACATCGACATAATGGGTCGAACATTGAGAGCGGTAACAGCCACCTTTGAACAATTTGAGAAGGAGTCTGCCAAAGTGGGTCTGGCAGTAAACGGCGCGAAGACCAAGCTGATGGTATCAATGCGCAAGACGTCCAGTTGACTCGGACCAACTGTGGAACTTGAGAACTACAGCTCCGAGGTAGTCAATGATTTTATATACCTTGGTACCGCCATAAACAAAACGAATGACATCAGTTTTGAAATTCGGAGAAGGGTAATGATGGTCAACCGATACAACTATGGTCTGAGCAAACAACTCAAAAGCAAGGCCACCTCCTGCCAGACCAAACTCACACTCTACAAGACGCTGATACTACCCGTGATATTATATGGATCTGAAGCATGGGTACTTACCCAAGCAAATGAGGCAGCTCTTGGAGTGTTTGAGAGAAAAATTCTCCAAAAGATCTATGGCCGATCTGCGTTAACGGTGAATACGGCCGTCGAATGAACCATGAGCTGTACCACCTATTCTCGGACATTGACGTTGTTAGACGTATTGAGCTCCATCGACTACGTTGGTTAGGTCATGTTGTGAGAATCGTTGAATATGCCCCAGCCCAGAAGGCATATAAACGCAAACCAACTGATGGTAAACACAGAAGGGGAAGACCACGAGCAAGATGGAAAGATCAAGTGGAAGACAACATTGCCGAATATGGTCTTTCAAATTGGAAAAACTGTGCAAAAGACCGACGCGCCTGCAAATCTTTTTTAAGCTCGGAAGGAAAGTTCTGTCACAAGCCAGCTGAGTAAGTATTGTTTTCCATTTCTAGATATATTAAAATATTTTTTTTCAATTTATTTAAATTAGCTTTGGACTACTTATAGACAGGAATTTTATTAAAATTATGACTACTTATTAACGTGGATATTTTTATAATTTTTTTATTAACTACCTTCAGTCGCGGATTTTTTATATATTTTTTTTAATTTTTTCTATGGGTATGAATTTTCAAAAGGAATTAAATGTTTTAACAAAAAATATATAAACAAATATAAACATTTATTTAAATACCCAATATTTCAAAAAAACAATAACGGCAGTTATTATTCGAAAATTAAATTTGCCCGCAAATCAAACCATGTGAATATAATAGGCCACCATTGTAGAAACGCTTTTCATTTAGGTTGAACTGCATTTTAACGCCGTCAGCCGCCTGTCATCCAAGGTATTGTTTGGACATTTGTGTTTGGTGCAGTTTTGCTTATTGGGAAAATTAATAAAATTTATTTTAATTGAAGAGGGCAAAAATCGACTTTTAAACTTTGCGATTTTTGCCTTTGTCTGAAAAGTCGACTGTACGATTTTGTCAAACCTGTTAAGAATTGATTTATTAATAATAACGCCGTCAATATAGTCAGTATGGCTGGGTTCTCTGAGTGCAGTGGTTCTCATTTAGTCTCCATCCCACATCATTCGTAAACAATTCGGTTCTCATTTAGTCGTCATTCCACCTCATTCGTAAATTTTCTTCTTTATCGATCATTTGTCTTCTCCTCCCATTCGTTAGCAGGTGGAACGTTTTTCAATATTGTTTCTTTAGTCGTTGAAAAAGGCGTTAGAAAAGCATTCACTCGGCAAAATTAAAATTGTAATTTAATTGAATAAAGTTCAAATAGATTAAATACAAGGATTTAGCGAATCACTGAAACCACATTTTATTTAAAATTTTGATTTTGTTTAGATGGTGAATGGAGTGGATTTTTTAAAATTCTTTTTTCAATGCCTAGTTATATGCGTGGATTTCTTAAAATTATTCTTTCAAAGACTACCCTAGGTTAGGTTTGGATGTGCAGTCACTAATGTGGCTGCAGCACTCTGAGGCCGTCAGGTCCATTTTGATTATCCACGAGAAGAAAAAGAAGAGGGATAGAGAGAGATGAGAAGCCAGGTAGCAGGTGAAAAGTGCCAAGGTAGCACTTTCCCAACCACTTTAGGTTTCTAATTATGCTGTAGATTAGAGCAGGTTCAGTTGTTGAGAAGAAGCTAAGTTTCGGTAGAAAATGAGCACCCACTTGTCTGTAAGCCAGGACTGGGCAGCGACACAGGATATGCTCAATTGTCTCCGTCTCCTCCTCGCCAACGCAGAGTCTACAGTATACAGGTAGCATCATGGTCCCATTTACTGGTAGAGGCCCTGATATTTCGAAGACCAGTAATGATTACTGTCATTACACTTATTTCAGCTTTGTACATGTTCAACAGTGAGTGTATCCTTTTCGTAGACAGAGTAGATCTTGACACATTGCACCAAAGTTCATAGTGCCAAAGCTCATAGGCTCTTTCGTCGAAGAACGCCTCAAAGTTCCGATAAAGTTGACATGTGTGGTTTGAGTGAGCCATCAATTGCTAGATCTGTAGAATGAGATCCTCGTCTAGCTTATTCGTCTGCTCTTTCATGACCCATGATGTCACGGTGTATTGGTACCCAACACAGCCGATAGTTGTAAGTATGTTCTTCCAAAGCTGTTCTACACTTGAGGACGCCCTCAGGTTTGATGTAACAGAGCCGCTTGACTATCCACACAAATTGTCACCGGTTCAACGATCTCTGAATTCAGACTTTTTATCAATTCCTCTGCCTTCCAAATCGCAAAGATTTCAGCTTAGAAAACACTACAGTTGCTATCCAACTTGTAGGTTAACTCCGGGCCTAGCCTTTCACAGTAGACGCCAGCCCCTGTACTTTCTTCCATCATGGATCCGTCTGTATAGAAAGCCAGACCATCCAGAGGAGAGTTACTCCGGTTCCAGTCGTATCTACTAGGAAAAACGACATCTACATCGTCAAATCTCAGGACTGGTGATATATAGTCGCTTAGTTTTACGCGTTGATCCAATGTCATACCTGGTTTGTTCCAGATACAACCATTAACTTTTCAGGGACTATATATAGGAGTGAATTTTAATTTTTTTTATTTCATAGACGTAGATTTTTTGGCTTAAGTTGAGTTTATCACGATCACGAAAATATATGACATTCATGGGGGAAACCCATATTTATGAGCATAGGAATTTCGGAACTTCAGAGGTCCATATCTCGGGAATTATGGACTTCCCCCATGGAAGTCATATATTTTCCTGATCAGGGAGACGAGATCTACATGTGACAAATATTTCAGAAAAATCCGAGATGAGCCCCTAAACTCTACTTTTTCCGATTTTTTTTTTAAATTATTTTTTCAAAGACTATCCTAGGGCTGGATCTGGGGTGAATCCATCCACGGCAAAGCCAATCCCACGCATGAACCACCAAATGTTCCAATTGGCCGTACGGTCTCCGCAACCCAACCTCGCAGAACGCAAACAGAGGCACCAGACACACCAACATGTGACCTGAAAATTCGACTATGCGATTTCTTCAAAGATCAAAAGTCGAATTCGACTTTTCACACTCTTCAATACAAAAAGTCGATTAATCGATTAGTCGAAAGTCGATTTACTTATCCCTAATCATAATTTGCCTAAACCTCATTCGTAAACAACACGGTTTCCATTTAGTCTCTATCCCACCTCATTCGTAAACTTTCGGTTATACCATTTTGAGTTCATCTTTATCGGCCATTTTGTCTTCTCCTCCCATTCGTTAGCAGGTGGAACGTTTTTCAATTTTTTCTGTCGTCGTTTTTATTTTAGCTCCGTTCCAAACCCTAAAAGAATCTACTAATTTTACAAGTTTTGCAACTTTTTACTCGAAAACCGTTCCTGAACCCATAAAACTGGTAAAGCATTGAATCAAATTTAAGAGAGCACAAAACAAAATGGCTTTCTTTTTGTAAAGTTTTTGTTATGTTGATTTTGAAGTATTGCCATCTAATTTTGGCATATTTACTAGATTTGCGTTCCCGAACTTTTCAAATTATTTTGTACTCTGAGACTTGAAATGTTTCCCTTTTACTAGCTTTACTATTAAACAAGTGAAAAAGCGTTAAGTTCGGCCGGGCCGAACTTTGGATACCCTCCACCACAGGTATACTGACAGGTATTTGAAATGAAAAAGTGGACCGATATTTATAATTTTAAATAGAGATATTTGGTACCCAATATGAACCCACTGTACCAAATTTCAGCGAATTCGGTTGAAAATCGCGCTTAAGAACCGCAAAATACCGAAAATTTGGGGTGCCCTTATATGGGGGCTACCAGAAAAAGTGGGCCGATATTTATAATTTTTAGTAGAGATATTTGGTACGCAATATGAACCCAATGTACAAAATTGCAGCGAATTCGGTTGAAAAGCGTGCTCAAGAACCCCAAAATACCGAAATTGGGGGGTACCCTTATATGGGGGATATCCGAAAAAATTGACCTATATTTAAATTTTTTTGTGGAGAGATTTGGTACCTGCTAAGAACTCAAAATACTAAATTACAGCCAATTCGGTGAAAAATACGATAAAAACCCAAAAAATACTGAAAATTAGGAGGTACCGTTATATGGGGGCTACAAGAAAAAGTGGACCTATATTTATAATTTTTTGTGGATACATTTACTACAAATTCGCTTGAAAAACGCGCTCAAGAACCCCAAAATACCGAAAATTGGGGGGTACCCTTATATGGGAGCTATGCCTAAACGTGGACCGATATATCCCATCTTCGAACTTGACCTGCCTGCAGACAAAAGACAACGCTATGCTAAATTTCAGCACCCTATCTCAATTCCTTCAGAAAATAGCGTGATTACAACAGACGGACGGACATGGCTAGATCGTCTTAGAATTTTACCCTGATCAAGAATATATATACTTTATAGGGTCGGAAATGAATATTTCGATGAGTTACAAACGGAATGACAAAATTAATATACCCTCCATACTATGGTGGAGGGTATAAAAAGTACTGGAACAGACCATTTGTTGGCGAAGGTTTGCGTACGACGTCGCTTGAGTCTTGGCAGAACGACGATTAACAAGCGAATTTTATGAAGGCTGGAGTCTTGTTCTTTTGAATCTCTCTCTCTCTTTTATTTATTTTTTTTTTTTTTTGTTTTTCCATATATAGTTCCTTTGCTCCATACAGTTCCTTTGCTTCAAATAGTTCAAAAAAGGAACTGGATCAGAGAAAGGAATTATATTAATTAAAGAACTGGAACTAGTTCCGTTCGTTCCTTTCTCGGAATAGTTCCAATGAACTACCCAACTCTAGTTAAAACATTCAAAAGTTTGTGTGGTATTCTGCTTGTAACAACAAAAACAATTTGCAAAAATAATTTCGTAATTTATTTTAGTTCAAATTCTAATAATCAACTTTTTAATTAACAATATATAAAAAATTAATTTTTGGCCACAGAGCAAATGAAACATCCAGAGATTTATTCAAAACAAAATCAACGAATTATGACGTAGTCGCCGTCAGTTGCTGCTTGGCTAAATGGTTCAGAGAAGAGACGAGATCAAAATTTTCCATAATTGTTCAACAAAATAGAAGAAGAAAACAAAATTTATACAAGATATATATGATAACTGGGAATAGATTTTCAGCCATAAATCTAAGGAATATCTTGTGAGACCGCTTTTGTTGTCATTCATTTCGAAGGAATAAATTTCAGTTGAACTTTTGCACTCCGACTCAGACGTGCAAAAAAGAAATTATTTTTAGCACAGACCCGTAATCACAACAAACATACATCCCGCTGAACGACCGACCAACCGACTGGCTGACTGTCGGCCAGGTTAGGAGATAAACAACAGCAACAAAAAGGTAGCTATGCTAAGAAGAAATTTCGGGTTGGTTTCTCTTATGTTTGTTATGTGTCATTTTTTTGTTTGTCCGATAATACATTTGTTTGTTTTTGTTTTGTTTTTTCTAAAACTTATTTCGATTATTTATGACTATTACAAAGTGTATAACTTGTATAACTTGTTGCTTCTATTTTTATAGTTTATTTTTTTTCATTTGGTTCTTGAGAATTTTGTGTATATAGTGTAGTTGGTCCAAAATGCTACCCAGAGGCATTGAATTGGTAAAAATCTTACATACCAAACAAAATATATTGAATCTACGAACGGTATGCCATTTTCGCAAACAGCTATGGCCGGGTTACCGGGAGAATATTGACCTGAAAGCCGCCAACAAAAACGTATATTTCGCACAAAGACTGTACACGTCAAAAGATAAGGTATGTATAATTATGATCAAAGATCGATAATAATAAGGTATTAGACAATACTAATATGTTTGTTTTTTCAGTAGTAATTATATTGAAGGTTTTAATAATTGGTCCGGAAGAAAATTAGTTAATTAAACTTGTTTCCTGTAACATATCATTGAACATGGAACAGGCAGAGTAATTGAGGATTAGTGTTTCGTGATAGCAACTGTTAAGTGTGACTTTGAACAACTTCCTGCGTATAGGGGACCGGAAAAGTGCGCCGATAGTGATAATTTTTGCCAGGGGGATTTGCTACCCAATCAGAATTAAACAAAATATCAAATTACAGCGAATTCAATTAGAAAATTCATTAAGAAACCATAAAATTACGAAAATCGGACAGTACCATTATATGGAAGGATTCGGAAAGTTGGTCCGATATTGCTAATTGTTGCCATATGAAATTTGCTAACCAATCAGAATCGAAAATATAAAATTACAGCGAAATCGATTGGAGAAATCTTTCTAAACCTTAAAATAACGACAATCATCGGAATCATCATATAGCCACCATATAAGGAAAGTGAGACCGATATTGCTAATTTTTGCCAGGGAGATTTGCTAGCCAATTAGAATCACAGATATAAAATTATAGCAAAATTAATTTCGAAAATTCCTTACATAACCTGAAACAAACGAAACTTGAGCGGTATCGTTATATGGCGGAAAGATGGGCCGAAATTGTTCATTTTTGCCAGGAAGATTTACCAATTCGAATCAAAAATATCTAAATACAGCGAAATCGATGGGAAATCTATTTATAAACCTTAAAATAACGAAAATTGATCGGTATCCTTCTATGGTGGAAGATTTGCCAAGAATTAGAATCAAATATCAGAGACTTCTATTGAAAAATAAAATAATGAAGTCCTTAAAATAACGAAACTAGGGCGGCACCGTCACATGTGAGCCTATACGGAAATATGGACCACTATTAATGTTTGTAGGGCGATTTTGTAGACAATTTGAACCTAAAACATCCAAATTCATGCAATCCGGTTAGAAAACATGTCTAAAAACCTCTAAATACCGAAAATCGGAAGTGTGAGTTATATTGAGACTGTACCTAAGGATGGACCAGTATTATTCTTGGTTGGACCAGTTAAGGCCTGAATTTTTTTTTAAGAATTTTTTTAAAGGACCTGCCAAATGCCTCGATTTTTTAAAGAATACTTTTCTGATTGTTTAAAAATATATTTTTTCAAGGATCAGTTTATAAAGAACATTTTTCAAGGCTCGGATTTTTTAAGGTCCAATCAAGGCGTGTATTTTTTAAAGAATAGTTTTTTAATACCCGGATTATTAAGGACATTTTTTTAAGGATTTTTTAAGGACCAATCAAGGCGTGGATTTTTTACAGAATATTTTTTTAAGACACGGATTTTTTAAGTAGCAATCAAGGCGTGTTTTTTTAACTGAATATTTTTTAAGACCCCTTTTTTCAGGAACATTTTTCAAAGCCCGGATTTTTTAAAGAATATTTTTTAAGACTAGGATTTTTAAGGATCAAGCAAGGCGGGGATTTTTTAAAGAAAAATTTTTGGATACCCACATTTTTAAGGACCAATACAGGCTCGATTTTTAAAGAATATTTTTTTTAGACCCTTTTTTTCAGGAACATTTTTTAAGGCCCAGATTTTTTAAAGAATATTTTTTAAGACCCGGATTTTTAACCACCAATTAAGGCGTGGATTTTTTACAAGGAAAGGCATATATTTTTTAAGACGATTTATAAAGGGCCAGTCAAGGGTTGAACTTTTTTGAAGAATATTTTTCCTTGGGCAGTAAATTCGTAAATTTTTAAAGAATATTTTTCAAGGCCTAGAACTTTTTATTGACAAATTTTTATGTGTCAGTCGAGGCGTGTTTTTTTGAAGAATATTTTATCAAGGCCTGAATTTTTTAAAAGAATATTAATTTTTTTTTTTTGCAAGGTCTAGTCAATCCTCGATTATTTTAAAACATTTTTTTTTCAAAGCCTAAAAATTTGTAAAGCATTTTTTCTAGGCTAGTCAAGGACAGGATTTTTTAGAAGAATATTTTTTCAAGGACTAGTCTAGGACCGGATTTAAAAAAAAATGTTTTTCAAGGTCGAGTCAATATTTTTCAAGCCATGAATTTTTATGAAGAATATTTTTTAAAAGATATTTTAAGGACCAGATAAGACCTGCAATTATTTAAAGTATATTTTAGGACATTTTTAGTCATGGATTTTGCTTTAAAAAGTCGAGGCCTGGATTTTTAAAGAATATTTTACCAAAATGTTTTATTTTATTTTTTTTTTTTCTTTAATTTTTTTTTTAAACTCAAATCCCTATTTTTTTTCTTTCCTCAGGTTATTGCATCTCCCCCATCTACCACACAAACAACATCTGCAGCGGCCGCCGCAGCACCACAAACGACAAAAACCAAAACCACCACAAAAACAGCCACAGAACCCAAAACGGCAAAAGAAAAATCCAGCACCTCAGCGGAAACAACTAAAAAGAATGGCAAAACATCGACACCACCACAAACCAAAAAATATGAAATCGAAACATCCAAAGGGATATTGTCCATTACAACAACCATAGAAGATTCCAAAATAAATGATATTGTATTTGAAAAATCAAAAGTGGCAAGTAGTGACACGACCACCACCAAAGAGACTGTAAAATCATCAGCACCACCTACGGCTGATGATATTATGAATAAGGCCGCCAAGGGAGCGGCCAATGTGACAGAGGCTAAAATAGATGCGGCTATATTGGATGCTGCCTCGAAGAAAAAATTGGCAACGGAGGCCGCCACCACTGGTGGTAAAGTATTAAGCATTGATATGACAAATGCGGCAACAACAGCAGCAGCATCAGCGACAAGTACAGCAGCAGCGGCGGCATCTGTGACTGCGGCGACTACTCCTACTACTCCATTACCTGAAATCAAACCTAAACCGGTAAGTTTTCCTTTCACAACTCTATAGTTTATAAATCAGAGAGTTGCAGTCTCTTCGCCTCTCTGAGAGTTCATTGCATTCCCAATTTTTTTTTTTTAATTTCTAATTTCCCGGAATTTTTTGATTTATAGAAACGAGCTAAAATGGATTACAATCGTTCCTCCTTGGAACGTAATTTCATTACCCCGGCTCGGGCCATGAGTGATTTTTTGCTAAAGGCCTCCGATTTGGAGACATTGCCGAAAATCAAACGACGTTCACCCTATGAACAAGAACCACCAATAACGGTATTTTGGCGCAAAGATGTTGAGGCCAAGGCCATTAATATTTGGGGTACCAAGGAGAATCTCATCAAGGAGTGCCTAAAGCGGGAAGTGGAACGTAAAAAACATCAACAAAGTAAGGCTCCAAAAATATTCCATAATGAAATTAATTTTCCTAATAAAAAATTATTCCCCTTCATGCAGATATTTTTACGGTGAAAAGAAGGCTGCGTGACTATAGACGGGAAATTGGTTCCCGAACGGCTGTGTATGATGATGAACCCGGTTTGAAGGGCAAATCGGGAAAAGTTGTGTTAATTGCCATTGGCATGTAGGTTGAAATGGGATTTGCTTTCCAATTTTTTAATTATTTTTTCCCTCTTCCAGCAATGGTTTAAATTTCCTTTTCAAAGTGGGTGGCTGGCTTTATTCCGGTTCGCATAGTATGTTCGCCGAAGCCATACACTCTTTGGCCGATACCATTAATCAATTGATTTTGGCCTATGGCATACACAAGTCAACACAAATGGCCGATTCCGATCATCCATATGGTTATGCCAATATGAAATATGTTTCATCGCTAATATCTGGAGTGGGAATATTTTGTGTTGGCACTGGGCTATCATTCTATCATGGTATAACGGGTTTAATGAACCCTGAACCAATGGAAGATTTCTTTTGGGCATTTTTCATATTGGGTGGTTCGTTGGTGTCAGAGGGTGCCACCCTTTTGGTGGCCATGAATGAGGTGCGACGTTCGGCTAAACTAAAGGGGATATCTTTCAAGGAATATGGTGAGAAAAAAATGTATTTCAAAATTGTTTGATTTAATGACAAAAATAATTACAGTTCTGACCGGCAAGGACCCCTGTGTAAATGTGGTATTAACCGAAGATGCTGCTGCCGTGGCCAGTGTGGCTGTGGCAGCTGGTTGCATGGGCCTGTCCACCATAACGGGCTCACCCATTTATGATGCTGTGGGTTCGCTTTTGGTGGGCAGTATTTTGGGGGCAGTGGCCTCATTTATTATCTACACCAATGTGGCCGCCTTGGTGGGCAAGTAAGTAACTAAAATTTTCAAGCCCTGAATTTTTTAATTTTTTTTAAGGACCAGTTAAGGCGTGGAATTTTTAAAGAATATTTTTTGCAAGGCCTAATTTTTTTAAATGAAATTTTTCCAGGACTAGTCAAAGCCCGGACTTTATAAACAATTTTTTTCAAGGCCTAGAACTTTTTATTGAATATTTTTCAAGGGTCAGTCAAGGCATAGATTTTTAAAGAATATTTTTTCAAGGTCTGAATTTAAAAAAATATTTTTCAAGATCTGAATTATTTTAAATAATATAGTCACAAGGCCTGTATTTTTTAAAGGAATATTTTTCAAGGACTAGTCATTGTTTTCAAGGTCTGGTCAATTCGTGTATTTTTTTAAGAATATTTTTCAAAGTCCTGTATTTTTTATAGAATTTTTTTCAAAGTCCTGTATTTTTTATTGAATTTTTTAAAGACCTGGATTTTTTTTTAGAATATTTTTTTAATAGAATATTTTTTCAAGACGTGATTTTTTAAAGATATTTTTAAAGGCCTAGATTTTTTTACAAAATATTTTTTAAGTACAAGTTACAGGTCTGCATTTTTCCAAGGACAAAAAAAATGTCTTTAATAATTATTTTTTTAATTAAATTTAATAAACATTATTATAATAAATTCCCTTTTAGATCCATACCCCATGAACATTTGGAACGCATTAACAGTGAATTGGAAAGCGATGTGATGATTAGAGCCATCCATGATGTCAAGGGTATTGATATGGGTAATTCATTGGTAAGGTATAAGGCTGAAATGGATTTTGATGGTCGGGAATTGACACGGTCATATTTGGATAAACAAGATCTCAATGAATTGCTTAAGGTATTAAGAAAATAAAATTTTATTTTATTTAATGAAGTATTTGATCATATGAAAATATATTGCAGGTTGTAAAATCATTCCAATCAACGGAAGAATTGGAACAATTCTTATTAAATCATGGCGAAAATATTGTCGATTTAATGGGCGGTGAAATCGATCGCATTGAAATGAAGCTAAGGGTATGATCAAAATTACTCCCATTATTATTTAAAAAATTAATTTGTTTTTTTTTTTCTTTTACAGAAAAAATTCCCCGAAATCCGTCACTGTGATTTGGAAATACTTTAAGCTATTTATTTATTTTGTAATTATATTACGCGGTCTATGCTTACATATTTATGTAACAAACCTACCTACCTAGCATTACTTATCTACCATAATGGCTGTAAGCTTTTTGAGGTTCGTCACCGATTGTATCCATAACTCTTGATTTGTGCTCCGAGAAATAAAAAACTGTGGAACAGTTATTTAAATTGGATTGTTTTTTGCTAGTTTTCAAAAAAATTTCAAAAATTATTCTAAAATTTAAATTAGCTTACATTTAAAAAAAAGTTACACATCGTGACATCTATGTAAGTTAATTGCAAAAAAATCTTTGTAGAAAATATATATATTTATTATAAATTAGATGTGTTTATTTTTCCATTTGTATATCTAAAAGCTTGAAAAGTTTCATGTTTGTATTAAAAGAAAAGAGGAAAATAATTTAATAATAAAAAACAAAAGATCTAAGAAGGCTACAGTGGAGTTTTAATTGCATTTTTGGTATAAAGGTTACAAAAAAGGTACTTACCGGATTTTTGAATTATATTTATTTGGGTTTTGTGTATTTTAGTTTGAAATATAATTTATAATAATCCAAAACATGCCCCCGTATTATACAAATTTCTGCATTTATACCATCGACTCCATCCACTCGATTTTGTTATCGTTTTTTTTTATTACCGTTAAATTCTTCAAAAGTCCATATTCTCAATTAACAACAAGTTCAAAATTTCTATTTTTTTCAAATTTCTAATTAAATTACACAGAATTTATTATTCGCTAAAAATTAAAAATATTGAACGTCGTACCTTTTTTTCTAAATATTCACTTCGCTTTCTTTTTTCTTGCCCCGCCACCTCCACCACGACTACTTTGTGGCAAATCACCCGTTTTCTGCATCCTTCCCACTTGCATATCCTTTAGCTTGGAATGCAATTTCTTTTTCGCCTTTTCCAATTCTTCTTCCTGGCGGACCGTTTTCACCGGCTTCGGGTGTAGAAATTGTTTACGTTCCGTCTTTTTGGCAGCCTCACCGCAACCATGCACCTCGGGTAGGCCATGTTTAAAACAATATCTTTTCTGGCAATGATCACAATTCTGACCCATTAGACTTGTTTTCGCCTTGCAGCGGGCATAATCACATAAATTGTCGACATCCTTGACAGCGGTAAGGACATCATCTAATTTCATCTCTACAACTTTACTGGGTATTTTTTCTAACAGCTCCAAGGTGTTATTGGTACCATAATCGGGTTTTTTGCCAGGTTTTGCGGGTGGAAATAATGGTGGCTCTGTGGGGGATTGCAATGAATTGGTGGCAGTTGTTTCGCTTTGTTGTTGTACATCTTCGGATTTGGGTTTATTTTCTTAAGAAAAAGCAAACAGACATTATTTTATATTTTTGTTTATTTAAATTTAGCAAAATTTACCAGACATTTCCAAATTGAGCCTTTCTAGGGTTTGTTGTTCTGGGACAAATCAATTCAATTTGATGATTCTTTGAAATGAACTATAACAACTATTTCCAACTAGTTCATTTTTGGTGAATGATTCACTGCGTTGAACAAATTCTTGATATGCCAAAGTAGTTCAAATCAACGATTCTGTGAAATGATCTATAGGGACTATTTCCAACTAGTTCATTTTAATCAAGGAACCACTGCATTGGACAATGAAAGGGATGGACATATTTAAATATTAGATATATTGAGAAATAACAGCTTTAACAGAATTAACAGTTTTCCGATTAAAAAGTTGTTTTGGATTAAAATACCCCAAGTAGCCAAATATTTTGTTTACCTTTTCACACGAGTAAGTAAAATTTTAAAGCAATTTGTCACCACGGGTGAAATCATCTGGTCTTTCGGACGACCTGTTTTATTATTGGACCATGATTGAGACCAATCGATAACGGCAATTTTGGTTGAAAATCTCCCAGACGGACAATTTTTTTTACATTAAGTCAAAATTGAAAGCATTTTGAAAATTCGGGTGAAATTATCTGGCCTTATCAGACGACCTTATTATTGGATCTGATTGGGACCAAGGTCCATTAAACATGTCATTATCAGCAATTAAGTTGAAAATCTCCCTGACGGACAATTTATTTTTTTCATTAAGTCAAAATTGAAAGCATTTTGACAGCTCGAATGAAATTATCTGTCCTTATCAGACGACCTTATTATTGGACCATAATTTGGCCTTGCCCTGAACCTGAAATAATATTCGATTAATTGATTTTTTTTTTCCATTTTCCCTTTTAGAATTTGGCCTTGCCCTGAGTCTGAAATAATATTCGATTAATTGAATTTTTTTTCGATTTTCCCTTTTAGAAATTTTTTCCACTTGTTGAATGTGGTAACAAGTCATATGTTGCATTCATAATGCCTACAAGAAATACTGTAGGGTATCCTCCAAGGTTTGCAACAGCTGATTTTTGCCAATGACAAACTAAACAATAACAAATTCCCCCATCTGTTATCAGTCGAATCCGGAGAACCTCAACACAATGATACTGAAAAGGCTAAAATATCCTCTTTATTTCCTTCTCAGGAATACACTAATACCAACAAAGCGTTATCAAAGTACGGTGGAATATATCCAGGGACAGGAACCGGAACCCAAAATACGTGAATATTTCTATTACATAGATCATGAGGGAATGGTAAGTTAATTAATTAAACATTAAACAAATTTTGAGATACGCATTAAATAACTTCGTTTTCCCCAGCTCTTTTTAGACGATGCCAAAATGAAAAATTTCACATCCTGTTTCAAGGAGAAAAAATTTCTGAAATTCTTTTTCGATCGTGTTAAATTTAACGATACCAAACGTTATCGTGATGAGTTTCCCTATCTCTCACCCTGTGGCAGGGAACGAAATTTCATCAGATGTGATGATACTCCCATTGTTTTTACTCATGTTATGGAAGATAATGAGCAGCAGGGTCAAGATAAATTGTTGTATAATCATGCTGGAGATGTTTTAAAAATTGATTTTGAACCGGAGAAAATCTATATGAATCCCGATACGGGTAGGGTATATCATCCATATCCCTTGGCCAAGGTGGGATCTATTGGTTTAATACGCTCAAAACTATCCATTGAATTAAGTCGATTTTTTGAATTCGAGAAGGGCGAACAGCATGGGCCAACACACATTTGGTGGAAGGATAAAAAACTTTTATTACAAAATAATTGGTTTTCTAATACACAGCGTTATGGTGTAAACTCTAACAGGGAAATACAATAATAATTATAATAGCCTAATTTTGACATTTATAACGTCAGTTTATATAAGTCAGATACATTATTTGTTTTTGTTTTTTTTAATACATTTTTTTTGTATAAATTTGTAAATAAAAGAAATTTTGTATATATGTATAGGTAATATTCTCTTAATGAAATTATGTTGTAGTCAGTGAAATATATTTTTTTATACTAGTCCATGCTTAGGGGAACATATTCCCCCTCCTTCACCCATGACAGTCCTTTTGCACTTGATGATGCCGCACTTGCAGTGGTATTTGTCAATATGGGTTCCTTGCCCTCACGTATACGCTGCCGAATGGGTCCATGTATATCATCGCTGAATTGTTCAAATGCTATATAATGTGGATCATCTGTGGGTGGTTCATCATAAAGATGTTGCTTATTGTTGTCAATGCACTCTTTTACTTTGGCTATAAATCCTGCACGATTTTGCAGTAATAATTCTGCAGCTTCGGTATTTGGCCATTTATTATTAGGGGTAGTTGTTGTTGTTGGCGTTCGCAAACACTCAAGGGGATCAATGAAAATTGCTTGTACGTATTTTAAAAGCTGCCAAATGTGATCTTCGCCACAGCGCCATGTAGGGAAGGCATGGGATAGATCCAGAGTACCGGTAAAAGGGCATATCAGCGGGTGGTACATTTCATTTTGGAATATAACTGTCTAAAATTAGAGACATCAAAATTAGAGAGAATATCTCCAATAACTATGGATGATACCTACCGGTACTGTCTTATCTTCGGGAAACTTATCGGGAAGTGATATGTTAAAACGAAATATACCCTCCTCATACATGCCTTGTCTAACAAATATTACACCATACCACACTGCCAACAAAGAAAGGAAAATCTTATAAGAACTTTTTTTACCCCCAAAAATTAACATGAAATCCAAAACTTACACAAAGAATTGGCAAATGAAGGTATGACATAGATGCCGCCCACTTTTTCCGATGCCACCATTTTACTGTAAAAAAATTAATTAAAGCCAAAGAATATTTGTGGTAAAGTTTTTACTTACTATTCTGCTAAGATTTTGTACTCTTGTTGTATTGTTGCCTGGACATCTTCGGGCACTGGATCCTGTGACATGTCTTCTTGGAATTGATATAGAAATTTCGAATAAAACTTAAATTATTGTAATATTGTGCATTTATTATAACATTTAATGAAAATAAGCAACAAATTCCATGGAAATGTCAATCAAAATAAATAAAAGCGAACAGCTGATTGCTTTACGGATTGTATTTGCGTACGATTAGTAGAAGTCGTATCGTATAGGAATTACTCTACTTCAGTTTGACATTACTGACATTACTTATTAAATACATAAGAAATCATTATGTATATCCTCAAAAGTAAACATATATTATATTTTGATCCCTTCTACATGTCCCAAAGACCGTGTTAATAACAAAATGTAATGTAGGCTATAAAAAACGCCAAATTGACATCACAAAGCTGTTTGTATGTGCGTTACGTTTCACAAATGACATCACCGTGTACCATACGTCTACGTTACGTCGCCCAACTAATCGCCACAATAACCATAATTAATCATCTATCAAACAAAAATAATAACAATGGACAGAAATAAATCCAATTAGAATAAGAAAACGAGAGGAACGTTTTCTTTTCATATCAGTCATCGAAATCATCGAATCTCAGGAAATTCCAAATGTGTAAATAGGGAAAGAAACCAAAATTATTTAATATTTTTAAATAAATTCCAAAATTACTTGTACCTGTAACCTTCACAAATAGTTTTTTGGCCTTAAATAGCTTTAGAGGTAAGCAAAAATAGCAACAACAACAACACCAAAATATTTACCAAAAACAGGTTTCAATAATAACGACATATCTATTTTGTAGAGTGTGACACACATAGAGAGCAGTGTTTTCCAAGAACTGAGTAATTTACCCGCAACAAATAAGTGTCAAATTGTTGGCTAACCATCATGGTGGCCACATCAATTATTGCAGAATTGTGCATTTATATTTTAACCTGGAATGTGGGTACCAATTATCCCGAAGATGTCAATTTAACGGAGATGCTTGCCCTGAACGGCACCTCTATGTGCCCAGGGGAAAATAAACGTCCCGATCTCTATGTGTTGGGCTTCCAGGAGGTCAATGTTAAGCCTAAAAATCAATTTCTGAATATATTCCAAGATAATCAATGGACTCTGAAGGTACGAGAATTTCTCTCCGATCAGGATTATGTCAAAATTGAAACGGCCCAGCTGCAGGGTATATTGATAAATGTGTGGTCATTGGGAAAACACATAAGCAATATCAACAACATTGAAACGGAAACCACCAAGGTGGGTCTGGGTGGCCTCTGGGGTAATAAAGGTGCTGCCAGTGTACGCATGAGCCTTTATGGTAGTGGTGTCACCTTTGTGGTGGCCCATTTGGCGGCCCACGATGAGCACCTAAAGGAACGTGTCATCGATTACAATCAAATCTTGGATAATCACCATTACAAAGTGCGTAACTATCGTACCATCTTTGATCATGATTTTGTCTTTTGGTTTGGTGACCTGAATTTCCGTCTAAACGGCCACGATACACCCGAAGAGGTAAAGGCAGAAATTGAATTGGGCCATCTGGATGATCTCTTTACCCGTGATCAATTGCAAATGGTCCGCGAGGCGGGTAATGCATTTTCATTAATGACTGAACAGAAACCAACATTCCGACCCACCTTCAAATACACCGAAGGTACATCTGAATATGATTTGAAACGTCGTCCGGCATGGTGTGATCGTATTCTATATCGTGTGGAGGAAAATAAATATCCTGATATAAAATTGGAATTACAACAGCTGTCGTATAAATCACATCCACAATATACGCTGTCCGATCATAAACCAGTTACGGCAGAGTTTCTGCTTTCGATAAAGGCGGAGCATCAGACATCCGAGGATATTTATGAAATGACACATGGCGGTAGTGGCGGCAGTTCGGAAACACCATTATCAAGTGTAATTATAATTTGCATATCTTTATATGTATTGATATTTTAATCAATTCTGTGTAGCTATTTAGTTATCTTTATTATTTTTATTTTCTTTTTTTATTTTTCTTTATTTCCATTTTGGTTTGTGGCTTTTGTTTTGTTGTCGTACTTGTTCTTTTTCTGCTTTTCCCCCATTTTACCCCCGTAATATAATAATTTTGTTACTAAATTGTATAACAATCATTTATCCGGACTTACTAACATCCGGGTTGTTTAGTAGACATCCATTTGACCCATCGAATTTATTTTGATTTTCCTTTGCTCCCCTATCGTGTTAGTGTACCTGAAATAGATCTACCACAAACTAACCTTTTTTTCTCTATTATTTTTTTTATAAACAATATAAAATTTAACTATGAAGAAGGTAGCTCATGATACAATATGTTCAACTATATGAAGAATAATTTTTTTTAAATTGATTTTTTATTTAAAGAAGGCCTCTTCTATATAAATTGTAGATGTTTTCTATCTATACAAAAATTATTCTCTCTATAAAAGATATATTGTACATATAAAAGAGCTCTCTATGTGTAGAATAGGTCATCTATACAGAGAAGGGATTTAGCTATAGCTCCCATACATATTTTTTGTCCGATTGTGTCCTGAAGACCCGAACGTCTGTACGACTGGAATGAAATTTTGCATAACACCTTCAAATTGAGTTTAAAAGCATGTGTGTGAAGTTTGCTAGAAATCGGTTCAGGTTTAGATATAGCTTCCATATATAATTTCGTCCGATTTGATGTGAAGTGTGCCCCAAAGAGGCTACGTTTGTCCGATAGACATGAAATTTAGCATAGGCTAACCTCTTGATACCAGAAGGAAGTGTGTTGAATATGGTCCAAATCGGTGCAAATTTTGAGGGTAGAATTGTGTGTGTCACATTTGCTTGAAGTCGGTTCAAATTTAAATATAGCACCCTTATAAAATTTCGTCCGATTTCAGGTAAATGATGCCTTAAAGACCTGTACATTTGTCCGATTGACACGAAATGCACCACAGCGTAATAAATTCAGTCTAGAATTGTATGTGTCAAATTTCCTTTTAATCGGTTCCGATTTAGATATAGCTCCCACATATATTTTTTGTCGGATTTCAGGGAAATGGTGCCCCAAAGACCCGCTCGTTTGTCCGATCGTTACGAAATTTAGCATAGCGTAAAGAATTGAGACCAGAATTGTGTTTGCAAATTTTCCTTTAAATCGGTTAAATCCTTTAAATTTGTGCACCAAAGTCCCCAAGTTTGCCTGATTGGCACGAAATTTTGCAAAGCGTAATGAATTGAGTGACGAGTTTTATTCAAATATGTTCAGATTTAGATATAGCTGCTATATGTATTACCCTCCGATTTCATGTAAATGAGGCACAAACGACTTATCGTCTGTCCGATTATCACCAAATTCAGTTTAGGTTATCATCTTATTACTAGTATGAATTGTGGCGAGTTTGATTTAAATCGATTCAAATGTAGATGTAGCTCCCATAGAAATTTTCGCCCGATTTCATGTTAACGATCCCCCAAGGTCCCAAAGTTTGTCCGATTGTCACGAAATTCGGCACAAACGATCGTCTTGTTAATAGAATAAAGTTTGTTAAGTTTCATACGAATCGGTTCAGATGGGTCCACCGAAGACCCCAAGTTTGTCCGATTGTCACCATATTCGGTACAGACTATTGTCTTGTTATTAGAATGAAGTGTGTTAAGTTTCATTCGAATCGATTCAGGTTTATGAAATAAATTGAAATTGAAATATAGCGCCCATATAAAATTTCCCTCCTATGCCATGTTAATGGTCCGACCAAAGACCCCAAGTTGTTCGATTGTCGCCAAATTCGGCACATACTACCGTCATGTTACTAGAATGAAGTGTGTTAAGTTTCATTCGAATCGGTAAAGATTTAAATATAGCTCCCATATAAATTTCCCGCCGATTTCATGTTAATGATCCGCCAAAATTCAAAGTTTGTCCGATTGGCACCACATTCGGCACACACTATCTTCGTGTTACTAGAATGAAGTGTGTGTATTTTCATTCGAATCGATTCAGATTTATATATAGCTCCCATAAAAATTTCCCGCCGATTTTATGTATATGGTCCACCATAGACCCCAAGTTTGTCCGATTCTCACCAAACTCGGCACAAACTACCGTATTGCGACTAAAATGAAGTGTGTTAAGTTTCTTTTTAATCGGTTAAGATTTAAATATAGCTCCCATTTGAAGTTTTCTCCAGATTTCAGGATAATGGCCCACCAAAGACCTAAAGTTGGTCCGATTTTTTAAAAATATTTGTTAGGTTCTCACATTTTTTGAAACATTTCTTCAAAGCTCTACATAAGGCGTGCATTTTTTTAAAAATATATTTTCATTAGAAAATATCTCCAAACTAGAGAGGGACATTTAGCTACAGATCAGATCCTTTATATACCGAAAGAATATTCCCTCCATAAAACGGGAAATTCTATTTATAGAGAATTTCTTATGCTTTATAAATTCTTCTTCTACTTTCATGCAGCTATTCATTATTATTGAAAAGGTAATTTATTCCTTAAACGAGCATCTTCTTCAAAAAATATATCTCGAATATTTTCAAAAAATACAAATTATGATTCTCAACAAAACAAAAGCCAGTTTTTCAAAATAAAAACCAATACCAAAATTATTAGCATTCTCTTGATGATCCATTTTCTTCCTCTTTTTTGTTTTCAGTGGATTGAATAGATATAAAACTGGAATAAAATATGTCGATTTTATGGATTTAGAATCTGCAGAAACCTTAACTACCTACTCTTTTTTTAACATTTCCACAATACTACTTAAACTTCTCGCAAAGAAAGCAAAACAACAGCACCAAAAATTATGCATGCCGTTTAAGGAATAAAGCCCAGTATATATCCCACATATATATATAACAATATTAATATTATTATTATTATATTTTCAATACAATTATTTAAAATTCTAATACATTTTCTATACTCATTAACCTTTTTATTTTAATTTTTGTTTACTAATATCTAAAACCCTTTCATTTATTTGTTTTATTTTTGTTTTGTTTGCTTCCCTTGTCCCTAACCTCAATAACTAACACACAAGTGCTGTGCTATTGATTATTGTTTCATATTTTCAAGATGTTTTACTTAAAAATTTAATTTCTTTAATTTCAAAATTAAATCGAATAATATATCACTCAATCTAATAATGTAATTTAAAATCTCTCAAAGAAATGAAAACTAAAAAAAATCCCCTATCATATCTTCTGTCAGCCGTTTTACATCAAAACTCATGTCATTAATTGTGATCTAAGCAATATATTTTTTTAAAAATTATATAAATGTATATGTACATATATATATAATACTATGTAGTTAACTAATTGAATATATATATTGTTATAATTTCGAATAAATATATACAAAATACAATGAAATGAATACTTGTGAATGGATTTTCTTTAAAAAAAATGAAATAATTTTATAGTCTGAATACCCGCCCCTTAATACCCAACTTGTACTCTGGATTTAGGTATAACGACCTGAATTATTTGCCTCTTATAACCAATATGATTATGATTTGGTCTATTAATGTGGTCAACACATCTGTTAAAAAACTGTTTTAAATTATTGATTATTCCAATTGGAATATGAAGAAATGAGATCTCTCTCTGGCCTAAACATCTGTTAAAAACAGTTTTAAATTATTGATTAGTCCAATTGGAGTATGAAATGAAATTTCCCAACACTCTCACACACACAAAAAGTACCTTCAAATTTCTTCACCCAAAAAATCCCCCTATTTATCTACAATCTACTATACTTCACCTTAGGGCCCAGATTGCGGTCATTTTTTGTGTGTGACCAACATTTTCTTTCAAAAATATTAATTGCTATTACATAAATAAAGCAAACAAACAAACGAACGAACACAACAATTAATAGAAAATATGATAAAAAATTCTAGATAATGTTTTTCTGGTATTCAGCAAAATAATAATTCAGTAGCAGCAACAGAGACCAATGCTATATTAATTTTGTGTGTGTGTTTTTTGTTTTTGTTAATTTCAGTTTCACTGAAAAGCATTCCCTTTAATGGGTGTTACATTTAATGACCTTAGACGTCAGCCGGAACAATCTGTATTGACGTAATAAAACTAGGAGATGAATGAATTTGACCTTAAAATGGTATAATTTTCAAAATGATGAGAGGATTCTGATTTAGGGTCTCATATAATGGCGCGGATTTTTAAAAAAATATATTTTTTTGTGAATTTTAATTTTTACGAATTTCTTAAATACAAAATTTAAACTAGTTTAAACTAGAATTTCTAATTTTAAATGATTCATATATGTATTCTGACCCTCAATATTACTTAGTATTTACAATTTTTTCCCGTTCTAAACATTTTTGTTTTTCAATTAGTAATATAATTAATGTAATTATATCAAGACAAAACAAAACAAAAAATGCCTTAAAATTATTATTGAGTGAAATAATTACCTTACCTTATTGGTCAATGACTACATGAATTTATTTATATTTATATCGTGATAATAACGTGTCTTTTTAATATATCTGGTACTTTTTTCGCCAGTTGTTGTGTTGTTGCTGTTATACACTAAAAGAAAATCACTGATATATTTTTTTGACAGTATATAAATTATGATAAGATCAGTGGGCAAGGTTAACGTCATAGCGGCGAAGCAAAATAAACTTCGCATTTAGAGTATAATTTTAAAATAATTTCAAATGAAACATTAATTTGGTATTGCATGGTCCTTGGTACTGCCTACGTTGATAATATGAAATAAACAAAAAGTGACACCAAAACATTTTTGTTAGAAATGAATCATTCTTCAATATATTATTTCCAAAAACAAAGTTCAATACTATTCTGCAGAAATGTCATCATTACTTTTTAATATTACAGAACTAGTATAAAAAGAAAATTTTAATATAATTTTGGTTAAGATGACCCCGGATGACCTTATTTATAGGCCTTGATTGTTTTGACTGTACGGTTTATTAGAAATTGTACGGAATCAGCTGATTTCTTACAAATTCTTCCCAAGGCCTATTAATAAGGTTATCCAGTGAGACCAGAAGGATATCAGCTGATTGTCAAGTTTGCTGTCAACATCAATTATTGTGAATTGACTTCCAATATGAAAACGTAAAGCCAAAATGTTGACATTAGACTTGAGACAGCTGACTTTCTCTTGCTAGTTTAGATGAATTAATAAAGTCACACAGCACGTGAAAGTTATTTTCAAGGACCATCAAGACCAGACATTTTTGGAGAAATTTATCCGAGCGTGGTTTTTTGTAAAAACATTTTTTAAGGGTCTCACATAAGGCGTGGATATTATTAAAAATATTTTGTTTGGGTCTCTCAGATAAGGCTTGGATAATTTGTTACGTTCTCACATAACTGAATTGTGTCTACAATATCTAAATAATAATAAAATCATTTTTAAAGGGACTAGAAGGCGGCCAATTTTTAATATTTTTCCAGTGGCTTATAGAAGGCTTGGATTTTTTAAAAATATAGGCGTGGATTATTTTTTAGGGTCTCACATAAGGCGTGGATTATTTTTTAGGGTCTCACATAAGGCGTGGATTATTTTTTAGGGTCTCACATAAGGCGTGGATTATTTTTTAGGGTCTCACATAAGGCGTGGATTATTTTTTAGGGTCTCACATTAGGCGTGGATTATTTTTTAGGGTCTCACATAAGGCGTGGAATATTTTTTAGGGTCTCACATAAGCCGTGGATTATTTTTTAGGGTCTCACATAAGGCGTGGATTATTTTTTAGGGTCTCACATAAGGCGTAGATTATTTTTTAGGGTCTCACATAAAGCGTGGATTATTTTTTAGGGTCTCACATAAGGCGTGGATTATTTTTTAGGGTCTCACATATGGATTAATGGGCAGTGTACGGAATGATGTGATTTCTTCCAAATTATTACAGGTGTTTTTCGATTGCTATCTGGGTGATCTTATTAATACACCTCCATTAAAAAGTAAAATAGTCAACACTTTTCACATTAGACTTGAGAAAAAAACAGCTGACTTTTGCTTGTTGGGTGACTATTAATGGATGTGTCATCCAGAGATATCAGTTGATTCTCAAGTTTGGTGTCAAAATCCATTGTTGGGAATCGACTTCCATTATAAAAACGTAAACAAAGTCTAGCTGGTTGTACTTATTAATACATTTTAATGTCATCCATTACAACGATTAATATTTCTGATATTATTTTGCTCATCGTCTTGTAAACACACAAAATTTCTTACTGTGTAGCTTGTGGGATTCCTATACGAAACGTTGATAGCATCCGTAATGTTAATTTGTTGTTGTTCTATATGAAAAATGATATCATCTTTCAACACAAAGTTGATGTTCAAAAAAAAAAAAAAAAAAATAACCAAAATAAATAAAACAATTGTTTGTTATTTTTATATATATCAGATTTTTTAATAATCGTGTATTCTTCATTACTTAACAATCAGTCCAAATATATAGGTATTTTACTTATATTTATTAGCTAATTAATTACTAAATTGTTCTATAATATATATACTATATAATATACAATACTATTGCTTATTATTAATTAATTTAAAAAATTGTTTTTTGTCATGTAGTTAATATTAACAATTATTAGGAACATTGTTGTTGTTTCTAACAAGGAAAATATGGTAATATTTTTTTGTTAACAAAAGGCAAGTCTGTATTTTTAATTTTTTTTTGTATATAAATTGTACTAGTTTAACCATTTAACTGGTTGAAATATTGTGAATAATTATAGGAGAATACTTTTGGCAATAATATATATTTAGCAATTTGTTTCAAGCCTCAAAAAAATTTGTAATAGGTTTCTATTATAAAAAAGACTAGATAATAGATTAATAGACCTCGGGATTTTGGCAAATTTGGAATTTTTATGCAATTTTTGGTCTGTTCCCGTTCTACTGGAATCTACTAGTTTTACTATTATTTTCGATATCATAAAGGAAAATTTTTTTCAATGTCAAATAATGACATTTTTAATACAATTTAATTTCAAATTGCAATAGTTTTTTTTTAATATTGAAAATATACCTTTATCGTGTTTATAAAAATATTTTAATTTAAAAAAATTGCAAAATCCTAGGTCTATATATTAAATACTTCTTGGCATCTTCTTTTTATGTGGAATATTAATTCGATAACGAAAATTTATCGAAAATGTTATTATATAATTTGTATGTCTGTTCCAGAACCTGCAAGAATCTACTAATTTTTAAAATTTTTTAATCAAAAAAATTTATTGTAGTCAATTTTTTACTTTTTGTAGGTTCTGAAACAAATATTTTTATATATTTTGTTTAAATTGAGACATTTCTTAGTGAGCTTTTGTTGTAATAGTATTATTAACCTGAGGTGATATACATATATTTGAGGCATTTGCAATAACAATATCACCAATAGTTTGTATTATTTGTTTATTTAACATGGGGCTATTTACTTTGTCATTTGTTGTTGTTTCAAAATTCTGCAAATTCTCCAGATTTGGTAGGGATTTTTTCCTTTTTCCATCGTACAACGAATTCAACATATTCCAATAGGCTTGATTGCTGGCACAGGAACCACCATACGAATGGGATTTTTCTTTGGGTTTCTTGGCAGATGTTGTTGTTGCTGGGGTGGCTGATGAATTTCTGTTCGTTTCAAAATTCCTATGAAGATATTGTTTGTCATCATCATCATTTTCAGTTTTATGGTTTTTGCTAACGCCATCACTGCTGCTACAACAACAGCTGATGTGACTTTTGGTATTACTGCTACTATTGCTGCCGCTGTTGTTGCTGTTGCCACAGCAATTGTTGAGTGTTGTTTTATTTTTAGCAAATTTCATTGATTTAACTATTTTCAAGGTACCATTACAACCGATGTAATTAACATATTGCTGTGACGACTCAATACCCAGCCGTATACGACCATCATTTCCGGTATATTTCAAATGGCCATGATTGGTTTGGATTTTCAGGCGGGTATTATTGCCAATAACAATTAAATTACCCATATTCTGGGATATTTTAATGCGATTATTATTGCCAACAATGCGTAAATTACACGAATTTATATCCATATGTATTTCCTTGCAATTGCCAACAATATCTTTGTAGGCAGCAGCATCATGATCACAGTTGTGGTGGTGTTGTGTTTGTTCTTGTTCATTTGAGGTAGGGCAGGTACAACTGCAACAGCTGGATTCAGCACTGCAATCAGTCATGTTGTCATTATTGTCATAGACACGTATTCCCATTTTTGGTTATTTTTTATTTCAGCTTTTTTATTCTGTTTATTATTGCATTTATTTTTTCTAATAAATACTTCTTCTTGTTCTTTTGTACTTTTTTCAATGAATGCGTAACGTTTTCTTTTGTTTATTTGCTTAGTTTTTCATTAGCTGGCCATGTAGCCACTCACACACACACAGATAGAGAGAAAGAGAGAGGTAGACCATTCACTCTCATTCCATTAAACAATTTAGTTACTGGTCTGGTTTTGTTTATTTATGATTTGTATTGCTTCTTGTTTTTTTCATTCAAAAGGGGATTCACTTTCCGTCAATTATATCTCTTTGTATTGTTGTTCTTGTGTTTTCTTTAATATTACCGAAATTGCACGATCTCTCTAACGATCATTCTCGTTTGTATTTAGTTTATTTATTTTTTTTATTCCGTAACGTTCCGTTGAGTTGTTATTCAGTCCTGAGTTGATATAGTAATGAATTGTTTTCTCATAACGACTTTTGCTTTATAGCAAACACAGAAAGACACTGTTGTTAGCCGCCTCCAAAAACAAAACAACAAAGACAGCGACAAAAACAACAGCAACGAAAAAAAGAACAGCAGCAGCAGCGAAATCATTTGGAGTATTTTTACGGGATTTTTTTTTTTTTTGTTGGTTGAGACAGCAACAACACTTTCGTTTATTTGTTGTTGTTGCTGGTGTGTAGTACTGCCGTTTTATTTGATTGTTTGTTTATTTTATATACGTTATAGTTTTGCAAATTTGCTTGTTGTTGTTCTTTTTGTCATTGCTTATGATGCATTAATTCAAATCATGTTTCTTTTTGTCTACTCTTATCAAAAGAGCACATACAACACACGTGAGAAAAGCACTACGAGAGCAAATAAGGTAATACCGTTATTTGTGTATGCAATTAATATGTCAGCCAGCTAACATGACATATGAGATTAATCAAAAGAGGTAAATGAGCATTGCTTAATGACAAGGAAGGAAGAAGCATGGGAATTATTATTGTGATCTCAATTAAAATGGAATTAAGGTCAAATAAATTATTGTGTAGGTTATTTAAAGTTCAAAACTTGTAGAATAAAATATATATTTTATGAATAGAAAAATTTTTAAATATTAATCCCTTTGATATATAGCAAATCTTTTTTATTTATGCTACTTTTACCCCGAATATATTTTGTGATAACTGATCTTATAAACGTCGTTTGAGTTGTCATTTCCTTTGTCAAACGAATTTCCGTAATTCATTTTCGGTGTAAAAATGTACATTTAGGGCGTATTTACATAGGAAGGTCTTTAAGCGACTTTTATTAATAAAGTTAACCGGTTAGGCCAGCAAAAGTCTTCATTGACTGTAAAAATTTAAACAAATAAATGTTAGGCCACGTTTAGACTCGATCTCAAATGCCAATTCTATTGCGTATACGTCACGTTAGTCCTGTGGATTATATTAGGAATTAACATTTGAGATCGAGTGGATTCCGTAAATCTAAACGTACCTTTAAAAAGGTCAACCGGTAAAGTTAGCAGAAATCTTCATTGAAAATTTAGACAAATAAACAAAAAATATTGTTATTCGAACTAAATTGTACGTTCACATTACTATCATTAAACGACATTTACATTAGATCTTTTTGTGGTTTTATTTGACAAATAGGCAATGACAATTGAAACTTACAACGTAAACGTAATAATACATTAGGTAAGGTTTGGGGATGTGCAGTCCCTTATGTGGCTGCAGCACTCTGAGACCGTTAGGTCCGTTGTGATCATCCACGAGAAGAAAAGATATAAGGACAGATCTATAGGGGAGAGAAGATTGGGGAAATAACGAGATATGATATGAGATATGAGAAGCTTACAGAAAGATATAAAAAGGTAAGAATGGAATAAAGTCGATGGCTATAGGATCAGACAGAAGATATATTACGTGTCAATGTTGCACTTTCCCAACCACTTTAGGGTTCTAATTATGCTGTCGATTAGAGCAGGTTCAGTTATTGAGAAGAAATTAAGACTCGATAGAAAATGAGCACCCACTAGTCTGTGTTGCCTTTAAGCCAGGGCTGGACAGTGACACAGAAGATGCTCAATAGCCTCCGTCTCCTCCTCGTCAACGCAGAGTCTACAGTAATCAATTGCATCAAGATCCCATTTACGAGTAAAAGCCCTGATATTGCAGTGACCAGTAATGATTCCCGTCATTACTCTTATTTCAGCTTTGCTCAGGTTCAACAGTGAGTGCGTTCTTTTGGTAGACAGAGTCGGCCAAATGGATCTTGACACGTTGCACCTAGGTTCGTTGTGCCAAAGTTCATAGGCTCTTTCGTCGAAGAACGCCTCAAAGTTCCGGTAAAGATGATATATGAGTGGTTTAATTGTGTCATCAATTGCTAGATCTGTGGATTGAGATCCTCGTCTAGCTAGTTCGTCCGCTCTTTCATTACCCAAGATGTCACAATATCCTGGTACCCAACACAACCGAAAGCTGTAAGTAAGTTCTTCCAAAGCTGCCCTACACTTGAGGACGGCCTCAGATTTGATATAACAAGATTTGATGGCTTTAAGAGCCGCTTGACTATCCACGAAGATAGTCACCGGTTCAACGACCTCTGCATCCAGACTTTTTATCAATTCCGCTGCCTTCCAAATCGCGAAGATTTCAGCTTGGAAAACACTACAGTTGCAATCCAGCTTGTAGGTTAACTCAAGTCATAGCCTTTCACAGTAGACGTCCGCCCCTGTACCTACTCCCATCTTGGATCGGTCTGTATACAAGGCCAGACCGTCCAGAGAAGGATTACTTCGGTTCCAGTCGTCTCTACTTGGAATAATAGTCGCTTAGATGTGATATATAGTCGCTTAGATGTACGCGTTGGTCCAATTTCATACCTGCCTCGTTCAAGATACGGCCTCGCCCAAAGGTACAACTTTGCCATAAGTTTCGTGCAGCCTTAGGGCGCTACGCGCGGCCTGACACTTAATGCTGAGGCTCAGGGGCCTAAAATTCAGCATTGCGTTCAGGGCTGTTTGTGGCGTACTCCTCCTGGATTCTGTAACTAAAATCGTGGCGGTTCTTTGTACCTTATCTAATTTACTGGATGTCGACTTGTGACGCAGACAGTTCCACCACACAAGAGAACCATAGGATAGAATGGGCCTTACCACAGTGTTATATAACCGGTATATAGTTGATGGTTTTAGCCCCCAGCTTTTCCCAATGGAGTTCTTGCATGCATAGAGTGCAATCATACCTCTCTTCGCTCGTTCCTCAGCATTCCTATTCCATCGTAGTTGACAGTCCAGGATTGTACCAAGGTACTTTGCTTCAGGAGATGTTCAGATGTTGTCACATTTAAAAATATATTTGCAACAAAAAATTTCGATCAAACTGTCAGAGAACATAAATTTATTTGCTAGAGAATATTGAAAGAACTTTGGGCCAACTTCGATTATTTTCTTTATTCTTGTTTTGTATTTTATGAATTATTTTCCGGGTATT
This sequence comes from Musca vetustissima, assembly GCF_032173495.1. Taxonomy (NCBI): domain Eukaryota; kingdom Metazoa; phylum Arthropoda; class Insecta; order Diptera; family Muscidae; genus Musca; species Musca vetustissima. The sequence goes on from NW_026886187.1 coordinate 321,566, forward strand.
GTCGATTTTCTGTTTGAAAGAAAACTTAAATGGTAAACTGTGGTCAATTTTGGGGAAATGTGGCTAGAACTCTATAAATATCGTACATCAGAAAACAAAAATTTTTAACGATATAAAAGCCGGAACAATGTACAAATCAGCTATTATTTTTCTATGTTCGCTCCTAAAAAAATATTGTAAGGGCAAAGAAATTCTTGCCCGAAACACCTTTTTGGGCACATTGCTCCCATTTTTGCTTGCTGTCAAATAATTTCTTTGTTTTACCAAAATCAGCTGTTTTTGTATTTGCCAATGAAAATATTTTGTGGTTAGATTATGACAAAGAATTATTTGACACTTTTCTCAAATATTTGCCTAATGTGACCATACCTTGAGGCATGAATTCGCCACCCGGTAGAGCTTATTTATATGCTATATGTTTAATGATAAATTATTGGTCTGTTCCGGTACTACAAGGATGTAAAACAAAAAATATTACAAATTGCGAGCTTCTACATTTGAAAATGTTTAATAATGATCTATGTGTAAACTCATTCTTGACATACTGTATAATTTTGTGATAAATTATCATTTAAATGTCATTTAAGCTGTAATTACCTTTGTTCAATAAAATCGAAATTTTTCTAAAATATATTCGGTGTAAAATTGTGACCTTAGAGCACGTTTAGACTACTAAATCCACTTGATCTCAAATGTCAATTCGGCAGCGTATACGTCACCTCAATCATGTTCACAAATCCAGTGGATTATATTTGACGTATATGCTATGTAATTGACATTTGAGATCGAGTGGGTTTTGTAAATCTAAACGCAGCATTATGGCGTATCTACACTGAAATTGATCAATTGTAAATCATCAGTTAAGTTATCACAATTTCGGTCAATTGTCCAAATTTCTTTGACAACTTGACAATTAATATTTTCATAATTCTAATAGGTGTTGCTCTCCATTATATCAAAAATGCAAAAAACATAAGTTCTTTTAGCTAAGTATTATTCATAATAATTTAAAAACAAAATTAAATTTTCCACACCCTCTATATGTAATTTCTTTTTTAACACCTGATGAAAAAAAATCACCACAATCGTTTATCATAATACCTCGTTATCAACAAAAAAAAAATCTACTCTAAATTTTATTGATAACAAAAAAATAATTCCCATAGAAAAATTTTGTTGTTGTTGTTTTCAACGACCTTCTAAAGGTCTTTATATCGAAACAAGTGACAAGTGTTGACGGATCCACACTTATTTGTATTATTTATTGTATTCAATTGAAATGTCATAAAACAGCGTAACTACTCATACATACTCAGCAATGCATATCGCCGGGCAGAAGAGTACATTCCCCTCTTTAAACAAATCTGCAATAACAACAACAAAAATCCAATCAAATAAAATTATTAATTTATCGTTAACAGTTGACAAAAAAATACAACAAAGTTCTTGTACTTTCCTTTTAGAACCTTATCAATTTTTTTAAAAGGTGATTTTTTCGGCTTCTTTTTTCGTTGTTGTTGTTGCTGCTATTATTATTGGTTCTTTTTGTTTTACAAGATAACAAATGATTTAGAAAGTTGATATCATAAATTTGTTGTATGTATGTACATAGTAACTGAATACGCATAGTATGTAGTAGCTTAGTCTTATCAGTAGAATTTGGTTCCATTTTCATATACTAGTACTTTTATACCATGTGTGTGTGTGCAATGATATGGGATTTTTTTTAATTTTTTGGGAAATCCTATAATAATACTTTTAAAGGCTTCCAGGGGCTTATTGATTTTGGGTGAAAATTTTAAAAGGGTTTTCTGTTGGAAAATTAGTGTCTAATGATCTGTTCCCGTACTGCAAGAATCTCCTAGTTTTTACTACCATAACAAATTTCCCTTTATAATTTAAAAATATATTAATTTTTTTAAATGTCCATATATTAATAATTTTATATTTCTTTCTAAGGATTCATTTAAACAGAATAAGTTTTGATACTTCATCGCCTAATCATCGTTAAAGTTGTCATTTTATTTATAAATATGTCAAATAATTAAAAAAACATGTTCTGTGTAAATATACCCTAAGGATTATATGATGACGTTCTGTGTAAATGCGCCCTTAGGGTCCTATATTTACTAATCATATAACGCGTTCGATGTAAAATCGCCCTTAAGCTACATTTACTGCTTTCTAAATGAAGCATAAGGATTGAATTGTGACGTTCTGTGTAAATGCGCCCTTAGGATAGTATAACACCACATTTGGTGTAAATGCGACCTGACATCATATGTACATTGAATTGTGACGTTCTGTGTAAATGCGCGCTTAGGATATTACACCAAATGATGTTTATCACATTCGGTGTAAATGCGACTTGTCACTATATTTACATGATTAATTAAAAATTAATAAATAAATGGGCCCTTAGGATACTATTACACCAAAAATAAATACATTTTAACGCGTTTGGTGTAAAATCGCCCTCGAGCTATATTTATTGCTTTGAAAATGTACAATAAGAATTAAATGAAGTCGTTCTATGTAAATACGCCCTTGTGATAGTATTACACCAAATGTTTACCGTAGTCGGTGTAAATGCGCCCTGACACCATATTTAAATGATTAATTGCCTTTTTTGCCATAAATATGTCATATTGTCATTGAAGAAACGTGATATGCTCACGACAATGTCATTAATCAGGTAAATGAAATACATGGCTAGGCAATACTTAATGGTAAACTAAACTGTATTAATGTTAATATTAAAAACAAATTACATTACACAGAACCAGCTCGCCAATGCAATAAGAACTCAGTACTCTTAAACCACGACACACACATTCGGACAAATATCATGTTAAAATTAAAACAATAAATAAAACTAGTTTATCAAGCCTCCAAAAAGTGTCTGTTATTTTTAATGGAGTACATGTCCACACACTCGTTCATTTAACGTAACGTAATACGATCGATTGTAGCTCGAATGTGTATGTACGAACAAAATATGTCAACATGTTTAAAATTGTATATCGAGTATTCGTGTTGTCGTGCCTCCCGCCAATACGGGAAGAACCTTTTTCCATTAAATAACTTCCACAATGCAATACGACAGATACAAAAAAAAAGAAACAAAAACACCAACAAATTTTCAATTATTTTTTATTAAACAATATCAAACGTAATTTATTAAATACAGGGTAGAGTAAAATCTTATTACTGGATTTCGTTTGTTTATCCTTTTCGACAAATTTGAATTCAAGCATAATTTGTTCATATTTGTATCCATGGCGCAATACTGCAGTTAGAAATAGTTTAAAGAAAATAAAAAATGCAACTCTGTAGTGGTGTCTTATTATGTCATATTTACAAAGGGGCATTTTTACACCGAACGTGTTTTGAGGCAAATAGCTACCATCAGATCACATTTTCTTCTCAAAGCGGCCTGTTCTATAAAACGAAAAAAATATTTTGTTTATTGTTTTGAATGCTGAGTCAAAAAAATGTAATTAAATTGATTTTTCAATAAACACAACAACCGTTTGTGTACAAGTTATTTATATTTGACGTTAGAAGCCACATTCTAAGGAGGTGTTTTTTGTTATTCACCTGAAGTTATCGACTTTCGACTAATCGACTTTTTTTATTGAAAAGTCTAAAAGTCGAAGTCGACTTTTGGCCTTTGGGAAAATCGCAATGTCGACTTTTCAAGATCGATTTGCTTCATAAATTCTTGGTTTATTATCACAAAGCCGAAATTGTCCAAAAATTACACATTCCAAAACTTTTTTTCATCTGTTGACAACAATTCTTATAAAAAATTAAATTTTAGTCGATTTTGCTTTAGCTGGTAAAAGTCGAAAATCGATTTTAAACAGGTTTGACAAAATCGAAAGATCGAAAAGTCGACTTTTTAGTCAAATGAAAAAAATCGAAAAGTCTAAAGATCTACTTTTTGGTCAAAAATCGAAAAGTCTAAAAGTCGACTTTTGCGTTTGACTACGTATCCCTATATCTTACCTTGCATTAAAGTACATTTACATATACGATTCTAAATCCCGACCCGATTAACGAAATACACCCTAATTGTTTACACACACTTCTAATCATGATCCAAATGGCGATCAGCTGATATATGTTACGTCAAATATAATCCACTGGATTTGTGAACTGGATTAACGTGACGTATGCGCAATGGAATTGTGATCGAGTGGATTTAGTAGTCTAAACGTAGCCTACGTCAAAAATACGATTCATTGGATTTCTGAACAGTATTAAGGTGATGTATACGCTATGGAAGTGATATTTGAAATCGACTGGATTTAGTAGTCTAAACGCACTCTAATAGCTTCAAGTTTTATTATTTTCCCCAAAAATATGAATTGTTCATATAAAATCCTTTTTGCATTTGATTAATGCTGTGACTTTGATCATGATATAAAATAAATCGAGATACGAGATGGTGAATTTCATAAATATATAAGATCAGCTGATTTCTTTAGATCAGCTGATTTCTTTCGTGTTCAACACCAGATATTTGCCTTTTGCATTAAACTTTTTTTTTATAAAAATTTTGATGACATATATAAAAAGCAAATGAAAATTCAAATGACAAACAGATTATTCTTTTTATTTTTTATCATAAACCCCTAAATACTATCAATAAATTAAAAAATCTTGTTCAATAAATCAATTTTACCGATATTCAACAACAAAAATTTGAAAACCCGTCGAGGTTATTGTACCCCAATATGAATGGTATATTACATTTGTTGTTTAAATATGTTAACATGATTATTATTTATTTTCGCCGGTTGTTGGTTATCGATTTTTAATCTACATTCAATTTTTGATAATACAAATTTTTTGTTAATGTTATTAATAAGAGTAATTAAGATTTGTTATTTACGTATTTAATAGATTATAATTTTTCGTGTGTGTGTGTAGATACAATTTCTTCGAAAGGGGGTTTTCTCGTCGTCCATTGAAATTAAACAAATGAAAAAAAAAAATGTGAATAAACAATAAAACAAATATCATCAATGTTGATGGTGTGAAAAAGTTTTTTAAGTAATCATAACAAAATTAAAAATAATTTAGTAATTTAAACAGTTTTTTGTTATTAGAAAAACAATATATGGGAAGTGTGGTAATATTAATATATATATACAAATATGTGTAAGAAATATAATTTCATTTTTTTTAATATATAGTTATATGTATGTCTGGTCCACAACCTGCAAAATTGTACAATTTTTTACTACGATAATAATTTTCTTTTAGTAAACTATTGTTCATATAGACCATGACACCATTTAGAACAGCTGACTATCCGTTTAACTGCCAAAGCTCATAGTTTCTCCATTTAGAACAGCTGACTATCCGTTTAACTGCCAAAGCGCATAGTTTCTACAATGGCATAATGAATAGGTAGTCCATTTAGCGCAGCTGATGTCTCGATTAACTGTCAAAGTGGGTAATTTCTACTGGAATTCGATGTGCAGTGTTGCCAACCATGTGAAATATTATAAGGAAAAGTTTGACAGATGGTCGAGACGAAAACAAAAGGTTTTGTTTTGATACATCACCTTATAGTACGTTTACATTTAACCAGATTTCGTTAACCCAGTGGGTTTTGAATTGTCAATTCCTTTGCATATGTGTCAAATAAATTCTCATAAAGTAGGTTAACCCGGTAAAAAGTTCTAATGTATACACCGTTTTATTATTGCATTATGGTTTATACATGAATCGACGTGCAATGTTGCCAACCAGAAGAAATATTAATAGAGAAAATTTAACAGATGATGGACTAAAAACATATGTTTTTCTTTTGATACATCACCTTATTATTGCATCATGATATAGAACATGTTCTGCATGGCACAATAAATAGGTACTCCATTTAGAACAGCTGACTATCCGTTTAACTCTCAAAGTGCATGATTTCTACTTGAATTCGACGTGCAATGTTGCCAACCACGAGAAATATGACTAGATATAATTTTGACAGATAATTGACTAAAAACATATGTTTTTGTTCTGATACATCACCATATTATTGCATCATGATATAGACCATCTCCAGAAGACCATATATCTTTAGAAATTTATATAGTACATTTACAGGGTGAGATAAAAAAATGCTGCAACAAAGTCAATAGCCATAATTTTTCATTTTTTTTAAATTTATTGAATGAAAACAAAAATATTGGAAATAGCATCGAATTTTAAAGCAAGTTTAGATTTGTTCGAATTGGTCACGAATTATGGCCTTCAAACGGCCAATGAAAGCGTCACACACTGCCCGAATGTTGCTCTGCTGTATTTTGGCCCATTTCCGGCGAAGCGATTGCTTGAGGTGATCGACACTTTGTTATATTTTAGTACCAACCTTGTTTTCCAAAATACTACAGGCACAATAGTCCAACGGATTGGTATCCGGAGATTTTGGCGGCCATTGTGCGCTGGAAACAGGGCTGCCAGATTTTTTTTTGGAAAAATCGTCAAAATGACGATTTTTTTTTATCAAAAATCGTCAAAAATTTAAATACGCACATTTAGATATATTTAAATATATTTTTTATTAAAATGAACATAAAAGAGGTATTCAATTTATTAAACACGTTTTTTAAAGCTAATCAAGAAATTCATTTATTTTATAAATAAATATTTCGACTTTAATAAAGTCATTCATTTTGAAAAGAAATATTTGTGTTAATCATTTTCAAAATGTCGGTTTTAATTAACGTATCATAACAATTTGTTTTGTTAACTTTCAAATAATCTTTGGTATAAATTTCTCCATTGAATCCTTATTGGGGGAATTTCGACTTTTCGTTTTATTAAGATTTACTTGGCTGAAAACACGCTCAACATTTCCTGAGGAATGGGGTAATACCATTACCTTCCGTACAAATTTAGTTATTATAGGAAAAACATATGAACCATCACCACGTTTCAAATCAAATAATGCATTCCAAAAACGAAATAAATCGGTTTCATCATTTTCACAAATGTTATCAAAATCATACAACCTTAGTTCGCGAAATTCTGAATCCAATTTTTTTTTTCATCTTCGTTCACAAAATGTGGAAATTCTTTAAGGATATCATTACTAATATACGTGCGACTTATCATAGATACAATTTTAAAAATGCTTTCAAATCGAATCTTTTTAAAATTGTAATAACTTTGTATAAATGGAAACTTAAATTTAATATAACAACGTTTCCGTTCACCAATTTTCTTCAATTTGCCCGTGTCAAAAAACAACAACCGTTAACTTTTATCTGTTTTGTTGCTGTCTACCCAGAGGACGGCACAGCTGATTGGTAGTTTTTCATCTATCTGGGTAAACGTAAACTGTTGTTGGATTTGTAACAGTACAAAGTATACCTCACACACATATGCCAAATATTCAAATTCTTTCTACTTTTTCTTTCGCTTTATACATTTTTGATGTTGCCATAAAAAAAGAACCCAAATATTGCAATATTACTAAAATGACCAAAAATCTTCATTTTTTGGGCAAAAATCGTCAAATCGTCATTTTTAAATTTTTGACCAAAAAATCGTCAAAATGACGATAAATCGTCAAATCTGGCAGCCCTGGCTGGAAATGAAGCGAGAAACCACATTTTGTAACCATTCTTGGATGGCGCGTGCTGAATCCTGTTGGAATGTCGAAGGACAAAAAGACTTTCATACACCCTCCAGAATATTTTCCCGATAATATTCGGCATTTATTCTGATGCCACGGTCGATTAATACGAGCGGAGAGCGACCATCGTCTGTTATGACGGCCCACACCATCACCATGGCCGGCGCTTGAGTTCTAGTGGCCAACCGAAGGTGCACATTTTCAGCTGACCTCTTTGGTAAAGTAAACACGATCATTATGTTTGTTTACAAACAGCTGGACAGCGAATTTTTTCTCATCGGAGAAAACCATCTTCGGCAGTTCACCACTCTTCGCCAAGCGCACATTTTCAGCTGACCTCTTTGGTAAAGTAAACACGATCAGTATGTTTGTTTCGAATTTTTTCTCATAGAAAACCATCTTCTCACCACTTTCAGCAACTCAATTTTCAGTCTATTTTCTTTCCGTTGCAGTGTGAGTTCTTACACTTTTTGGAATTTCAATGGCTATGCCCGGAGATCATTTTTCAATAATTGCCCAATGGAATATTGTGATATGTTCAGCTCACTACCCATTTTTCGGCAACTGGACGCGGGTTTCGATCAAGTCGCTTCTTTACTTTTCGAACCATTTCTGCTGATGTTACTGTTTTCTTTCGTCCACTTCATTGACGTCGGACTACGCTACAAGTGACACGGTAACGAGCGATTGTACGAGAGTGCTCTAACGATAGCCACTTGTGGTTTTCCAGCCAAATAAAAAGCCAAAAAATAAAAAAAGAAATCACAATATGACGCCTGAATTCCATCACGAATAACTTTTTTCTGGAAATTTCTCACCAAAATGTTTTTGTACGCTTGTAAACAATATAATGAGCTGTCACTGGAATAATTTTAACAGCTGTCGGACTAGTGGCTTAAGCGATGTACACACTATCACTTTTGAATGACAGGTTTTTATCGATTACTGACTGTCCAACAACCATGAATATTTTTGTGGTTGCCTAATGAATGACAATCATGAGAGGCCACACTATCAAACAAGCAAAATTTGGGCAATAGTGTCATTCAAAAATGCTAGTGTGTACACCGCTTTAGAAATGACAGCAGTATGAAATTGGTTGCAGTTTGTTCATCTAACCCATGGCACAATGAATAGGTAGTCAAATTTAGCGCAGCTGATGTCTTGATTAACTGTCAAAGGGGATAATTTCTACTTTAATTCGATGTGCAGTGTTGCCAACCATGTGAAATATTATATGGAAAAAATTGACAGATGATCGAGACAACAACAAAGGTTTTTGTTTTGATACATCACCTTATTATTGCATCATGATCTCACCCTGCACATTGTACTGGATTTAGCAAATCCAATTGATTTAAAATGTCAATTCTTTCGCACATATCTCAAATAAATCCTCATAGAGTATGTTAACCAGATTTGAAGTGTGTCAGGAAATAAATTAATTAATGGCGAATATAATAAATATCATATATAGACAGCCAAATAATTTACCATCATTCAATTAATAACCCACAACAAAACTTTTTAAGGGCCCTTTAGCCGATAAGCCAAGTGTTATCATTATCTCACTTGACATAAATGCTAAATCATGATTAGTTTCAAAAATAAAAAATTGCAATATATGTATCATGGACACTAGTCATACAAAAAAATATATGTCAGCACGATAATAATTTAAAGTACTGAACGTTTCAGGTGTTTTTTAAAGGGAACTTACCAAAATTAGAACTAAATGTAAACAAAAATCAGCTGACCGTCGTTTAAATGAGCATGGTGAATCCCCCTACCCAAGGAGACCTAAATTACGTGCTTTTTCAGTGATGCAGATGTAGATTGCTATAAACACCGAGTTCGTATTGGTTCGAAGTTGGCGCCCAAATGATTTAATTCTTTCTTGCAAATTCGTTTCAATTCCAAACAGTGACTCCAATTAACCGTCGTTGGCTTTTATTTCCCCCTTATTTCCAGGTTTTCGAAATTGGCGACCAAATGATTTAAATCTTTGTTTAGTTCTTCTGTGAGAGCTTCTTGCAGCCTGTTTTTGTAAAATTCCAAACGAACGAATTCGAGTGACTTACGACCAAACCTTTATTTATGTTTATAAATGTTTTCTGATTCAAAACAAAAATAAATGACATATTTTTCAAAACCAAGGAGTTTGGTCGTAAGTCACTCGAATTCGTTCGTTTGGAATTTTACAAAAACAGGCTGTTAATATCAGCTAAGACAAAATTGGTTTATTTTTATGCATGCAAGATCTAAGATTTTAAGATTTTAGACGTGGTCAGTAACTCCAAAAAACCGTCCTTATCTTATATTACACCATATTTTCAGGTTTTCCGAATTGGCGCCCAAATGATTTGAATCTTTGTTTGTGTGTTTCCTCCTTAAATCCCAGTATCAGCTAAAGTTTTTTATCTTAAATTGTAAAGGAATGTCAGAGTTGTATTTGGGTTTTATGGCCCTTTCATTCTTTTACATTTTACAAGATCTACTAAAATATAGCATGCCTGAAATCTTGTAATGTGTCTTCCCCTTTAGCTATTAATTTTTATGTAATTTTGTGGCCATCATTTTGAGTTTTTTATCTGTTTCTAAAGAACCATCGCTGGCTATTGTTAACCCACATTTTCAAGTTTTTTACTACGATTACAACATTTCCTTTATGATATAAAATGATATGATCATTATAAAATTTATGATATGATCATTATAAAATTATCATTTGTCATTCGGTGTAAATGCGCCCTAAAAATGTATATATTGTTTTTATGATCCACAAATCATCAAAAACACTCATGTAAACAAAAATCATCTAATCATCGTTTAAATGTGTATGGTGAACCCCCCTACTCAAACTAGTATACCTTTGTTCCCGGTATCGATTTTCTATGATATTAAAAAAAATAGTTAATTTATGCAGTACGGAAACAGGCCAATAATAACACCTTCAGTGTAAATGCGCACTAGTGGTACATTTACATCAAACATGTACCGTTATGATTTTCATAAAATAATCATTTGTCATTTGGTGTAAAAGCGCCCTTATACTGTATACCATTGTCGGTATCTTGTTTCTATTCAAAACACTCACGTAATCATCGTGTATGGTGAACCCCCCTACTCAATAGTAGAGTAGGGGGGTTCCCCTACTCAGTAGAGTTCCCGTTACTACGATTTTCTTTATGATATAAAAAAAATAATCAATTCATGCAGTACGGAAACAGACCAATAATAACATCATCGGTGTAAAAGCGACCTAGTAGTGCATTTACACTAAACATGTACCGTTATGATTTTCATAAAATGATTACTTTTCATACTGTGTAAAAGCGCCCTTAAACTGTATACCTTTGTCGGTATCTTGTTTCTATGATCCATAAATCATTAAAACACACAATAAACATTATCAAATTAAATAATTAAACAAAAAAAGAAGAAGAAAACTACAAATAATATAATTACTGCAAAAAAGAAAATATTAGAAATATAAACAATACCAAAATATTTCACACCCATTACCCATGAAAAAAATGTTTTGTTGTTTTCTTTTCCTACTTTTCGCGTCACTAAAAAATCCCCGAAAATATTTTCAAAAAAATAATAATAAACGAACTTTAGTAGCAGCTTAGCGTACAATAACAAAACACGCTAACTGAAAACCGGCAATTCATAAAATCTCTAATTTGAAAATGAAGAACAACAACAAAAAAAGAAGTGATGAAAAAAACAATAACAATTTTAAAAGAAGCTACTTAAATTCCCACCATTTGTGAAGGTATTTTGAGGTATCTCTCTTATCTTCGCCCATGATGATTGATAAACAAAAAAAAAAACGACCACCTGTATATCTACAATGATTTGAACATGGATTTTTGTTGTTATTTTTCTTGCTGCCTCTACTGTTAAGAGGGCACACCGTGTGAGGGGATTTTTTGGCGTTGATGTTTCTTTTTATTTTAAATAAATGAATATATGCAAATTTTTAGTTTCGTTATAATTTTCAAATTGACCTTTGGTAATTTTTTTTTCATCAAATCGTATATTTTGACGTATGGCGGAAGGGTAAAATTTTAATTTCAAATAAAAAAAGAAATGCCGATCTATTTTTAGAAATCTATGGAATTTGTAAAAAATGATTTATGAATTTAATTAATTTTGTAAAGTTGTGATTCCTTTTCTCCAATATTTGTTTACCAAATTCCGTATTATGTTTACAGTCATTATGTTGTGTCATAAATTAGTAAGAAGCCGGCATGACTCAGAGTTAGTTTCATTTCAAAAGAAATAAAAGTGATTTTTTGGTGTCACTATCAAAAAAAAAAAAAAAATTCAAAATAAAAATTGGCGACAGATTAAAAAAACCACAAAATGATGACCACAGAATGACATAAAACGTTAACCTAAAGGGATTAGTTCATAGAATGGCAACAAACACCCAAATACAACTCTGATATTTAACATTTAATAATTAAAAAACTTCAGCTGATACTGGATTTAACTTTTATTGTTAACCATTCGGGCGCCAATTTCAAAAATTGTTAAAATGTGGGTGGGTTAATAGCCTGTGATGATTCATTGGAGACAGTGGGGACAGATTGAAAAAGCCCAAAATGACGGCCACTAAATGGCAACTTTAACCTAAAGGGGGAGACATTTAAACAGATTTCAGGCATGCTTTATTTAGGTTAGTTAAGAGAATGGCAAAAACCCCAAATACAACTCTGATATTTAACATTTAATAATAATAAACTATTAGGTTCCACTTTTATTTTTAATCATTCGGGCGCCAATTTCAAAAAAATTGAAAAGGTGGATGGGTTAATAGCCAGCCACGGTTCTTTGGAGACAGTGGGGACAGATTAAAAAATAACCGCAAAATGACGGCCACAGAATTACATAAATATTTATACCTATAGGGGAGGACACATAAAAAGATTTCAGGTCTGCTTCATTTAAGGTAATTTTGTAAAATGTAAGAGAAAAAGGAGGACGGCAACAAACCCCCAAATACAACTCTGATATTCCTTTATTATTTAACATTTAATAATAAAAAACTTCAGCTGATATTGGAATTCATTTTTATTTGTAATTATTCGGGCGGCAATTAAAAAAAGAAAACAAAAACCTGAAAATGTAGATTAGTAATAGCTAGCGATGGTTCTTTGCAATCAGTGGGAATCTATATATTTATTTTTTTGACAACAAACTCCAATTACAACTCTGATATTTCTTTATAATTATAAAAAAAAACTTCAGCTGATATAGGAATTCACTTTTATTTGTAAACATTCGGGCGCCAATTTCAAAAAAACCGTAAAAATGGGGGTTAGTAATAATCAGCGATGGTTCTTGGGAGTCAGCGAGAATCTATATATTTATTTTATTAACCGTAACGGCTATCATTGTCATATTACGACAAAAGTATTTTCAACTTCACTTCATTACTTACGTCGTCTAAACCCTTAGAAATTAAAAAAAAAGTATAAATCCTGCACGAAAAAAAAGAAATGAGGCAATTTTTGCTTAGTTAATGTTAAGGGGCTCTCACAAATGTACTAAACAAAGATTTAAACCATTTGGGCGCCATTTTCGAAAACATGGAAAAATGGCTTAATATAAGCCAACAATTTGTTTATGGAGTCACAGTTGGAAGGGGATACAGATTCGGTCTTTATAGCAAATTTTTCCTAGTCAAGGCTCATGGTGGATCTACAACAGAGGATCGTAACAGAAGTTCGTTTGCCCTCTGGTTTACAATTTACTTCAATTTCCTAATGGGAATGTGTGAAGCAACAAATTTCTTTACACGATGATCGACATTTAGATCATGATTAAACAATTTGGGTGTATCTGGATTTCGTTAATCGTGCCGATTTAAAATCGTATATGTAAATGTACTTTAAACCTACTTTATGAGGATTCATTGGATAGACATACAATGGTACTGACCATTTAAATGAACTGTCGACTGTCTATAAAATCATGTACAATGTACACCTACTATAAGTCTACATATGCTTATACAAAATTCACCACAAAAATAGTGTAAACTGTGGTACATTCATGCATTTGTCTTGCATGTTGCTTATTATTGCATAAAAAATTGCCATCTTTTCATAGCTAATGGAGATTTCAGAGAAGCAGTAAACCATGTTTTAAATCATTCGGGCGCCAATTTCGAAAACCGGGAGAATTCGAGTTATAAAAAGCCTACGTTTCTTTTATTTTATCTAAAAAACTGAACCCTTATGATAGCTCCGTTTAAATTTTATACATCATCTTTGGATAACATAAATTTTATAGCCTTTCTTTTAATAGCAACTCTTCTCTAGGTTAATGACAAGATCTATGACATACACGAAGAAAAATAAACGAGCCTACATGAGTATTTTTTATAAACCAACTCATGTCCATGTAAGAATACATACACACATGCTCATATCTTTCCAACTGACGCAATATAACCCTATATGTATGCACTGCGAACGTGTAAGCAAACACACATGACACATGTTCCAAATTGCAAATCAATATAAAAAGGTTACACCAAATGGCTGGCATTGTTGGTCACAGAGTTAAGTGTTTTTTTTTTTAACATTTCATTTCAATTTTTTTTTTTTTTGGAATGAGTTGTGCGGGGATTTTTCTTGTGTCCTATAGTTTTTGTTATTGTACAATGTTGTTGCTGTTGTTTTTACATGGAATGCACTGTCTGATTCAGACAATAACGCGTGTTGTATTTTCTGATGAAAAATTTCAAGAAGTATGTAGAGGAAAACAATTGTTTACAAAAAAAAAAAAATACCGGATATAAATTGAAACGAAATAAAATTTATGTGTAAAAAAACTAAACGGAGAGGTCAATGCGAGTTGCTATGCGAAGAACAATATAATCACGTTGTAAATAATTGGGGAATTTGTAAATTGAATGGATATTCGCAAGGTCTTTAAAACATAAAAGAGAAATAGCCGCAAAAACAGATAATTTTTTTTAATAATTTTTTAAATATACAAAATCCAATCGATATCAAATGTATATTTCAAATGGTGAACTTCAAAAAAAATCCATTTGATTTTGTAAATAGGATTTAATTGACGTATACGATATGAAATTGGCATTTAAATCAAATTGTCACATAAATCAGAATAATTCATATTATTAAGCTACGTTTAGACTTACGACACGTTTATCCTGTTCACAAATCCCGTGGATTATATTTGACGTATAAGCAAAGAAATTCACATTTGAGATCGAGTGAATTTCGTAAATCTAAACGTACCTTTACAATACAGTACAAATACTTTTTATATTACTTTGTTTTATTCATTTACATTTTGAGATTATCCTAAAAATATACTTTAATTTTATGTAGCCGCTCTTGACATAACCTATTCGATAACGATAAATCGATGTTTCCATCAATGCAAACATTGACCTAGAGATACCTACTTTGCGGGCTTTTTCATTTAAATGAACCTTCTTTGTAGAAGATACTTATTAAATGGTGACGGATGTTTACAATAAAATCACATCCGCTCAATTCTAAAATAATACAACAACAAATCTCTGTGTGTCACATTAAAATAAACGAGGAAATCCTTTGCATTTCCTATCAAGCCTTTTATCGATCTACAAATCCCCTGTTTAATGCCGTTGAAACATGCTACTAGTTTCAATTGTTCCATTGTGTGAATAATCCATATGAAAGCGTTCATTTGAGGCGGCATCTTTATTGCAAAAGTTTTGTTGTGAAAATCGCTCGCGGACGGCAAAAAAAGCGTGGAAAAAGTTGAAAAAATATGTTTGGCCAATCAACACTAGGAGGCACAACATCAGCCTTTGGTTCTACAGCCACAACAACATCAACAAATCGTATGAACGATTTCGAAGTGGTTTCACCTCCAGAAGATTCTGTCTCAGCGTTAGAATTTAGCCCGGCAACATTGCAGCAAAATTTCCTTATTGCTGGTAGTTGGGATTGCAGTGTACGATGTTGGGAAGTCGAGCAGACGGGTAAAACTGTGCCCAAGTCCATGAAAACAATGGGTGGCCCAGTGTTGGATGTTAGCTGGGCAGATGATGGTACCAAAGTGTTCATTGCCAGCGAAAAGCAGGTTAAAGTATGGGATTTAGCCTCAGATCAGCAAATGCAAGTTGCCGCACACGATGGACCCGTTAAGGTCTGTCATTGGGTTAAAGGTACCAATTACACATGCCTCATGACTGGTTCTTGGGATAAGACGTTGAAATTCTGGGATACAAGAACACCAAATCCCATTATGGCCATTAATTTACCGGAACGTTGTTATTGCGCCGATGTTGATTTTCCCATGGCAGTGGTTGGTACTGCGGGCCGGGGTTTAATTGTTTACTCATTGGAAAATAGTCCGACGGAATTTAAACGGCAGGAGAGTCCCTTAAAATATCAACACAGAACCATTGCCATATTCAGGGATAAGAATAAGAAGCCAACGGGTATGTATATTGATAAAAAAGGTGGGTTTAAGTCAAGTCTAAAGGGCAGCTGCTGATCCCTCGTATTTTTCATATGAAAAATCCGGGAATCCCCGGTGTTTTTAGGGAATCATTTCCGACATTTCTGCAAACTTTCGCCTCCCTAATCGAATATATATATATATATATATATATAACTTTCATGCTGGTAGTCCATAATTTCCGAAATATGGAGCTCTAAAATTGTGAAATTCAGAAAAATCAGATCAACGTGTTCCATTTTTAATGTCCTAAACAAAGTGTAGACATCAAGGTCCAAAGGACTACTTATAAAATTTCCAAATTCATCTTTAAAAAGGCCTCAACTTGACTTGAACCCAGAAATGTTTATATAGTATAATTTTGTTTAATATTCTCCTATTTGGCTTACAGGTTATGCTCTGGGTAGCATAGAAGGACGTGTTGCCATACAATATGTTCAGCCGGTTAACCCGAAGGATAACTTTACCTTCAAGTGTCATCGTTCTTCGGGCACTGCGGGTTATCAAGATATTTATGCCGTCAATGACATATCATTCCATCCGGTACATGGCACTTTGGTGACGGTGGGTTCCGATGGTACATTCAGTTTTTGGGACAAAGATGCTCGTACCAAATTGAAGTCTTCCGAAACAATGGATCAATCGATAACAAAATGTGGTTTCAATGCCTCGGGACATATCTTTGCCTATGCTGTCGGCTATGATTGGTCAAAGGGCCATGAATATTTTAATCCTGCCAAAAAACCTCAAATATTTTTACGATCATGTTTTGATGAATTGAAACCGCGGTCAACGTAAATTTTTAGAATATATTTTTTGTATTGTTTTTATTTTCATTTTTCATTAGGATTAAATCGTATTTGTAATAGAGTATCTCTCCCACAAACAAAAAATATGTCCCCCCAAATTTTTTTCTTTCCACTCGTAAGCACCCACAATTATTAATTTCTTTGAAATAAAATGTATAAGCAAATAAAACAACAATTTTGTAATAAAATTTTATATCAGACTCCTCGTCTATAAAGACAACCTTCAACTCGCCTTTGAAGGCTCCTTTCATCTAATCTACAAAGACTTTCATCAACTCGTCCATAAATAATCCCTTCTGCTACTATGTAAAGACCCCTTTCAGGTCTTCTATAAAGATCATCTATAAAGACAGCCTTTCAGATCGTCTATAAAGACTGCTCTCAGCTTGTTTATACAGACTCCCTTTCATCTATATATAAAGATTACAGACTTCCTTTCAGCTCGTCTAAAAGACTCCCTTTCAACTCGTCTAAAAGACTCCCTTTCAGCTCGCCTAAAAGACTCCCTTTCAGCTCGGCTAAAAGACTCCCTTTCAGCTCGTCTATAAAGACTCCCTTCAGCTCATCTATAAATACTGCCTTCAGCTTGTCTATAAAGACTCCCTTTTAGCTGCATATAAAGATTACCTTCAGCTTATCTATAAACACTCCTTTCAGCTCATCTATAAACACTCCCTTCAGCTCGTCTAAAAGACTCCCTTTCAACTCGTCTATAAAGGCCATTGATTTAGCTTCATTTTGTCTATAAAGGCTTCCTTCAGTTCGTCCAAAAAGACATCCATCGGCTATAAAGCCCCCTCTTCTATAAATACTGCCTTCTAGGAAATACCTATATCCAGTAAAAAATATTTCGAGCCCACATTTTTAGTAATAGGTTCGAAAACAGTTCTTCCATGATTTCTTTTCTTACACATTCGATCCTTCGAATTTCGTTTCGTGCACATTTCTGGCATACAATTTATTCGGTTTTTTGTTTTGTTTAATTTAATAACGAAAGAAAATTTGTTTTTTTAACTTAATTTCTGTACAAATTAATTAATTTTTACTAGTACACACTAATGATGACCCTCATCACCATGGCCATGACCGTGATGATCATCACCACCGAACACAGTTTCCAAGGCTACGGTAGCGGCAGTCAAGCCCAAACCCAAAACAAAACCACGCAACATGAATGTTCTCAAGCGGGAGGCATGGGTGCCGAATTCTTTGGCATTGTAACGCCAGACTTCATTGCTGAAATTGGAAAATAAAGGGCAGGTTAATTATTTACATCCACAAACAAATCAACACAAAAAACTTACCGCAACCAAGGATCCTTAAGACCTTGACGGGCCAATGCTTCCCTTACTTCAACAAGTTTGGGTACATCTTCAACTTTGTAGATGCTGGCATCTGGTACCTTGTAAGGTGCACCATGTCCATGACCGTGACCACCCATGTTGCTGGAAGAAAAAAATATATATAAGAATTTAATTAAACTATTTATGAAGGCTGAAGTCAAGTTTTGAGTTCCAGGTTTTAGGTTCGTGGCTACAAAAATATTTATACAAAATTTCTTGTAAAGTTCATTAGACAACCTTATAGGTATATTCTAAAGCAAAAAATACAAGGGGTGTTTATTGTAGTGTAGGCCCTATTAAAATTCGTCCCATTGATCTTAAACTCCATGACGGAGGTCTGCCACCGAAAAAATCTATTCTCGGTCTACACTCAAAAAAACTCTGCAATGTATTGTGGGGAAAATCGAGAACAATTTTCGATTGATTCTTGCAGGTGTTCTGGAACAGAGCATCGGCTTGCGAATACTGTGTTAATGTCTATCCATGGGTGGGAGTTTTTCAATTTCAGACCGACCACTTATTGAAGCTGATTTATTTCAGATAACATTCCATAAACCCTATTTTGTCGCAAGGCCTTCTTCAAAAAAAATATGTTATAATCAGGACTTCAAGGGGCTCACAACAACTACAACCATATTGCCATACAAAGTCGATGCAAAAATCCAATCAGAATCTGCATTGAACACTAGAGAACGCTGAAGGCCGAGAGCTATGAACTCCAGCAAAGAACACATATTTAATATCCAAGGACTTGGTAATAATTATCAAAAACTATACGATACCGGGCCTTCTACTTGATCCCCTATTGACGTTCGCCTTCTTATTTGTATGTGGGGGTTATGTAAGTTTGTTAAAACTCTTTGCTATTTTATGCGATTTTTTTAATTAATTGCGAATAATTTTGCACTCATAATAGCTACTGGATTTCAAAGTATTATTTTTTTCTATAGAAATCACATTTTTATGCTTTATATTTCTTTAAAAACGTATTATTTTACCTCTTGTATTATTTTTTGCTACCCAAAAGGAACACACGAATAGAGCTGTCAAACAACCGATGATATTTGCGATAATATCGATAGTTTCTTTTGGAGTAATAGTATCGATAAATAATTTAAATTGTCGATTGGTATTTTGTTAAAAGGAAAAAAAATTACTAACATGTATATATATATATATAAATTTATTTTATAAGATTAAAATATCTCGAAAATAATTACAGTTTTATTTTCTTCTGGTATAAAGTGGCCTTTTGTAAGTCGAAGGGCGAATATCGATAGTGTATATATCAAAACAATCGAAAAGTGTTTTTGCTCATTCAACAGTAACAGCTGTTGATATAGCGGTTGTTTTTGAGACACATGAGTGGGGTTCGTTTACTGTAATTAGGGTGGATGTCATGCTCTAATACGAGAAACGGTAATTTTAATGTAGCCAAGGTTTGGTTTACACGAAACGTATTCAAATGCAAATAACTCAACGACTACTGAACCGATTTTCATAACTTTTGCATAAATTGCACGAGGGAATTCTAAAGTTTTATTCCATATTGACAATACATAAATAAAAATATGCCATATTGGAGAAAATTAGCATTAAAGTACAAATATAATTTAAATATTGACAATAGGTTTTTTTGTAGGCGACACTATATTTGTTGGATTCACACGACATTTTACATAGTGTATTGAATTGAGCCTAGAATGACGTATCATGTTCTTGGCCGGTCATGTTTTTATACCCTCAGCCTTATGGGTTAATGAGGGTATAAACAATGCAATAATAAGATGATGTATCAAAACAAAAACCTTTGATTTTGACTACCTATTCATTGTGCCAACATTGCACATCGAATTCAAGCAGAAATGACACACTTTGACAGTTAATCGAGACATCAGCTGCTCTAACAAACCACCTTCAGTAAAAATTGTAATCAGTTGTTAGCTATGTCCTACCTTGTAAGAAATATACTATGGTTTGGACTTTAAAAAAAAAAACTGACCATAGTTCCCATCAATACCTTTCCTTAGAAAATAAATAAAAAAACCCATACAAATTTTATATTTTATTTTGAAACATGTAAGTATTGTTTTATTGCAGTTTAATTTATAATTTTACTTTTTGTTTGTATTTTAAATGTTCTTTCAAATATTATTTTATTTTTGTTTATGTCTTCTTTTTTTAACCACTACACATACATATATGTAATTTAAAGATTTATTTTTTTTTGTTCATATATATTGGGTTTTTTGTTTTGTTGTTGTGGGTGGAGAAATTCTTCATGTTTATGTATTTTGTTTCATTTTTGATTTTTTTTTATTTTCTTATTAAATTGTGATACTAATCTATGTGCTTAAAAAACGAAAAAATGGTTTATAATTGTTTTTATAATATTTTTTTTTATTTTTATAATAAAATACAATATATAGTTTATATATAAATTTCATTTAAAATTAAGTATTATAATTAAGATATATTAATTTATTTTAAAAATAGGGATAAAAAGGGAAAACAAAATTATATTTTATATTTAAAAATATTTATATTAATATTGTTGTATTTATTTATTTTTTGTATTACAATTTATATTTAAAAATAATTATATAAATTACACTATTGTTTGTTTGTGTATTGTGTTTTTATGAAATGAACTTTTTTTGTTTCGATATTTAATATGTATGTACGTATACGTGTAAACATGCTATAAATAATACAAGTTAGGATATCTTGAGGTGAATCAGAAAAAGCAACTCTGGATGTAGTAGTTTGTTCCGTCAAATATGAAATTAATATATAGAAGATGTTGTTGTGTTTGACAAGGAGGCAATATATGCTATATGTTATATCAAAACTTACTGACTTATGGCCTATTAATAAGCTCAACCAGAAATTCCAGCTGCATCTCAAGTTTGCTGTCAAAATCCATTATTTTGCATTATGAAAACGTAAACAACATTCAAAATTTTGACATTTAACTTAAGAAGTAGCATCGGTTTTTAGCTTTCTGACTTTACGAATAGACCATGATTTATGGTTTAAACATTGGCATTCCGAACTTGATTTTTGAAAAAAAAAATTATGAGATTTTATTTATTTAAAAATAAAATGACGTAACAAGCCACTGCATACCGATTATTGACATAAAATAATACCTAACTTTTATTATTGTATTGCATTATTTTTTATTGTTTAAATTTTGAAAACAAAATTATTTTCTTAAGTGGGAGCAAATAAAACGAAATTGTTACCAAATATTTTACACAGTTTCAATTAAAAAAATTATGTTTCTTCTACTTTGTATGCAATCATTGCTAAAATTAAACATTTCCTTTTTTGTCTCAGTAGAAAATTAAATTAGTGCCTATAAATTTATGACAAATGTTATTTTCTTCTTCTTCTTTTCTTGTTTTTTTAATTTGTATTCTAATTATTTATATATGGAAGCATTTTTTCACAAAGTGTCCTAATTCAATAGATTTTTGATTAATATTAATTTGTTTATTTTGCCAATAACTAGGAAAATGGACTACTTTTATTAAGTATATATATTTGATTTTGAAACATAACATTTGGTGGATGGGATTTGGGAGTAAAGTTTACACACAATTTTTGGGGAAAGGAAAGTATTTTTTTTAACATAAAGCACGTTTAGACTAAATCTTGTGATAATATCTATTATTTAGATTTATTAGCTAAATCAAGTTGCAGTTACTGTGATTTACTCCATGTGATTTACCATAAAATATTAAATTTTGATTTGTTCGAAATCCTGGGCTGAATCGAGATAATTTCAAATACAACACTGTTTTTATCCCACCAACTTATCATAATATTTTCTAAAAAATGGCAACTCTTAATGTACAGTATGTCAATAATGGGTTTACATATGAATATATATTAAAAATGTCAATTCCACATTTATCAATGTATATAATCCACTAAAAAATTTGTGAACTGGATTAACGTGATGTATACGCAATGGAATTGACATTTGAGATCGAGTGGATTTAGAAGTCTAAACGTAGCCTTAGTGTATTTTGTTTACTTAAAATTCAAACTAGTTGTCTACCAAAAAACATGACAGAAGCTGAAAACTATACAATTTTCCCTTATAATTTACATTAGGAATTTTTGCAGGGTTAACCTACTTTATGAGGATTTATTTGACAAATAGGCCATGGAATTGACGATTGAAACCCACTGGGTTAATTAAATCCGGTACAATGAAAACGTACTATACGGCTTCCGTACTACTGAATAAATAAATTGAATTATCCATGATGCAATAATAAGGTGATGTATCAAAACAAAAATTTTCGTTTTTGTCTCGACCATCTGTAAAATTTTTCCTTATGATATTTCACATGGTTAGCAACATTGCAAGTCGAATTCAAGTATAAATTACGCACTTTGACAGTTAATCAAGACATCAGCTGCACTAAATGGACTACCTATTTAATGTGCCATGGAATTATTAAAAGTTCTTGGAAATGTTTATGTATACGTAAACAAATATCAATCAGCTGACTGAGTTATTAAATTTCCAAACGAGTTGATTTAGAAGGTATAGTCTAAACGCGCCTTAAAAGAAATGTATTGTTTCTAATTTAGAAGGGAGAGTTCTTGGAAACCCTTCATTTTTTACTTATTCATTTATAAAACTGAACATTTATAAAATTGAATATCTTAATTCAAAGATCAATTTATAGGTTCGTTTACATTGGTCTCCCACCAAAATATTTTCGAATTTATGTATGTGTATATATTTTTTTAAATAACACTTTACATATTTTTTTAAATATATTTATTTTAATTAAATATTTCCAATTTTCTTTTTAATTTCCAATAAATTCAATTTTCATTTAAATTTTTAAAAAATACTTTTTTAATAGTACTTTGTTAATTTTTATTTATGTTTACATATTTTTTATTATTTTTTATTTGTGTTCTAATTTCTTTCTTCATTATCAAATAAAATAATATATTTGTATTTGAATACAATTTGTTGTTGTTTTTGTTGTTACTTAAGATCAATGTTAGTTAGGATGTCTATTATGAGGTATACTCACAATTGATAAGGTCACATTCCTTGTAATGATGTCGTGTCATGTCATGGCTATATGTATATATTTGTGTATTTTAAACGTTATAAACGTATGTACTATATATGTTTATGATTATTCAACAGAGACGATTTTAACAAAATGTTTATAATAAAATAATATTTGTATAAAAACATAATATATTATGGCAAGAATTTTAATTTATGAAACTTTCTAAGGTGTGAGCTGCCAATTACGAGGGCAGTTCGGAAAGTTCTTAGCCTAGCACAAAAAGCGCGGCACAAACTATAATTTTTAAACACCTGTTTCTATATGAAGGAGTTGCCAGATCGAAACTAAAATTAACATGTGTTCATAACAGAGATGGAAGTTTCCAAAATACTTAACTTTTTTCTGTTTATACCGCGCTTTTTGTGCTAGGCTAAAACCTTTCTGAACTACCCTCGTAGTATATTTTGAGAAGGCTAGATTGGATATAAAATAGAAAGTTAATTTTTAAATCCATAGCGACTGTATCAGATTTCAGTTGTTAGAGAACAAAAATAAGGAATAAAATGGAACTAAAATAAGGGAGTAGGTCATCCGAACCTTCAACCAAAAAAAAAAAAAAAAAAAAACAATGACTTCACGTCTGGCTGAGAATAATCGAGTACAGAGAAGGCATTTACCTCCTGTAGCGCATGGTCAAAGGGATAAAAATAAAATAAATGAAATGAAATACCCTTCATCGATAGAGCTGATAAGCGACAGTCGCATAAAAAGGTGATCAATATTGGTAGGAAGATGTGTCACCCAATCAAAAATCAACATACCAAATTACAGCCTTACCAAATTTTGGCTATACCAAAAGTGGACTGATATATCCCATTTTTCAATACCCAACATCATATGAGTAGTAAAAATGTGTGTTAAACATTTCAAAGCTCTATCTTCAATATTGCGAGCTCTATCATGATTTCAACAGACATACGCAGGAGCATAAATCGACATAGATATATACTTTATGGGGTAACCGGTGTTGCAAAAGGAATGATCTAATTTAATGCCAACATTTCAACCAATAATAAGGTGATGTATCAAAACAAAAACTTTTGGTTTTTGTCTCGATCATCTGTCAAATTTGTCCTTATAATATTTAACATTGTTGGCAACATTGCACATCGAATTCAAGTAAAAATTACGCACTTTGTCAGTTAATCGAGTCAGCAGCTGCGCTAAATGGACTACCAATTTATTATGCCATGATTTCAACTTAACCCATGGCACAATGAATAGGTAGTCCATTTAGCGCTTCTGATGTCTCGATTAACTGTCAAAGTGGGTAATTTCTACTTGAATTCGATGTGCAGTGTTGCCAACCAATTGAAATATTATAAGGAAATTACCCACTTTGACAGTTAATAAGGACTTATTTACCTATTTATTGTGCCATGCTATGGATATGATTCCTATCAAAGAGCCATACTGCAATATGATACTGCTCATGGCACAATGAATAGGTAGTCCATTTAGCGCAGCTGATGTCTTGATTAACTGTCAAAGTGGGTAATTTCTACTTGAATTCGTTGTGCAGTGTTGCCAACCATTTGAAATATTATATGGAAAAAATTGACAGATAATCGAGTCAAAAACAAAGGTTGTTGTTGTGATACATCACCTTATTATTGCATCATGATACTGCTCTTCTGTAGAAATCACATATTTTTAGGAATCAATAGTTTTGGCGATCTCAAATCGATTAAATTTTGAGAAGAGTCAAGACTCTACAATGCTACGAAATTCTATTTGATCAATAATTATTATCATATAACCCAAAGACTTTCATAAAAGAGAAAGAAATTTCCACTAGATGACGCTGTAAAAAAAAAATCAAATTTCTTCCGTTGTTACTAAGGCCTAGGAAGGAGCTATCGAACAATTTCTGCCGGTACATCCACCTAGATAAAGGCAAAATGGGAAATTAATTTATAAAGTTTTCGACATAGTCAAGACCTTTTAAAGAGCCTGCGTATGTATAAAACTTACAGTTCAAAATAATCTATCTATGGACTCATATGGCATATGTAAAAAGCGGAAAGCCAATAGAAAAAATCCCCAAAATGTATTTGAGAAGTCTACGAAAGCTATAAACCCGAAGTGGATTGTGAAAATCGGCTTTATTTTTTTAATTTTTAATTATTCCACAATAGCAAATAATAGATTTGTGCAGAAAATGTGAAACACATACACTCCAACATAACCTCACAAATCATTTAAGGGGCCGTATTTATAGGATTTCGTTTTCTTTTACAATAACAACAAATATTAATATTTTAGGGATTAACGAAAATTGTACGTTGCTACTTCCAATGTGATTTAATTTGAAAGAATTAAAAACATTTCAACATAACTTCACAAATTAGTAAGTGACTAATTTGTGTGGAAAATGAGCACACTATTAAATCTAACCTCACAAAACATTTACTGCATTTCGATTTCGTATTTGGGTATGTTAAGGTTAAGGCTATATTTTAGTGATTAATTCAAAAAAATTTTGCTATATCCCAATTAATTTTAATGTGAGGGCAGCCAGACTTCTTAACATAACCTCACAAAATAATTGAAGATATCGTTTTTGTTCATTTTCAAATAGAACGAGGGCAGTTCCGAAAGTTCTTAAGATCCACTTGTTCTACGGCGAGGTAGTCGGTACACAAATGGTCGAGAGAACCAGGTTGCAGAATCTCAAAAGCTATCTGGCCTGAATTCTCTCGCCGAAGAACTTTTTCGCTGTTGGCACATATTAAGAGAGAGAGAGATCATTGTGGGGATCATAACAGGTCACTGCAGGATTAGATCTCTTGCTTCGAAATGGGACTCCAGCAGAGAGGATTACTGTCGTGAGGACGAAGAAGAGCTAGAAACAATTGAACATATCCTCTGTAGATGTCCATCGCTGAGTGGCAGAAGACATAAACAGTTTGAAAGATATGAAATTGACAATCTAGCCTTCTTCTCTAAAATGGACCCCCAACCAGATCAACCTAAGCCTTACAATTTCAACCTAACCTCACAAATCAAAATGAGCACAATGGTTAACCTAACATTAAATAAATTTCCCTATATTTTTTATAGGATTGCCTGTTATTTTCTTACTTAATACTGTAATATCAGCCAGCCTTCTCAACCTAACCTCACAAAAATAGTTGAAGAATTCATTTTTTTTATTTTCAAATAGTAGAGAATTTCATTCACATTTTATTAACATAGAAAAAAGAAAGAAAAAACAAACATTTTATCCACATTACTATTTTCTATAAACACATTTGTTAAAATAGTGTCTGATGCATGTTTATATATATAAATATATATATTTCGTTTTATATATATGGGAAATGTCCAGTAGTTATGATTTGTTTTTATTTATGTTTAATTCATTTGGTTTAAATTGGTACAAGTCAGGTAACAAACAAAATACTTCTTTTTTTCTTGTTCTAGAATCGTTGTCAGGGTTCTATTAACAAATATTTAAAAAAAGTAGATTTAGTTGTAGTAATAATAATATACAATATTTAGAAATAAAAAACATTGTTTTTGTTTAAGGTTAGGAAAATAATAAAAAAAAAATATGAGAGAGAGAAAAATTAGTTATCTAAAGAAGTAGTAGTAGTAGAAGTAGTTGTATATATAGGAAACATAGGTAAGGGACTGACAGACAAACATTTTCATGTTGAAAGAAATCCAGGAAGAGAGAGAGACATAGAGTTTTCTTTTTTTTTCATTTCTTGTTTTGTTGAGAGAGATCATCAAATATATATCCAAGTTGTTTGTTTTGTTTTTTTGTTAAAAAAAATATTTTTTCTGTGGTTTTTATTTTCAAAAAAATCTTATCATTTAAAAAAAATAATATGTAATAAGTCTTAATATAACAATATTATTATTTAATAAAATAAAAAATAAAATAAAAAGAATTACTTGGGAGTTATTTATTTCAATATTATAATTATTATTATTATTAGTATTTGTTGTTGTTTCAGTTTTAGTTTTCAGTATTCAATTGTTTTTGTTGTTTGTTTGAACAGTATCACATTGGCATGATTTCACTCTTAAGTTTTTTTTTTTGTTTTTCTTTTAAATAATGCATTTGTTGTTGTTTACTTTTCTTAAAGAGGGATGGAGAAAAAAGGAGGGTATTTTTGTTTTGTTTCAAAATTTTTTCTATAGTTATAAGGGCTTATGTGTGTGTTTTTTATATATATATGTAAAATGATTTATAATTTACACAATGTGGGATGGATGTCATCAACCCTAACCTAACTTTTACAAGCAGAGGTGACATATTTTTTATGTATGGGAGGTTTTAATAAGGTTTTCTTTTCCTAAAAACAACAAAATAGCATTTCTCTTTTCCCAAAAGAAAAGAGGCAAAAAGACGAAGAAGAAAAGAAACATTGTAACCCTTTTTCTTTCAAGGGTTCGGTTTTTCTCCATAAGGATTTGAAATTTCTTCCTATAATGTATGTAGCGCTATGTATATCCATATAGGTATATAAATATAGGTTACATTTTTGGATGTGTTTGTGTTTGTGTATCTATGAAGTAGCTTAATTTCTTCCTTGTTTCTTTCATTTATTTTGTATTTTGTTTTTGTAAAGCTTTCAGGTTTTGTTTCTTTTATTTTATAATACCTCAGAGTTTTCCCTTAGCTTAGCTTAGTTTTCTTAACACATAACCTCTTCATTAAGAATTTCGGTTAGTAAACGATTTAAACTGTCTAGCCCGGTCAGGAAGCCACTATCTGGTCCATGGTGGATGGTCGTTGGCGGTGTGGGGAACAAGGCCGAACCATTGCGTGGCACAAATGCTGTATGAGCAAAATCAATCAAGCGTACATCGACCACACAGTGCATATCGTCGCAGGCGGCTGGCGGAGTATCAATGTCCAATGACTTGGACATATGTTGCAGGAATTTTCGATGTGTTGATTTTTTGGATAACTGTTTAATGGGAACATCGCCCACTACACCTCCTCCTACTCTTTGTGACTGCTGCTGCTGGTGTTTTTGTTGCTGTGATGATGGTGGGGGTGTGGGTAGGGATAATGTTGCTGTGGGTGTTGTGGCCGGTGATGTCATGGAATCGGAGCCAGATGCCATGGGTGTATTACCACCACCAACACCACATGTTGTTGTTGTTGTATCCATTGCTTGTTCAACTGCCGTGTGTAAACTGCTTTCTTTGATTTGTGCATGGTCCACTGTTGCTGCGGAGGCGGCAGGTGGTAATTGCGCTGACGCTGTCTTGGCTGGTGAATTCATCATGGAAACCGGTGTCGATTTTGATGATGATGCTGCTGAGGAGGATATAATTTTCGAATTATTTGTGGTTGACTTCTTGGCTTGTGATGATTTGTTAAGGTTTGAAGACTCCTTGGGCTCCTTGGGCATATTGGTATTAGCATCATCACTATTATTATATTCCGCATCATCATCGTCATCATCTTTACAACGCAAACGTTTCACTGCTCCCTTAACCGATTTCAATGATGAAGTGGTCGACGAGGCCGGCGATGCATTGACCGCCGTGGTCGCCAATGGTGAATTTTTATGTTTTTTACGCAACAGCGGTTTGGGCGTTTGAGGCGGTGTATTAATAACTGATGTCGCAGCAGCAGCAGCTGCAACTGCCGCTGCCTCAAATGCATCTTGTTGCGATTTGTAACGTTTTAACATTACCTCAGTTTGGCTGATAATGCTGCTATCATAATCCGATGACGCCTCATCCGAACTATTGTTGCCCGTTTGACGGCCACTGGTCACCGCTTTGATTTGTTCCGACAAACAGGAGAAATCATCACTGCTATTGCTGCTGTAATTCATCCACGAGTCACCGGAATGCGGCGATGAGGTGGCTATGCTGGGCATTGGGGGTTCGGGATCTAAGAATACTGTTTCTTCGGAAATGGGAATGAATGGTGCAGGTGTATTGGGGGTTGATGATGCCGATGGCCTTATCAATTCCGAAGATTTGCAAAGGCCCACATTAGAACCGGCTAATGGTGGTGGTGGTGGCATAGATCTACTATCGCTGTCATTCATCATCAAAGCATTGTTGTGGGGAGGGTGGTGATGCGAGTGGTGGTGGCTGTCATCATCATTTTCATCCGAGGACGATGACAAATTGTGCTTGTCAAAGGCTCGAGAAGCAGATGCCACCGTTCCCGCCGCCGTTGAAACTGCCGCTGTTCCAGCTTTACATCCACCTGCCGCCACCGGTGTTGTTGGCGAGGCCCTTGTATTGCCGTTGTTGTTGCTGTTGTGTAAATGTTTTATGCGGGTTCTGAGATTCATATCATTGGTTGTTGAATCATTTGAGGCATCGGCATCATAACAACACTGCTCACCGCCCGTGCTACTATTGGTGGCCGAGGCATTGCCACTATCTGCCGCCACCAAATGTAAATCTTCATCGGTATCATGCAATTCCAATTCATCGCCACCCTCATGACCCTCCTCTTCTTCGTCGTGGTCCACCACTTCATCTTCAATATCATCGTCATCATCCACATCATTATCATCATCGTCGTCAATGCTATTGTCTCGATGATAATCAAAGGTATTGGATTTCTTTGTAGGTTTTTTGGGTGTTGAGGGTGTGGCCCAATCATCAAAATCCATTGGCTGTAGCATGGGATTGTCCTCATAGCCCTCGTAGACAATTAAAAGGGAGCTGGAAGGGGAAAAGAAAAAAATATAATTAAAATCCGCTACAAGGAAAGAAATCGGAAATAAAAACAACAGCAAAAAATAAAACAAAAACAAAGAAGAAATTCTCTAATATGTGAAAGCATTAAAAAATTGGTCCTCGAAGAAAAAAATCCCCACTTTGGTCCCCTGAATTTATTTCTAGAGAAAAAAAGATAAAACAAAAACAAAGAAGAAATTCTCTAATATGTGAAAGCTTAAAAATTTGGTCCTCGAAGAAAAATATCCACACAGAGGTCCCGTGAATTTATTTCTAAAGAAATGAAGAACAGGTCTGGCGAATTTTTGTGTCTATAGAAAAAAATCCAAACTGAGGTCCAGAGAATTTTTTTCTTTAGAAAAAATCCGTACAAAGGTCCGGTGATTTTTTTCTATAAAAAAATCCGAACTGAGGTTTTAGAAAACCACGCCGATGTTGGGGCCCTAAGGCCTTTGGAGAACTTTTTACGGGCTCTCCTTCGGGCCGACTTCGACAGTACCCTACCTTCAATCTTTGTGGATGCTGGTGTCTGGGACGTCTCAGTACTCAGTTTACCCTTGGGGGTACTGAGGGCTTAGAAGTCTCAGGCATCAGCTTCCTAAGTGTACTAGAACCTCCGACAGGTTTCTCCTTCTTTGAAGAGACTATCGTGGTGGTCTTCGTACTGGGTAGGGGAATTTTCCCTCTCAATATCATTCGGATAGTTCATGAAGAACTTTCGGATGAATTTGAGATTCCTCTTGATTAAAAGGAAGACCTTTCCCGTAATGGAGTCGCTGTCCTGTCCGATGAATCGGTTACAGTTAACTTCTCTCCGATACATCTTCATGGCAGCGATCTTCTTGGCATCCACTTGCCTAGCATTACTGGTACTGGTGAATCATCAATCTTATCGACGGGGGTCTCATCAGTACCAGTATCCGCTTCGGCAGCCAACTGCCTGGGTAATTTCGCGCGACATCACTACAGGCCGTGAGAATGAGTGCGGATCCTCAACCTTGCCAAGGTTTACTTCCCTAGTCAGCAACTGGGAGGACTCTCCCTGCTTCGGAGGAGTTATCAGGATCGCTATCGTGTTTGTGTTGTTATTAAAATTCGGCTCCATAGAATGTGCTGTATGTGAGGGATTGAGGTTGACCATGGCATAGCCTCTTACCATGGCAAGGACTTGGCAGCTAAGACTGAATAAGCTGATTGAGGCGCCCAGGTATCAACAAGGCTATGTTTTAATACAGTCGGGACCCCGACTGCAAATCGTAGAACGCTGAAGGGCACGAGGTCGCATGACTCCCCAGTGTGCGGGGAGGGTCTCTTTGAAAGGCAGTGACCGAAGCTATTTTTAAAAAATCCCTGCCTATTTTTAAAAATCCCTGCCTATTTAGAGGTACCAATAACTATTTTTAAAAAATCCACACCCATGTTCGGCCCTTAAAAAAACAGTTTCACCTTTGTGGTTGTGTATTTTCCAACTTACCAGGAATAAAATCTATAACTGGACTGCTTCTCAATGACCCGACGCAATTGCAACAGACGTTGTACAATCTTGCGTATAACTCGAGTACGCAAACGATAACCATTATAGAAGAAATCATGTAGGGCCTGTTTAAAACCATTCTCATTTAATTCACGACCCCAATATTTGTCCCGTTTGGCATATTGATCCAAATGGACCTGATACGTTTGCATGCCACACAAACGTACACCCAATGATGCGGATGTACTGGCCGCACATTTGGCCATTTGTTTGGAACGTTTTTCTGCGGATGCATCATCGCCATGTTGACGGGTACCCATTTTCAGATCCAAGATACAGGGATTACGGAATTGAGATGTTATATTTTCCAACATTAGGAAATCTGCGAGAGAGAGAAGGAGAAGAAACACATATAATTAGTTAAATTATGTAATTGAGGTTATGTTCAAGGACTTACATTGCTTGTTGGAATTGTCCAATTGTGATATACTCTTAATGACATCAGCGGCATTACCATTCTTGTGGACTTTCATTCTGCAAATTTAAAAAGAAAAAAGATTATTAAAAATGTTCTTTCGGTATTAGAAAAAATATATAAAAACCCTCCAAGAAGTGGTTCTCCACAGTTAACATGTGTGTGTAGTATATTTTGCGATTTGTTTGGGTTTGGGTGTTACTTTCTTGTGGACCTGGGCCTTTAGAAACTAGTTTCTATTATGTTTTTTGGTATTTTTGGTTGTACGGCCTCTTAAGGACCCTAAAATAAGCAGCAGAGTAATTTTGTTTTATTCTTAAAATATACCGCATCCCATACCCTTGAAATTTTATCAAGAAAATAGAAGTAGTTTTTTTTCAGATATTGGATGGGTGATATTTTAAAATATACATTTTTTAAATACATAATTATGTACAATTTTCGGTTTCATACCCATCATCTTGTTATACAAATTTCAAATTACTCTCTCCCCTCTCTTCACAAACACAACCACAAAATATCTAAAAAATTGAAAATGTTATCAAGATATTCTTAAAACAAATAATTGAAACTAAAACAATTTGAATAAATAAAATAAAAAAATGATATTTACCTTAAAATTTCATCCCGTTTACGTTTCGAGGCGCTCATTTTACGCTGGGGTTCATCACGAAAACTCGGTGAATAACGTTTCTCCAATTTACAACCGCCCATGGTGGTGGCCTGCATAACGCCTGTAAATAAATTTGCGTTTCAAATCAAAATATATATTAGTAAAATATAGAAGCAGAACCAACAGCTTAAATATAGTCCTATATTGAGAAGTATTATTTTTTGAAAATCGCATTGATTTCCGATTTAAATTCACAATACATTAAAATTCGAAATGATAATTATTATATATGTATGAACTTCTTATGGATTATACACATACAAAGAGAGGACTTTGGAAGCCCTAAATGAATTTGGTGAGAGCGAAATGCAAGACAAAACAACAGAGGCAAAGAGAACAGGACGGCATGAATGATTTTGAGACAGAGAGAAAGAGCTGTTGTCATTATCAAAAAACAGCCTAATTTGTTGCTAAAAGCATTGACATGATTTTGAATTAAAAGAATAATGATTGTGAAATTTTAAATAGATGTACCCTTACAAAATATATTTTTTTAATAATGTTTAAAGCCAATTATAAATTAAAATAATAATAAATAAATAAATAATACCCTTAAAATAGATGTATACGAAGTTTGAAATGACAATAATAAATTAAATAATTAAAAATTATTTAATTTTTTATTGTGTCTTTAATTTGGGCAGTTGTAAGGAACTCAAAAATATATTTTTAAAAAATCCACTTCTATTATTTAAGGATCTCAAAAAGTTATTTTTAAAAAAATTCTCCCCTATGTAACGATCACAAGAATAGATTTTAAACCAGTAAGGAAGGTAGTAAAATCAGACTGGGCCGACTATATAATATCCTTCACCACTTTGGGTATATTCTACATATGTATCCTAACAGACGTCGCCTGTTCGAAGGAATATTGACGTGAAATTGAACGATCTGAAATATGTGATCTTGATATATATGTAAACCCGCTAACATCAATTCCTATACATGTCATTCTGTAACCTATGCTAAATTTTGTAAATCGATTTAAAGCTAACTTGACACATGCTATTTGGTATGCTGAACTGTTTAGAATTTAATCTCTATCGGAAAATACTTACCACACATCGTTTGATTATACACTATGCCAAATTGTGTGGAAATCGAAGGATATATAGGGACTTTAGTGCACCATTTACATAAAATCGGACGGATATGTATATGGGAACTATATCTAAATCTGAACCTATGTTCACGAAACTTAACACACAAAATTCTAGACTCAATTCAGTATTCTGTGCCAATTTTCGTGCAAATCGAGGAATATATAGGGACTTTGTTGCTTTATTTACCTAAAATCGGGTGAAACAATATATGACAGCTACTTGAAAATCTGAACCGATTTTCCCGAAACTTACCACACATCGTTCTACACCTAATTCTGTACGTTATGCCAAATTTCGTGCAAATCGAAGGATATATAGGTACTTTGGTGCACTATTTACCTAAAATCGGACAAAAATATATGTGGGAGCTATATCTAAATAATAATCGTTTTTCACGAAACTTAACACACATCATATTAGACTTAGTCTAGTACTCTGTGCCAAATTTCGTGCAAATCGAAAGATATTTAGGGACTTTGGTACACCATTTACCTAAAATCGGACAAAAATATATATGAGAGCTATATATAAATCTGAACCAATTTTCTCGAAACTTACCACACATCATATTAGACTTAGTCTAGTACTCTGTGCCAAATTTCGTGCAAATCGAAAGATATTTAGGGACTTTGGTACACCATTTACCTAAAATCGGACAAAAATATATATGAGAGCTATATATAAATCTGAACCAATTTTCTCGAAACTTAACACACATCATTCTAGGTTTAATTCAGTACGCTGAGCGAAATTTCGTGCAAATCGAAAGATATATAGGGACTTTGGTGCTCCATTTACCTAAAATTGGACGAAAAAATATATGAGAGCCATATCTAAATCTGAACCGATTTTCCCGAAACTTACCACACATTGTTCTAGACCTAATTCAGTACACTATGCCAAATTTCGTGCAAATCGAAGGATATATAGGGACTTTAGTGCATCATTTACATAAAATCGGGAGAAAATATATATGGGAGCTATATCGAAATCTGAACCGATTTCTACGAAACTTAGCACATATCATCCCAGGCTTAATTCAGTGCGTTATGCCAAATTTCGTGGAAATCGAAGGATATATAAGGACTTTGGTGCTCTATTTACCTAAAATCGGTCGAAAATATATATGGGAGCTATATCTATGACGAATTTCGGGCAAATAGAAAGATATTTGGGGACTTTGGTGCCCCATTTACTTAAATCGGACGAAACTATATATGGGAGCTATATCTAAATCTGAACCGATTTTTCCCAATTTCAATAGGGTTCGTCCTTGGGCCAAATAAATGAGCTGTGCCAAATTTCATCCAAATCGGATCATAAATGCGACCTGTACTTTGTTAACGAAAATACATGGACGGACAGACGGCGTAAATCGACTCAGAACGTGATTCTATACATATTCTCAAAAGGAACCATCGATTCCTATCTCGATTCCTTTTGCCTGTTACAATCATATGTACCACAGTGTGGTAAAGGGTATACAAATCCACACCTATGTAAGGACCTCAAAAAGACATTTAAAAAAATCCACGCCTATGTAAGGACTTCAAAAAGATATTTTTGAAAAATCGATATCGAAGAATACTGCCCGATACTATTTTCATTAACCGCAATAAAATCCTGTGATTCATTCGGAATGTCCTTCGTGTTATTTTCATGTTTCAAGTAGATTTATTTGATAAAAAAAAAACCTCTTTCGAATTCAAAAAAACCCTCCTTACAAGAGTGAGTAATTTAATATAGCACTGGAATCGATATTTGATTTTATATATTCAAAATAGCTTCACGTATGTGAAGATTTAATACGTAATGGAATAATTCACGTTTCCATGAATTTCAAAATTCATATTTGCAAAATATTTTAATAATCTTCCTAGCGCCTATTAATCTTAATAATAATAAAA
Source organism: Musca vetustissima (assembly GCF_032173495.1). Taxonomy (NCBI): domain Eukaryota; kingdom Metazoa; phylum Arthropoda; class Insecta; order Diptera; family Muscidae; genus Musca; species Musca vetustissima. The sequence goes on from NW_026886187.1 coordinate 357,292, forward strand.
AAACTATGCGTTATATAAAATTTATACCAAATATGTATATAAATATATAAAATAAATAATAATTATGTATTATAATATTTTCTAAATAAATATTTTTTTTTTTTGGTGAAAAAATTATTTAATCAATTTGAATAAAATGCAAATGTTATACAAACCCGTTGTACTCTCGCTTAAGGTCTTAGTTTTATTTTTGGACTCGTTTCATTCATTCATGTATATTTGGATGAGAAGAGGAGGAGTAGTAGTGGGAGAGCGAGAGATTTCATGATTTTTGGCTATGGTCCCCCTATATACTAAGTGGCCAGACATGTTAGAGACGATAGCAGTGTGTCGTCCTCGAAGAAACGAGTTTTGGGTTTTTTCTTTGTTTTTGGAACGCATTTAGACCGACTACACACAGGAGACGGACGTTGCGCAGATGCATTCTGTATTTGTGAATACAATAAAAACAACAATAATACATAGATAGTTCTTTTTTTGAGAGGGGGTAATAGTAGAAAAAAATATTTTGGTTTTTTGTCATAGTGTTTAACAAAAAATTACGTTTTTTGTTCTTGTTTCGCGGCACGGCAGGACTCCACAAAACCTCCTCCATGTTTTCTAGCTGCTGTAAGAAGAGAGCATGGTGAGATTTTGCTACCAAAAGGCGTCCTCAACTAAGGGAATTCTCTCGAGTGGTCATAGCACGCCTTATCAGCACACCAACCGTGTTGTTGTTGTTAGTAGTAGTTTCATTCAGCCTAGCTGTTTTAAAATAATATAATTATTTCTTAACAAAAATATCCTACCTCTTACAAGAGAGGATTGTTTTCGAGTTACTTCTTTTAATTGTTAGATTCTTGTTGTTGTTTCTATTGTGCTTTGGTAGTTTTTTTTTGTTTTATTTGGTTTTTTGGCACTTACCCCATCATTTTACTTTTTTCATATACTTTTATTCGATCACAATATCACAATTATTGTTTAATAATTAAAATAAAAAAAAATAATCACAGTCACAGACACTTTGATCTTTGCTGTTTAATATTGAAACCGTTTTGATTTTCTTCTTCAATTAAAACAAACTGTAAATTCAAAATAAAATCACATGAATTCCATTTTAATTGTCTTCACTAATTTTTTGTTTTTTCTTTTAAAAACAATTAAAAGCAATTCACAATCACAAAGATTTGCTATTTATTTGAAATCACAGTTTATTTTAATTGATTACAACGAGGAGAGCGGAAAACGATAAATTGAACGATCGGAAACTATTGATTACTTGTTGTTTTATTTTTTAATGGGAGTGTACACAGTAATAAATAAGTAGAGGGGGCAACAAGGTGATTTTGATAAAATAAAATAGTCAATTTATTTGTATTTCCTTAAAAATAATGGAAAAGTTTTAGAAGTGTATATTAGTTTTGGAAAATAAGATAATATTGTATTATATTAAAAAATTTTATAGGGGATAATTAGATCCTCTAGAATACAAATTTATGTTCGTTTACATGTCTTCAAACAAATCAGGTATTTTATAAAAACACCAATATCTATTATTATTAATATTATTAAATACCATTTCAAACTGAAATCCGGAATGGCTCTACTGGATTAAATCCACGAAGTAAAAGGAAGCAGAAGAAGATTAATACAGTCGAATACGCCTATAACGAACACCGGTTGTAAATAACTTTACTTATAACGAACACATTTCCTGGTCCCAAATTTTTTAGACATATTTTTCATACAAATATTAACTCTTATAGCGAACTATTTATTCGGTCCCATTTTTCAGTTCTTCTTTATTTTAATTCGGTTGTAACAAACTTGCTACGAAATACCAAATAATTAACTATGACAATTCGCACAAAAGTTAATTGATACGGTAACACTGGCAAACTTTACAAAAAAATGCCTGGTTCATCGAAGAAAAAGAGAAGCAGCTCAAAATAGGACGAAAAAACTATATTCTATTCAATTATAAGATGCCTATTTTGGAACTGAATATATATTTTTCTGCTAATCCCAGGTTTTGCCTTACATTGGATATAACGAATTTCTGCTATAACGAACTAATTTGCTTGGTGCCTACTAGGTCCCTATAATCGTACTTTACTGTATGTTTTAATAACTAAATAAGAGACATTACAGAAATTAGACGAATTAAATTGTTTTCTTAAAGAGTCTGTCTTCCTCTTTTTTACCCAATTGCTGGATGATGGACAAGGAATACTATTTAGATTTAAAATAATTACAATTAATTAAAATTAATAAAAACTAATCTTTTTTATTTTTCATGTTCTACAGACAGTTCATATTTTGCGTTTTTTCATGCATGCCAAGTATGCCACACTGATAACTAAAATCATATGTTTTGTGTCTATGCTAAGAAAATGGCGATTTTTTGTTGGGATTTATTCACATATTCATTGACAAATTCCTCGAAAGCTTTTGACTCTATTGTGGGCCGATATTTCAGTAACATACCTATATAATTCCGGTAATTTATAATACAATAACAACAAATTAATGGATCATTTCGAAAATTACTAGGAAAATACAAATGTGTGCCATATGGAACTTGCAGCAGATAATGAACTTAATTGTCACTTGTATTGCGAGTATAATGAATCATTATTTTCAATATTTTCATCATTTTGTTTCTATTTAATTTATAGGAATTAAGTTTTTTGATCGATTGCCACTGGGTTCCTCAAAATAAATTTGATTGGTAATTTATGTATATTCCATAGAACTTCAGCACAGGGGATCATTACTTATAGTCATTGCACAGAGACGGATGGATGTTCCCAAGAAGACCCCAACAGAAAAACAAAGGGAACATATCTATCAAAAAATATTGTCGGATACAATGAGGGTATGAGATATTTATAAAAGATTATATTCCAATGAAGAGGACACTCCAGAGGCATTGCCATATACGGAGATATTAAGAACACGCACCGTGGAACATAACAGATCTAAATTAAAACAAATTTACGACATCAAATTTCACGAAGAGTGTTAGAACATTTCAGGAAACACAACCAGTAATAGATAAATATTTGCTTAGCAAGACTACAAAAGACGGACGTGTTCCGCCAATTCCGTCCACAAAAAGGTTTAAAGACTTTAAATACGTCTTCTCCTAGACGTGCTCTAATAGAGGAGGTTTAACTTATTCTTGAAGAATGCCAATAGGCCATCTTATTAGAAGGCAAGTAGGACATAGATCAACAATAGAAGCCTATGGAAGTTTTCATGAAAAACTGATTAGAAATTCTGTTGGTATTCTATAGAAGGCCATTTTTATGAAAATTCGTTAGTTTATTTCATAGAAGACCAATAGCTCTACTCATAAATAAACATAGTTTCTTAATAGTCATTTCATAGATGACAAATGTATCAACACATAAAATCGCAATTGAAATCTCAGGGAATAAATCTTCTTTTGAATGATTTTTTTAGATTATTAGTGCTTTTTATAAAATGGCAATAAGTCTTTTATAGATTCATGTCTTTTTATAAAAGTCAAACTAGCTTCCTTAAGAAGTATCCTTTTCAAAAATGTATCAAGGATTATAGGTAGTTTTGTAAACGACAAGACTGTCATATTATAACAGAGCAATAGGTCTATTTATAGAGGACCGATATACATATTTTCTTATAGAAGAGTAATACATAGCATTATAGAAATCCAAACGACTTTCGTCCTCCTCATCTTTGAAGGGCAATAAATCGCATGTCTTCTTTTAAATAAGCAATACGACTTCTTATAAAAGAATCAGAATGTCTTTTAAATCACCAATTGGAATTAGACACTCCTGGAAGTGCAAAAAATCGTATAAAAGACCAATAGGTGTTCTTATAGATTACCAATATGACTTCTTGGAAATGTCTTATGTGATAGAAATTTATTGAACTCCATATAGATAACCAGGAGCTCTTATTAAAAAGAACTTAGAAAAAGACTTGTAGAAGACCGATTATAATTCATATAGAGAAATGTTGAAATGAATGTTAAGGGGTTTCTCTTTCCATATTGGTATATTTGTAGGACGCTCTTCTAATGAATCTTTATTATATTCTCTGAGAAGTTTGTATCCCGGATTGTAGTCCAGAACTAGATATACTATGTATTTTTCACTTTGAACCTTCCAACCTAGTCTAACAAAAACAAAACTATTCTAAAGATTTTTTGTATTGGTATAAAATATAATTCTAAACTATGTACACTCCCGTAGTTGTTGTTTTTTTTTATTTCCCGCGTTTAAATATTGTGTTGATTTATTTTTAGTTTTGTAAATAGAAGACAGGGCAGTATATTTGCAAGCACAAAGCAAATGAATTTATGATGGAATGTTTAAAAGGTTTATTTGCTACGTTTCAAGTTTATTTCGTTATTATTATTTGTTTTGCAAAATATAAATATAAATTGTATATAAGTGTACGAGTATATAAGTTATAAAAATAGTTTTTTTCTTGAATAAATATTGTAATTAAAATCTAAGGCAGTGTCAGTCATTTTATTATTATCTTTGGTTTATTTATATTTATATCACAGATATTTGCTTAAATTACTTTATATGTATATTAGAAAACACATTTTGTTTATAAATTTTTATATTTGTTATACAAAACGAAATAATAAATCTGTATGTCTCTAGAGAATATATAAAAAAGGAGGAGATGGGCTCACTAAAAGTAAATAATGAAAGAAAGAATAATATAATATATAAAAATATAAAATAAGACGTAATGTAAGGAAAACAAATCACAGTTGTAAGTGATGTTGTTTGCTAGAGATTTTTATTTGTATTTATTTTTGCATTTCTAGTATTGTGTGTTTTCCCACTTGTTTCGAATATATAAAAAATAGTATTATTTCTTTTTTATAAACAAATTTGAATCTATAGTATTTTTTCTATTCATTTGATGATTTGTTTTATTTTTTTTCTATTTGGCTTTTAAACATTTAAACAATTACATTTTACATAAAATGTAAGGGAAGTGGTTGTGAATGGTGATGATTGATTTCAACAAATGTAATAGCTACTTTGTTTTTTTTTGTTCACTAAAATATATTATAAATGATAAGTAAATGTCTATATATGAAACATATAAATATTTAGAATAAAAATGTTTATAATGTCTTTTCGTTTTTTTTTTTAATTTTTCTATATTTTTTATGTTTATTTTGTTTTCTTTTTTTAAACTTTATTTACACATGATATATAGACAAACATTAATACATACATACAATGTTGTTTTAATATATTTTGATATTCATTTGTTTTTTTTTTTTGCAATAGCAATGATCATGAAATGTTTTGATGGAAACGAAGAAGTTGTTGGTATGGTAGATAATAATTTATAAAGTTTATTTTGTTTGGTTTCTTTTTTTATCACATTTGGCTTAGAAATTGAACAAAAAAAAAATATGTTTGGATTGTTTGAAAAATGGATCAAAGGCTTACCTTTATATTTGGGAACAAACTTCTGTATATCCTGCGGAATGTTTTGATAAAAATCCAATTCACGCAAATTCAATGGCTTGATGACAGTCGATTGATTAAGCAACAATAGGCGGGTGTGTCCTCCGACCTGGAAAGTAAAACCAAAAAAAAAAGGGGAATTAGTACAAAAAAATTATAAATACATATAGAAATAATAGGGTTTCCACCAAAATAACTTCTAATAGGAGACTAATCGGTATTCACATAAAAATACTAGAATGATGTGTGTAAAGTTTCGTGATGATCTCTTCAGATTTAGATATACCTCCCATATAAATTTTCGCCCGATTTAATGTAAATGGTGTACCAAAATCCCTATATATCTTTCGATTTGGACAAAGTTTGGCGTAGCGTACTGAATTGAGTCTAGAATGACATGTGTTAAGTTTCGTGAAAATCTGTTCAGTTTAAAAATAGCTCCCATATATATTTTCGTTCGATTTTATGTAAATGGTGCACTAAAGCCCCTGTATTTCATTAGATTTACCAGAAATTTTGCATAGTGCACTGAATTGAGTATAGAATGATGTGTGCTAAGTTTCATGAAAATCGGTTCAGATTTACATATAGCTGTCATACATGTGCTCGTCCGGTTTTATGTAAATGGTGTTCTAAAGTCCCTATATATCTTTCGATTAATCTCCGGCAGATTTCGTTGAAGTCGGTTGAGATTTAGATAAGTCCTGTTATAGATGACCAACAGATCTGTCTTCTAATCTATAACGTAATATATTCTGCCATCGGTTAACATTATATACAAACATATGTCACCCAATATTCTTTTGTTTATAATAATGCCCAGCATAAAAGTCTCCATTTGTTTTCCACACAGTTGCTGTTCCATTTCTTGATAAATGTTGGCTTCATTTCATATTTTTTTTTTGAATAAAATAAATATTCTTTGTTTCTATTGCTGTTACTGTCCATTTGGCTGTTAGCTTAGGTTGTCATATTTCTTCTTTTTGTGCCATGTAAGCAAGTTTTCATATTCCATTATTGTTTATGGTAAACAACGCCCCTCTATATACTCCAGTTTCAGTAATAAATTATAGACACAAAAAACTTGGAATTTATTTTTAAACAAAGACCAAGGCAAAGTTTATTTAATTACGGAATATTAAAATGAAATATGATTTGTAATGATAATTAGATGAATGGAATTTGGATACATATCCATTAACCGAAAAAAAAAAAATAAAAACAAAAAAAGCAAGACCAAGTCGATGGCGAAATTTGGTAGGTACCTTTAATGGTGGCTATGGTAAAAATTTTACTAATATTGATCATTCTTGGTAAGAGGATACGTTACAGAATGAGAACCCAAAATACCAAACTACAGCTAATTCGGTTGGAAAAAAGTGCAAAAAATCCCAATATTACCAAAATTTGGGAGGTACCGTTATATGGAGGCTAAGGTAAAAAGTTTACCAATATTAATAATTTTTAGTAGGAACATGTGGTATCCAATGAGAACCCAAAATACCAAATTACAGACAATTCGGTTGTAAGATGTGCACAAGCTCCCCCAAAATATCGAGATTTGGAGGTATCGTTATAAGGGGGCTATCGTAAAAACTTAACCAATATTGATTATTTTTGGTAGAAGGTTGTGTTACCCAATGAGAACCCAAAATACCAAATTAGAGACAATCCGGTTGAAAAATGCAACCAAGCTCCCCAAAAAATAGAAATTTGGGGTTATCGTTATATGGGGGCTATCGTAAAAACTTAACCAATATTGAATATTTTTTGGTAGGATGACGTGTTACCCAATGAGAACCCAAAATACCAAAATACAGTCGATTCGGTTGAAAAATGCGCCCAAGCTCCCCAAAATATCGAAATTTGGAGGTATCGTTATATGGGGGCTAGCGTAAAAAGTTTACCAATATTGATAACTTTTTGTTCGAGGATATATTACCCAATGATTACCCCAAATACCAATTTACAGCCAAATCGTTTGAAAAATGCGCCCAAGCTCTTCAAAATATCGAAATTTAGGATGTACCTTTATATGGGGCTAACGAAAAAAGTTTACCAATATTGAAAATTTTCTGTAGGATGGTGTGTTACCCAATGTTTACCCAAAATACCAAATTACAGACAATTCGGTGCAAAAAGTGAAAACAAATCCCCAAAATATCGAAATTTGGGGTATCATTATATGGGAGACTATCGTAAAAAAGTGGACCAATATTCATCATTTTTGGTAGAAGGATGTATAACCAAATGAGAACCTAAAATACCAAATTACAGCCTATTGGGTTGGAAAAAAGAGCACAACATAATTAAATACGGAATATTTGGAGGGCCGTTATATGGGAGCTATATTAAAAAGTTGACCAATATTGATAATTTTTGGTAAGTAGATTCGGTACCGAATGTGGGCATTCAAAATGCCAAAATACAGCCTATTTAGTTAAAAAAGGGGCCCCAACATCGGCAAAGTATCGAATATTGGGGAATACCCAAAGTTGGGAGGTACCGTCTAATGGGTGCTATATGAAAACGTGGACCGGTATATTTAATTTTCAATACCAAACATCCAAGGAGTTATTGTAATGCATGTGCAAAATTTCAAGGTTCTATCTTAAATATTGCGAGCTATATCGTGATTTCAACAGACAGACAGACAGACAGACATGCATAAATCGGCATAGAATGAAGAATTTATATTCTTTTTGAAGTCTCAGGTAAATATTTCGAGGTGTTGCAAACAGATTAGCAAATTTAATATAAAAGGAATGCCATTAGAATATCGAATTATAGAATAAAATATTAAATTCGTGAAAATCGGTTCAGATTTAGATATTTACACGAAATTTTTGATTTACACGAAATTTGGAATAGTGTATTGAATTGAGTCTAGAATGATGTGTGCAAAGTTTCGTGTACATCGGTTCGAATTTTGATATAGCTCCCATATATATTTTCGTCCAATTTTATGTAAATGGTGTACCAAACTCCCAAGGTTTGTCCGATTGAGACAAAAATTTGCACAGCGTACTGAATTAGGGAAAGAGTGTCGTATGTGAAGTTTTGTTGAAATCGATATAGATTTCGATATAGCTACCATATACAGTGGCTCCATCGAATAATCGGACAAGTGGTTGTCAGATATAATAATGCTATACATTTCAAAAAAATTGTTTAAATGTGTAGTTTTTTTCGCTTTTATTTACACATTACTTACTTACATTTCTGAACAATACAAAAAACAACAACTTTCCTAGTGATAACAGTAAATTTCGCCAGAAAAACAAAATTAACTCAATTTATTGTGCTCAACGCAAAATCGGACAATGCAAAGTATCAATGTCAAAAAATGCAAAAAATCGAGAAATTAATATTTAGTTGCATATTCTTTGTTGACCAGAACGGCCTGTAAACGCTTCGGTATTGATTTGACCAAATTCTGGCATACCTCCGGCTCTATGGAGTTCCACGATTTCAGTAAAGCCTCCTTAAGCTGTACCAAGGAGTTACATTTTTTCCATACACTCTTCTAGCTAATTCTTCGCAAAGATGCTCAATTACGTTAAGGTCTGGGCTCTGTGCAGGTGTTTGTATAAGTTTGGGACAGTTATGGATCAACCAAAGCTTTGCAACACCTGATGTGTGCTTGGGATCGTTGTCTTGATAAAAGGCAAAGTTGTTCGCGATACCCAATTTGTCTGCACTTTGATTTACATTTTGTTTTAAAATGTTGAGGTAGACAAATTTGTCCATTTTACCATCAATAAAATGCAAATTGTATATTCCCGCACTCGACATGCAGACCCAAAACATAACAGAACCTCATCCGTGCTTAACAGTGGCTTTTGTATTCTTATGATTAAATTCAGCATTTGGCTTACGCCACACATACATCTTTCCATCTGATCCGTGCGAATTAAATTTGCTTTCGTCAGTAAACAGATCCTTAATATAATGATAACTATCAATAGAAATGTATTTAAAGATGGTCTATCATCAAATTACCTGCTTCCAAAAATCTTCTAATTTTAGTAAATACTCCTTGGCATATTTTATTCTACTGTTTTTATTTTTAAGGCTTATAAATGCTTTTTTTCTTGCAACTCTTCCATAATAATCATATTTATGTAATGTATTGCGAATAGTATTTAGGCACACAACTTTTCAAGTGCGAGTTTTTAAATTTATTTTAAGTTCTTTTGCGCTTTTAAATGGATATTGTTTTATTTCTTTTAATATCGAACGCTCTTCTCGCTCATTCAATATCTTCCATTGACCTTCTCTGCTTTTATTGGTCAATCTGAACTCATCACGGAACCTCTTTATAATGTCGTGGACAGTAGATTTATTCATTCCAACCAATACGGCAATTTCTCTTACTGTTTTACCTTCATAATTCAATTTATCTATTAATTGTCTGATTTCCACACTGAATTTTTTCCCTTTTGGAGCCATTTAAATTTATTTTTATTAAGTTTTACCACTTTCTTGATCTAAATGCAATTTACAAATGAATACGACAAACAAAATACAGCTTTGAAGTTCATATTTGCATAATAACGGGACTTTTAACATTGATACTTTGTTTTGTCCGATTTTGCGTTGAACACAATAAATTGAGTTAATTTTGTCTTTCTGACGAAATTTACTTTTATCACTAGGAAAGTTGTTGCTTTTTGTATAGTTCAGAAATATAAGTAAGTAATGTGTAACTAAAGGCGAAAAAAAACTACACATGTAGACATTTTTTTGAAATGTATAGCATTATTATATCTGACAAACACTTGTCCGATTATTCGATGGAGCCACTGTATATGTTCGTCCGATTTTATGTAAATGGCGCACAAAGCACCCAATATTTGTCCGATTGAGACGAAATTTTGCACATCGTATTGAATTAGTTACAGATTGATGTATGCGAAGTTTTGTTGAAATCGGTTCAGATTTAGATATAGCTCTCATATATATTTTCGTTTGATTTTATGTAAATGGTGCACCAAAGAGCCTATGTTTGTTCGATTTCCACGAAATTTGGCAGAGTGTATTGAATTGGGTCTAGAATGACGTGTGTTAAGTTTCGTGAAAATCGGTACAGATTTAGATATAGCTCCCATACATATTTTCGTCCGACTTGATGTAAATGGTGCGCCAAACATCCCATGTTTGTTCGATTGACATGAAATTATGCACAGCGTACTGAACTGAGTCTAGAATGATGTGTGTTAAGTTTTGTGAAAATCGGTTCGAATTTTGATACAGCTCCCATATATATTTTCGTCCGATTTTATGTAAATGATGCACCAAACTTCCAATGTTTGTCCGATTGAGATGAAATTTTGCATAGCGAATTGATTTGAGCTTAGAATGACGTATGTTAAATTTCGTGAAAATCGGTTCAGATTTAGATGTAGCTGTCATACATATGTTTGTCCGATTTTATGAAAATGGTGACCCAAAGAACCTATGTTTGTTCGATTCAGATGAAATTTGAAATACCGCACTGTATTGAGTTTAAAATGACGTGTGTTAAGTTTTGTTGAAATCGTTTCAAATTTATATATAGCTCCCATATCACATTTTTCACTCTCTAAGCCACCCCTTCCTATTTGACTCTAAAATTCAAAATTAAATTAATAATTCATCGAAACAAATATCAACACATATCCTCTCACCTGATTTGATAGCGGCTGCAGTGCAACTTCATCTTCACTTTCCAAATGATCCTTGCTTAATTGGGTCTGGAACTGATGATGATGCTGTTGTTGTTGGGGTTGTTTAAACGACTGTTGGGCAGCTGCCGAGGCTAAAGTTGCTCCATTGAGATTAAAATTGCCCGGTGTTGTTGTTGTTGTGCAATTGTTTTTATTGCCAATCGCGTTGGAGGACAACGTCTCAGAGATTGCATGTTTGGCCCGTATAAAATCAACAGCACTGCAATGATTGTTGCCGCTGCTGCTGTTGTTGGTGGTGGAGGTTGTGGTTAAACCGACACAGGATTCAGAACGTTGACGTTGATGATGTCCTAAATACTGATGTAGGGCTGCGGCAGCACTGGCCAATGAATGAGATTGTTGTTGGGTTGTCGGATTGTTGCTGCTTACAGACAATTGCTGCAAATTGGCAGTGACCAAAGAGCTTGTGGCAACATGTTGTTGGGGTTGTTGTGTTGTAGTGGTGGTGGTGTTGCTGCAGCTCTTGGTTGGCGATGTAACCGTTGAGGGTGGTGTTGTTGTTGTTGAGCCGACACTACTCAAATATGCTGCTGCTGCTGTACCAGCTGTTGCTGTTGTACTACCAAACTGCAATGGCGACAATTGATTTAAAGTTGGGGCAACTTGGCCAACATGTTGTTGTTGTTGTTGGTTATGATGATGGAGTTGTTGTTGTTGCAATTCATGCTCATTATGCTGATATTGCTGTTGATGGTGGTGTTGGTGTTGATGATGATGTTGTTGTATTGTATTTGGAACATGTTGATGATATGACGCACAGTCAGAATCTCCCATGCCCCAGTCCCCCAGAAAATATACCATACCCTTCCACGTAAAACAGTTTAAGCAATTGTCCGACGTCTCGGTTTAAAATCAATTAGCAGGCGTTGCTAAAAAAATGGCGGGGTAAGGCGGGCGCTTGGGCGTCAATGTAGCACTTTGGGAGGTGGCTGATGAATTCCCGGAAAATGGTTCCAATACTATTTTTTCTGAAAAGAGAAGAAGAACAAATTAAATGATGAAATTTAATAGCAAAATTGTGTACTCCGTTCCGAATGTGATTGAAAGGTGTAATCGATAAATTTGATTTGAAAAAGTGATAGTACGACGAAAGGATAACCTTGTCGTGTCTTGCAACCAGGTGTGTCATTGTTTGTTTGTGTTATTAAATAATATTTCCCTGTCCTCCATATTTCCTCCCCAACTCTATTCGATAACTGGGTCATTCGATAGGTTCAATGGTTTTTACCATGGCAAATTTGTTTGGGAGGGTGTGTGTTTTAGTGGTGGTGAGGAGTGCTGTGCTGTGCTGGTTCCGCATTCTGTAGTCTGTTTGATTTTTTTCCCATAAAATTAGGTCAATACCACCCACCACAACCACCATGCGGATAAAATGATTATCTTATCGGTTTTTAATGGATATATCTGAGGGTATGAATGTATGTGTGTGTACTTAATAAATTGTTCCACCGATTTTCTGTAAATGGTGCACTAAACTCCCATTGTGCATACTTCTCCAAAATGTCTCTTTTTTATGACCTTGAGATATTGATACGATTTGCAAATAATTTAGAACAACAACTAATCCGATTACGAAATAAAAATGAAGAGTATTGGTCGGGTATTATTATTATATTATTATTATGTATGCTCTGAAAAGCATTATTTCAGAGTGCGTGGTCTAAAAATAGAGTGGGTGGCTTAAAATAGAAAGGGTCAAAGAGAGGTTAAAAAAAAAAAAAAAAAAATTATATCGATAATCTCAGTAGGGTTACAAGTTCGGTTATGGTCTAGAAGCATTTTCGATGCTCTTTCCGAAAATGCATTCGAAAAAGTTGTATTTCCCACAACGGATCCAATTCAAATTTCACTTCTATTAAATCGAACTACTGTAGAAATCTCAGAAGAATTACATGGACCCTTAAAAATTTTGGGAATATCAGAAGGGTAACAAGTTTTAAAAAATATTGGTCCGGAAATATGTTCGACGCTCTTTCCGAAGGGATTGCTAAACTGTATGCTACCCGGGAAGTTACGGTTTTCAGTCAGAATATCGATTCTTCATATCTGTACTGGTCTATACCTTGCTCAGCCTTAATACCAAGCCCTTGTCGAAACATCTTCTAAGCCACCAACAAAGGAAATCCTCATTTCAGTGAGTGGAAGGAAGAGTGATTTCAAGGACATTGGAAAAGCAGAATTACCCATAAAATGGTACAAATCGAGCTACTGAAAAAAAGTGAAAACCAGTACAGCTGAAAAAGTGATTCGAATGACTTCGATCGGTATTTGTAAGGTCTGTGAAAAGGATGTTGTGCCACATCGAAATATTGAGTTTAGACCCATTTTTGAATCAAATCGTTGAAGGCACTTTGGAGTCGGTTTACAAATGTCCGTCAAGTTCATGTTCGAAGATGGGGAATATCGGTCCACTTCTTCTGGTATAATTATATATTATATGTAAATTTCCTGTAAGGGTTCTTGGGCGCAGTTTTCAACCAAATTTGCTGAAATTTAATGAAATGGCTTTCTATTGTGTACCAAATATCTCCACCAGAAATTATAAATATCGATGCACTTTTTCTGGTAGCTCCCATATAAGGTACCCCCACTTTTCGGTATTTTGGGGTTCTTAAGTGTGCTTTTCAGCCAAATTTGCTGAAATTTGGTCTAATGGGTTCTTATTGAGTAGAAAATCGCTCCACAAAAAATTATAAATATAGGTCCACTTTTTCGGGTAACCCCCATATGGAGGTTCTCCTTATTTTCGGTATTTTTGTGGGTTTTGATCGCATTTTTCGATCGAATTGGATGTAATTTTATTACTTTAAGTTCTTATTGGGTGGCAACAAATCCATCCACTAAAAATTATAAATATAGGATAATTATTTTTGGTAGTCCCAATATAAGGATACCCCCTATTTTGGGGTTCTTGAGCGCGTTTTTCAACTGAATTGGCTGAAATTTGGTACATTGGGTTCTTATTGGGTATTAAATCGCTCCACTAAATATTATAAATATCGGTCATATGTTAGCCCCCATATCCGAGGATGCGACCCATTTGTCAACATCTACCACCACTCCTTCTGGTACCTCCCCTATTTGGTACCTCAATATTTATAAATCCAATATAAGACAAATGGAATGTCCGATTTGAACCAAACTTTGCACAAAATACTTTCTTTATCAAGCCTAGATCAAGTCCGAAGGTGGGATCGATCCATTGGTCCACTTCTAATGCTACCTCTACCACAAAGGGTCAATAGTTTATAAATATGTGGTACAGGGTATTATGTCTTTGTGCATGTGTTTGTAACAGGCAAAAGGAAACGAGATAGACACATGGTTCCTTTTGAGAATATGCATACAATCACTTTCTAAGCAGATTTATGCATGTCCGTCTGTCCGTCCGTCCATGTATTTTTGCGATCACAAAAAAGTACAGGTCGCATTTGTGATCCGATTTCGATGAAATTTGGCACAGTTCACTTATTTGGCCCAAGGATTAACCCTATTGAAATTGAAAAAAATCGGTTCAGATTTAGATATAGCTCCCATAAGTCCCATATATATTTTTGTCCGATTTTAGGTAAGTAGTGCACCAAAGTCCTTATATATCCTCAGGTTTGCACGAAATTTGGCATAGCGTAATGAAATAAGTCTAGAAAGATGTGTTTTAAATTTCGTGAAAATCGGTTCAGATTTATATATAGGTCCCATATAATGACTTTTTTATGCTCTTTCGAGCCTAGCTTAATTATCGAATTTTTGCAGCAAATTTATTTAGTAGCGAATTCAAAATGATTTTTATACCATACACAACTATGTTGTCAGGGTATTATAGCTTTGTGCAGCCCCAAAAGTTTGTAACGATGCGAAATATTGGTCCTAGACCCACCTTTAAGTATACCGATGGTCATATCTCGACTAGCTGAGTCGATCTAGATATGTGTGTCCGTCCGTCCGTCTGTCCATTATAAGTTGTAAACACGATACAGGCCACATTTATGGACCAATCTTCACGAAATTTTGCATGTAGAATGGGGTCTGGTCAACGAAGACCCCTATTGTTTTTGGAAAAAATCGGTTAATATTTAGGGGATGAAATGGACCAAAAACCTTATTTTTGTCGGGTTTTCTGGTCGCTCCAGAGGCCGCAATTATGGTCCAAACACCGCGAATTTTTGCATGGAGAAGGGGATCGGGCCAAAGAATAACCATGACTGTTTTGATAAATATCGGTCAATATTTAGCGGGTCAAATGGACCCTAACTTTTGTGTGAAAAATGACAAAATTTGTATTCTATAGCGTATATATTTACCACTGAAGGACATAGACCCGAGAAGTTGATAGTATATCCAAGAGGAGTGGTTGACCTTTAAATTGATACCAATTATATTGTCGTAGGTATTTGGATGCGGGAGTTACACTTAAATATTTACAGGTGCTTACGTATATTCATATATTATTTAGTAACCTATTACCACACTGGAGGGCGGAAATGTAGCGTTGATCGCTTTGAAATTTCCATGAGGTTCCAGTTATGGTCAAGGATAACGCCTAAAATGTTAGGTGATGATCAGATAATATTTTTCGGATGAAGTGGACCGAAAACTTAATTATTTGTACTTTTCGAATCGAAAGCCGAACATCAAAACACAACCCACGGTGAAGAGAATCTGGACAAGTAATAAGAGGTGTTGTACTGATTATTAGTCACATTTGCTGACTTCTATCCAGTCAAAAATGTGCAAATATCGCGAAATATTGCCCAATCTCAGAATATAGAACCACACCAAATTACATTTTCATGGAAGTTGTGTAGGGTATCGTATGGTCGGCCCCGTCCGACTATACTGCTCCGCTCACTGGTTTTTACTTGTTTTTAACTTAAGTCCTTGTTAGGACATAGCATTCTATTTTTAACGTCGTAACAACTTTCAAACTTCGTATTCTACTGGTTTTCATATACCAATACAAATTTGTTTGTTGGCGGTTTAGTTTTCAGAATTAGGTCAACAGATATTCAAAATTACATTGACACGACTGGGCTCTGTCTGGTATGGAATATTTTTTTTGTTCCCAGAGAAGCGACGCTGACAGCAAAAACAAAAAAAAATAATAATATTTATATATGAATTTTCACCAAATAAACCCACACGTAGAAATGCTAAACACACACACACACACAAAATGCTGATGTAGAAAACCTCGTAAATTGTTAGTTAGATGGCACCGTTAACAAAAGTAGAACTGGGAATAATGTCTGTCGGTTGGCTATTAGAAAAAAAATATTTGTTTTTAGAGGCCTACCGTTTGCCACCACTTGACGTGCGTCCGTCCGACTGTCTATCCCGAATTATTCTACTCACATACAATCTAACCACGCAATGTTTTTAGCTCTGGTTAACAACAACAAAAAACTGGGTAGACAAATAAAATAAAAATAAAAAATGTTTTTGTTTTTGAGGTTCTCCATCACGTCATGGCCCAAAAACGTGCTTCGAAAAAGGTGACGTAGGACTATGGCTAATAAAATATTAATAAAAAAATTCCCATTAAGAACAGTTGTTATTTTTTCTATGAAATCATTCAGAAAATGGTCCGCTAACAAATGTTGAGCAAAAAAAAAAATAAATAAATAAATAAACCAGTAAGGAAAGTAGTAAAGTCGGACGGGGCCGACTATATGATACCCTTCACCACTATGGATATATTAAACAGGACTATTAACATGAAATTGGATGAAATAAAATATGTGATATTTATCTAAATGTGAATCTACCTATATATCCATAAGTTATATAAATCGACTTCAATCAAATATAAATAGGTTATCTGTTGGGCTATGTCTGTACTTCTAGAAAACGCAACTACGTAATTCTATGCTCAATTTTGTACGTTGTGCAAAATTTGATGTCAACCTGACTAGCATGAAGAGTTTGATGTCCAATTTACTTAAAATCGGGCGAAAATATATATGGAAGCTTTATCCAAATATATCGAAGGATATATAGGGACTTTGGTGCACCATTTACATGAAATCGGACGAAACTATATCTGAATCTGGGCCGATTTTTTCGAAACTGGGCAGACATCATTCTAGGCTCAATTCAGTACGTTATGCCAAATTTCCTGCAAATCGAAAGATATATGGGGACTTTGGGGCACCATTAACATGAAATCGGACGAAACTATATATGGGAGCTATATCTAAATCTGGACCGATTTTCGCGAAACTGGGCAGACATCATTCTAGCCTCAATTCAGTACGTTATGCCAAATTTCATGCAAATCGAAAGATATATAAGGACTTTGGTACACCATTTACCTTAAATCGGAGGAAGATATATACGGGAGCTATATCTAAATCTGAACCGATTTTCACGAAACTTTGCACACATCATTCTAGACTTAATTCAGTGCGCTATGCCAAATTTCGTGCAAATCGAAAGATATATAGGGACTTTGGTACGGCCGAAACTATATATGGGAGCTATATCTAAATCTGAACCGATTTTCACGAAACTTGGCACACATCTTTCGTGGCTCAATTCAGTACGTTATGCCAAATTTCGTGCAAATCGAACACATCATTCTAGACTTAATTCAGTGCGCTATGCCAAATTTCGTGCAAATCGAAAGATATATAGGGACTTTGGTACGCCATTTACCAAAAATCGGCCGAAACTATATATGGGAGCTATATCTAAATCTGAACCGATTTTGACGAAACTTGGCACACATCTTTCGTGGCTCAATTCAGTACGTTATGCCAAATTTCGTGCAAATCGAAAGATTTTCAGGGTCTAAAGTCCGTAAATCGGGCGAAACTATATATGGGAGCTATATATAAATCTGAACCGATTTTCACGAAACTTGGCACACATCTTTCGTGGCTCAATTCAGTACGCTATGCCAAATTTCGTGCAAATCGAAAGATTTTCAGGGTCTAAAGTCCGTAAATCGGGCAAAAATATATATGGGAGCTATATCTAAATCTGAACCGATTTTTCCCAATTTCAATAGGGTTCGTCCTTGGGCCAAACAAATGAGCTGTGCCAAATTTCATCCAAATCGGATCATAAATGCGACCTGTACTTTGTTTACAATTTAACATGGACAGACGGACGGACGGACATGCATAAATCGATTCAGAAAGTGATTCTATGCATATTCTCAAAAGGAACCATGGGTCTATCTCGATTATTTTTGCCTGTTACAAACATATGCACAAAGACATAATACCCTGTACCACAGTGTGGTGAAGGGTATAAAAAAAGTAAATAAAAATAATAAAATAAAATAAAAAAATACAAGTCAACAACCTAAGGAATTTTAATTATGACCCATGTATTAAAATTTTTTTTTGTAAAATTCCCATTTATGTGGTGATTTTCCAAAACATGTTCCGAATATGATTCATTGTCGCTCGCCATGGCTTTGAAAACATTTTTTTTTGGGAAATTTCCCGTTGTCAATTGCAATTAACGTTAATTGACTCGTTAATAAAAAAAATGACGAAAAAGGCCATGTTATTTTTTCATGTGTGACATTTTCAGAAGCAGATAACCCCGTCCTTGACATGAAAACCTTGAAATGCAATGGAAAATGTGATTATTTACAACTTTGCCTTATCTTCCGGCCGCTCTTCTGGGATGTGGGGATACTAAAAGAGAACTAAAATCTATCCACATTATAGTTAAAGTTTTTTTAAGTCCCGTTTCATTTTAGTTATTCTGATGATCCCGATGATCCCAAAAGCATGTTTAATTTGACATTTCGGTTTCTTATAGGGCCAAAGAACATCTTTGAAATTTTGTATAACCACCATATTTTGACCATAAGAAAACAATTCGAGAAAACTATAAAATGTAAAAAAATGGCGCCCAACGTGGGGGTCTATAAGAGTAGTTTTTGGACATCTTTAAGAATGTTGTTTGATTCGATTGTTTAGAGAAATGTAAAAAATGGCGCCCAACGTGGGGGTCTATAAGAGTAGTTTTTGGACATCTTTAAGAATGTTGTTTGATTCGATTGTTTAGAGGAGGTTACAAAATTATAGAAATATACAATTAAAATAATTAAAAATATATAAAATGGCGACCAACGTGGGGGACCAGAAGATTATCTAATAAAAGATGAAGTTATGAGAAAATAATTAGCCCTATCTAAAATAACACCATTTGCTTCTCTATAAAAACGACCTGTTGCATTTCTTTCTGAAGACCTATTTGGTCATGGACCAACATAAGCCCCTTTTGGATTTTCTATTACCTATTGGATTTTATGGAGAAGAGGTCCATGGAAGTGGGCCCTTTTTAGAATGTTTTTTTTTGAAAAGATATTTTCATCCTATCTAAGAGAAGACCTGTTGGTCCTACACAAAACAAGACCTCTTGGTTTTTGCATTTTGAACGATTTTTGAAGCCCCAAGAAGAAATAATTTTATGATTGTGTCTTAGAAGACCGATTGGTTATTTATGAGAAAACTTTTCGAGAAATCTATATAATATAAAAAATGGCGCCCTACGTGGAGACTTCTATAAAAATAACTTTTTGGACATCAATAAGAATTTTTTGTTTTGTTTGATTTCTTAGAGAGGTTATAAATTGTAGAAATGGCGTCCAACGTGTGGACAACTACAAAGAAGTAATTTTATGATTTTCTCTTAGAAGACGGATTAGATATTTACGAGAAGATTATTCGAAAAAAAAAATATAAAATATAAAAATGGCGTCCAACGTGGGGCACTCAATAAAATTTGCTTTTTATAATGTAATTTTTTTATTAATACATGTACAATTAAAATGTAAAAATGGCGCCCAACGTGGTGCTTTTTTAAAACATAACTTTTCGGACATCTATAAGATTTTTTTTGTATTTGATTCGATTGCTTAGAGATTTTTTAAAATAACAAAAAATTGCAATTTTATTAATCATTGATACTTTGTTGTTGGGCTTTTTTGGTCAGGTGTTTGATGCTGGACAAAATAATTAACTTCTTCATATATGTTTTTATTTATTTATTCTTTTATAAATGTACAATTAAAATAATTCAAAATATAAAAAATGGCGCCCAACGTGGGGAATCCTTTAAAAAACAATATAATAAGAATTTCATATTTTTTTTCTTTTTGTATAGATAGATATAATTATAATATAATGGCGCCCAACATGGGGCCTTCTATAAAAATAGCTTAATAGACATCTATAAGATTTTATTTGTTTGTTTCGATTGCTTAGAGAGAGAGAGAGGGAGATTTCAACATTATAAAATTGGCGTCCAACGAGGGGCTTCCTGATCAAAATAATTGGATTCATTTGGGCTTCTATAAAAATAATATTTTGGCCTTCTATACGATTTTTTTGTTTAATTAATTTAATTGCTTAGAAATGATATCATAATAATAAAAATGGCGTCCAACGTGGGGCTTCCTGTTTGTTATAATGTAACTAGATTAGTAATACATGTACACTAGTTTAGTAATCCATATATCAGATGTATCAAAAATGGCGCCCAACGTGGGGACTTCTATGAAAATAACTTTTTCGTCTCCTATAAGAACATTTTTGCTTGGAGATATTTCAAAATTATAAAAATGGGGTTCAATATGGGACTTCCTGGATAAAATAATTGGCTTCTTCATATGTTTTAATACGAAGTGTTCGTTATAACGTAACTAATTTATTAATACATTAAAAAAAACATATATAAAAACTGGCGCCCAACGTGGAAGTTATGAACATGGCAATGTTTTTTTTTTATAAGAACACTTTGGATTTATTATATGTGCTTTTGGTCTTTGGGTCTTTTATAAAAAAGGAACTCAAAAGTCTTAAAGACCCTTTGGGTCTGCTGAGAGAAGAAAAACTTCCAATCTTCTGTAAGAAAAACTATACCGTCTACTGGAATGTCGTCGTCATTTGTATCTATTTCAGAATGATTTCATAGTATTCGCTATATTTTTTTTTATTTAAATACTATTTTTGTTTCAGAAATCCCACCAAAGATCTCATCTTTCATTTTTTTATCTGCATGACCTGCTCTTTGTAGAATAAAAAAATATGTTTTTTAATTTATTTTCTGTTATTGTATTTATTTTTAATCTTCTTATTTCCATCTTCCAACTATTTATAGCGGAAAATAAAAATAAAAAAAAATAAAAATAAAAAAAAAATAAAAATAAAAAAAAACAATAACAAAAATAAAAAACATATATATCTTCATGTACGTGTTCATCAGAGAAGCTGTCGACTAAAGACGGTCTGCGCCATAGTGTCTAGTGGAAGAAAAAAAGACAAATCTATATATACATTCATACGTATTTATTGCTATATATGTGTATCAGGACGATTACTATTCTATGAATAGCTAATAACGTCATTTTTATAATAAATTATTATTAGGATTTGAATGGAATGGGGTTTTTATGGGACAATATTTATAGGAGGTATTCAAGTTTATATTTTTTATTGTTCTGAGGAATAATGGTTAATTGTTGAGTATTTTTTTTAACTTGAAAAATCACAGGCATAAAAATAGAAAGATAATTGCAAATAGAATTATTGAACAATAAAAAAAGATTATTTAAAAGGGGATTTTATTGGTTAAAGTGTTATTTTTTTACTATAAACCACCTCCACCTCAAGCTATGTCATTATCTTTACGAATGGTTTTATTTTTTTAAACATAAAAAAACCCAGCATTTTGAATATAATAATATTGGGAAATAAACAAAAATATTAACTTTAATATATGACTAAAAAACCACAGGAAAGACAATTAAATTAAAAAAGTGAAAAAACTGAAAAATTAAATGTTTCCACTAAATATCCGGAATTGCATTGAAAAAATATTCTGGAATATTTCCTCATATTTTTACAAATCTTGACATCTGTTTTTCGAACTATACAATTTTTTTCCACTTTATCGAAACGTTGGGCGCCACTCTGTCACTTAATCGGTGTCGTCATTTTCATCATTTGCGTATTTTTGTCATTCAAAAATATTTCCATTATAGTTGGAGTGTTGTTGGTTGCATATCGATATTGTCAAGATTATTATGGAGACGCTTCAAAAAAAAATTTCTGACATTATTTGTTGTGAAAAATCTCAGTTGTTGTGGTTTTTTATCAAAACTTAACCTCTTCGTCGTTTCTCTGACGTAGTTGACACTATACAACAGCAAAATGGGTGCTGCTGTTCACGTCACAAAATGATAAAATATAATTTTTGGTCTCTTGGGAAGGATTTTTTGATATTTAAAAGGAAAAAAAATATTTTCCACGTTGGGCGCCACTTAAATATTTGTACTTTGTAACAAGAACTTTAAGTTAAAATACCAAATATTTCAATTTTTTGGACTGACTGTGGACGCGCTATTATTATTAAACCTTTCCACCATGATAATAAAGCCCATATAACCACGGCATAGATCCCATATAACCGCAATCGGTCGGTATTTTGAGGATATCAGACATGTTTTTTAAAAGTCTCCCATTGGGCGCCAATTGGTATATTTATTAATTTTTTGACTTTTGGACTTCTTTCGTTTTCTGATAATTATCCTTCTGTAAAAATCCCCTATGAAACCCATAAGGATTACCATAAGACCTTTCTTTTCTTAGAAGATGTTCCTTCTAGGTTTTTTTTTGTTCTTTTTGTCCAATATTTTTAATCACTTGTTTTACTTGGTTCCCAATTCTAATCAGCCACTTCTGTTTTCTTAAAAAGTAAAATAATTTACTAAATTAAAAACATTCAAAGTACTTGAAAGATAATCACTAAAAAACGAAAAAAAAACCATGGGGTGCCATAAATGTCAGCTAGAGCGTGCCAAGAGCCTAGGAATAATAAAACAAATACTATAAAAAAACCAGCTGACGCAAAAAACAAAAAAATAAATTGCCCTGCAATTTGCTTTAAAACAAATACCTGGTGACTCGTAGCAATTGGTTTTAGTTGGCATTATCAGGTTGTAACAAGTTTATTTGGTTTTGTTTAATTTTTTCCGAGAACCCAACAAGATTAGACAAAAACCCGCTGCTATTTACAGCAAAATATGATCTATGAAAATGTTCCTGTAAAAATGGCGCCCAACGTGGGGAGACAAACACAAAATGTTCCTTCAATTTTATCAATACGTAATTATTTTTCATTAAAATTTATTATAAAATTTCTAATTAAAAAAAACAACTTGGGTCTTTTGTAATAAAAATATAAATTGATTGATATAAATATAATAAAAATTAGGCTAGGACCTTGCCTAATAAAAGAAATATTAAGTGGCGTCCAACATGGGTTTTTATTTTTATGGAGGAATGTTTAATAATAGCGCCGACAAAAAGAAAATATTTTATTGTTTTAACTTGGAATTTTATTTTTTTAAGATGAAGTTTTTAACTAGATTTTAAAAAAAAAAAATTAACAAAGTTTCGATAAAAATGGTAAACATTTGGTTTATTGAATCTAACAAATTTTATACAAGAAATATTTGGTCATTTTTAGAGACAATTACGTAGACCTTCAATTTCCTTGAAAAATATCAAAAATCCTAATTCGTAGATTTCGACACATAACTAATTTTGAATTTCAAAAATGTCAAAAATTAAAATCGAGTTAGTTCTTGCAGTACGGGAACAGACCAAATATTCAGCTTCTGTCTAATTGAATAATAATAACAATAGAACAATATTGTGTTTTTTTTTATTGGCGCCCAACGTGGGGCTTTTTCAAAATGTAAGAAATTGAACAAAGTTTCAGTGCAAATGCAAAAAGTTTCAATAAATAATCAAGAACCAAAAAAAAAATTGCAATAGAAAGAACTATATTCAGTTTTTGTATATATGGCGCCCAACGTGGGGCCTTCTCGCCAAGTAAGAAATGTAACAAATATACAATAAATATGGTAATGGTTTGATATAAAATATAAAAATGATATAGGAAGGATTTTCATTGGAGACAGTTAGGTGGACTTTCCATTAAAAAAAAAAAAAAATAATAAATAAATAAAAAATAAAAAAAGAAGAAAATCGAAATTTTCTAGTTTTTCAAAAATCTGAACTTTACCATTTTAGAAACATGCTACTTTCAACAGAATCGATATTTTGAATACAAAATTCAAAACATATCATTAGAACAATATAGTGTTTTTTTAATTGGCGCCCAACATGGGGCCTTATCAAAAAGGAAGGAATTGAACAAAGTTTCAGTAAATATGCTAAAAGTTTGGTTTATAAAATCCAAAAAATTAACTAAAACAACAATAGAATAATATTCCGTTTTTGTCTAATTGGCGCCCAACGTGAGGCTTTATCAAAAGTGAGAATTTGAAGAAAGTTTCAATAGAAATGCTAAAAATTTGGTTTATAAAATCCAAATATTAAACTAAAATAATAAAAAAAACAATATTCTGTTTTTGTCTAATTGGCGCCCAACGTGGGGCCTTATCAAAAAGTAAGAAATTGAACGAAGTTTCGATAGAAATGCTAATAGTTTGGTTTATAAAATACAAAAAGTGAACTAAAATAACAATAGAGCAATATTCCTTTTTTTGTGTCTAATTGGCGCCCAACGTGGGGCTTTTCAAAAAGTAAGTAATTTAACAAAGTTTCAGTAAAAATGGCTAAGTGTTGGTTTATAAAATACAAAAATAAAACTAGAAAGGTTTGAGTTTCACTCTGAGTTGATGATAATGTGGAATTTTATTGAAGAAAATTTCGAAGTCTTCCCATTTTCTCTAAAAAAAAATATTAAAAATCTAAATAAATTCCACACTTCACAGATTTTGAACTCCGCCATATCATATTATTTCCAAGCTGTGAATACATTGTTTACTAAAAATCGTTTGCCCAATCATAATATAATACACTTTGCTGATTATCACGATCGAAAATCGTTCAAAAAATTAGCAGTAAATCTTGGAATTTGCAGTGGCCAGATAGCGAGAAAGAGAACAACCGTACGAACGAACGAAAAAAGTAAATAAACAACCTTGATAATTGAATTTGAATTATAAAACAATTATTATTAGTCTTATTAATAAAGAGGAGCTTGCACTTTGTGAAATGGACTCACTCGAGTCGATTATTTCACAAACACGCTTACGCGAAAACAAAGAAAGCTGTTAAATAATAAAAAACAAAATAATTTGATGAAGTCAGCAAACGAATTGCTTTCCTTAGAAAACAATTGAAGAAAAATTAAAAAAAAAAACTAAAAATTTTGCAATTCTGGAAATGTCAGCAAATGTCAGTGAGAGAGTGAGAAAAAAATTGTGTGTCATAATAATAATAATGCCATTTGACATAACAAGTGGCGACATGCAGTTGGCTACTGCTGCTGATGATGATGATTTCTTATTGTTACTATCTGAACAAATTGACGCTCTAGAGGAGGAAGAACGAACGAATAACACGATGAGTGATGAGTAATGTGAACCAACACCATCACCATCACCCCATATCATTTATCGACAAATGTGGGTAACACAAAACATTTGTTGTTGTCAGGGGGTATTTTGTATCAGAAAAAATGAAAAAAAAATTTAAATAATGTTTTGAAAAAAAAAATAATAATAATAATAAAACTTAAACGTTTTCAATTGGCAATGTTTTGGTTTTTTGTTGTTGTTGTTGTTGCTGCTGCTGTTTGTTTTTCGTGGCGTGTCGTTGTTATCACACACATTTTGAGATTACGTTTATGATGGTGGATTTTTATATGGGTCCCACAATTTGTTGATTATAATGTGGGAATAAATATGTATGTGACGTCACATGTAATTGTTGAGGTTTCCATGGGGATTAGAAGCACTTTTTCGAGTAAACTGGACAATTTAGATAATTTTTTAAGGATTTAGATAATTTAAAAAATCTGATGTATAAGAAAATTATACACATTTAAAGGTATGCAGATTTATATAAGGAAGATACAATACATAAGATATTTGAATACTTTATCTAAGTGTTTTAGATATTTTACATAATTTATTTGGGCAATTTAAATAATGTAGATACATTATCTGAGTGAAATAGATAATGTAGATACATTTTTACAAGAGTTAGATAATTTAAATTACATTCAAGGATTTTAGAAGCATATTTAATGGCTTTAGAAAATGTAGATAATTTATCTAAGTGATTTAGATATTTAAAATATTTGATTTAAGAGATTAAGATACTTCGGATACATTATCTGTGTGGTTTGGATAAGGTAGATATATTATCTGAGTTATTTGGATAAGGTAGATACATTATCTCAGTGATTTGCATAATGTAGATTCATTAACTGAGTGATTTAGATAATGAAGATACCTTATCTGAGTTATATATGTAAATGATTTGGATAATTTAGATACACTAACTGAGTGATTTGCATAATGTAGATAGATTATCTGTGTGAGTCGGATAAGTTAGATACACTATCAGATTGATTTGGATAATGTAGATACATTATCTGAGTGATTTAGAGAATGCAGATATCTTATCTGAGTTATTTGGATAATGTAGATACATTATCTGAATGATTAGCACAATGTAGATACACTTTCTGATTTATTTGGATGAGGTAGATAAATTATCTGAGTGATGTGCATAATGTAGATACATTATCTGAATGATTTTAATAATGTAGATACATTATTTGATTTATTTGGACTAGGTATATACATTATCTTCGTCATTTGGGTAAGGTAGATGCAATATCTAAGACATCTAGATAACGTAGATACATTTTTTATGTGACTTAGACAATATATATACGTCATATAAATGTTATAGATAATGTAGATACATTATCTGAATGATTAGCACAATGTAGATACACTATCTGATTTATTTGGATGAGGTAGATACATTATCTGAGTGATATGCATAATGTAGATACATTATCTGAGTTATTTGTAGGAAGTAGATACATTATCTGAATGCTTTTAATAATGTCGATACATTATTTGATTTATTTGGATTAGGTAGATACATTATCTGAGTCATTTGGGTAAGGTAGATGCATTATCTAAGATATCTAGATAACGTTGATACATTTTTTATGTGACTTAGACAATGTATATACGTCATCTAAATCTTATAGATAATGTAGATACATCATCTAAGCTATTTTGCGAATTTAGATACTTTATCTGAGACATTTAGATAATGTAGATATATTATATGAGTTGCTCAGATAACATAGAACAGTTGTCTAAGGCGGTTGATAGATGAAATATACATTATCTGACCTATTTGGATCACATAGACGAATTATCTAAACAATTTAGATAATTATCTATCCCCTCTTGACAATGTAGATACATTATCTAATCTATTTCAATAGTGTAGATGAATTATCGAACATGTTTTTATAGTGATAGATGAAATATCTGACCTGTTTAGATGGTGCAGATGAATTATCTAACCAGTTTTTATATGTATATACATTATCTAACTTATGTTAATAATGTAGATAATAATTTTATTAGCATATAAGAATTATCTAACATGTTTTAAAGTGTAGATAAATTAACTTATCTGTTTGAATCATATTAATGAATTATCTAAATTGTTTTAATAATGTAGATAAATTATTTAGCCTGTTTGGATCATGTAGATAAATTATATAAACAGTTTTGATAATTATCTAATTTCTCTTGGAAATGTAGATACATTACTTAACATATTTCATCAATAGTGTAGATGAATTATCTAACATGTTTTTATAGTCATAGATGAAATATCTGACCTGTTAAAATTGTGTAGATGAATTATGTAACCAGTTTTGATCATGTAGATACATTTTCAAACCCATTTTAATAATGTAGACACATTATCTAACCTTTTTGGATCATATAGATAAATTATCTAAACAGTTTTGATTATTATCTAACTTCTCTTGACAATGTAGATACATTATCTAACCTATTTCAATAGTGTAGATAAATTATCTAACATGTTTTTATAGTGATAGATGAAATATCTGACCTGTTTAGATCGTGTAGATGAATTATCTAACCAGTTTTGATATGTAGATACATTATCTAAACTATTTTAATAAGGTAGATACATTATCTAAGCTATTTTAAATAGTGTAGATAAATTATCTAAGCTGTTTTAACAATGTAGATACATTATCTACGTTATTTTTTTACTGTAGATGATTTATCTAACCTGTTACCATAATGTAGATAAATTATCTAAGCTATTTTAATAGTGTAGATACAATATCTAAGCCATTTTAATGGTATAGATAAATTATCTAACCAGTTTTGTTAGTGTATGTAAGTTATCTGAGCTATTTTAACAATGTGCATATTTTATCTAACCCTTTAAAATTATGTAGATGAATTATCTAACATGTTTATATAGCGATAGATGAATTATCTAACATGTTGTGATAATGTAGATACATTATCTCACACGTTTTGATCAAGTAGATACTTTATCTGAGCGTTTTAATTAACTCACATACTTTAAGAGATTCAGATAAATATCCGAATATAAATTAATTAGGTCAAACAACAAAGGAGAGGAAAAAACAGCCAACCGACAACAAAAGAAGCGTTAAGGTTCCCTGAACTTCTCTGAGATTGCTGTATTGTGTCTGTGAAACAGCTGTTATCACAAAATAAAAAAAAAAAAACGAAAACAAATTTTGACATATGTTTACATTTTGAAAACAGAGGGAGCGGAGGAATAACAACCACAAAACATCAATAATAATTTTTTTTCAAAACAGTTGTGTTGATATTTGCAATTAAACGATCTTCATTAACAAGTCTAAACGTAGCTGGGGCCATGGCAGGCAGCAGTAAAAAACAACAGCAACAATAAGCGAGCGATCGACGACAATGACTTCTAGACTTTTTCGCAGTCAACAAAAGCTTATTATTTAGGTGGCTTCCGAGCTGGTGTGTGTTATTTTGATGATTTATTTAATTTAGAGCTTTGTTGTTGAATTAAAAAAATATATATTTTAATAGCTAGTCTTTGTTCAATTTATTTTTTTATTTCATTTTATTTATTTGCTGGTTTGTTGTTTTCCGTTTTCTGCAAAAATTTCCGGTGTTTTGCAAACAACTTTATTTTCGATTTTTTTAATTATTTATTTTTTTTTTTTGCAAAATTGTTTCGTGGTAATTTTCCCACCACGTACAATAGAGATAGCATCCAATGCCCATAGATAATTGCTTGTCTATCTAAATGGAGCATGGAAATTTCAATATTTGTATAAATGTTTTTTTTTTTAATAATTTTTTTCTTCACAACCACTTTAGATAAAAGTGTGAAAATTTTTATTAGCATTGAATTTCAATTAAATCCTAATTTTAGAGATGTTTAGCAGCCCAGATTAAATATTTTATTTAATTGTTATTGAAAACAAATTTGTATTTATTTACCAACTGTCTATTCTGTGACGTGTTGTTTATTGGCGTGATCGGAACGTGTTCGAATTTTGGATGAAAATATTTGTCTTGTGTTAACATCTAGAAAAATTAATAAGAAATGGTTTTTAATTTCAAAACTATTATTTTTGGCACCAAACTAGTTATAGACGGGCTCCTACGAACTTTTATCTAGATTACAAAATTTTATTTAAATTTCCTAAATAAAATGTCTACATATTAACAAAATGGATCAGATAAAGTATCTACATCAACAAGGCTCAGCCAATTTAATTTGGATAACGTAAATACTTTATCTGGTTTATTTGGATGAGTAGATACATTACATTATCTGAGTGATTTCGATAATGTATATAAACTATCCGTGTTATTTGTATGAGGTAGATACATTATCTGAATGCTTTAAATAATATAGATACATTATCTGAATTCTATAATTAATGCAGATACATTGTCTGATTTATTTGGAATAGGTACATACATTATCTGAGTCATTTGGGTAATGTAGATAATTGATCTACATTATGGAAATAGATAGATAATGTATCTAAATTATCCAAATTTTTGAGATAATGTATTTACATTATCTAAAATACTTGTACAATTTATCTACATCATCTAATTACCTCAGATGAAGTATCTACATTATCCAAATGATTCAGATAATGTATTTACATAATCTAAAATACTTAGATAATTTATCTACATCATCTAATTAACTAAGATAAGGTATCCACATTATCCAATTGACTCCGACAAGGTGCTTACATTATCTAAATGTCTCAGATAATGTATCTACATTATCTAAATAACTCAGATAAAGTATCTAATTTCCAATTGACTCAGATAATGCATTTACATTACCTAGAATACAAAGATAATTTATCTACATCATATAATTGACTCAGATAAAGTATCTACATTATCCAAATGATTGAGATAATGTATTTAAAGTATCTATAATACCTAGATAATTTGTCTACATCATATAATTAACTCAGATAAAGTATCTACATTATCCAAATGGTTCAGATAATGTAGTTACATTATCTAAAATGCTTAAATAATTTATCTATATCATCTAATTAACTCAGATAATGTATCTACATTATCCAATTGACTCAGATGATGTATTTATATTAGCTAAATATCTCAGATAACGTTTAAACATTATCTAAATAATTCAGATAAAGTATCTACATTATCCAAATATCTGAGATAAATTATCTACATTATCTAAATGATTCAGGAAATATATTTACGTTGTCTAAAATAATTAGATAATTTATCTACATCATCTAATTAACTCAAGTAAAATATCTACATTATCCAAATACCTCAGATAAAGTATCGACATTATCTAAATGATTCAGATAATGTATTTGCATTATCTAAAATACTTAGATAATGTATCATTATAAGTAAAGTATGTACATTTTCCAAAATCGTATTAAATAAAATTATAGCACTATCCGAAATATTAGTGCTGCACCAGAATTGTGTATAATAAATCAAAACCTCTGCCTACTACCCAGATATGTTAATTTTTGTACCCAAAATTATTATTCAAAAAATATCGAATTAAGTGTAACACCTGCTATTGATTTAAATAAATTGAAAATAAAATAAAAATCACTTCCTGTCTGGTGTAATAAAAATTCAGGACAAAAGGGGTATGATGTTTTTTTTTTGGTCTGAGATGTTGATATAGTTCTCAAAACTTCACTTGGAAGAGAATTGTCAATTAGTCCATCACTTCTTAGCAACTCAAAGCGAAATGCCCTTGAACTCTTCTTTTGAAAGTTTTCTCAAATTTTTTTATTTATATTGTCTGCTGACTTTTTTTATCTGTCTGCCTAGTGACTCTGTCTCTTTGCAGCTAAAATGTATTTGTATCATGCGACGTGTAGAATGTTCCATAACCTCTTTTTTTGCGCCACCATAAACCCACCATGCACCCAAAAAAAAAAAATTGTTTGCCATGACGCACTTCAATTTTTTTGGGTTACTTTTTTTGGAAACCTCTTCAACACCCCGTCCCTTAAGCAACAAAAAACAGCACGCAAACAAACAAAATGTTAAAGATGCTACGTGATCTACGTCATATCTTATGTTGCCCCGTTTCGCTGTCTTTGTCTTCTTCTTTTTCGATGTCTGTTTTATGCTAGGTATTGCGTAGCATATCTTTGGGGCAGGAAATTGAGGAGGTGAAACACTCCACAACATGGCAATCAGTTATGTCTGAGGATGGAATACAAAGGCGTTGATTTTTTACAAAAACATTCTTCAAGGCCTACATAAGGCTTGGATTAAAAAAAAATGTTTTTCACGGCCTACATAGGACGTGGATATTTTTTGATACGTGGATTTAAAAAAAAAAATAATTTTCAAGGCGCGGATTTTTAAAAAAAAATATTTTTTAAAAAAAATATTTTAAAAAAAAATATTTTTAAAAAAAAATATTTTTTAAAAAAATATTTTTCAAGGGGTGGATTAAAAAAAAGAAATTCAAGGCGTAGATTTAAAAAAAAAATTTTTCAAAGCGTAGATTTTTTTAGAAAAATATTTTTTAAGGCGTGGATTTAAATAAAAAAAATATTTAAGGCTTGGATTTAAAAAAAATATTTTTTAAGGGCGTGGATTTAAAAAAATATTTTTTAAGGCGTGGATTTAAAAAAAAATATTTTTTAAGGCGTGGATTTAAAAAAAAAAGGCGTAGATTTTTTTAAACAAAAAAATATTTTTTGAGGCGTGGATTTAAATAAAAAAACATTTTTAAGGCGTGGATTTAAATAAAAAAAAAATATTTTTTAAGGCGTGGATTTAAATAAAAAAATATTTTTTAAGGCGTGGATTCACAAATATGTGAATAAAAAAATACTTTTTAAGGCGTGGATTTAAAAAATATATATTTTATAAGACGTGTATTTAAAAAAATATTTTTTAAGGCGTGAATTAAAAAAAATATTTTTTAAGTCGTGGACTTTAAAAAAAATTGAAGGCTTGGATTTAAAAAAAAAAATATTTTTCAAGGCGTGGATTTTTTGGTTCCATTTTTTTCTTTTCCCTACTCTTCCTCATTGTTTTTATAAATATTTAAATAAAAAAATATTTTTTAAGGCGTGGATTTAAATAAAAAAAATATTTTTTAAGGCGTGGATTTAAATAAAAAATATTTTTTAAGGCGTGGATTCACAAATATGTGAATAAAAAAATATTTTTTAAGGCGTGGATTCACAAATATGTGAATAAAAAAATACTTTTTAAGGCGTGGATTTAAAAAATATATATTTTATAAGACGTGGATTTAAAAAAAATATTTTTTAAGGCGTGAATTAAAAAAAAATATTTTTTAAGTCGTGGACTTTAAAAAAAAAATTGAAGGCTTGGATTAAAAAAAAAATATATTTTTCAAGGCGTGGATTTTTTGGTTCCATTTTTTTTCTTTTCCTTACTCTTCCTCATTTTGTTTTTATAAATAACAACTGTATTTTTATACCAAATATGAATTATAAAATAAACAATAACAAAACAAAAATAACCAAATTATTTTAAATAAACAAAAATAAGAAACGTTAACAATAAACAAAAGAAAAAATTTCAAACCTTTCACAAACAATTTCCAATTGGACAATGGAAAAAAAATATCGAATGTCATTTTTCGTTATTTGTTTATATATTCGAATACATTGTTGTTGAGGAGGTGCTCCACAAAAATGTGAACAAATGACCAGAATCACTTGAGGAGGAAT
Source organism: Musca vetustissima (assembly GCF_032173495.1). Taxonomy (NCBI): domain Eukaryota; kingdom Metazoa; phylum Arthropoda; class Insecta; order Diptera; family Muscidae; genus Musca; species Musca vetustissima. The sequence continues at coordinate 390,626 of NW_026886187.1, forward strand.
GATTTGAAATTTTTGAAGAGGAAAAACCACTTGAATGAAAATTTATTAAAATAAAAATATTTTTAAAATTAATTATTAAAATTAATATTAAATTAAAACAATGCCAAGTCATGTTCAAAGTTCAACAACGAGAGAAATTTAGAGGGAGAGCTATTATTTATGGTTCAAAACTCTCGATGGAACCTTCTTTTGCAAAGAAAAGTGAGGACCATTGACCCGTCCTGGATCATAATGGGTTTCAAAAAATAACTCTCGGGCTCACAGAGTCAAACATTTCTACAATTTTGCTTCTTAGCACAGCCTACGAGGCGTTAATGAGTCTCTATAGACGATCAATATTATCATTTATTGATTAGAGTGACACGCAAGAATTTTTTCTTCACATCACAGCTTCACATTTTCCCAAACAATTTTTGTATTGAGTTCTGAGACAAAAAAGTTCATGGCAATCTAAAAATTCTACCAAAATAAAGGTTTATTTCAAAATGAGCGTGAAGATAAATTGTTGAAAGTTAAATTGTAATGTTATTAACAGAGCTCTGTTAAGCCATTAACAGAGCTCTTTTAAAAGGTTAACAGAATTGAAAAATAATCAAATTTAATAGATTTTACGATTATTTTTATTTAAAATTAATAAAAATAAGTAGGATTAGGACAAAATTACCAAATGTGCTACCCCAATTCAATAAAACATAAAAATTACTGCACATGCAGCAACACTGTAGGTATTTGCAATTAGGCCCACTGTCCGAAAATTTCAAAACCTGGGACTAAGCGAATACCCACGATGGAAAGGTCAGTCCATGGGCTTTCAGAATATATATAGTTTATATCCGAAATCAATTTCGGATATAATAAATTTTTCGACTTTTTTTAAAATTGTACAATTTAACAGTAGCTCTGGTAATTGATATGGTCCAACTATTAGGCCCACTGTCCCGAAATTCCAAAACCTGGGACTAAGCGAGCACCCGCGATTGAAAGATCACTCCTTGGGCTTTCAGAAAATATATAGTTTGTATCCGAAATCAATTTCGGATATAATAAATTGTTTGACTTTATTTAAATTGTAAATTTTCTGGTAATTGATATGGTCCAAGTGTTAGGCCCACTGTCCGAAAATTTCAAAACCTGGGACTAAGCGAATACCCACGATGGAAAGGTCAGTCCATGTACTTTCAGATTATATATAGTTTATATCCGAAATCAATTTCGGATATAATAAATTTTTCGACTTTTATTAAAATTGTACAATTTAACCGAAGGTCTGGTATTTGATATGGTCCAACTATTAGGCCCACTGTCCCGAAATTCCAAAACCTGGGACTAAGCGAGTACCCACGATGGAAAGGTCAGTCCATGTACTTTCAGAATATATATAGTTTATATCCGAAATCAATTTCGGATATAATAAATTTTTCGACTTTTTTTAAAATTGTACAATTTAACCGAAGGTCTGGTATTTGATATGGTCCAACTATTAGGCCCACTGTCCCGAAATTCCAAAACCTGGGACTAAGCGAGTACCCGCGATTGAAAGATCACTCCTTGGGCTTTCAGAAAATATATAGTTTGTATCCGAAATCAATTTCGGATATAATAAATTGTTTGACTTTATTTAAATTGTACATTTTCTGGTAATTGATATGGTCCAAGTGTTAGGCCCACTGTCCGAAAATTTTATAAAAAAAAATAAAAAAATTAGGTAAAAATCGCCAACCGGGTTTGAACCGCGTGCCCCATGTTTCATAAAGTGAGTGCGCAACCGCATGAACTACAGTTGTAATCTGTGAGATGACAGCGATTGTATGTACTTTATGCTAGTTCAGTTTCATTGCTTAGAGACTTCTATATTCGCGCTATTTTATATTTTTTTGAAATGCAATTTTTCCAATGAAAATGCGTATACCCAAATAAACATATTAACAGAAATTTGTTAGGAAATCGTGATACCTTCAGCTTTTAAGAAGATTTCGTGAACATGACCCTTTTAAATTCCTCAGAATAGATTTAAACATTATTGAAATTGTTTTATTTATGTCTTGCATTGAATAGGATATTTATTATTGTTATTTAAGAAGGATGATATTTGACATTCTATTTCTCCCATTTACATACATATATGATTTTTGCTTTTATTATATGTTTTATTTAAGGATATAAAAATGTTGAAAATTTTGGAAAAAACATTTTTTTGCTTCAACGTGTACTTTTTTTTAAAAAACGCGCTTTATTTTTCACATGTTTGTCAATGTGTGATTCACTGATCTTTTAATTATGCTGTCGAGCGCGTACACACACACACACACACAAACAAACAAAAAACGCTTACTGTGTTAGGGTGGTTTTGTAGCAGAAAAATTTAAGGTTCTGCAATTGTGTTGTATTGCAGCGACAAGCAAAATGATCTCATTTGCACAACGTCGAAATAAGTTTCACGTTCATACACACAGAAATACACTGATTTGCCACATGTTAAAAGTTGTCTTCGGTGGTCGAAGTGGTAAGCCGGTTGCTGTCTTATATGGGTGCGTTTTACAATAAGGTCGTAGGTTCAAACCCCACGGCTGTCGTTTTAATTTATTTGACAACTTAATTTTTAGAAATTTGATGTTTTATCCGCTTTAAACCTTCTTTTTTAGCTTTTTATTTTTCCTTAGTTATATTAAAAAAAATATTCGAAATAAACAATAATGATAATTATAAGAATTTTAAAAAGCGTTTTAAAAAATTAAAAAAGTAGTGTTGGCGGGTTATTTGGAATACCATTTGTATTTTGTTTTTTTTTTTTTTTTTGCAAAATAGTCAGGCTAAATTCCAGTTTGTTGTTTTTATAAAAAAAAAACAACTATTTCGTTCACCGAGGGTTAAGAGAGTTTCAGCCTGACTATTTTGCAAAAAAAAAAAAAAAAAAAAACAAAATACAAATGGTATCCCAAATAACCCGCCAACACTACTTTTTTAATTTTTTAAAACGCTTTTTAAAATTCTTATAATTATCATTATTGTTTATTTCGAATATTTTTTTTAATATAACTAAGGAAAAATAAAAAGCTAAAAAAGAAGGTTTAAAGCGGATAAAACATCAAATTTCTAAAAATTAAGTTGTCAAATAAATTAAAACGACAGCCGTGGGGTTTGAACCTACGACCTTATTGTAAAACGCACCCATATAAGACAGCAACCGGCTTACCACTTCGACCACCGAAGACAACTTTTAACATGTGGCAAATCAGTGTATTTCTGTGTGTATGAACGTGAAACTTATTTCGACGTTGTGCAAATGAGATCATTTTGCTTGTCGCCGCAATACAACAACACAATTGCAGAACGTTAAATTTTTCTGCTACCTAACACAGTAAGCGTTTTTTGTTTGTTTGTGTGTGTGTGTGTGTAACACGCGCTCGACAGCATAATTAAAAGATCAGTGAATCACACATTGACAAACATGTGAAAAATAAAGCGCGTTTTTTAAAAAAAAGTACACGTTGAAGCAAAAAAATGTTTTTTCCAAAATTTTCAACATTTTTATATCCTTAAATAAAACATATAATAAAAGCAAAAATCATATATGTATGTAAATGGGAGAAATAGAATGTCAAATATCATCCTTCTTAAATAACAATAATAAATATCCTATTCAATGCAAGACATAAATAAAACAATTTCAATAATGTTTAAATCTATTCTGAGGAATTTAAAAGGGTCATGTTCACGAAATCTTCTTAAAAGCTGAAGGTATCACGATTTCCTAACAAATTTCTGTTAATATGTTTATTTGGGTATACGCATTTTCATTGGAAAAATTGCATTTCAAAAAAATATAAAATAGCGCGAATATAGAAGTCTCTAAGCAATGAAACTGAACTAGCATAAAGTACATACAATCGCTGTCATCTCACAGATTACAACTGTAGTTCATGCGGTTGCGCACTCACTTTATGAAACATGGGGCACGCGGTTCAAACCCGGTTGGCGATTTTTACCTAATTTTTTTATTTTTTTTTATAAAAAGGGCTTTAAAAGGAAGGCTAATTTTTATTGGTGTGGGTATTTCTTTACAAAATTTTAGACACATTTATTGCGATTTATGAATGCAAAGAGAAAAAGTCATAAAAATATCTTCATTCGAAAAATTCTTTGACATTTTATTGCAAAGTATTGTAAAACTCATAATGTGTCAATAGTACACCAAAAAAACAGGTACCAAAAACGTTCTGTGGATTTGAATGACTTCTGAAGATAAAATGATACAATTTTTACCTGTTTTACAGAAATTTTACAATATAAATAAAATAAAAAAAATATACGAAACTGATTTCGGATATAAATTATACATATTCAGAAAAAAAAAATTGGAAAAATTTTCAATATCCGAAATTGATTTCGGATATAAACTATATATATTCTGAAAGTACATGTACTTTCAGAATATATATAGTTTATCCGAAATTGATTTCGGATATAAACTATATATTTTCTGAAAGCCCAAGGGTGATCTTTATTCGCTTAGTCCGGGACAGGTTTTGAAATTTTCGGACGAAAAATTTATTATATCCGAAATTGATTTCGGCTATATATATTCTGAAAGCCCAACTGACCTTTCCATCGTGGGTATTCGCTTAGTCCCAGGTTTTGAAATTTTCGGACAGTGGGCCTAACAGTTGGACCATATCAGATATCAAAAAATTTACAATTTAAATAAAGTCAAACAATTTATTATATCCGAAATTGATTTCGGATACAAACTATATATTTTCTGAAAGCCCAAGGAGTGATCTTTCAATCGCGGGTACTCGCTTAGTCCCAGGTTTTGGAATTTCGGGACAGTGGGCCTAATAGTTGGACCATATCAATTACCAGAGCTACGGTTAAATTGTACAATTTTAAAAAAAGTCGAAAAATTTATTATATCCGAAATTGATTTCGGATATAAACTATATATATTCTGAAAGCCCATGGACTGACCTTTCCATCGTGGGTATTCGCTTAGTCCCAGGTTTTGAAATTTTCGGACAGTGGGCCTAACAGTTGGACCATATCAGATATCAAAAAATTTACAATTTAAATAAAGTCAAACAATTTATTATATCCGAAATTGATTTCGGATACAAACTATATATTTTCTGAAAGCCCAAGGAGTGATCTTTCAATCGCGGGTACTCGCTTAGTCCCAGGTTTTGGAATTTCGGGACAGTGGGCCTAATAGTTGGACCATATCAATTACCAGAGCTACGGTTAAATTGTACAATTTTAAAAAAAGTCGAAAAATTTATTATATCCGAAATTGATTTCGGATATAAACTATATATATTCTGAAAGCCCATGGACTGACCTTTCCATCGTGGGTATTCGCTTAGTCCCAGGTTTTGAAATTTTCGGACAGTGGGCCTAACAGTTGGACCATATCAGATATCAAAAAATTTACAATTTAAATAAAGTCAAACAATTTATTATATCCGAAATTGATTTCGGATACAAACTATATATTTTCTGAAAGCCCAAGGAGTGATCTTTCAATCGCGGGTACTCGCTTAGTCCCAGGTTTTGGAATTTCGGGACAGTGGGCCTAATAGTTGGACCATATCAATTACCAGAGCTACGGTTAAATTGTACAATTTTAAAAAAAGTCGAAAAATTTATTATATCCGAAATTGATTTCGGATATAAACTATATATATTCTGAAAGCCCATGGACTGACCTTTCCATCGTGGGTATTCGCTTAGTCCCAGGTTTTGAAATTTTCGGACAGTGGGCCTAACAGTTGGACCATATCAGATATCAAAAAATTTACAATTTAAATAAAGTCAAACAATTTATTATATCCGAAATTGATTTCGGATACAAACTATATATTTTCTGAAAGCCCAAGGAGTGATCTTTCAATCGCGGGTACTCGCTTAGTCCCAGGTTTTGGAATTTCGGGACAGTGGGCCTAATAGTTGGACCATATCAATTACCAGAGCTACTGTTAAATTGTACAATTTTAAAAAAAGTCGAAAATTTTATTATATCCGAAATTGATTTCGGATATAAACTATATATATTCTGAAAGCCCATGGACTGACCTTTCCATCGTGGGTATTCGCTTAGTCCCAGGTTTTGAAATTTTCGGACAGTGGGCCTAACACTTGGACCATATCAATTACCAGAAAATTTACAATTTAAATAAAGTCAAACAATTTATTATATCCGAAATTGATTTCGGATACAAACTATATATTTTCTGAAAGCCCAAGGAGTGATCTTTCAATCGCGGGTACTCGCTAAGTCCCAGGTTTTGGAATTTCGGGACAGTGGGCCTAATAGTTGGACCATATCAATTACCAGAGCTACTGTTAAATTGTACAATTTTAAAAAAAGTCGAAAATTTTATTATATCCGAAATTGATTTCGGATATAAACTATATATATTCTGAAAGCCCATGGACTGACCTTTCCATCGTGGGTATTCGCTTAGTCCCAGGTTTTGAAATTTTCGGACAGTGGGCCTAATTGCAAATACCTACAGTGTTGCTGCATGTGCAGTAATTTTTATGTTTTATTGAATTGGGGTAGCACATTTGGTAATTTTGTCCTAATCCTACTTTTTTTTATTAATTTTAAATAAAAATAATCGTAAAATCTATTAAATTTGATTATTTTTCAATTCTGTTAATCTTTTAAAAGAGCTCTGTTAATGGCTTAACAGAGCTCTGTTAATAACATTACAATTTAACTTTCAACAATTTATCTTCACGCTCATGACTTTCTGGTCTTCTAAAGGAAGAAACTTCTAAAATTTCAACAATAAAGAGCTTATAGTCTTCTATAATAAAGGGTTCCTGGTCTTCTATAAGAAAACCTTGTAGTCATCAAAAACAATGCTTTTCGGTCTTCTAGAAGTAGACGTTCTGACTTTCTTATCGAAGATCTTCTGGTATTCTAAAAATACCTCCTAGTCTTCTATAATGAAGAGTTTCTGATCTTCTATATGATTTTCTATGAGAAAAACTTTTGGTCTTCTATAAATAGACCATATTATTCTATAAGAATATCTGCAGGTCTTCTATTGAAATACCTTCAGGTTTTTTGTTGGAATACCTTCTGGTATTCTTAAAGACTACATCCTGGTCTTCTATATAATGCACTCTTGGCCTTCTGGCATCCATGTTCTTCTTTGGAGAGGTCCCTCTGGTACTCTGTATGAAAGCCTCCTGGCTAACTATAATAATACATTCTAGTCTACTTGGGAGTAGAGCTTTGGCTTCTTTGAGCGATCCTCCTGGTGTCCTACAAGAAGACAAACTGGTCTTCTGAGGGAATTCCAGAGTGGATTTTAGGGTCTTCTATCTGAAGATCTTCTGATTCTTTTTTAAGGTTGTTTTTATTAAAAATTCGTCTATATGGCCTTCTATAGAAAGGTCCATTGGACTTCTACAGGCCACTTTATAATATAAATGATCGGATATCGATTAACCACATTCGCAAAGTGATTGGCCTCGGTAATCTATTGAATTCTAGTTATTTAGATCTTGAATCGATATCGGGCTGTTGGCGTAACCACAAACATTCGCCTGATCCCAAAGGTGTTCAAAGTGTTAAATCATAAGACGATCCGGAAACTCTGCTGTGCCACGTAGCACTGTTTTTAAATATCGTTGATCCAACCTAAATTTTAATAATAACTTCAAATGTGGGATACCAAATACCAAATTTGGTGGTAGGCCCCACATAACGGTACACCCAATTTGTACCGAATTAGCCCTAATTTAATTTTTATAATTCTCATTGGATGGCAAATCTTACTAAGAAAAAATGTCCCGCCCAACATTTATAATTTGATAGTCCTAGGCGTATTTTCAAATCGAATTGGCAGTAATTTGGCATTCCGTATTCATGGTGGTTTAACAACTTTTTGGCAGAAAATATTTCAATATAGGTTCCAGGTACATTTTCGGCATGTTTAGAGTCCTATCTGAATTTTTCGACTTGTAATTTTTTCCTGTCCCCAATTTGATATTTCAAGGAGCGATATTTGATATTGCCACTATATACGGATACCCAGTGATTTTAGTTATTTTGACCGTCCAACTCATGGTGGAAGGTATAAAAAGGGGAACCGGGCAAATTTCATTGGTAGTTGTTTAGGTTCTCTCCGTTCGACTTTTTTGCTTACTGTGATCAAAATGGTTTCATTTTTGGTAATAAAAAATTCAAAATAATATTTAAACGAATGAAAAGAAAGATGTTGAACATTCCATTAATCCAATGGACCAATTTCGGCCACATCAAGTCAATGAACTAATTTCAGTGTTTTTTGAAAAATTACTTCAAAGCTTTTAAACTCCGATTAAACTCTGCTATTAACATGTATATTTTTTGGGGGCCTTGGATTAACTTCGGATGAATTAAAGTCAATTTCAAAGAATGATGTTTTTTCGAAATCACTCCCCAACCGTAAAATATCAAAACTAATTAAGGTGATTAATTAAATTAGTGGTGGAAAACAAGATTAGAACAACGAAGAAAATGAAACAAAAATGAAGAAAAGAAGGGTGATTTTTTTCAAATTTGAATTTAAAATTCTGGTTTACGAAATTAAAGTCTGGATGGATGGTTGGATGATGGTACACCCCTATCAAACTTTTCCGTCACTTTAACTTGAAAATTGATTAGAAAATCAATTTCAAAAAAGTTATTTCTTTGGGATACTTAAAATTTTAATTTGATAAATGAATATTAAATATAATTTTTTTAGAAGATATTGAGTAATTCTTGTGTTGTTATCAAAGAGTGAATTTTATTTTTATAATTTTGGAATTTAAACATTTTATCAAGTCTAGCTATAAACCTCAACTAAAACACTTTTAAAACAAAATTATTTTAATTTTTTTCACTTCAAAATTTTAACATATGACCCACCTCAAATTAAAAAAAAAAGAAACAGAAAAGAAAAGAAATGAAGAATGAAATCCACATGAAAGATGTCAAGAATATCTTTGAGATTAATCACACTACCTCGAAAACTGGGTGTGTAACCACCACATCACGACGATGATAACTTGCATGTTCACCAGTAGAAAAATTAATTTCATTGAAATGAAAATGTGTCAATTTTTTTATAGTTTTATTACAGAAAAGACAAAAATAAAAGATGATCATCATGATGTTGATCATCGTCATACATCATGATCATCTTTAGTCTCTTCTTCCTCTTTCACTTGGCAAATATCTGCGGCATATCTTCTACCTCAATGTAATGAACAAATATGGTCTAATCTTATCTTACAAAAAACAAAAGTGTTTATTAAAAAAAAACATTAAGAAGAAAAGCTTATATGACATTCTGAGTGTATGTGTGTGTTTTTTTACAAAACAAGTTATTTTTTATTTAACAATGATTAAATAAATAATTACACAAGTACTGTGTGTTCAACACCCTTTGAGTAGTGAGTACCAATCACATCTACGACGTTGTCATTGTCAATATTCTTTAGGTTAACTGAGGTATTTCACAGCATATAAACTCAAAATAAATAACGTATGTGAAGTGATAATGTCAAATATTGAAAGAGAGAGAAAAATATTTGTTAATAAATGCGCCACAAAAAATACGACTTAAAAAATCTCTCGAAAAACAAACCTCAATAAATTCTATTTATAAAAAATGAAACAAGTTTGGAGGCAGGCCAAGACAAGAATAAGCTTTGGCATTTAATTACTAATTTTTACTTATAAATAATAATTTTTATTTTTTTATAAAATTATTATTATTTATTTCGTTTTTTTCTCCATCTCATCATTGAGTTACGCCTATGGCTAATTGAATGATTTTTTTCCTTGGGATTCTTCTTAGTAATTCTGAAAACCAAAAATTGGCAATTGTTTATTTTGAAAAAAAAAAATCAATTAATTTTGTGGAAATACATCATTCAACCATTTATCCCTTTCATCATTAGTTCTTGTTGTTTAAGATTTTGTTTCTCCTCCTTTTTCATTCTTTATAACCGCTTCATCACCCAATTGAAGTTTTTTGAAGATAATTTGCTATGTTTTTTGGCTAACTTCCGGGTTCTTAAGACTGGTAGTTTTGGTTGTTGATTTTTTGTGGAGTTGTTTTTTTTTCAACAGAATTAAGTATTAAAACTTTAGATGGTTCTCTCCCACGTGATTATGACAGGAGGTAGGTGGAAGACCTTCAATACATTTTTTTATAGACAAAGAAGAAGTCCAGCATTTCAATTTAAGAAAGAATTCGTCTAAAATTCTGGGACAAATGTTCATCATGTTTTAACCGAGGGACCTTTATCGATTCAGCTAGGGCTGAATTGGCCCTATGCAAACACAAAATCGATTTCATGGGTCAGGGAGGTGGAAAGTTCCGGGATTTTATGATTTCCAAATTTTTTAATAAAATGTCGCTCATAGGATTATAAATAGGGTCCCATAGACGAAAAATCGATTATCGGAAATTTTTTACAATGGAAAAATAAAAATGCGTACTTTCATTGTAAAAAAAATGCGGAAGCGTCTTTTTTGAACACCTGTTTCTATATGAAGAAGTTGCCAGATCGAAACAAAATTTAACATGTGTTCATAACAGAGACGGAAGTTTCCAAAACACTTAGCTTTTTCTGTTTATACCACGCTTTTTGTTCTAGGCTAAGAACTTTCGAACTGACAGATTCGGAAATTTTTGGACCGCACTTTCAAATTTTTAAACAATCAGATTTATGATTTTTGTTCCGCTTTTTATCGAGCGATTCACAAATCCTATTAGCGAAACTTGTATGCCCTCTGCCTAATATACCTTATATAGCTTTAGCCTAATATACACTTTGATACAGCAAAAATGTGTCTTATAAAATTTTTATTGACCCCATGATGCGCACCATAATTCTGAAAGGTAGTAACCGATTTCATCCAAACTGTGCCCATTGTGATATTTCTTCCAAATTTAGTTTAAGCTCGAATATGCGACCCATCAAGTCCACTCCTTCTGGTACTTCCCCCACAAAATTGTCAAAATTTTTCTGAAAATAATTGTATATTATCACGCGAACGGACCCGATTTGAAACAATCTTTACACAACCAATTATGTTTACGAAGCCTAGTTCAAACCCGAAAATGAAGCCCAATGGTCCACTCCTTCTGGTACATTCCACGAAAAAAGTCAAAATATTTAATATTTAATTTTATTTTTATTTGAATCCGATTTGACACAAACTCTACATCATCGTCTTTTTACTAACTCTAAATCATGTTTGAAGATAATCTTTCGGCTTTCTCCTCGAATCCTATATGTGACCATCCTAACCTCTAATCAGAGGACGTTCTGATGAACTTCCGACATGCTTCTATTAAAACTGTTTATTCTTGATCTCTGTGTGCAAATCTTCTGGTAATTTATGAGAAAATAACACTATGAAATATTCTGGTCATCTAGGAAAAGATTTTCTAGACCTGATCTTCAATTAGGAATTATGTAGGTCTTCTATGAGAAGTCCCTTTGTTCTATGAGAACCACTATGAAAATATATTGTAGTCATCTAGACCTTTTCATTCGATGATATCTTTATAAAAATCAGAACATTTTGCAGGTTTCCTACGAAGACTACAACAAAGTTTTTACGATGAGACATTTTCGTTGCGTGTGAATACATCTCTCGATCTCGGCCTTTTACAAGAAATCCATCTGGTTATCTATGAGAACAAATATTTTAGGTATTATATGCTGATTTATTCTTGTATTATGACATCTATAAAAAATTAGAGTTGTTGTATCTAGTTCAGTTAACTGGCCGCTCATTTTAGTTCAGCTCCTTTCAGTGAACTAGGACGGTCGTCTAGTTCAATCGTTCGCAAAAGCTCGTTTATTCAGCTGTTGTTTTAGTTCGATCATTCTTTTAATAGTTCATCACATCACGAATCGTTCAGTTGGCGTTTGTGTTCTACTTCACTGTCAAATAACAACAGGTATCTGGTGGTGGTCTCCGGATGTACTTCGTTATGGTATGTTGCAGGGTGAGGAGAATGTTTAAAATACGCTATTTCTCACGGTGAGAATTCAATAAATGATAAAGTTAATGATAAAGTTACAATGAATGAACAAGCATTTGCAATCTCTCGCGAATGATCACATTGTACGAAAAATTCACGAACGATAAAATTTCTTTCGCGAGCATTTGTTGTTAAAAAACATTGTTAGGAAAAACTCAAAAAACGAATGTTCGCGAATGCTTGCGAGCGCTGTTAAAAAAGTAATCACACACACATCGAATGGCTGTGTGTGTAGCAAAAAGTGTTGAGCATATGTGGAATAACAAAACACATGTCCAACAACTATTGAATTCACGAACGTTTGTTATTCGTGTTGTTGCTTTGAAAATTCACGAGCATTCGCGAAGGTTTGTTTTCAATCGTGAGCGAATGTCAGAAAGAATTTCAACCACCAAACGAAACGAACGATCGCAGTTGTGAGCTCTCACTCATTTGTTATGTTTGCGTTTGGTAAAAAAAATGTATCGCCATAAATTCATTCCTAAAATGAGCCCAAAACGAAAATAACGTATTTTTAATCATTCGCGATCGAATTTTTGCGCACCCTGGTTTGTTGTGCATTTTGAATTTGGGTATTTGGTAAACATTTTCCATGGATGATTTTTACAATATTTTTTTTATATCTGTGTTTACTAAATTAGGGCGATGTTGATATCTTATGCAAAACATAATGCAATCGGAGTCGCTTTCATTTAAACGAAATTGAACTAGATCAGCAAACAGGTCTAATTTGAACTGTACAACTCTACTAAAAAATTTTCGTGCTTATTTAGGATAAGCTTTAAGTGGTAAGCTTTAAGAATTTTGTTTGGAACTTTCTTAGAAGTCCTCTTAGCTCTCCATCACTACGAAAATGTTTTCAGCTTATCTGGGGTTTCAAGAAAAGCAAGAAGTTTTTTTCTCTATTTTCTCCATATTCTGCCTACCTTAGTAAAAAATCTTGAAATCTAATTTCCCAGTTGCCTGTCTGATATCAGATAATAATAATTATTTATTTATGATATCACGAATTAAAAATATAAAGCACACCACGATGTACTTCAAGATATTTGAATGAAAAATAAGATAAAAATAAAAATATATATGACGCATTTCCTGGATTCTACAGAATTTTCTGTTGTCCTACACCAGAGATTGGCAGTGTAATTAACTGAATTATGATTTTTGTAAACACATTCAAGGGGAGGTATTTCAAAACAAATCAAAATTGTTATCTTTACATTTAAATGGTATATATAACCTCAAAATTCGTATATTCGTACACTGCTACATGACGAAGACCTCTAGAGAGATTTCGTTGATGAACTTTTCCTTCCAGTTATGACATGAAAATCCTAAAAATGTCCTGAAGAGGAAGCATAGGAGGGGACCTCATTATCTACCGTAATCTAGGTTTCGTTAAAGCATTGCAATGCTCGAAGTTGGGAACAAATCGGATGCACCATTCCCATGATACTATATTTTATTTCAAATATTTGAACATTTTGTGCCGAAAGAGTGTTTTCACCTATCTATTCTAAAAAGAATTTTTTATCGAAAACAGTGGTCAATTGGAATTATTTTCAAAAGTAGTGCCCACTGTGAATAATATTTTTGTCTGATTATAATAAAATCTGTCTTATTTTTATTCATTTAATTTATTGATTTTGTGAATTTTGTTTCTGAAATGTTACAGTAACCTAAAACCTCATAAGTTCATTAACACCTTTCTTGTGTAGATCTTTTGATCTTCTCCAAAAAAAAGGAAGACCAACATTTCTGCCCACAACAAGAAATTACCTTGAAATGACCCTTTCATGTTATTTGGACAAAACTACCTGGAGGTTGAATCATCACCATGAAAAACCTTCAGAACCTTCTTCCGCATTGTTAAATGAAATTTGAGGATAACACACAAACACATTTTTTTCTCTGGGGGTATTTAAAAATAAATTAAAAATTGAAAGATCATTAAATTCAGTGTGTGAGTGTTGACTGTCATTTAAGAAGTTATCATCAAACGAAGGCAGGAATTACTTTGTGTTTTTATGGGAAGTAACATTTTTATTTGAAAATCGTGGGGAATAGCGTTTTGTTGTTTGTAGATTTTTCAATTTAGATTATTTAAAGCGGGTAATTAAAATCACATTTCGGGTTATTTCAAAACAAAAGTGACTTAAATACAAAACGATTACGTAATTTGGATTAGAATTGTAAAAAGTATCAAGTCAAACAAATTACGCAGTAAATAGAGAATACTGGATTTAAAAAAATCTACACTGAGTAGGGCTTTAAGGTAGATTGTATAATAAATTTGTCATTTCTTTTGCAACATCTCGAAATATTCATCGGAGACCCAATAAAGTATATATATTTTTGATCGAAATAAAATCCAATATCGCTTTAGTCATATCCGACTGACTTTTGAAAACACGCAATATTTAAAATAAAGCTTTGAAATTTTGCTCCTAGAAAGTTTGGTATTTCAAATTGGACCCAGATTTTGGTACAGTTTTCGATATTTCATTTTATTTATTTTACATATGCCCCATATAAAGAATGACCCGCCCCATTTTTGTTATTTGTAAGATTTCGGCTGCATTTCCCCACACAAGTGCTTCAAATTTGACATTCGACTGGTTATTGGAGAATGAACAAAATTATTTCCGAAAATGTTCGATATGGGTCCGTGTTCAGACATAAAAAAATCTTTCGAATATTATATGAACAAATGTGCAGAAAGTCGGGATTTCTGCGTTTGTTATTCGTTTGATATATTGTGTTTAACATTTATATCAAAATAATTTGGAAAATACATATGCGAATTTTTGTAACATCAATACAGGTAAGAGTGTCTGCAATAAAGATACAATGGAATGCAAAACTTGCCACAGTCGAGAGAGTGGAAAGTCGTCTGTTGTTAGCAACAGCAACACAAGTGAAATAAATTGTTGCAAAACCAACAACCACCATGTAGGGGAGAGAGGCGGAGAGTGATACCAAAACAAAACACAGCCGAACAATTAATGGTGGTTGAGGCGTTTTTAGCAAAAAAAAAAAAAAAGAGAAAGAGGGGAAAATGGGCGCAACTAGTGGTAAAGTAGAGCGAAGTAGGACAATAATTGTAATATAAAAAAATAAAAAAATAGTTTCTCTCTCATGGTTATAAGAATTTTTCCTGTATTGGTGGCAAAGTAGGAAAATAGGAAATGGCAGGAAATGACATGTTTACATTTTTGGAAAAAATAATGGCTTCCTCGTAATTATAAGAACGTTTACTCTATTCAGAGCGAGGTACATGTACCACGTGGAAAAAGTAAATATTGCAATAATAATGGTAAAGTAGAGCGAAGTAGGAAAATAGTTCTGATATTAATGAAATGTTAACATTTTTTGGAAGAAATGGTGGCATCCTCATGATTATCCGAATTTTTAATTATATTCAAAGCGAGGTACATGTACAATATGTAACAAATTAAACTATGAATGAGGTTATGAAAAAGATCTTATCTTCATTTTTGGGTATTTTCAAAGTTTATTGGTCCAATTTTTAGGATATCTCTATGTAACGACTCGGTATTTTGGGAAGTTTGTGCACAGATTCTAAACAAAATTTACTGTAATTTGAAATTTTTAGGTTCTCATAGGGTAGCAAATCCAAAAATTATCAACATTGATCAATTATTTAGGGTAGATATATAACGGTAGAGCAAATTTTTGGATAATTTGGAGATTTTTGGCACATTTTTCAATCGAATAACCTGTTGTAGATTCTTATAGGATAAAAGTCTTCCTTAAAAAAATGATCAATATTAACGCACTTTATAGAGATGTCCTCCAAGTGACGCAAGCTCCCATATTCCGGTATTTGGGTGGCACTTTTGGGCACGTTTTCAATTAAATTGGCTGTAATTTAGTATTTGGTCCTCCCCCTCATTTCTGGGTATTTTAAAAGTGTAATTTGATATTCCGAGTTGATGGAGGCTGATAAAAAAAATGTTTGGCAGAACAATTCGATACTGAACCATGTTTTGATATGGGTCTGTAAAAAGTCCCTGCCGCGTTTTTGGAAATTTTAAAAGCTTGGGCCGCACCGTAGTGGTTTCCAAGTTCACCTGAGATGAAAAAATATTTTTAGGAGATTTTCGATGTAGGTTCATTTTATGCACTATTTTTAAACCGAATTGCCTATAATTTGATATTTTAGGTGTCCATTGGATGTCAAATCTTCCCAACAACATTTTAATCGATTTTAGGTGTTTTTAATGTCCACCTCATGTTTAAAATGTTTAGGACATTTGTATGTAGACTTGGTCATAGTAAATTGTCGCCAAATAGGATGATTTTGCTTTGAGAAAATTAAATAAAAAATAAGTAAAAATGTCGTTAAGTGTAAAAAATTACGACCTAGGCGAACTTAACGACATTTTTAATTATTTTATTGTTGGAGGCTAAAAACTTCGGCCAGGCCGAAATGTTTACTATATAGTTCGGTCGGGTCGAACTTAATGAAGTTTTTACTTATTTCTCTTTAAAAAAATTATTTTTAAAATTTATAATTTTTAATTAAGCCGTGATCTGAAAATATTAGTTTCAGATATGGAACTTTTCCATCCCCTGGTAATCTTCAGCAAAGTGACAACATTTTTTCTGGTTGTTTAAACAAAAGATAGGAATATGGTATTTTAACCCTTTTTTGGTAATAGCATTGCAGTGGATTTTTTTGTTTTTTTTCGTGTCAACACAAAAATTCCAAAACTTTATCAGTGGGTAAAGTAAATATGCAGCTAAAATACAGAACATGATTAGATATCATTGGACAGGTGGTTTCAGGTTGGTTTCTTTTTTTTTTTTTTTGGAGGAAAGTAATACCAATCCGGAGCAATTGTTACAAATGCGAGTAAATGATTCATAACAAAAACAAAATATTTTTTTTTTTTTTTTTTTGAATTTCGAAGAAAACAATACAAGTTGGAATTTCTGTAGATAAGATTATGTTGAGAATTTTTTTGGAAATGCCAAAAAATGCAATGAGATCCACTTCAGTTTAAATTCTAGTAAAATCGTTGCAATTAAAAATTGTTTGGGCGATAACTTTCGCTCTGATCCTGAACCGGCATGTTACAATTTATTCTCCCCTGGCCACAAGCCCACCGCACCAAATCCCCTTTGGACAAAAAAAGAAATCTATAATCCAAATTCCATGTCCACAAAAAAAATAAAAAACAAAAACATGCAATTGTTTTAAAACAAAAATAGAAATTTGTTGCTGCAGCACTCTCCCGCAGCCGCTCTCCTATATTTGTCATAGAAAGAGACAAACAAATTGAAAAAAAAATACACCAACAACCTAAAAAACGTAACAAAATAAGCGTGTGAAAATCGAAACCTGTTTACAATCACAAACTATTTATTGGCTTTTTTCATTACATACATACGATGTATTTATTTATTGCCCTTCACTCTTCGCACAATAAACCACAATTTCAAATAAGCCAAACGAAAATTACAACAACTACAATGTTCGGTGTTTTGAAAAACAAAAACTACACTTAAACATTTTGTACAAATTGAAAAAAAATCTAAGAAAAAAAAAACAGAAACAGAAAATCCATTCACTCGATTCGATATTCATTCATTTATTACAATCATTAAAAACCATGACTGCAATTCGTTTAGGATGATGACGATAATAATGGGGGCTTAAAAAGAGATTAAAAGAGATTTATATCGGGGCATCTTGTCATCGAGATAGGAGTCTCATAAAAATCTTGAGGGGGATTTTATTGACAAAAAGTGACTCAGGTACGATTCTCCCTTAAGGACATATTCAAGTAATAAAAAAATTGGGGATGGAATTCTAAAATAGTAGTCATTGAGCTCTAATTTCAAATTGAGTTCGAAGGCTGAGATTTGGAGAGATTGAATCTGCATTGATAGACTTTATCAAATATAGGACAAAATAATACGATGTGCAAATTTTGGTTAAAATATTGACCACATTGAGGTGAAGTACCTAAAAGAAAAAAAACACCACGAATTACTTCAAGATACTTAAATGAAAGACTTTTAAGGCTTCGATGCCTTCATCTGTAGATATGAAAATGGAAACCTGGTGTCAGATGCAGATAGCGTGTTGATGATCTGGAAGAAGCATTTTGCAAAGCTTCTGGTATCAAATAGTGGCGGTGAAAAATATACCCCAGAACCAATAAGAGTATACCACCCAGGCAAGATGAGGTCAGAGTAGCAATTAATCGGCTGAAGAACAATATAGCAGCATGTGCCAATGGATTACCAGCCAAACTATTCAAGACCGGTGGTCATATGCTGGCCAGAGTAATGCACCAGCTGATTAGTACAATTTGACTAGAGGAATGCATGCTCAACGATTGGAATCTGAGCATCCTGTGCCCCGTGCACAAAAAAGGAGACAAGACAATATGAGCCAACTATAGAGGAATAAGTCCCCTTCCTATCGCATATAAAGTGCTATCCAGTGTACTGTGTGAACGACTGAAGTCAATGGTCAATTACATTATTGGATCATACGAATGCGGCTTCAGGCCTGGTAAATCCACTATTGACCAGATTTTCACTCTACACCAGATGCTGTAAACAACCCACGAAAAACACATAGACACATTCGTTGACTATAGAGCCGCATTCGAAAGCCCTATCCGTTCAGAGGTGTTTAAAGCCATGTCTACGTTTGGCATTCATGCAAAATTAATACGGCTATGCAGGATAACATTAACTGGTGCAAGGTCAGCAGTTAAAGTCGGAAAGGACCTCTCGGAGCCCTTCAATGATTCACATCCTGCTGGAAAAGGTCGTATGACCAAAGGTGAACAGACAATCTTGTGGCAGCTCAGACAATCAGATGAGACAGCTCTTGGAGTGTTTGAGTAAAAATTCTCCGAGAGATCTATGAGCCGATTTGCGTCGACGGTGAATACCGCCGACGAATAAAACATGAATTGTACCATATATTTTCGGGCAACTAAATAGTCAATCGTATCGAGCTATAGTGACTACTTTAGCTAGGTCATGTTGTGAGAATGGATGAGGATGCCCCAGCTCAAAAGGCATTTAAAAGCGAGCCAACTGATGGATCACATAGATGGGGACTACCACGAATTCGATGGAAACATCAACTAGAAGACCACATCAAATTGGAAAAACCGACTCGCCTGGAAATATTTTTAAACTCGGCTTAAGGAACAAATGTTCTGTCACAAGCCAGCTAAGTAAAGTATGTAAGCACATAAATAAAAATAAAATTTAAATAATAACACATATGACGCATTTCCTGAATTTTACAGAATTTTTTGTGTTGTCCTACAATGATACCTCCCATTCAAAAAAAAACTTGGGTTATGTAGGTCCGGAACATTACATTAAATTAATCAAAAAATCGTATAATCCGACCTCTAAATTCGTATAATCGTAAACTGATTTTAGAGACAGGCCTCTAACACTTATATAGAGACATTTTTCTACCCCGTCAGGTTCTACTTCGATCTAGGTTTCGTTTAAGCATGACAACCATGCTTCTGGAAGGAGTAGACCGATAGTTTCCTTTTATAAAGTTTTTTTGCCTCAAAGTCAATTTCATTTGTCATTTACAGCTTCAACATTTATTCTTATAGCTGAGAATCATTCTAAATTGCGGTTTTTGAGTTCTTCTCAATATTAAATCATCAGCCAATATTAGATTGCATGGAATTTCTTTGAGATTCTATAATTACGACAATAAATGAAATTGAATTACAAACCGCATTCTATATAAATAATAATGTTGTTCATCGTTCATCGATTGTTCATAAACAAACAAATTATTAATTAACTCACAAAATATTGTTGTTACAATTTAACCACAAAAAATAATATATATTTTTTTTAATTTGTGAAAAATAAGAGATTTGCTTCGGACAATGTGTCCCAAAGAAATAATGAGTTTACAATCCCCACGTAGCTATGGAGTCGATAATAATTTGCTTTATATAAGGTATATGTTTTTATCAAAGAGTAGACCACCTGTGGGGAGATACCAGAAGAGGTTGCCCTATGGACCACCCTATTTTCAGATTTAATGTAGGTTTGGTAAAATATTACGATGTGCAAACAATGAATCAAATCGTTTTAAATCGATGTGATCGCTACATAATTTTACATTTCAGTGCACTCATGTGAATTATTAAATGCAATAATTCCAAAAAACTCTATGGAGAGGGACGGTTAATATGTTCGACTTCCACCATCGAATAGGGATGCTTGGGTAAGTCGAAGTATAAGTAGAGACGTGAAGCTTTAACCGTAGTCGTACAAACTTGAACCGAAATCAACAACAGTCTTCGGCGGCCCGTTCGCTTCCAGCGATTCAATCGCTCATGCCGTTCACCAACTTCAATCGACGGGATCCCAGAAGTCCACACACCTACCTTTACAGCAGATAATATCGCTTTATATTACATTAAATTTAAGAATAAAAAATTGAAACGTAACAACTCGTTATTTTAGTAAGGTACGTGGGTCCTTAAGTCGACCCGCTGAGATTATGCATCTTTGAACTTTATTTGAGTTTGAAAGAAATGTTACGATGTACACAGTTCGACAGACATGCCATTTACCTAATATTGGATTTAAAAAATATTGAAAAAGTTTACCCTTTTTTGGGAAGATACAAGAAGAAGGGAACCAATGGGTCCCACCTTCGGACTCGATGTTTGCCTGGTAAAGATGATAGGTTTTGCAATGTTTGGTTCAAGTCGGACAGTCCGTTCGCATGATATTCTAAAATTAATTTTGACCATTTTGTGGGTAGGAGGTACTAGAAGGAGTGGATCGTATTCCCCATTTTCGAACTTGATTTAAGCTTTGACAAAATTTTACGATAAAAAGTTTGGATGAAATCGATAACTTCTTTCGGGAGTTATCGTGTGCACCAGCCAGACAGATAGACGAACGGACGAACATTTTTAAATCGACTAGAAATTGCATGAAACTGATTTGATCCAAAGAAACATGGGGTCCAAAACTAATATTTCGATGAAGTACTAAATAATGGTAACCCCCATATACAGTATTTTGGTAATTATGAACACGATTTTTAAAATTTGGGACTTTTTCTTGCGGAAATCTTTCGGAGATATGGTACTGCTCGGACCCATGTGTTTTCTCATTTGAAGTCCTGATTGGAATTTTATTTCTTTAACGAAGAAGTCCATACTTCCTGAGATGCGGGTATCTATTATCATTGAAATTGTCTTTATTAGAGACTTTTTATATAGAGATTCCCTACCGAAGGACCAATACCTAAGGTAATTACATTTTAGTAACTTACATTTCTGCCTCTTTTTATTGATACCCATATTGTTTTTAAGAATTTTGGGATTTTGGGCCCATATCTCAGGAAGTATGAACTTCGTCGATAAGATTTTTTCAAAAAGAAAATTTAGTAATTCAAGACGTGCCCTCTGTGTCTTGAACTTGAATATATCAAAATTTGTGTCTTTTTTCGAAGTTAATATAATTTTAATCAACTATTTTTTTTCTAAGAAAATTTGATTCGGTTTTTTTCTATTTTACATATAGTACAAAATATATAGGTTTAGGGGTTTTTTTAAGGAAAAAAATATTTTAATATTAAAGAAAAACATTTTTTCTAAGCTAATTTTTTCTTTCCTTTCGAAATATTATTTTTTTCTATTTTTCAAAATTATAGTACAAAATCTGTAGGTTAAAAAAAAAAGCAAAACATATTTTTTTACACCTCTGTTATAAATTTAAAAAAATATATTTTTTCCAAGCTTAACGGCAGACGTAGATTTTTTAAACATTTGTTTTGAAACTATGCCATGGGTGTAGATTTTTAAAAAAATACTGTATGTTTTGGCTTAAGTTGAGATTTAAGGAACCCGGTGATAGAAAGAGTACATGTCTGGCTCTCGTATGAACTAGGATTATTGACTTCGCACAACAATTAACAACAATTAATTTGACCACAAACTAAGTTAAAAAATAAAGAAGATCTTCATTGATTTGGCTTTGGCCTAGTTCATACGAGAGCTATACACCCCCAGAAAAACGTGTCAAAATTTGGAATCGATTGGATTATTCGTTTTTGAGTTATCGTGTCCACCATTCCTAAAACACTGCTTCGAGAAAAATGCGTTTAAAGTTTGAGAAGCCCTCTTGCTGTCACCTGATGCTAAGACAAAAAACCGACTATATCTTCAAAAATTTTTGAGATTTTCACTTGTAAAATTTATAGAGACATTCTTGTATTAGTGTAGGTTCAAATTAAAAATTAGACACCGAGAATGGGGGGTCCCCTTAAAGGCTCATTTCTCCCTAATAACGAAAATATTACCTTCATCGATTCATAAATGATGAAGTTATGAGCATAGGAAAGTCATATAGTTTCGTAATCAGGAAGACGATACCTAATTGTGGTAATCTCATAAAAATCCGAGATGATTTTTTAAGCAAAGCCTCGGCCACATGTTTGTTTTTTATTTTTTTAACTAAGCCGGAGTTTAGTTCTGTAGTTCTTCAGTCATTTTTTTTTTCAAACATTATTTGTTCATTTTTTCCAAATTTTCATTCTCTTTTATTTGTTTTAATTGAAAATGTGTTTTTATTTTGCAAAACTAAAAAAATTTTTAAAAAATGCCTATAGTGGAAAATGTGTTATAATTACCTTAATATACGTTTTATTTTCAATATTCCATTTATCTATTCAATGTTGGGTGGGTGATTGGTTGACAGTTTGTTTGATTTACTCCCCTGTAATACTCCAATTTCTGTTGTTTATTTACTGGGATGGGATTTTTTGTTGTTGTTTCACTTGTTTTACAATAAACAATGGTAATTCTAGAAATTGTAGATAGTATTCTAGTTTCGATTTTTTTTGATTATATTTTGTTTTTGTTAATTTCTTTTCGATTTGTTGTTTGTTTGTTTTTTTTTTTCGATTTTATTTTTCAATTTCAATTCATATGCAAACGAGTGTAACCGATGTACATAATGTTGTAATATAACTCTCTCTATTTATGGATGATTACAAAAAGCACACACACATCCATACACAACAATAAAGCACTTGTTGTTGCTGTTAAAGCACCACTAACTTCCGGTTATAGGTAGGTTGGGGGTTTGTTTCAAAAACAAAATTTTACCAAATCAAAAGGTTATCCCAACAACTTAAAACTCTTTTGTTGCCCAAGAGCGTTCACAATTCATCCAACAACAAAATAAATAAAACAAAAACAACTCAACACAACACAACACACCAAATTATGCACAGACTCACTCTAGTTATGTTTCGTAGTTACAAAGATTCACACATGCCGCCAACATTAACGAAAATACATATGTTTATGTTTGTATGTATAGTTATGTACCTATATATCGTTTTATGTAAAAGTATCTCACATTTGTGGTTTTACATGAACTTTATTTTTGTTTTCTTATTTTGTTATTCACTTCTATTTATTTGTTGGCTTTTTTGCTGTTATTTTTTTTTTTTGTTAACAACAGCGGTACACTCACACAATTACAGAGCACTAGTTATTTTTTGTTGTTGTTTGCTTGTTTTTGCCTTTAACGTTGTTATTGCTATTAAGTTCATATGATTTTGTTGCTTTGGTTTGGTCATGTCACCACAACTTAACTCTTCTTGTTTGATTTTGTTTTGGGGTTTTGTGTTCTCCCCTTTGGTTTTTGTTGTTGTTGTTATTGTTACTCCACTACACTGAGTTTTGTTTTAAATCTGCCATGCAGAATATTATTTTTATTATTGTTGCTGTTGTTGTTTGTTTATTACTGGGAAAAAATCCCATAGAACCACAATTCACCAACTCCACTACCTTCACTTATACCAATTGGCTGCTCCCACTAAATAATGTTATTTGCCACTTGCAACTCCACTCTGCAACACTGGGAGTGCATCACAACAATTCTTTTGTTTTGTTTTTATTGGAGCGGTTCCGTTTTCAATAACCGTTTTCCGTCGCGTTTTTTGTGTTTGTTTTTCTTTTTATAATATTGTTTTGTTTTATTTTCAATTGTTTTTTCTTTAGTTATTTATTGTTTTTTTGGTTTTCTTTTTCTTCCACTTCCACTGTATTTAATGCGCATTTCACGTGTGCACGTGTCGATAGTCGTTTTCTAACTAAACCCCACAAAAAGGTAAGTTTGCCAGTTATGCTATGCTCGGATGGCTTAGCGTGGTTTTATATTTGCCGGGATCGGGATCGGTGTTGAGAGTTTCTCTCTCTCTCAGTGGTAAATTGTGAATTGTGTTGGAAAACATTACCACAGGTAGAAACAAAAAAGTACGAAAATGTACCTTAAATTCTACTTCAAATGATAATAAATTATAATTATCGAGAAATATTGGCCAATATTTATACCAGTTATTTGCATAAATAACATATGTTATAATTTAAGCGTAAATGTATTCAAGAATAATAAAAAATCGAATTTTTGTTTTGGTACGTTTATGTCAATTCGTACCTTTTGTTAACAAAAAGTACGCTTGTTACAAAATTAAAAATAGCGCAACTCTAATTACTCTCTCTCGAGAGAGAAACTCTCAACACCGATCCCGATCCCGACAAATATAAAACCACGCTTAAATTACAAGAGACAGCCAACCAACGAACGAACGAACTACCTTGTGTGGGGAGAGTGACTACACACCATGTCGAGAGAGCCTAACACAAGTGGGAGCAGTAGTTTTGCAAGCACCAACAAGCACAGCACGGTGGTTGTTTACATTTCTTGTGGGGAGCTCGGCAGAAACAAACACACAAACACTTGTTGAGCAGATGCTCTCTCTTTTTCGCTCTCTCCCACTGGATTTATTTCACCATTCTTGTAATGGTGAAATGTGTGGTATTTTTGTTTTTATTTTCTGTGTGTGTGGGGATCTAAGCAGAGACACACACACTATGTCATGATTTGTTTACAATTCCCAACAATAGATGGGGTTAGTGTGACATGACTGTTTTCCCAAGGAATTTTAAGGCATTCCCAATAAAAAGAGAAAAGAACTGCAATGTATAGATAACGCATAGGTCTTTTTAAAGACAAATTGCTTTGTATAGAAACCAGAGGCCTTTATAAAGACCAATTGGTCTGTATAGAGACCAGTGGTCTTTATAAAGATCTCTGGTATCTATACAGACCAATTGGTCTGTATAAAGACCAATTGGTCTGTATAAAGACCAATTGGTCTGTATAAAGACTAATTGGTCTGTATAGAGACCACAGGTCTTTATAAAGACCAATTGGCCTGTATAGAGACCAGAGGTATTTATAAACACCACTTGGTGTGTAAAGAGACCAGAGATCTTTATAAAGACCAATTGGTCTGTATAGAGATCAGAGGTCTTTATAAACACCATTTGGTGTGTACAGAGACCAGAGATCTTTATAAAGACCAATTGGTCTTTATAGAGACCAGAGGTCTTTATAAAGACCAATTGGTGTGTATAGAGACCAGAGGTCTTTATAAAGACCAATTTAAAAAGACCTATTGTTCGCTATATGGAGCAGATGTCTTTATAAAGTCCAATTGGTCTGTATAGAGATCTGAGGTCATTTTAGAGGTCTATATAAAAACCAATTGGTGTGTATAGATACCTCAGATCGTTATAACGGTCAATTGGTCTGTATTTCACTTTACAATAAAACTACACAACTTTCGTGTTTTTTTCTTTTTCCAAGTGTTTTATTCACTTATCACTTTATTTGAAACCATTTATTTTCATTATTGTACATTAAATATATAGGTATGTGTAAATATTTTTTTTTTTTTTTTGTTTAAGACATTTTTCAAAATGTTCAATACACCTATTTGTAATTTTAAAAATACCTATTTTTTGTATATATATATTATATATTATTCAATACATTATTATATTCAATACATTATTATAAATATTTATTTGTATATTATTTTTTCAAATACATATTTATTGTTTTCGTTTTTGTTGTTTGTTTCTGTTATAATAGGATCTCTGGTGTAAACATTTAAAAAACACTTATACACTAAAAATTAACATTTAATTGTTTTATAATAATAGTTCCCAAGTTTTTTTAGACACAGTCATAATTTTTATTTTGTATTTTGTTTTAAAACACCACAATAATTTAAATTTTTTATGTTAATAACATTAAGGTATACCAATTTGTAAACATTTATTGAGACATCTTTGAGATGAGGTATATTTTTATTTTTGTTTTTAATAAATAAAATTGCACAGATTTGGAATAAGACACCGAAATAATAATAAGAATAAACTAAACTCGAATTCAGTATCTGAATAGTATTTAACAATGAAAATCAAGTGATTTTTTATGTTATAATTCAAATTAAAAATTAATGAAATATTTCTAAAAAACATTGATTAAAAAATATTTTTTTATATATTTTAAACATTCCTAATATTTTTTTAATTATTTAATAAAATATCAAAAATCGCATTCCCACTTTTGTACTTTATACGTTACATACTAATAAAATATCGTTGATTTAATTAGTTTGTGTAGATGGTGCTGATGTAGCGCGAGTTATTTCATTTATCAAGAGAAGAAATAACGTCTCATGAAGTATAGCATAATTTTAGGCTGAAATGATTAATTGAGTGCATAGGAGAAAAATGTGGAATAATATAGTAAATTTGGATAGAAAATAAAAAAAGTTAAATTTTTGATCATAATTTTGAGAATATACTTAAACGATCATCAGCTCATATAAAAACAACCGATTCGAAGAAATTCCCAAAAAATCTCTTTAAGTGAAAATTAGCAAAAACAAAAAGGCCAGATCTTGACAACTTAATTTGGCCATTATAAATACCTGAGGACTCTACACAGACCGAGATGGTCCAAAAAGGACAAATTGGTCTTTATAAAGACCATAGGTCTGTATATAGGCCTGAGGTTTCTATACAGATAAATTAGTCTTTATAAAGACCTGTGATGTCTATACAGACCAATTGGTCTTTATAAAGACCTGAAGTGTCTATACCGACCAATTGGTCTTTATATTAAAACCTGAGGGTTCTATACAGATCAATTGGTTTTTATAAAGACCAGAGGTCTAAAGATCAGAGGACTTATAAAGACCTGAGGTCTCTATAAAGATCAGAGGTCTTATAAAGACATGAAGTAACTATACAGACCAATTGGTCATTATAAAGACCTGTGGGTCTATATACAGACCAATTGGTCTTTATAAAGATCTGTGGGTCTCTACACAGATCTATTGGTCTTTATAAAGACCATAGGTCTGTATATAGGCCTGAGGTCTCTATACAGATAAATTAGTCTTTATAAAGACCTGAAGTGTCTATACCGACCAATTGGTCTTTATATTAAAACCTGAGGTCTCTATACAGATCAATTGGTTTTTATAAAGACCAGAGGTCTAAAGATCAGAGGACTTATAAAGACCTGAGGTCTCTATTAAGATCAGAGGTCTTATAAAGACATGAAGTAACTATACAGACCAATTGGTCATTATAAAGACCTGTGGGTCTATATACAGACCAATTGGTCTTTATAAAGATCTGTGGGTCTCTACACAGATCTAGTGGTCTTTATAAAGACCTGAAGTCTGTATACGGAACAATTGGTCTTTATAGGATATAATTAAATATTGCATCCCAATTTCAAAAAAAATTAATTGGTTATAAAAATTCAAAAGGCGATAATTAAATTTTTTATGGTTAGTTTCGTTTTCCAAAAATAACAAATTTTAAAAGAATGAATTAATGGAAAAATAATCTATGTAGGAGTAGGATATAATTAAATATTGATTTATTAACTATAGAAATTTTCTGAACGTTTTTGCGTTTAAATTGGTTATAAAAATGGAAAAAAACGATAATTGAATTTTTTAAGGTTAATTTCAGTTTTGCCAAATTTCTCCCAAAATAACATATTTTAGAGGTGTGAAGTTAAGAGAAAAAAGAATCTATATCGAATTTCACTATGGGTCACCGAACATAATAAATCTGTATATGTATATGTTAATTACAGCTACACAATTTAGGTATATTAAATATGAAAATATTTTGTGTTATTTTTGAGGTTAGTGTTTAATTGTACCACAAGGCTCCGTTTTTTAAGAATGGTATTGAGGGGAACAATATTCTAAATAAAATTGTACTATGGGTCACTGAACAAAAGAAATCGCTATATATTGAATATTGCATTTAAGTGGGAAAAATTATAACATTTTTGAGGTAAGTTTTACGTTTTGTCGGTTTTTCCCCAATCCTCCATATTTAAAGAATGGTATTAAGGAGAAATATATATATATTGTATATTGCATAATAAACGGTACTATCAAATTGGTTATACAAGTGGGAAAAATGATAACCACATTTTTGAGGTTAGTTTTAGAATTTGTCCGATTTTGCACAAATTAATACATTTTGGAGGGACGAAGTCAAGGAGAAAAATATTCTATATCAAATTTTAGTATATGTCACGGAACATAAAAAAGTTGTATATAATATTTATCAATCAAATATATAATATAAATCATTCTGAACATTTTACAATTTCTTTAAATGATTTCCAATGTTAGTTAGTTTAATTTAGATGTATGAATGAGTTGTTGCTAAATATATATTCAGTACAGTATAAATTATTTCGAGTTCAATAATCTTCGCTTTCTTATATTATCTTCATTTCAAGTAAAAAAATAAAAATACAATAAGAAAAAAATAATTCTTTTGTTTTGAATTTTGTGGGTAGATTTATTTTTGAAAAATTGACTTGTGTATAACACAAACTATACAAAAAAATAATAATAAAATTAAATGTAATAATAATAATAAAAAAATAGGGATTTTTTTGTTCTGGTAATAGCTAACAATTTATGGATATCGATAATAATTATTACAATAATAATAAAAAAACATAAAAAATCATTTAACAGACAATCTATAGAAAATAAAAGATCTTGATAGTATTTTATTATTAAAAAAGTAAAGTTCTCCAGATAACCACAGTTTATATAAAAAAGACTAAACAAATTAAAAATAATAATTATAAAATTATTACAAAAAAATTATATATCAGACTGTATGTATGTATTTTTGTGGGTGTGTGTGTTTTGTTTGCAAATAGTTATTAAATGATATAACTGAGGAGCGTGTCAAAAACAAACTAAAGCTAGCCAAAATTTTCATTTATAAATAATAATTTAGTTTCATTGATTTTTTCTTATTACAAATAAACATTTTTTATTGCTGCTCCACTACCGCTTTTTTGGGGGGACAGCATTAAAAATTTGTTTTTTCGAGGTGCTTTTAAAGCAGGATTTTTTTGTTTATTATTTTTTTTTAATTTTCTTAAATAATATTCATCAGTTGCACATGTATGTTTAGGGTGTGTTTTTGTTTTTTTCTTTAAAGCTTTCAAAAATATTAATTTTTTGTAGGATTTTTTTTGTTTGTAAAAAATAAAATTTTTTATTTTTTAATTTTTTGTTTCGATTTTGTAAAATAGTTTTTTTTTATTGTTGTTGTTTTTTATTTTTTGTATGGCAGTCATTTTTTTCTTGTAATAGTAACACATATGAGATAATAATTTGACTTGAAACAGGCTTGTTTTTTTCCAACAATAATTACAACAAATATAGTTTTTTTTTGGTATATAACACCTGGACTGGAAAGTTGAGGTTCAAAGAATTGTTTTTTCAATTATATTTTTCCATTACGAAGATTTTAATATTTTAAAGAGTTGGACTGACTTTGTATCTCTTAGAGAAAGAAGTGAAGAGGCTGAATAATAAACATAGCAACAATTTTTCTTTAAAAAATGATTTACAAATAAAAAAGATATTTAAATGACTCTAAAATAAGACCTGTGAAAATTGTATTAAAGTTTCCTCAAGGAATGTTTTCAAAGAGAAAAATATTCAATAAATGTATTCACTAATGGTCATGGAACAAAAGATAACTCTGTAAATGTAAGTCAAATGAAACCAGCTGGTTATAAAGAAAATGAAAATAATTAAAATTTTAAGGTTACTTTTAGTTTTCCCCAATTTGACGCAGGATAACACATTTTAGAGAGTAGTTGTCAAGGTGAAAAATATTCTACATCGTATTTAACTATAGGGCAGGGAAGATAAGTAATATGTATTTATAATATTAATCATTCAAATAGATTTAAAAATCGGGTACTTTAAAAAAGCACATATTTTGTTATTTTTCTGAGGTTAATTTTCAAATGACCCTTATTTTCCCACAAGACAGCATATTTAAGAAATGGTGTCAAGAGTAAGTTATTCTATATAAAATTTCACAATTGGACAATAAACATATGAAATCTTTATATATAATATTTTTCATTTAAATATCAATATCAAATTGGTTATAAAAAGTGGGAAAGG
Organism: Musca vetustissima; assembly: GCF_032173495.1. Classification (NCBI taxonomy): domain Eukaryota; kingdom Metazoa; phylum Arthropoda; class Insecta; order Diptera; family Muscidae; genus Musca; species Musca vetustissima. Next base: position 421,073 of record NW_026886187.1, read on the forward strand.
TTTTTATCTTATTAATAGTCAAAAATTAAAATGTTTAAGGTTATTTTTTTTTGGTTAATTTTTGCCCGATTTCTCCATATTTAAAGCAATACATCAAATTTCAGTATTTTTTACTGAACCAATGAAAACTGTAAATAAAATACATTTCATTTATATAGTACTATCAAATTGCTTATAAAAAAGGAAAAGTCGCTAATTGCATTTGTTGAGGTTAGTTTTAGTTTTGCTCAATTTCTTTCAAAATAATACATTTTAGAAGGGCGAAGTCAAGGAGGCAAATATTCTACATCAAATTCTACTACAGGTCACCGAACATAAGAAATTTCTATATATAATATATTTCATATAAATAATGCTATTAATTGGTAATTAAAAAGGAAATGGTGAAATACATTTTTAAGGTTAATTTTAAGTTTTGATTGATTGCTCCCACAATTCTACATTTTAGAGTGGCGAAGTCAAGGAGAAAAATATTCTTTATCAAATTTCACTATTGGTCACTGAACATAAGAAATCGCTATATATTATATATTCCATTTAAACGTTACTATCAAATTGCTTATACAAGTGAGAAAAATAATAGTTACATTGGGTAAGGATAATTTCAGGTTATGATCGATTTCTCCCAAAATAAAATATTTTAGAAGGACGAAGTCAAGGGGAAAAGTATTCTACATTGAATTTCACTATAGGTCACTGAACAAAAAAACGCTATATATTATATATTACATTTAAACGGTACTATCAAATTGCTTGTACAAGTGGGAAAAATAATAGGTATATTGTGAAAGGATAATTTTAGGTTATGATTGATTTCTCCCAAAATAATATGTTTTAGAAGGACGAATTAAAGGAGAAAAATATTCTTTATGAAATTTCACTATAGGTCACTGAACGAAAGATATCGGTATATATTATATATTGCATTTAAACGGTACTATCAAATTGCTTATAAAAGTGGGAAAAATAATAATTACATTTTATGAGGTTAGTTTTTAATATTGACCGATTTCTCCTAAAATATTGCATTGCAGAGGGATGATGTCAAGGAGAAAAATTTTCTACATGAAATTTCGCTATAGGTCACTGAACAAAAGATATCGGTATATATAATAAATTGCATTAAAATAGTGCTATCAAATTGGTTAGAAAAGGAGAAAAACTATTTTTTCACATTCCCTTTACCTTTTCAGTCCATGTGTTATATTTTTTTATATAAATATTTTGGTGTATACATATATATGATTTTTTTATATATACATATAAATATATAAGTATAATATAAAAATTGTTAATAATATATATTGATAAAAATTTCAAAAAAGTTTGCCTTAAAAAATAATTTATGTATATATAAGGTTCTTTTTTTAATATAATTTAATATGTTTTTCTTTACAAAACATTAAGACAATTTTTTTGAACATTGACTTTTGAAAAAAATGTATTGAATTTTGTTATTTTTCATCGTATTTTTTTAATTTAAATTCAAATTTTTGTAAAACCAAATATTTTTTTTCTAATTTTTTTTCCAAATACTTTAGCTTATAAAAGAAAGAAATAAACTTAACACAGTTCTTAAAAATATTTAAAAACAAATAATAATTTTCTTGGTTCAATTTTTTGTATCCTTAAAATAACAATTTGTAGGTATATATAGTTTTATATTAAAATACATATAAAGGATTAATATTGGTCCATTGTTGGTTCATTGAATTATTTATGTATTTGTTTTTATGTTTTGTTAAATGGTACTCAGTTCTTTTTTGAATATCTGGGACTTAGTTTAAACTGCAATAAAATATAGAGAAAAAGAAAAATATTATTTTCAAAATCCGTTAACAAATTAGAATTCTCAAAATCCTTACCTTGATCGAATGTACTGGGATTTATATAGCTGAGTAAATCTTGATCAGACATAGCGGTCAATTCTTGTGGTATCGGCGCCAATGGAGCCACAGTGGCAGCTGCGGCTGCAGCCACTGCTGCTACTGCACCCACAGCAGCCGCTGTGGCTGGATGTAGATTTTGTGTAACAGCTGGAGCAGCTGTTTCTTGGGTAACCACTGCACCATTTGTGGTAATAGCTGCCGCTGTTACAGATTTTTGCATTGCATTTTCAGTAGCCAAGGCAACAATCAGAGATTCTTGGGGTGGGGTGGCACTGTAAAGGAGAAGAAGAAAAAGAAAACAATATGGTAAGTATGGGAAATAATAGATATAAAAAATGAATTTGATATATTCCCCGTTAGAAGAAAAATTAAATATAGAATCGAGCCCAAAATATTTCTTATAAGAATCAAAATTAAATATATAAGAAAAAATAAATGTACCCTAAAATGTCCGTCATCACCTATATTTTTCTTAATAATGCACTATTGAGGGGCAAATATTCAATATTCAAGAAAATTCTAAAGAATAGTATTTTGATTAGGCCAGTAAAAAAATGACAAAAGTGATTTCTCATTTTTAAGGTTAGTTTACAATTTCCCCGATTTGATCCATAATACTACAATTTAGAGAGCTTATGTCAAAGAAACAAATATTCTACATCGAATTTCATTATAGGTCACTGAACATAAGAAGCATATTTCTATAGCACAAATCGTTTAAAAAAGCTATTATTTTGGATATATATAAGCAAGAAGAAATTTATTGACATTTTTGAGATTGGTTTTCAAAATTACTTTTTTGGCCCAAATCACAATATTGTACAGGGATGGTCGTAAAGAAAAAAATATTCTATACCGAATTTCACTATAGGTCACTGAAGAAAGTATAACTATAAATATAATATATTTCATAAAAATAATAATAACAAATTGGTTATAAAAAGTGGACAAATTATCACTGCATTTTTCAAGGTTAGTTTTAGGTTTTCCCAATTTGCCCTTAAATACTACATTTTAGAGGGGTAATGTCAAGGGAACAAATATTCTACATCGAATTTTACTATGGGTCACTGAATATATTGAATCTGTATAAATAATAGAAATCGTTTAAATACAGCTACCAGTTTGGGTATATGTTAACAGGAATGAATGTATTGACTTTTTTGAGATTGACTTTCAAAATCCTTTATTTGAACCATTATACCTTACTTTACCGAAATGGTCTTAAAGAAAAATATATTCTAAATCAAATTTCACTATAGGTCACTGAACAAATTACAACTGTAAATATAATACATCTCAGAAAATCAATACAAACAAATTGGTTATAAAAATATTAAAAGTAAAAAAATATGGTTTCAAGGTTAGTTTTAGGTTTTCTCAATTTGCCTAATATAATACGTTTTAAAAAGGGGTAATGTCAAGGGTACAAATATTCTACATCGAATTTCACTATAGATCACTGAACACAAGTAGCTTCTACATATAATACAAATTGTTCAAATAAAGCTATAAACTTGGATATATGTAAGTAGGAAGAAGTAAATTTTTTCTGAGATAGGTTTAACAATACCTTTATTTGCCCATAATACTTTGCTGAATAGAAATGGTCTTAAGAAAAAATGTATTCTATATCAAATTCCACTATAGGTCACAGAACAAATTACAACCGTAAATATACATCTCCGACAAATAACACAAATAAATAAAAACAGGAAAAAATTATATTTTTTAGGTTAGTTTTCGTTTTTCGCAATTTGTCCCATAATAATACATTTTAGGGAGGAAAAGTTAAAGAGACAAAAATTCTATATTGAATTTCAGGATAGGTCACTGAACATTCGAAATCTGTATCTATTATATTCATCGTTCAAAAACAGGTACTAATTTGGGTATTTGTAAGAACAAAAATATATTTATTTTGTGAGGTTAGTTTGCAAATTTTATTAATTTGTTCTTTCATACTAGGTTTCACAGGAGTGGTTCCAAAGGGAAAAATATTCTATATAAAATTTCACTATAGGTCACTGAATATAAGAAATCTGTATATGTAGTATAAAACACTCCAATAGAGCTATCAAATTGGATATATTGGCAATCAAATGCGTATTTTTTAATTTTCCAAGGATAGTTTCTAAATATGCCTAATTTTTCGTACATTAATACATATTATGGGAATGGTCTCAAAGAGAAAAATATTCTACATCGAATTTCACTATAGGTCACCGAACAAACGAAACCGGTAGATGTAATATATCTCAAAGAAATAATAAGGAAACCTTGTCTATAAAAGTGGAAATAAAAAATAACACAATTTTTTGGGTTAGTTTTAGTTTTTCCCTTTTTGTACCAAAATAATACATTTTAGAGGGGTGAAGTCAAAGAGAAAAATATTGTACATAAAATTTCACTATTAGTTACTGAGCAGAAGTAATCTCCATATATGATAAGTCTCGTTAAAACGATTCTGCAAATTTGTTATAAAAAGTGAAAAATAAAAATTACATTTTTTAAGTTAGTTTTAGGTTTTCAAGATTTTTACCCAAAATGACACACTTTAGAATGGTGAAGTCAAAGAGAAAAATATTCCAAATCGAATTTCAGTATACATCATCAATTAAATATTACAATCAAATTAGATATTTAAAGAAAAAAGGCTTAGTTTTATAGTTTAAGGTTAGTTTTGAATTCTTCAGAATTTGTCCAACTGAACTGCATTATGGAAGTGTGGTCTTAAAGAAGGGAATATTCTAGACACAATTTTACTATAGGTCACGGAACAAAAGTAATATGTATATATAACACATATCCCTAAAATGCTACGTCAACAAGAAATAATGTCATTGTTTTTTTTTTTTTTAAATCTATTTGCCTTCTAGCAAAAATCTTCTTTGGAACCCTGCTCTTTCCGCCCTAGAAAATATTCAATTATAAACTAAAAATCATTTGAAATAACAACAACAACTACTACTTACATGGTCAATGGATATTGGGATGGTACAGTGTCAACCACAGTATTTGTGCCCGCAACGACACTGGCCTGTGTTGTATTATTTGTGGGTGCACCACCCACATCACCATGATTCAGGAGCAAATTTAATGGATTCATTGGATCTGTTGTTACATTTGGACTACTCAACAGCTGTTGTGATGATGTTTGGGATGAATGTTGCACGGAGGAACGACGATGGTGATGATGATGTTGTTGTAATTGATGTTGTTGCTGCTGATGATGTTGTTGCTGGTGTTGATGCTGATGTTGCTGCTGTTGTTGTTGCTGCTGCTGTTGATGTTGACTGTGATGCTGATGTTGTTGATTTTGTTGTTCCTGATTGGATATGAAATCTGCTGCAGCTTTAATGATCATATTACTCACCGCTGTCGAGGTGGCTGATGTTACCTCGGGTTGTAAGGCCGTTGGTGTTGGCGACACGGATACATTGCCACTATCACTGGGCGGCGTCATCATGATATTACTCAAAGCCAAGGCGGCAACAGCGGCATCTTGTTGTGTCGGTTGTGCCTGCATAGCAATGTCATTTAGTATGGAATTGGCCATGGTCACCTGATGTGGAGCCATGATGTTGGGCACCACCGCTGTGGCAGCACCATTATCCGAGCATAATATTGTGGAAGGGGAAACTGAGGGATTCATAATAATATCTGTGGGCAAACCGCCACCGGTAGCATTTGCCACATCCTGACTAACACCACTGACGCTGCTGGTCGATCCCGCTGTGGCTGCCGCCATTAGTTGGGGCAGTGGTTGCAAAGCTGCTGTTAATGCAACTGAGGGTTCTGAATTTAAGATGATGTCTTGTGTGAGGGGTGAATTGTGGCTGGCCATGGAATTTGCTGGTGAATTACCCGGCAATGGGGATCCAGATGTTGACGAGGATGTATTCGATGATGTTGAAAGACTACGTTCTAGAACTACAGCAGCAGCTGCTGCTGCCGCCGCTGCAGCAGCAGCAGGTTGATTAGATGTTACTGCAGCCTGCTGTAGAATATCGGTGAAGGCATTATCAATTGCACTTGTGTTGGGTACACCAAAAATAGATGGACCACTAACGGCTTCCGCGGGACCACTGACATTTGCCGACTTTGCCAAATCAGTTATGAATTTATCAACCTTTGCCACCGACACGGCTTTGGCTATTTCATTTTTCACCGCCATTTCTACGGCAGCTGCAACAGCAGCCACCTCCATGGGTGTGGTAGTTGTGGGGGCAGGTGGTACGGGGAATCCAGTCATGCTACTATTATCATACATCATGGCATCCATGCTGGCTTTACGGCCGTAACGATTACGGAATTGCAGGGCAGTTGGGCTTTGTGGTCCTGTGGTGCCATCACCCACAACACTTGCCGCCCCCGTTGTGGCAGCGACCACAGCTTGTGCAGCTGCTGCGGCACAGGCTACCACCGTTTCCGGAGAGCTGATCGCCTCCGCAATGGAATTCTGTGAAGATTCATCAAGTAATTCGGTTTTCAAAGCTTCCGCAGCGGCCACAGCATTCAGATGGGCCAATTGTTGATCGGTTATCATGGGCTGGGCATTGTTCAACGATGGACGGCGTACCACCATGGGCATTTGTGTGGTAATGGGTGGTGGCATCATATCAGCATCGATTTCATGTTTTGTTTCAGTTGCTGCTGGCCATAGACTATTGGCAGCTGCTGCAGTTACCGAGGCAGCCACGGCAGCTGCCGTTATGGCTGCGGGTGTTGTATCCATAAATGTGGTAGCATCTAAAAATAGATCACAAACAAAAATTATTAGTATCGTGTAGTGATGTACTGTCGAGTTTTGGTTTTTTCATTATGGATGGTATATAAAGTAAGAACAAATTCGATAATTATTTCAATTAGAACAGGGGATTAAACCTGCTTAGAGAATTGTAGTTTACTATTTAACTCTTTTTTGAATTGTTGTTGATTTAAATAAAGTTGAAAAAGCCTAGAAAATAAAGGGGGTATTTTTTAGTGTATGTTTTGTTTGGTTTTTATTATTATTTTTTCTAAGAGAGAAGAAAATTCTTAAAGGCTAATGAGTTCGATTTTTTTGGTTTTTGGGTGGTTGTAATTTAAAAAATATATTTTTCTCTGAGTTTACGATTTTTAAATTTTATTATTCATTTTTTTGGATTTATGCAATGTTGGTGATATAGACTAATCTACTTATATACTAGGTATTTTGATTTTTTTTTTTAATTTTTAACTACTTTGATGTTGTTGACTAATGGTTAAACATATTCCTCTCTCTTCAGTACCCGGCTTTTTATTGTTTAAATATGTTCAATTATTTTTATAAATTGTTGAGACTTTTTGGTTTTAGATATCTTCATATTATTATTATTATTAGATTAGGATGATGGCATCTGCCTCTTGGTAAATTCCAAACCAGTTTTTTAAATTGTAATAATATAAATAGGATATTTATATTGTTCTAAAGTTATGACAATGTTAATTTATAAAATTTGGACAATTTCTTTTTAAGCGATTTTAAATGTTGAATTTTCTTGTCCAATATTTGGATAAAATTATATTCCGAATGTTGTTTATATTATCCACCAGGGATTGCAACATTTTTTGAAATTATTAATTTCTTAAAATTCTTTAAATACATTTTTATTGTTCTTTTCAAATAAATGCTTTACTAAATTTTTGCTTTCAAATCATGGTCCCTAGTAAAGTTGTGATTGGGCATTTCCGATAATTTTTATATTTTTATGGTGTTTAAAATGGTGTTTATGCTTATTATCTTTTAGGTTTTTATAGGTTATTCATATATTAATTCCATTATGAATTGATCTCATCTCTCATCAAAGTAATTCAGCCATGCCAATTGGAAAAATCAATTTTAAAGAAAGGCCTTAAATCTTAATTATTTTTTTACTATCTAAACTTAAATACTTAATGCCTATATATAAACCGCACCATTATATAACAATAATACGAATAAAATATATAAAAAATTGCAATTAAAAAATATATTTAAATAAAAATGATTTTTTAATATATATGATTATGTGTGAAAATGACTAGGATGGAAAATATTGTGACTGAAGATGTGTTAACAGTTTGAAGACAAGGAAATAAATTGAAATCAAATGGAAGACAGAAGAGAATACTTCGAAATGAGCAAATAATTATTATTAGTAGGTTTTAATAAAATGAATTTTTGAAAACGAAAATCTTGATATGTATTATTAAATGTATTGAAGAAAGAAAAATAATGAAAGAAAACAAAACTTTTGAAATATTACTTTACCAAAAGTCGGACGCTTGTACGTAGACACATCACATGGGACCCACGATCGTGATATGGATATGGAAACAGAAAGCTTGTCCTAAATAGAAACTTAAGAAGTAACAAAATAAACAAATTTTGATTTAAGTGTATGAAAAATGATGATGATCATGACAATAATTGGGGAATGAAGAGAAATAGATTAAAAAAATAATTAATTAGTAGTGGAGACCGATAATATGAAACCATACACTGAAGTCAAATATATTTCTAAAAATAAAAATAACGATTTACGTAATACAAAAATTACGTCCTGAGAATTTGTATTTCATTTAAATATATAATAGTAGAAATATATAATCCTAAATTTGTTAAAATATAACATCGATATCTGAATTAAATCGGTCATACTTTTTTCGGAAAATTATATGCGCCCGGAAACGATTGAAAACTAGATGACGATTGAAAATAGAGGGCATTGCTTGATACGAAGATATATTTTGGGTCAAAAGGATTTCTAAACCAGTAAGGAAAGTAGTAAAATCGGACTGGGCCGACTATATAATACCCTTCACCACATTAGATATAACCTACATATGTCCCCTAACAGACTTTTTTCGAAAGAACACTGAAATGAAATTGAACGAACTTGAATATGCGATACGATTTTCACGAAATTTAGCATACATAATTCTAGACTTAATTCAGTACGCTGTGCCAAATTTCGTGCAAATCGAACGATATATAGGGACTTACATAAAATCGGACGAAAATATATATGAGAGCTATATCGAAATCTGAACCGATTTTCCCCAATTTCAATAGGGTTCATCCTTGGGCTAAACAAATGAGCTATGCCAAATTTTATCCAAATCGGATTATCAATGCGACCTGTACTACTTTGTTTACAATTTAACACCAACAGACGGACAGACGAACGGAGGGACGGACATGCATAAATCGACTCAGGAAGTGATTCTATGCATATTCTCAAAAGGAATCATGTGTCCTTTTACAAACATATGCACAAAGCCATAATACATATGCACAAAGCCATAATGTACCACAATGTGATGAAGGGTATAGAAATAAACCAGTGAGCGGAGCAGTATGGTTGGACGGGGCCAACCATATGATACCCTACACAACTTCCACGAAAATCTAACTTTGTGTGGTTCTATATTCTGAGCATGGGCATTATTTCGCAATATTTCCGCTCTCTAGTGTGGTAATGGTTTATTAAGTAATATCTGAATACGTAAGCACTTTTGAATATTTCAATTTAACCCGCTAAATTTTGATCGATCTTTATGAAAGCAGGCATGCTTATTCTTTGGTCCGATTCCCTTCTCCATGTAAAATCGCGACGTTCGGACCATAATTGCAGCCTCTAGAGCGACCAGAAAACCCGACAAAAATTAAATATTTGGTCCATTTCATCTCTAAATATTAACCGATCTTTACCAAAAACAATAGGGGTCTTTATTGGGCAGAACCCATTCTGGTCTCAATAAGATTTCCAGGATTGCAAATAAATCGAATCGAAGAATATTTTGAAACAAATTATAAAAAAACTGAAAATATTCGGGGAAGAGAGTGAGAATTATTGCAGGAAAGGGAATTTTGATTTTCACAAAATATAGACAAAAAGTTCTAGAATTTTTGAGGACTTACATATTTTGGATATCAGTTCGGAAATCTATTAAAATTTGTACAAAACATTAAAAAAAAAAATAAAACGGCCAAAATTAACCGCTGGGTAGACGTTGTTGTTGTTGTTGTAGCAGCCCATATTGCTTTTACACAATGGGCTAAGACTTCGACTGAGTAGAACTCGGGTCGTTTTGGATCGTAGACCCACCCCTCTGTCGTGGAAACGCCAGTTAGAAGTTGGCACTCCTGGTAACCCATTTTTAGTGAGCCAAATTTCTCGAATAAATAATTTATAAAGGGAACGGGTTTTTTGGTATTTTTTGTAGCATATTTTTAGGAGGCCGATACAGGGATAATCTTGAAAGTATTGAGTGTTTCATAAAAATAAGAACTAATAGTAATAATAGAGGTATTTTGTTAAATTAAAAATTATGTACTTCTTTCATTTTGAATAACAAAAATCTATTTTGATTTTGAATACAAAAAAAAATCTCCATCATAATCATCCTGTAATATTTTCCTGTTTTTTATTCCTAATTTTTCATCGATCATAAAGAATGGTGTAAGGTTTCAAACTCGGTCTGCTGTCTAAATTTGTAGTATTATTAATATTTTAAAATATGGATATGGAATTTGTTAGTTAGAGATGCAGTGACGAGACAGAAGAGTGACTTAAAAATCTGAATGCCATGAATTTGAAAGTGTTATTTTTCTAAATACTAAACGTATAATAATACTATATATATGTAATATTTGAATATTAATAAAAAATATATATATATTCATTAAAAATAAATATGAAAATGTGTTTAATTTTCTAAGAGTGTTTGTGTGGGGTGTGTGTATTTTTGTTTTTTAGTTTTTTTTATAACCAGTACCCTAATGTACAGATGCATCACAAGAAGAGTTGGTTGGAGGAGAACAGCTTCATATGTGGCCTGGAACGGGTTGGTTGTAGTAGTAGTAGTAGCATCAGCACACATACATACAACAATTTATACGGCTACATACTTAAGTGGTGATGATTGTGTTGTTGTTATCGGTTGGTAGGTAGGTGGTGAGTGATTGATTGAGCAGTGATATTACAAGGATCACATGATATAGCAGATGAGAGAATGCTCCAGCAAATGCGTTCACATATCATATGAATATCCTTATGTGTTTTTATCCTTCCATTGTATATGTATAGTCTTTCAATAAAATTTCAATAAAGCTCTCGCTCTTAATTCCTTTTTAATACATCGCTACGTTCATTTTCAAGTTAGTTACAGTTTCTAGAGTTTTTTTTATTATATTTTTTGGATTTTCTATTTATAGTAATTGTTTAAGTAAATGTCAATATCACGAACCTAAATTTGCTAAGAGAAAGGAAAATAAAGTAAAAAATAGTTGTTTTGAGATTAATGTTGCTTAAATAATATATCCGTGATGGGGTTTTTGTGGTTGGTATTTTTTTCTTGAGGGGAAAAAAGTGGTGGTGGTGGTTGTTGTTTCCTATGAAATTTTTGTTTTCATTGTTGTTGAGTTTCTATAACGTTTGAATAGATGTATTTTTTAATTGTACATATTTTTTCTAAATATATTATCCAATTAATTGATAAGCTTCTAATGTTGTAATCTTGAAAATATTAGCTGCCTATTCCTATAGGGGACTTATTTTTTGTATGATTATTTTATAGTTGTTTTTCCTTAAGTTTTGGAGGGGTTGTTTTGCATTCTTTTGTTTAAACTTTGCCAATTTTTTGTTGTTTTTTGTAATTTACCTAAAGATAAATTCGGTTTTTCTTGTTGACTTATAGCCTCAAAGCATTTTTAAAACATTTCAAAGTTCGCATTGGTATACATTTATGTATTTTAACGTACTGTAGAGATGTCCTGCAAGGTCTTGAAGCTATGCTGGGGGCAATAATTTCAATTTAAATTATCCAATTGATTGTTGTTATTATTTTAAAGATGTAATCTTGAAAATTTTAGTTGCCTATTCATATTCATATTCGAGTTTCCAGTTTGTTGTTGTAATAATGTACCTAAAGTTAATTACATTGTAGTTGTTGTTGATTGATAGCCTCAACATATTAAAATTTGCATTGGTATTTTTTTAAATATTTAACACAATGAACTCAGATGTTTTTGAAGCTATGATGGGTGTTTTTATTTCGTATTTCTTTTTTAAATATTCTTTTTTGATTATTTTTTTTTTAATTCGTTTTTTTTAATTTAAATTGCCATCAATGTAAAATCAAAATTGTTTATGCGTTAAATAAATAGTCACGAAATTATTAAAATATTTTTTTTTTTTAATTTAAAATTTTGTATTTTTATTTATTTTGTATGGAATATTATTCAAATTGTCTAAATATTAATTAAAATATCTTTTTAATGTTACCTTTACCCAGTTCCATAATTTTTTTTAATTTTTCTCTCTACTGAATATTTAAAATTGAAAATAGCTATAGTAACCTGTTTTCAATACAAAAAAAAAAATAATAATAATAATAAGAATAAAACATTTTTACCATTCCTTGTCAAAATCCTTCTCGTGTTCAATCTTCCACCAAAATCATGTCCAACGATATTATTGCAGAGCAAAATCCCACAGAAACACCCGAGGAGGCAAATGACCGTATGATCGAAGAACTTCTTCAACCACTAATCTTGGATAATGAAAAATTACAAAAAATAAAGGAGATTTTCTTCAATGACCTTCAAATGGGCCTTTGCAAATACACGCATACCAAGTCCCTGTCAAAACCATCAGTTACCTATATTCAAGAATTACCCGGAGGCTGTGAAAATGGTACATTTTTAGCTATTGATTGGAGTGATACGAATTTTCGAATTGTGGCAATTTATTTGAAATGTAAAAAAGATTTTCATATGGATTCTAAAATTTATGAAATTCCCACGAAATTACTCAACGGTCCTGGAGAGGAAATATTCAATTTTATTGCTGAATCTTTGTCGACATTTTTAATAACTTTTCATGTAAATGATGCGGAAGAAAGTTTGCCATTGGCATTGAATTTTGGTTTCCCGGTGAAACAAACTGCCATCAATAAGGCAGAACTTATCGGCTTGGATAATAAAAGTATAAATTGTCCAGATGTGGTGGGAAGAGATCTACTGGAAATGTTACGTGAGGCCATTGAACGTCGTAATGATATTAAAATACAAATTTTGATTCTTATTACCGATCCAATTGGTACTCTCATTAATGGTGCCTGGAGGAATATAAATTGTAAAATTGGTTTAAATCTTGATGCAAATGGCTGCAAAGCTTGCTATGTGGAAAAGTTAAGAAATCTGACAATATATCAAAATCCCAAAGGAAATACCATACCCAGTATGCTGATGAATTGTGAATGGGGTCTATTGGGTGATAATGGCAAATTGGATTTTTTGCTTAGCAAATATGATCAGCAAATTGATGGGCAATCTCAAAATCCAAATGGAAATATATTTGAAAAAATGCTAATCGACAGCAGCTTAGAAGAACTTGTACGCCTAATATTAATTGATTGCATTAAATCCGAACTCTTATTCAAAGGTCATATTAGTGATCAGCTGCGCCAAGAAGGTGCCTTTAAATTGGAATATATTTTCCTTATTGAAACTCATAATCTCCACAACCATGATATGACACGTGAAATTCTTGAAAAATTGGGTTATAAAAATCCAACGGATTTCGATTGTGATAAGGTTTGTAAAATATGCCGCATTGTATTGAGGCGCTCAGCATATATGGTAGCTGCCATTATTGCCAGTCTCATAGATCGTGTCGGGGATCCTTTAACCACAATAGCCATTGATGGTATATTACCCCATCACCATCCAATCTATAATTGTCTTTTAACTGGAAAAATTGTACAACTTGTAAAACCTGAACATAAATTTAAAATTATGTTATCCGAAGATGGTTCTGGACGTGGTGCTGCTTTGGCGGTAGCTGTCATTGCATCGAAATGTCAAGCGGAAATGTTGAAAATGAAATTAGTTAGCCGTTCATCCAATGCACGCAAATCAAGTAATGCTGGAAAACGTCAAACGGGAAATTTATTTTAAAGGGAGAGAAACAGAAATTAGCCGTCAATAAAAAAAGAATATTGAATTGTTCGTTTGATTAATGAAGTTATTTAATAAATTGTATTCCATTGAAAAAAAAAAAATATAGGCTACAAAAAATGAAACAAATTTTCTAAACTGGATTTAAAGAAATATAATAGAACGAAGTAATCTCCATAGACAATCCTCCATATTAAATATCTATACAAACAGGAAAACAACCATGTTCAAAAGTAGTAGTGAAAAATAGATGTCGAAACAATTTTTTCACACTCTAAAAATATAATTAAAAATAAAGCATACTTTCAGGGATACATTGATTTTTACTTTTATTCAATTATTACTCAGTTGGACTTGAGTCCAGGCAAACTCCTATAGGACGATGAAAATCCCATCAATGGACAGAGAAATTCACAGACAGCCAGGTTTTTTTTACGATGACTGTTGGCAATAGTTATTGTTGTTAAACGAGTCTGAATGCCCGAAGGAAACACCATACCCAGCATTTTGATCAATTGTGAATGGGGGGTCTGTTGGGTGCTAATGGCAAATTGGATTTTTTGCTTAGCAAATATGATCAGCAGCAAATTGATGGGCAATCTTAAAATTCAAATAGAAACATATTTGAAAGAATGCTAATACAGAACAACCTAGGAGAACTGGTACGACTTTTACTAACGGATTGCATACAATCCGAACTCTCATTCAAAGGTAATATCGAGTCTGAATGCTGGAAGCTTCAGTTTTCAAATAATTGGTTCGTCTATTTGGCAGAACAATATTTAATCTGAATTTCATTTTATATTCTTCCAAGATGCTGTTCGGCTTTCAGACATCATCTTCCGTTTACGATTTTTCAAATCAAGGATGCTAAGAAGGAATTACGTTTATTTCCTTAACATATCATATCCCCTTGGGCGTGAAATATATCCGATATGGAATCTTCATAGTTTGAAGGTTTTTTTCTGGGACAAGTAGAAACATTAAAAATATGAAAATTCACTAGTTTGAACACCTTGTATTTGTGGGACCGCAAATCCGAAATTGGTGGAAAAATTCAAACTGTGAGGGCAAGTTAGCATTGCGAATATATTTATCCGTGTACTTTGCTCAACAACCTGTAGGCCAAAGGTCTTAAGAAAATCAAGGTTTGTCCCATCCTTGTAATTCTTTGGTATTAATATTGGTTCCTAAGCATTCTAAACGTTCATTTCGATCATAAACAAATTCATGTCTTTGCTGATTGCATCCTTGATATGTATGCAAATGATCCAAAGCCAACGACCCAGCGTTGCTTCAAGACATCAAAGAATTGGTGAGACTATGGAGGACATATGACGATTTATTTAGAAAATGTTACGGTAATATTAGCATATTGACACACCTCCCTCAAAACCTTGGAATGGAATGCCAACAAATCTATTGGAAACCCTGTTTAGAATCATGGCTCTTCGCGGCATTAATCGCCAGTAGCCTGTCAGAATGTCTTATACGTTAAATCATTCCCCTATAACTGCCCTGAGCTTATATCTCTAGGTCTTCCATTATTACACAGCATCCCGAAATAACAGAAAGAAATGTTGTTGTTGAAAGCTTGTTGTGTTGTGTGTATTCGGCTAATCGAATGTGACTCTGCTTCTAAATTCAGGTTTAAAATTGGATATTTAGACCTTAATAATGATGGCATTAGATTGGCGAATTTGTCTGGGTAATAAAAAATGTGTAGAGTATCATGTTGGACATTACCGAAAAGTTGAACTGCGACTTGGTCAATACTAATTTAGACGGATGTACTCTCCACATTTCAGTTGTAGCAAAACCACTCTAGTTTGTTGAGGTAACCTCGCTCAAGCTGTAAATACTTTTTAGACATACGCCCAAAGGGATTTTTTTTTGTGAATAGTTTTGAAAGCATATTTTTTTGAAGGAACATCCATAATCTAAACGTAGATTTTTTAGGAATATTTTTGGAAGTCCATTAAAGATTTTTTAAATCAATTGCAAATGTCATAAATCTTATGAAATTATAATCAGCTCAAAACAGTAATTACAGGGTAGGTGAGATTTTTGTAAGCCGCATTATATTATATATTATTTGATAGCCACATAACTTAAACCGGTTAACATTAATGATTATTGTTTCTCTATAATCGATTATTTATAAAAAAATCTAATATACATTCTAAACGTATTTTAAAAACTTTTTACTTATTAAATTTTAAATTACTATTTTGATTTTACATTGAGGCAATAAATATAATTATTTTTTAAATATTTAGATCGTTGAGCTGCTATACGCCGTTTAAATAAATTTATATTCCAATTTTGTTGCACTTTTTTTTGCTTTATAATTAAAAACAAAATAATAAAACTAATATCAATTAGACACAAATTAACATAATAAAAAAAGGTTTTTTTATAGACCAATAATCTTCATTATTTTCTTCTTATTATTTTGCAATACACTTGGTTTTATTTTTCTTATGATTTCACTTTGTTGTGGTTGGTTATTGTTGTTGACATAAAGAAAACAAATAATAAACTTATAATAATAATAAAATTATTATTCGAAAAAAAATGAAAACGATGTGAGGAGAGAGTTGCAGCAAACTGCTGCAATGTAATGCGCCTATCTGCAATTATTTATAATAGTTGTTTCGGATGATATTGTTGTTGTTGTATCTGCTTGTTTCTTGTTTTTGAAATATGTACATTAATTTCAAGAAATAATCTTAAAAATCCGCAATTAAGTTGTGTTATGCCTTTTTTTGTTAGATAATTCGTAATGCGATTGTCAATAAGCGTTAATTGTTACTGCTTCAAACTATTGAATCGAGATTAAATCACAGTAAATATTATAAATATTTGCTTGCTGATAAAGATAAAAACGTCGCCAGGGAAAGAAAGAGAAAGAAGTTAAAATACATATTTGGCATAACTTTACAAGTTACTGGTAATTATTCCCTGGGAGAGGGAAGGGAAAGTATTATAAAAAAGGAAGCACACTTTTAGGCCGATTATAGTTTTTGATTACAAAAAAATTAGCGGCAAAACACTAAACATTTTGTAAGAAACACTACAGAAAAAAATTCACGCTGAATTTTTTCTCAGATAAAAAAGTTAAAAAATCAAACAGCAGCAACAACGAAATGAGCAGACGACGTCATAGTGCAAATATTTTTTTTGTTTTTAATTTCTCACACTCATACATATTTCGTAGATATGTATGAATTGCTGTATTGCTGGGGAAGGTGCTTGTTGTTTTTGTTCTTTTCACTTATTGTATAATACTTATACTACTATTATTATTAATAATAATATTTTATAAACAAAATCAAATACCTTGAGTTGATGATAAGCTACTGTTGTTATTGTTACTATTGTTGACTCCTCCACCGGATCCGTTAGTAGTGCCAATACTATTGGCGCCACCATTGAGACCACTACTGCTGCCGCTGTGTGTACCGGATCCGCTACCACTGCCGCCGCTAAGTAATACCTGTGGCGTTGCAGCGGAACTTAATGTGGTGGCCGCTGCCAATGGCGTATAGGTTCCCTTCGGTGTATAGACAAAGGTATGCGGTTCACTTTTCTTGCCGCTCGATATAATTGCCACTTGTACGGTAACGGGTTTCATGATATTCTGATGGATATACGGGGGTACTGTGCAAATTAAATGGGTCTAAAAAGAAAAAAATAATAAAAATTAGATACATTTTCATATAAATTCAGATTTTTAAGGATAGTTTTCAATGATAAGCGTGTATTTTTCCCCATAAGCGTTGGCTATTTTTAAGATTTGTTCGTGGGACTAATTTTTCGAGGATAGATTTTTTTAAGAATCTTTTTCGGGGATCATTAGATCTAAGGGGGACCTTTTTTTCGATAATAGTTTTTGACCAATAAACGTAGATTTTATCTAGGAAGTAGACCAGATTTTAAAGAACATTTGTCGTGGACAACGAAAGCAAGAATCCCATATATTTCCCGAAGAGCCATATTTTTCCCAAGGACTAAGCCATATTTTTCCGACGACGACTAACAGAGCTAAAGGTGAGAATTTTTATGACATATATTTTAGAACCCATCAGAGCTAAATAATATAGAATCACATTGGCAGAGAATTGCCCACTCCCTACAAACTGCAGCAAAAGCAACACTTTGGTATCAAAGATCACCATCAAGAAATCCGTGGTACGATCAGGAGTGTCATAATGCTAGTGATATGAAAAACGCAGCGTATAGGGTAACCCTGCGGACAGCAGCAACACGTAATGCGATGGAGAACTATCGGGAGAAAAGGAGAAACGTATTTTCAGAAAAAAGAAGAAAGAGCAAGAAAAACGTGAGCGTGAGCAAATCGAGATGTAGAGGAGTCAGAATGAAGTCCGAAAATTCTACCAACGGGTAAAACACCAAACCGAAGGCTTTGGTGCAGGCACATCTTCCTGTAGAGATAAAGAAGGAAACCTGGTGACAGATACAGACAGCGTGCTGAGGATCTGGAAGGAGCATTTTGAAAAACTTCTGGTATCAAAGAGTGGCGGTGAAAAGGATACCCCAGAACCAATAATAGATGATGGTATAGAGTGTATACCACTTAGCCAAGATGAGGTCAGAATAGCAATCAATCGGCTGAAGAATAATAAAGCAGCAGGTGCCGATGGGTTGCAAGCCGATCTATTCAAGACTGGTAGTCTGATGCTGGTAAGGAGCATGCACCAGCTGATCAGTACAATTTGGATAGAAGAATGCATGACCAATGATTGGAACCTCAGCATCCAGTGTCCCGTGCACAAAAAAGGAGACAAGACGATATGTGCCAACTATAGAGCAATAAGTCTCCTTCCCATCGCATATAACGTGCTATCCAGCGTACTGCGTGAACGACTGCTGTCAATGGTCAATGACATTATTGGACCATACCAATGTGGCTTCAGATCTGGCAAATCTACCATTGACCAGATTTTCACTCTGCGCCAAATCCTGAAAAAAACCCACAAAAACACATCGACACATTCCACAACATATTCGTCGACTATAAAGCCGCATACGACAGTCCTATCCGTTCAGAGATGTATAAAGCCATGTCTGTGTTTGGGATTCCTGCAAAATTAATTCGGCTATGCAGGATAACTTTAACTGACACAAGATCAGCTGTTAAAGTCGGAAAGGACCTCACGAAGCCCTTTGATACTGAACGAGGATTCAGACAAGGTGATAGTTTGCCGTGTGACCTTTTTAACATCCTGATGGAAAAGGTCATACGAGAGGCAAAAGTGAACAGAAATGGTACTCTGTACACGAAACAACGCATGTTACTCGCCTACACCGTTGACATCGTCGAACATTGGGAGCGGTAACAGCCACCTTTGAACAAATTGAGAAGGAGTCTGCCAAAGTGGATCTGGCAGTAAACGGCGAGAAGATGTATTGACCTGCAGGGACTACGTTGACTAAGTCATGTTGTGAGAATGAATGAAGATGCCCCAGCCCAGAAGGCATATAAAAGCGAACCAGCTGATAGTTCACGCAGAAAGGGAAGTTCAAGAATACATTGGAAAGATCAAGTCGAAGGCTTGAAGAAGAAAAATTGTCTTTCAAATTGGAAAAACTGCGCAATAGACCGCCGCGGCTGGAAATCTTTTCTATGCTCGGCTTACGGAAGGAAAGTTCTGTCACAAGCCAGCTAAGTAAGTAAGAGCTAAAGGAGAGAATGTTTAGGCAGAATGTGAGAATTCTCAAGCAACATTTTATCAAGGTCTATTAGAGGTAGAAGCCTGTTCTTGAACCATCGTAAATATTCGCAAAAAAGTTTAGTAAATATTTATTTAAGGCCCATCGTGGCTTGAAGGCAAGATTTTAATGAATATTTTTTGAAATGATTTCAACATCAATTTTTTTAGAATGTTCAAAATTTTAAGCAAGATTTGTTTAAGACCTTTTTGAAAACAATTTGTGAGGTTATTCTAAATACTTTAAAAAATATTTTAAAATATTCCTGTTTAGGCCATCAGGACTAAGAATGTACATTTTTAGGCAAATTTTTCAGTGACCATTATTTTTTATTTTTAAGGCTTTCAGATCTACTCGCCTGAATTATTGTATTACCATAGCTAGCCGTTCGAATTTTAAATACAAATTTTTCAATTAGAGCTAACAACCTTGTTTGTATTTTTATTTAAAAAGTCTTGTCAATTGTTGAAGAAAATCCTATTTCTTAACTAATACCAACCTGTTGTAAATATTCTTTATCCGGAATAACAGTCTGTTCCCATAGTGCACCAATCAATGGCTGATGATGCAATGGCGTTAAATCCGTTGTACCAGATTCATCTTTGGTGGGCATATTTGTTTCATAAGTCTCTTGAAATATTACATGTGTATCCTTGAGGAAATTTTTACCAATTATAAATAATTCGAGACCACCATCGACTGGGCAAGAGTTGAGAGATTTTTTACAGATCTCGGGAACACCGGGTGGTTGGGCTGTAGGAAAACAAATATTAAATTATTTATAAAGTCAATAAAAAGTAGATATAGGTACACTTACTGCATATAATGGGGTTCGAACAGACTTGTAACGTTTCGACGGTACCATCGTCATGGGTCAATTGTGTACGAAATACCATACGACAGCGTGTCGATTTCTTTTTATTCTTTTGGGCAAGATGTTCGGGAAAACGATGTTCAACATCGACATTGCGTTCCTGGAAAAAAGGATTTAAAAGAGGTAAAGGAAATTCTTGGATATTTATACACATCGGGTTTTGCATATTTTTAAATTATCAACCGATTGAAAACGAACTTGTAAAGTAGATTTTTATTGTAAAAAAATATGATTTTAGAGTAAATATACTTAAATATATATATATATATATATTTTAATTCTAAAATATTTGATCTGTTCCCGCACTGCAAGAATCTACTACTTACTTACTTAGATAACGAATTTTCCTTTATTTTTTTCCTTTGTAATACGGGAACAGACCAATAGATGCAAAATCCCATGTATATTTATTAGATATGCTTCCCTTACCTTCAGTATACCAACACAATCACAGGTAATGGTCATATCTTGCTCTGGTTTGAATTCAATTTCAATGACAACGGTACCATCCACCTTCTTCTCATTGCACTGTGTTGAATTCTTGCCAGCCACCTTGCAGGCCTGATAAAACATATGCGGCGCCACTCGCCCGATATCGGTACCAATAAATACTTGTAATGTTGTTGGTTTATTATAGCCACCCAGGCGGACAATGGGAAAACCATTGCCGCTCCGATCTTTTACAGCACCGCGGCTGCCTTCTGTTTGATATCTGAAATGAGAAAAATAAAAAAAATAAATAAATGAACAGAGTCGAGGAACTAAAAAAACTGCAAATTACTAAAGGAATTATGGAATGGGTCTGGGGAAAGTTAAAAAATTAGTCAAAGGTTACCAAATACAAATTAAACGAACCTAACTTGCAATAAAAATAACTTATATATGGACCTCTAAATTATGACTAAGCTGCCAATTTGGTTCTGCATAAATCCCCAGTTGCAATTTGTTCCCAGAAATGATTTCCCAGAATAAAGCATACAAAGTTGTGCAAAACAGCTCATCACAGACAAACTTATCGCAATTTTAGGAGGTCACGAAGTCATCTTAATTCTTGGGAGACCTTGTTCGTACCTCCATATTCTTATCGTAGATAGATGAATATTTCATCGATGAAATATTGTAGACTATGATCCCCGTGAGCGTGGCGTTGTTGGTGGTTTGTTCAGAGAGAAATTAAAACGTGAATTCTTCGGGCAAAGATTCCCAGCAAGGTCTTTCCCGTCACAAAAATTATATATAAGTGTTTTTATTGCAAAGCATATAAGTGCGGTCGTGTTTGAAGAGATTAAATAAGGCAACACATTGATTCAATCTCTCTCCTAAGTATTCAGTCAAGTAAGTATTCAATAAAATTCCGACGACGCATATATTGTATCTAAAGTTTGACCAGCATTGATCATGACAGGGTCTCATGACACCTTGAAGTAGCATAGTCGAGGTTGAGAATTTTTCAATACCTCTGATGTAATCGTGAGGATATTTTATAAAAATTTCTGATGATTTGACCGTTGAATTTCTCTGTGGGAAAGGCTGTGGATAGATGTGATCGTTATTCGAAAAAAAAAAAATAATAATGGGAGATGATAATATCTATGCGAAATAATGTGTTGAAGTTGGTCGGTTGCACGATGGTTTTATTTGACGGATTGTGGCCTCATTTCGTAATCTGGGTAGGTATGTTGGTGTTGAATGTTCAAATTAGTTACACAAATATTAGAAGGGCTAACACGTGTCAGATTTTTTAAGTCCACAATATCCGACCGAATATGGACTGGTTCCATTACCTATTTTGAATGTCACATATGGAATTTTATATTCTTGGATGACTAAGCGTGGTATTTTTATATTTTCTCTGGGATTAAGTACATATTTTGTAAAATTCTTCTCTTAGAAAAATCGTGAATTTTTTTTTTTTATTTTTTTTTCTGTGGCTAACCATGGATTTGTTTAAATTTGTCTCTGGCACTAATGGTTCGAGGACCATTAGATCAATAAAATTTTTTTAAACAATATTTATAGCGAAATTTTTTAGAAAGTTGCCCGAATTTTAAGGAACATTTTTCGTGGTTAAAAATGGAATAATCCCGCATGTTTTAGGCATATTTTTTGAGGACTACTACAGCTGCAGTTGAGCTTTTTTGTGTCTTTAGGGGCTTAAGGCGAGAATCATAGGAATACACCCTATTTTAAGGGATTAGGAAGAAACCCGGATAATAATGTATTTTTCAAGGCCATGTATAAAAAAACATCTTGGAACGTGGTCTTTCAAATTGTAGGAGATGCGTACAAGACCGACGCTCTTGGAAATCTTTTTCTGGTTCGGCTTATGGAACAAACGTTCAGTAACAAGCCAGCTAACTTCAAACAACTAACTAACCATGGCTAAAGTCCAGATTTTTAAGGAATTTTTGAGAAACCATCAGAACTAAAGGAGAGAATGTTAAGGAGAATGCAAGAATTTTCAAGGAATATTTTTTTCGAGGACTATCAGAGGTAGAAGCCTGGATTTTTAGTGTGACGAAGAGTGGATTGAAATAAAAATTTATTTTTAAACCATTTGAAATATACGCCAAAAATTTTAATAAATGTTTGTTGAAAGGGTCATTGTGGCTTGAAGCCATGATTTTAAAGAAGAACCCCGGATTATAAAGAATTTTTCAAGGACTATCATGAACAATATCCTAAAACTAAAGGAGAGAATGTTAAGGAGAATGCAAGATTTTTCAAGGATTTTTTTTCGAGAACTATCAGAGGTAGAAGCCTGGATTTTTTTGAGACGCAGAGTGTATTAAAATTTATTCTTGAACCATTGGAAATATACATATGTCAAATTTTTTTTAACATAGCGCTTCGGCTGTAGGTGGGCCTAGTTTTGGCAAAACATCAATGCAGGTCATTTTCATTTCTTCTTGTCCAATATCTTATTACATATTTTGACGGTCATTGCGGTCTTTTGAATTTTGAAATCGAAGAGGTTTAAACCTGGAATTTGTATGTTCATAGAGGATAATAGGCCTTAAGATCCATGTTTTTTTATTACTTCTATAAGAAGGTCCTTCACATTTGTTGCCTCCATAAAAGGGTCCAGTCCCTTTTTAGGGTCTTTTTAGTCTCAGACGAATTTTTCAAATAAAAGAGACTTTAATGTGGAATTTTATGTTCATAGATGATAAAATACGTCAAGGTCCCTGTTTTGACAGTTTAAGGAAGCCCTTCTCATTTTTCCATAACTATTTTTTGTAGTTTTGGCTTCACAAAGAGCACTTTCTGTTAAAACATTTTCAATAAAAGTCCCTTTCTTGTCCTCATAAAAGAATCCGTTCCGTATTATAGGAATTGCGGTTTTTTGATGTTCCCAGTCCCAGTCGTTTTTTTTAATCGAATGTGTTTCAATCTGGAATTGTATATTCTTAGAGGGTAACAGTACTCTTGGTATTATAATATAAGTCCATATTTTGATATAGCTCATATCTGAAAGTTCGCATCGTTTTTGTCAAACTAAATTTTTATAATTTGAAAGTTAGGCTTCACAAATAATAATAAAGAGCATATTGGCCGAAATTTTTTAATGTACGAAGTCTGATAAAAAATAACCTACCAAATGGAATAAAAAAAATCTCCCGGCGGCAAATTTTCCAAACTAGGTTTTAAAGACCCTAGTTTTATTTTCCAATTTGTCTGCAATTTGACACTTCTTACGGATTACCCGACACAACTATGTTGTCAGGGTAATACAGCTTTGTGCAGTCCCAAGAGTTTGTAACGCCGCGAAATATTGATCCTAGACCATCCATCGCTATATATCGACTACCTGAGTCAATCTAGACATGTGTGTACGTCTGTATGTCCAGTATAATTTTTAAATTTTGCAATGCATAAAAAATATAATCGCTTGATACCAAGTCCGGACTGTATGGCGGATGCATTAAAACTTCCCAATCAAGCTCCCGAAGTTTCTGGCGAGTCACTGTAGATGTGTGTAGCCTAGCGTTGTCCTGGTGGAACACGGCACGTCTCCTGTTGGTCAAATCTGGCCGTTTGTTCTTGACATTAGAAATCAAAAATTTAGCAACTCATAACAAATAATCCCCTTCCAGTCTCACCGAATACATAACAGAACCTTCCTGCCCGTTAGTCCTGCTTAGGCCATTGTTTCAGGTGCTTCACCGCTCTTTGACCACGATCGTTTTCGCCCAGGGTTATCGTATGTGATCAATTTTTCATCTCCAGCCACCATGCGTTTAAGAAATGGGTCTATTTCATTCCGTTTGGCCAAAGCTTCACAGATGGAAATTCGATCCATCCTATTTTTTTTTGCTGTTAATTGGTGTGCCACCCAAACATCGAGCTTCTTTTTGAATCCAGCTTTTGTATAAATTGTTTAAACAGTTTTATTGTCGATTTTTAACTCCTGAGCGATGTTACGGCTGCTAACATACCGGTCAACTTCGATCATTTCTCCGAATTTATCGCCATGTTCAACGATTTTCGACATGTTCGACGGATTTCTTTTTCCCCAATCTAATATTTACTCCATGAAAAATGATTCGGAATAGGTGCCAGGGTCAGAAATATAAGCTGGTCGGCTTCTACTTGATTCAGAGAGTTCAAATATTGCGATATTTCGCCCAGGCTCGGAATATAGATCTGCAGAAAATTACAGTTCGGTGGGAGTTGCGTAGGGTATCATATGGTCAAACCCGTCCGATTTTACTGCTCCGCTCACTGGTTTTTAATAGAGGTTATATTTTGTCGTAGGTCCCGTAGAAGGGTCCCGACTGTTAGTGGATTTTTTGATAGTTCTAGTCGAATTTTACAATCGGTCTCGTTCAAATTTTAAGTATATTGAAATCCTAGCTTCATTTTTCTACCGAAATGACTGTAGTTTGGTATTTCGAGTTGTTTGGGAATAATTTTGCAACAGACATAGATCTATATTTTGATATAGTCCTTATATAAAGACTGTGACTGTATTTTCCACCGAAGTTGGGTATAGTTTGGAAAAATCCTTCCGTGTAGAAATCTGCAATATAAGTCCATAGATTTTTCTATAAATATATAAAATTATAGCACCGGAATTTATTTTTCTTAGCTTCTGATGGAACTTAACGACCGAATTTTTATTAATGTTTATGACCAATTTGTCATGAATTTCAAATTACAGACATTTCAGTTAAATAAGGGTCTGGAACCTTTAAAAGGACCTATGTCAAAACCTACATGAATATTTTCTAATATAGTAAAATCGGATGTACAATAATGCTAGGGCCTTTAAATACTTAAAATCAATCGGAACCCTTATATAAGGGCTATGTCAATGGCTGTAAGGAAGTATTACGGACGGAGATTTCAAATTATGAGTCCATATATTTTTCCAGAAATATAGGTAATGATACCACCGGAAATTTTAATTTATGGCCTCATGGCGGAGGCCATGCCGAACTTAATGACTAAATGTTTATTAATTTTAATTAACAAATTTGTAATATATCAAATTACAGTCAAATTTTCTATCGGAATTTTAATTTATTTCTCATATCTTGTCCTGGTCGAGACCTTGCCGGACTTAATGACCAAATTTGGAATAACGATTTTTTCCATGTTTTCTTTAAACTAGTTATTCTTGTTGGCGATTAATTACATTGTTGTTTGTAGTTGTTGTAGTATCTTACCTGGCTCTATGCTGTTGCTCGGGCTGTGACACAATTTCCATTTGGACACGACCATCCGATGATGTGGCAACACTGTTGGGCGGTGTGGCAGGTTGACGTTTATGGGCGACACGGGTTAGTCCGCGTGAACCATTGGCAATAAATCTGAAATAGAACACAAAGATATTGGATTCAATACAAAAAGAGCAATGGATGGAATGGTGAGAAGGGGGAAATGGGAGGAGCACAATTGATACAAATTTACATAGAATGAGAAATGTATGAAAGTGGGTGTGTATGAGTGAAAGATGTGGCATGGTTGTGAAGGTGTGTGTGTTTGTGCATGGACCATGAACCAAAAGAGTTAAGATAGGCGGGCAAGCAATCAAAAAATAAATATAAAATAAATATAAATTACAAGTCTTAGCAAAAAAAAATAATTTACAAGGTAATTTTTACAGAAAATAGTTGAGGAGAATTTTTTGAAAAAATAACGAAGTGGTTTTTAAAGAATTTTGAAAGTTCATAGTTTTTGTTTTGGTTTTCTAAAAGAGAAAAAAAACTATAGATCATTTTTTTCAACAAAATCTTACTTTGAGGCTGCTGCTTGAGACCTTGGCGGCTTCTGGACAATTACTTGGGTAACATTGGCCGTGTTGGCGGCGGCGGATTGTGGCTGTTCTTTACCGCTGCTGCTGCTGCCGCTATTGCTACCATTGGCACTGGCAATTTTCCTTATGAAGGCATCTTCACTACAGGCATCATCATTGTCCAAATCCACCGGCGGGATGGCTTCAATCTTTTTACGCTTAATGCCATGCATACCATGACTGTAATTATTATACTGATGGTGATAGTAACTCAAATTCTTCGTGGGCGGCGACGATGAAGATGACGACGAGGAGGAGGACGATGACGACGAAGAGGATGCTGCATTTTGTTGTTTTCCTTGATTCGATTGCATGGATAGACTACGTCTGGGTTTACCACGTCTCGCTTTGCCACCACAACCACTGCTGTACTCATCTTCCGAATCATCGGTACAAAAATCTTCATCTTCAGAATCGGTATTATCATCACTTAGAAATGGTAATCGTTTGGCATGCCTTTTTGATCTGTGATGAAGTTGCGGATTTTTTTTGTTTTGGTTTTTGGAATTGAGTTTTGATTTTTTGTTGTTGTCGTTCGGAATCGAATTATAAAATTAGTTTTGTTTTTGCAGGTTAAAAGTAAAAATAAAAATTAAAAAAAATAAGGCTAAGTGTTTTATTTTGAAAATATATAAAATACAGCAGGCAGGGCAGAGTGATATGGGTAGGTGTTATAAAGGGAATGTATGCTTTATAGGTTTTGATATGATTGGAGGTGGAAAGCGTTCAGGGTGAATATATACTTTTAGATTTTAGGGGAGAAAAATAAAAATATTTCTGTCAAATGGTGGAATATACTTTATAGAAAGATTAAGTAAAAAATCCGCTAAATTCGTCCTGCATAAACCTTTTAAACCCTACTCTATGTGATACCAGAAAAAAAAAAGTAATTACAAGTCATTTCATTTTATGAGTAGCCAAAATGCCAGATTACAGCCACATCGGTTGGAAAATTCGACAGGGAACCCCAAAATACCTACAAAACTTTCTGTAAAATCCATTATCCTGATTTTTTTAATTCTACAAGCGGATTCAGCCTCATCAAATAAGATATACCACACGTCCCTGGATTATAGTGTTATTTTGCGGTGAAATTTAAAACTCTCTCTGTACAAAATTAAGTACTTGTGTACTATATGAACATGAACTATATTTTTGTTTGTTGGTTATCAAATAAAAAAAAAAAAACAAAACTACAACAAAAATAATAATGCCATGTACAGACGAGCGTTGTTCGCTCTCTCATTTGTTGTTCGACCCTTAATTATGAAGGAATCACTTAGTTCCCCATACAAAATTGTCTGAGCGAACACCGACTTTTGTACGTTGTTCAATTCGAATCACTCTCTGAATAACCAATAAATTAAAAATATATATGTCCCATCCCTAACAATTGAGAGTATTTATCGAAAATAAATTAATTTTGACAGTTTGAAAATATTTATGAAATTTTCAAACTTTGTCAGTAAAATTGAAAATCATGAATGAAAAGTAAAAAATTGTATAGTTTTTATATATGCAGCAGGATGTAAATTTTGTTTTCTACATAATGCAATATGCATTTCTTTTCCCTTGGTTCTAATTAGCGTACAAAACAAGAAACAAATGTGGGGCAACTCAAACAAAAAATTCTCCAAATTCTTATTTATGACAGTATGTGACATTTGAATTGAGAAAATATAAAAATGTATTAAAAAACAACAACATTTTCAGAAAAAATGGAAAACATGAATGAAAAGTAAATAGATATTGGTTCATACTATAGTCAGGAGAAAGAGAATTATTTTTTCTATTTAGATCCCTAATTCACTAAAATATGTTACATTTTTGGTGTAAAACAAGAAACAAAAAGTTTGAAATAAAAAACTCTGATGATATGAATTATGAATAGTGTTGTATGAACGGGTTAATTCATGTACGTAATTCTGAGAGCGAACTACGTTGTTCGGATGCTCGTCAGAACATGGCATAACAATTTCGCAGTCGCCCATGGCACGTTTTTTAGCAAATTATTTAACAAAAAACTAAACTGTGATGCCTTTAGTACAGGCGCACCTTTCACGATAAGAAAGTCGCAACACACGTCTGATGAATGATTGAGCGAAATGAAAAGTACAGTCTATTAAAAATATATATGGATTTTTAGGAACCAAACGACCGAAATTTATATTAGAAGGTTCAAAAAAGAATAAGAAAAGGAGAATTTCGTTTTAATGGACCATGGATCGATATATCAAATGGGGAATTTCTAAAAGTTACAAGAAGTAAGGTCTATAGAAAACATTGTGACATATGTCGTAGAAGTTCTCCTTGTACTATTTTTACATGTCCTTCCGCCTATTATCCCCGTCTACCATAGCAGATGCCCAGAGCCATACATCCTCTTCCAGCTGCAAGCTGCGCTTAAGCGTCGAGGCGGCTTGGTACCAAATATTGAAACCATAACTTTCAACAACAAATTTCAGATATGTTTTTCAACCGAATTGTCACTGCATTGCACATTTTTCTACCTAAAATTTTAAAGATAAAGGTCCCGACCAATTATATATATGTTGATGGTCCTTGGCGTATTTTTCAACAAAGGGGACTTTAATTTGGCATTTTAAATTTTTAGTTGGTGAAAGAAATTTAGTTGGTGAAAGAGTTCAATATTAAATTGTTGGCATAATCCCCACAAAAAGGACCCGATACATTTTATGGTGGTCCGAGGTGTATTTTTCAACCGAAGTGGCTCCAATGTTACTGAAGAAGTAATCGACGAAATATTTAATTTGGCATTTTAAATTTTCAGTTGGTGAAAGAAATCTAAGTAGAAAGAGTTCAATATTAAATTTTTGGCATAATCCCCACAAAAAGGACCCGATACATTTTATGGTGGTCCTAGGCGTATTTTTCAACCGAAGTGACTCCAATTTTACTGAACAAGTAATCGACGAAGACAAATACATCTGCTGAAAATCTCTAAAATTCCTTCTGAAAACTATGAGAATAAAAAAATTTACCTAGAAGACATAAACAAAATTAATATAAAACTTAGAGGTGGTGATAAACTCGATTTCCTCATGAAAGATATTCTAGTCATAAAATATCTCTAGAATCTGTAACGAAGTCCAGAAGGCCTTCAAGCCTAAGTAGTGTGCATAGTAGGCTTAGAAATCATCTTAGGTGTAAAAGACGTCGGAATATTCTTCTAGCTGTAAATCTTTGTAATGGCCTCAGGGAAATATATAGTTTGATATAGGTCCCCTATAAGGGTTCCGATCGGTTTTAGGTATTTTTAATGTCCCTGTTTTTTTTTTGCTAATACACCTCAATTTTATTTAAAATATTTCACTATTTGATGGTTAATGGTTTTGGAGGACAAATTTTTAAATTATTCAACCTATTTGAGTTGGGTTTATCAAATTTCATTTTTATACTCTACTCAACTATGTTGCCAGGGTATTAAAAGTTTGTGTGATCCCAAATCTGGGGGACGAAAGACCTTGGTGTGTATAAAAAAACCCCAGAAGAAAAAATTCGCCATAGGACGAATCCTACAGAATATATAATGAATTTATTGAAAACCCTACATATAGACGTTTATTGACATGAAACGCGTAAAATAGAGAATTGACCATTAAAATGTGAAAATATCGATTTCTTGTCTTTTAGGACCTCGCCTAAAATCTTATGAGCAACATTTTTGTAGAATATTGTGGGGATGAAAAATCACATCTTGTGATAATTGGAGTCCCGTTCAATAAATTAGAGACGAAAAATACACACAAGGAAATAAGTTAGATGGACGAACTATTCTGAAAAAACTTGATTCGATTTTATTGAAAAGATACGAATCTATCTCTTTAAGTATAATAGAGTCACCAGTAAAAAATTATCACGCCATATCTCCGAACTTTGACCTATGGCGAATTTTTCCATCTGGGGGTTTCAAATACTCACCAAGGTCATTCAACCCCAATAGGAATTTTCCACACCCAGACCGTGACCTCGATTTTGTCGCATAGTGTTATTGCGGAACACGGAAAACAATCACTTTATGAAGGTGGGATGGTTGACCTTTAATCTATAGAAGCAAGAGGACCTCCCATGTCGGTCCATAACTGGTTTAATATTACCATTACCAAATAATGTTAATACCGTCAACTTTTTTTTGGACTCGGGATTTGGCTCGACAGTATGTTAAAGTTAAACTGTAGCTTTTCAGGGTATCATATAGTCGGCACGTTTCGACAATACTGGTTTATAAATAAGCTTTGTATCCTGAGTAATCGTTAAGACATATTTAAAGGATTCTTTGTCCAGTTTCATTAATTAAAGGCTATCATCGAGGAAAAAAGTTCTTAAGTATTTAAAAGTGTAATTAAAAATTTGCGGACCTTTCGACTGTAATTCTTTAAAAAAAATCTTTATCAGTTCGAATTATTAAAATAACTTGACCTAATTTTGATTAGCAATCCAAAAATAGATCCAAAATTATGGAACACATTTCTAATATTTAAAAAACATATATTTTAATATAAAAAAGTAAATATTAAAAAAAAAACAAAATAAGAAAAAGAGAGAATAAAAGAAAGCCCAAAAACAAAGTCAAAGACCTTAAATTGTAAACAAGAAACAATGAGACTTCCTAATTCCGCTATGCGCTTAAATTATTTCGCTTTTCTTTTCTACATAAATTATTTTTTTGTTTGTCAGTGTTTGTTTGCTGTTTTCGAATATTATTTTTAGCAACATTTGGGAATTTATTTGAAAAATACTTAAAAATAAAAATAACACCAGCAAAACATAATTTAAATTTTGCGTCACTGAAAAAAAACGTCAAATACTTAAGTATTGTTCCTTTCAAAAAATATTTTTTTTTTCAAAGTGTGTTGTTTTTTTGTCAGTCACTCATTTTTCATGGCTATAAAAAACCTATAAAACATTTTTTTTTAAATATCAATTCATTTCCTTCTGGTTTGTTTTTTTTTTTTTTTTTGCAAAATATTTGTTTGTTTTTGTTTCTCTACAGGAATTCAAATAAAATACTAGTCGATTATTTTTGTTTTGGTTTTCTTATTGTTCCCCTCAGTATTCAAATTAAGAAAAAACATTGTATGCCTCACACGTGCCCCCAAAATCATGATCATCATGTTCATCTTTCATTCACCGAATCACGATGATACTTAGTAAAAAATTTTGTTTTATTTCAATTTATTTCAAATTAATTTTTTTTGGTTATATATTGTGGATTTGAATACTACAATTAAATGCAAAACCACCAACCTATTCACACTTCCTTATTTTAAAAAATCGAAAATAAAGTGTTGGCATATTCACTCAGCATATACACACACAAATTATCTATCTTTGTATTTAATTTTATTTCATGTGTGTGTGAGTCTGCCCCTCCTACCTTCACACCCTCCCTCCTGCCTTCCTACCGCCCATTTTTTGTTTTGTTTATTTTATTTTTTGTTTGCCGTTTTTATGTATTCTCTTCCCCTCTTCGTCTTCCCCTTCTGCTGCCATTTTCAAAGTAGCGGACTGACTGAGCAATTTGTCGGTACTTGGGTAAAGATATAGACGAAATACAAAGTTTCAGTTATTTAATTATCACCTTGAGAGGTCTATCTATATCAGTTCGGCTTGTCGAAAATTTATAATAATCAATTTTTTTCTTTTATAGAATGAATGACACAAAAAAATAAAAACCATAAAAGATGTGGGTCGAAAGGTTTACCGCTGCAATTTTGAAAAAAATAATCGCAATTTCAAGCAGACATTTTGACAAACTGATTTTAATCTCGTATTAAATCAAAAATTAGATAAATAAAATTGTTTTTTTAGTACAAATTATATCCTCTGCAACAAATTTTCTGGGTATCTTATACAACTTGAATATGTTCTGGAGGCTTTATTATACCTACAACCTATTCGGAGTTCTACTATAGTAAATAATATAATCTGGAAGTCTTCTGTGACGAACTAGCCTCCTAAAGGACTTTTAAATGCCTTCTGAAACCTTGCTGTATTTAGGAGAACTTCAAAAAATCTCAAATAGCTGCAGTTCAATACGGAGGTATAGATAGTTCTCCTAAGTTCTCCTAATTACAGCAAGGTTTCAGAAGACAGTTAAAAGTCCTTTAGGAGGCTAGTTCGTCACAGAAGACTTCCAGCAGAAGGTATTTTAAAGACCTTCTAGGATACAGCTCTTCCTACTATAACTTCTGAAGGTCTTATATATCATGAATACCTTCTAGAAGTCTTCTATAACTAAATCGCTTTCGGGAGTATACTACAATTATAAGATCTCCTGGAGGTCTTTTGAAAGTTTTGGATGAATCATAAAAGGTTTTTTTGAGGCTACCTAGCCATGGAAAGTCCTCAAAGAGCTCTAACAAATGTCCTCAAGACCTTATATGTGTCTCTACAAGATATCTAGCCAACGAAGACCTCCTGTAGCCTTAGAAGACCCAAAAATACCTAGCTCTCGAAGACCACAAGAATGTCTTCTTGTCCTAGAATACCTTTACAAGGGCCTCAGAAAATCTATAAAAATATTATAGCTATAGAAAAAATTTTAAATATGTGTAGAAAATCTTCTAGCTATAGAAGACACTTATAGATTCCTGTAGCCTCTGGAAGATCTCCAGAAGATCTTCTGGCCCTGGAACATTTTTATAATTACTCCAGAAGACAAAACATGTAACCTTATATGAATTGTAAGAAGAATCTCAATAAAGTATTTTGGACTTAGAAAACATCAAGAGGAACCTCTAGGTAATGAAGAAATTTTGAACAGTTATTGAAGCCATTCTAAAATTATTTTCATATTTGAAAGGTCTCCTAGCCTTTGAAGACCTATAAAATATATTTTTCTCTCATAGGCCCCATTTGAGTTCTTCGAACATTATACAGCCTTAGAATAGCTCTAGAATGTCTAGGCTTTCATTAACTTCAAGGAGATTTACAAGTCTTAGGAGGTCCGTAGAAAGCCAAGACATAATGCAGACCTTCTAATCATACAAAACCGGAGATCTTCTAGTCGTAGAAGAGTTCTAGTCCTAGTGGATCTCTAGAAGATAGTCTAGCTATAGTAGACAGTTGACACGAAGGACTCATAAGTTAGAGGACTTCGTAGATGTCTTATACGCCTCCTAGAAGCCTTAATTGACTTAAAGCAGATATTTAAACCTCAGAAGGCCGGGAGAAAGTCCACAAGCCTTACAAGATCTCATGAAGGTATTTTAACCACACAAAACCTATAGAAGGTTTTCTAACCTTAGGATAAAATAACCGGAGATCTTCTAGTCGTAGAAGAGTTCTAGTCCTAGTGGATCTCTAGAAGATAGTCTAGCTATAGGAGACAGTTGACAGGTCTTCTAGCCTAGAATATATCCACGAAGGACTCATAAGTTAGAGGGTTTCGTAGATATCTTATACGCCTCCTAGAAGCCTTAATTGAGTTAAAGGAGATATTTAAGCCTCAGAAGGTCCGGAGAACATCTACAAGCCTTACAAGATCTCATGAAGTCCTCTAACCTTAGGATAAAATACTTCTATTAGGGTTACACTGAGAAGAAGTTGGATATAAAAATGGAAGATATTTTAGAGTTATAGAGGAGGTTCTAAAGCTATATAAGGTCCTATAGCGTCTTAGATGTCTGTTAAGAAATATTCTAGCAATAGAGAGCCTCTAGAAGATCTTCTAACCTTAGAACATGACCATAAAGCTTTGAAAGACTCCTGTAGACTTAGGTCTCAAAGTCCTCAAGAATATCTTCTCTTCCTAAAATACCTTTAGAATGAGTTTAAGAATTGAGGAAACTTAGAAAATCGATAGAAATTCTTCTAGATATATAAGAGATCTTAAAGATATGTAAAATATCTTCCAGCTATAAAAGACAAACAGAGAGTCCTATAATCTCTTTGAAGTTCGCTAAAAGTTATTCTAACTTTCTATGAAGATCCCATATTCGGAATTTTTCGAACCTTAGAAGATGATCCTAGAGCTTTGAAAGACTCCTCTAGCCATAGACGTCCCATTAGGCGTAGGTTTCGAAGATCTCAAGAATAACTGCTGTTCCTATAATACATTTAGAATAATTTAAGAAAATCTATAGAAATTCTCTAGCTATAGAAAAGATCTTAAAGATATGTAAAAGATCTTCTAGCTAGCTTCTAGCAATATTTAGAGAACCCTATAGCCTCGTATATGTTCGCTAGAAGGTATTCTAGCCTTATAAAATCTCTAGTAGAAAGTCTTATCTAACCCTAGAATGCCAAAGAAGACCTAGATCTCAAGAATATCTTCAGGTTTGAGAATTGAAGGGCCTCGGAAAATCTAGAAATTCTTCTACCCATAGAAGAGATCTTAAAGATATATATCTTCTAGCTATAGAAGACATGTAGAGTCTTATAGCCTCTTAAAAATTTGGTAACATGTCGAGCTGTAAAAATCCTACAAAAGTCCTCATATTTAAAATGTTTCCAGCCAAATTAGAAGTAATTTCGCATAACGGGTTCTTGGAGAAATCGTTGCCGCCAAGATTAGGTATTTCTGGCTTTCAGAAACAAATTTTATAACATAGTCTATATATAAAGAACCCCGTCCCGTTATAGTTATGTTGAAGGTCTTTCCATTCAATGAGGCTATGATTTTTATTAGATATTTATATTTACCGGACGAAAAACAACCAGAATATCTCCATTTAACATCGACCCTCGAGAGGATCAATATTGTTTCCTAGACAAAGTTGACACTAAAAAACCGGTCATGGAAAACTTCTAGTAGGTATTCTAACCTTAGAAAATGTTCTTAACGTTTTGAAAATCCTCTTGCAGATCTTCCAGCCGCAAAATACCCTAGTATACCTATGAAAGATATTATTAGAAAATCTTCTAGCCTTATAAAAAAAAGATTTTGTAGAAGATCCTAATAATCTAAGGTCTTGGAAAATCTTGATAAGGTATTCTTGCCGTAAAAGACCTCTGGATGGGCTTCTAGTTTATTAACACCTCTGGTAGATACTCTAACCAATGTAACTTTTTGAATCTTAATTTGCTGAATTTGGATAATCATTTCCACTAAAGTCTCCAACAATATATTGACCTCTAGAGGGTACTATAGTCTCGTAAAGGAAGTTCACTACAAGTTCTAGTCTTCAAAAACTTCTAGAAGGCCTTCTAACCTTAGAAGATGGTCTTAACGTTTTCAAAGACCTCTTGCAGGCCTTCAAGCCTCAAAATATCCTAGTGGACATATATAAGAAGTATTAGACATTCTAAGAAAATATTTTAGGCATATAATCTTTCAGGAAGATTTTCTAGCCTTAGAAGATCTCAATAAGGTATTCTAGTCTTAAAATACCTCTAGAAGGGATTCTAGTTTATGAACAACTCTGGAGGATTCTCTAAGGACGTTGAAGATATCAATAAGGTCTCCTTGTCGTAAAAAAGACCTCTGGATGGGCTTCTATTATTGACACCTCTGGAAGGAAGAAGTAGGAAGATACTCTAACCAATGCAATGATATCACCGGGAAACTTTTTGAGTCCTACTTTTGGATAATCATTTCCACTAAAGTCTCCAACAATATATTGGCATCTAGAGGTTCCCCTATAGTTTATTTAGACTAGTTCACTACTAGTTATAGAAATGGAAAACTTCTAGAAGGTATTCTAGCCTTAGAAGATGGTCTTAACGTTTTTAAAGAACTCCTGCAGGTCTTCCAGCCTAAAAAAATACCCTAGAAGACATATAAAAGGGTTTATAAAAATTTGTTCTAGCAATACAATCCTTCAGGAAGATTTTCTACCCTTAGAAGATCTCAATAAGAACTACTAGGTTATGAAGACCTCTGAAAGATAATCTAAAATTCCATCTTCCATCCTTAAAATACCCTGGAAGACATATAAAAGGGTTTATAAAAATTGGTTCTAGCAATACAATCCTTCAGGAAGATTTCCTACCCTTAGAAGATCTCAATAAGGACTACTAGATTATGAAGACCTCTAGACGATACTCTAAAATTTGAATAAGAAAATCGTGTAGCCATATAATCCATCCAGAAGATTTTCTAGTCTTAGAAGATAATCTCAATAAGGTCTTTTAGTCTTAAAATACTTCCAGAAGGACTTCGAGGTTATGAAGACCTCTGGGATTTCTTCTAAAGTTAGTAAAAGGTATTGCGACCATTTAAATGATTTTGAAATATTTTTTATCCTTGGAAGGGTCATTAGCCTTTGAAACATTTTTGAGACTGGTTGGCCCTCTATGAACTATATGCGCCAAGTTAAAACATGTTGTCCGGGGCCTCAGAAGCAATTTTTTCAATTATCCCATATAACTTATTGATCCTACCCAATTTAGTCTATAGCTACTCAATTTTTTCATCCATTCCGAATACCTTTTTGGGATATACCTTCTCCTCCATCAAACCCTTATCATTTCGAATTCAGCTAGTCAAGTGATTAAAACAAAAAAAAAAAACTGCTGAGATGATGTATAAATATTTTTATAACACATGTTTAATATTTATACAACCATACACACAGACACATACAATCACAATTGCAAATACACATACATATGAGTGTGTGTGTGTGTGTGTAGAAGCGTAAAGAAATAACAAACTTTCATTTGAGATAAGATAACAATGTAGGCAAACATTTTGAAGCAAAAACCTTATATGACTTCTAAAGTGGGAGAGAGTGGGGGAAGGGGTTAGATGGTTATGCCTAGACAAGGTTAGTAGTTAGTAACAACAGGAAAGGCATAGCAGAAACATTTCGTCTCGCAAAAAATTAAAAAAAAAACAAAAAGAAATTTACCCGATAAGCAAAAGACCGAAATCCGAACTGAAAAAAATCAATTTCCCAAAGAACTTTTTTTTGCCTCGGCTGGATGACTGTGGGGCTGGCGGGCGTGCACACACCACGGGTCGTTCGATTGCTAACCATGACCTACAATAAAAAATGTTTATGATCGGTGTCTGAGTGTGTGCGGCTAATATAATGTGATTGCCTCGCATACCTAGCTGCCTGCCTCCTCCGCCTCCAGACAGCCGTCGTCAATTGAGCAAATTTGCATTTTAATCGCCGCCGTAATAACTGATATCAGAACCGAACAGCAGCAACAACAACAGCGGCAACAAAAAATAAATAAATCATATCTTCAACACTTGTTTTTCAGTTTCACTTTTATTTCTTTTCGTATTAAATCGATTTCGTTCACTAAATCGATTTAAATAATTCTAAGACCCACAATTAATATGGCACCTCGAGCTAGCTTCGCTGGGTGGTTGTTGGTGGTTTCGTTGGTTGGTGGCGTGTGTAGTAGGCAGGCGGGCAGACAGGCAAATTGTTTTGGCATTATTATTATCTGCTACGTCATATGGTTTTTACGATCCCTAATATAAATACTATATTTTGCTAGATCTAAATATTTGTTTTATAAGAGACGGAGGGGGGAAGAGAGCGAGGTAGAAATGGAAGGTTCGGCATTAGGGTTTACACTGAGGAGAGAAGTTTATAGAAAATAAACCGAAAAAGGTATTATGGGAAATCGTTGAGTCATAGAAGATATATCCGAGACCTATGAGAAATTTTGAAGCTATATACGACATTTAGAGGATCCTATAGCCTCTTAGAAGACCGATGAAAGGTAGAATATCCATAGTAATCATCTATAAAGTCTTCTAACCTTACAGACAGGTCTTAAATATTTTAAAACCTTTATAAGCTCTTCAAGGGGCATAGAAGCCACCAGACGACATATTATTGCAGCTATAAAAGAGAACTTAAAGATCTCTGGGAAATCTTCAAGGCATAGAATAATTGGAGAGGGTCCTATAACCTCTTAGAAGGTATTATAGCCATTGAAAACCTCTAGAAGGTCTTCAAACATTGCAAGAAGGCTTGAAGACCTCTATAACTTTCAGTTGTCTTAGAAAACTAAACATTGTCTTTAAACATTGTTCTATAGAAATTCTTGTGGCTATAGAAGATACCTCAAAGATCTCTGGGAAGTTTTTCAGCTATCGAAGCCTTGTAGAGGATCTGTATCTGTAGCTTCTTAGAATTTCGTTAGAAAAGATTCTAGACCAAATATCTTTACAAATTCCTCTAGAGGGATCTATCGAAGGGAGGGATCTTAGAAGTAGTGTTCGGTAGAAGGCATGAAAGGTCTTCTAACCTTAGAATACACTGGTTATGATTCTTGACTACTTATATAATTGCTTAAAATATTGGAAGGCCTCTGACAGTTCTTCTAGCCTCAAACTACCCTAGAAGATGTTGTAAGGTCTTCTAGTCTTAGAAAAACTTCACGAAGTCGTATAGCCGTGTAAGCTCTCTAACATATCTTTTTTACCCTTGGAAAGCCTCCATAAGGTATTATAGCTGAAGGAAGACATATTGAAGGATTTTAGGTCATTGAGATGATTCTGTAATTATTTTATCCTTGGAAGATATTTTAGCATAACAAGATCTTCTGACCTTCTAAGAAGCGATCTTTGAGGTCTTCTAACAATACTTCTAGAAGATTTTAGCTTCAGTTGAATTCAAATGGGTCCTCAAGACTTAGAAGCTTTAAAAAACTTCCTGCATTCCATCTAACTAAACAAGTTTCGAGGCTAGAGGGCTTTATAGAGGTCTTATACGCCTTCTAAAAGCCTTAGTTGACTAAAGGAAGCCTTAGAAGACCTGTAGAAATCTTCTAGTCTTACAAGACCACATAAAAGCTATAAACTATAAAATACCCGTAGAAAGTCTTCTAGCCTTATGAGACCTGTAGAATACCTTCTATAAGGTATTCTAACTAGAGCAGACTTCTAGCAGGTCTTCTGGAAATACAAGAGGTATTTTTAACCCACAATATCCTATAAGTCCAAAATAACTCCTATAGATCTTATCTTTGACTTCTAAGGCTGGAAGACCTTCTATAGATCTCATAAGGCTAGTAGACATCCCCCCCTCCCCCACTATGGTCTTCTGGGATCAGTTGACATTATATGTAGGTATTTTAAAGCTAGAAGGCTCTGTAAAGGTAATAAATAGTCCTGTCAGATTTAAAATGCCAGCTGAAGGTGTTCTAAACTTATAACATCTTTAGGATGCCTTTTTGCCTTGTAAGACCTCTATAGGGTATTCTGGGTTAGAATACCTTTTTGAGGTATACCTCCCTCTAGAGGGCATCTTAGCTTTTAAAACCATTTATAAAGCATCCTTGCCTTAGGATCTCTTTTTGACTTTGGAGATCATACACATGTTTCTCCGTACCATGCGTTAATAATATATGTCAACATTTTAGGGTTTTGAGTTTTTAGGAAAACCTCCATTGAAATTGCTGAATTTCTATTTGGTTTACAACAATCGATTGGAAGAATTGTCGTTATATGTATGTTCCCTATGTTTTCATTTCAAAAATTTGTCAGTATTTCTATGGTGGAGGGTATCCAAAGTTCGGCCCGGCCGAACTTAACGCTTTTTTACTTGCTTTATATTAAAATTGTTATCTGATTTGTTCCGTGTTTTGGGTTTTGTTCTAAGACTCTGTTGTAATCTTTTTCACCTGCGTACGATATCGAGATAACAAACTAAAACGTAAGGTTCGATAAAGATCTATATATATGAACTATAACCGCATTTAGACTTAGCCCCTGTGCAGGAGGTACCAGAAGGAGTGGACCGATGGATTTTCCCTATATTTTCATTTCAAGTACCTGTTAGTATATCTATGGTGGAGGGTATCCAAAGTTCGACCCGGCCGAACTTAACGCTTTTTCACTTGTTTCTTTCTCACTTGTGTGTTTTATTATTGAACAGTGGAAACAAAAAAAAAAAGAAAAAAAACAAATAAATTTTGTTGCAAAAATTATTGTGGTAATAGTGAAAAATATACACGTATATACGTATAGCGACATATTTACGTTGTACACTCATAACTAATATCGTAATAGGCTGCCGTCTGCCTACGATAAACATTATTTTTATACCCTCCACCATAGTATGGAGGGTATATTAATTTTGTCATTCCGTTTGTAACTCATCGAAATATTCATTTCCGTCACTATAAAGTATATATATTCTTGATCAGGGTAAAATTCTAAGACGATCTAGCCATGTCCGACCGCCTGTCCGTCCGACTGTTGTAATCACGCTATCTTCCGAAGGAATTGAGATCGGGTGCTGAAATTTTGCACAGGTTTGTCTGCGGGCAGGTCAGGTTCGAAGATGGCATATATCGGTCCACGTTTAGGCATAGCTCCCATATAACAGTAACTCCCAATTTTCGGTATTTTGGGGTTGGGGTTTTGAGTTCTTAATAGGTACCAAATCCCTCCACAAAAAATTGTAAATATAGGTCAATTATTTCGGATAGGCCCCATATATGGGTTCCCCCAATTTTCGGTATTTTTGGGTTCTTGAGCGCGTTTTTCAACCGAATTCACTGAAATTTGGTATTTTGTAGTCGTATATGGTAACAAATCTCTCCACCAAAAATTATTAGTATTCGCCCACTTTTTGGGGTAGTCCCCATATAACCCCATTTTTCATATTAAAATCGTTATCTGATGTGTTCCGTGTTTTGGGTTTTGTTCTAAGACTCTGTTGTAATCTTTTCACCTGTAAGGTTCGATAATGAACTGTATCTA
Organism: Musca vetustissima; assembly: GCF_032173495.1. Taxonomy (NCBI): domain Eukaryota; kingdom Metazoa; phylum Arthropoda; class Insecta; order Diptera; family Muscidae; genus Musca; species Musca vetustissima. The sequence goes on from NW_026886187.1 coordinate 462,482, forward strand.
TGAATTATAACCCGCATTTAGACCTAGCCCCTGTGCGGGAGGTACCAGAAGGAGTGGACCGATGTTCCCAATCTTCGAAATTTAACAAAGTTTTGAAGAAATAGTAAGATGGATGAAAATATAATTTTGTGAAACGGATTTTGTCCAAAGAAAGATGGGGTCTAAAAAATATATTTCGACGAGGCACATTTTCACCGTGTCAAAGTGTATACACCCTCATTAGCCATAAGGTTGAGGGTATAATTATCCATTAACAATTTTTGAAATTTATATTATGGTTTACATAATCGGTTTGTAGAAATGTCGGTATAGGTCCACTAGGACTTAGCAGACCTCTAGAAAGTCTCTTAACCTCAAAAAAATATTAACCTCAAAAAACCATTTTCTTACCCTAGAAGAGCTGAAGACAATATCCTAGCCTTAGACGAACATTGACCTCAGAGTTAAGATGCTTATAAAATACCTCTTGAAGGACTTTGAAGGTTTACTTCTATTTGAAGACGTTTCAAATAGAAGTACGTTAATCCTCAGAAAATCTCTAGAATTTCTGCTAGTCATTTAAGCTGTTCGGAAGTTCTACGCATAAAAGACCTCTAAAAGGTATTTTGTTTATAAAAAAACCCCTTTTGAAGATCTACTTGAAAGACTCTTCAAGTTATTAAAGCCCGCTGGCAGTTCTAAGCATAGACGACTTCTAGATGGTATTATGCTTATGGAGCGCATTTAAGAACCTACTGCCTGTAGAAAACATTGTAAGCATAAAACACCTTCTGAAGGTTTGCTGCTATTTGAAGACCTCTGAAAGGTTTTCCATCTTTAGAAGAGGACTTCTATATTTACGAGAAGTCCTCATAGGTCCTATATCCTCAGAAAATCTCTATAAGTTTTTTCTAGCTATTGAAGTCCTCTGAAAGCACTAGGAAATTTTTTAAGGTATATTGCCTATACAAGACCTATAGAAATTATTCTGTAAAATAGAAGATTTCTTAGGGGTTTACTGATATTTAAATACCTCTCAACAGTTTGCTATTTTCCTCAAAAAGGCTCTAGAAGTTTTTCTATCTTCTGAAAATCCCTGCCTCCTGAAAACCTCTTAAATCCTTAGAAAGATTTCTCATCTTGTTCGGATACAAAATTTCCCTCCACGCCCATTTTTTCTCCCAGTGCAATTATTTCTATATGTATATAATTGTATAATCCGAAATGCTACCTTGTGCTAACCACCATGTGCATGATTATTTGTTTGTACGAACGAACGAATGTATGTATATATCTGTCTGTGTGTGTGTATGTATGTATGTAGATTGCTTACGTCTTAGTGTACAGAGTATAGAATATTTCGAATTTAGAATGTATAGAGAAATTACAAATAATCATTTACTCAAAGCGTGTCACATTCGAATTTAATCTAAAAATAAAACAAATAGCAAACTAAATTGTATTTACAAAAACAACAACAACAAAAAGAAAACCAAAAATGAAAATAGAAAACTGAAAAATGCAGTGCAGAAAAAATGCAAAAAAAAGAAGAAAAGCGGATCAGTGGCGACCCAAAATTAAAATATTTCAGTACTTTTATTTTATTTTTACAAAATGACAAAGTTGGAAAAAATTTAATGGAATTAATTTAAGTATATAAAATATATACACAATATAATTAAGAAGTTCAAAACGGTCTCAAAATGGGTAGTAAAAGTGTATAAAGAATTTAAGAAAAATGTTTTTTTTTTGTAGTCAAACGGAATTATTTTTTAGGAGAATATCATTTTAAATGATTAAATATTTTATAGACATTTTTATTATTATTATTATTTTTTTTGTAAAATTTTTAATTAAAAATTATATTGAAATTAATATTTTATTTCATTTATAAAAAAATCTGAGCTAAATTCCCCTTTTTACTATAATCGCTGACAATTAATCATAATGAAATTTGCTCTTTGTTCCATGATTCAAAATTTTTGATTTTTATTATTGGTTTTTTTTGCTTGTTTTTGTTTTGGCAATAAATATATATTGTTTTGTCTGTGAAATAAATAAATAAAAAAAAACAAAAATCCACAGACAAACAAACAAAATCATAAAAAATACGAAGGCGTGAATGCCGGAAAAATGCTATAAAACAAAATTTAATGGTAAACAATCTATTAAATCAATCGATTCAAGCAAAGGCGAAATGAAATCCATTTCACAAAAACCACTAAAATATTTAATAAAAAAAACACACCCAAGGATGAAGGACCTTTTTAGAATTCTGTGGAAAGAAGGTCTCTAAAATATAAACCTCAGATGATCCTCTATGAAAAATATGATTGTCCCACCTTCTATGATATTCTGCGTTATTGATTCTATGTATCAGGAAACAAAGTTGATATTCGATGAAATTTAAAATGTTGGGAACGAACTTGCGCCGGGTCATCTTCGGTTCTGCTTGTAACCCACTGGTATATTATAATATGAACAGTTACTTGTCATCTAATAAAATACAGACATGGAGTATTTCTAGAAAAGTATTTTATATTGAATATCTCTGGAAGATATTCTACATATACACGACCGTTAGTATGTATTTAGAATGACTTTAAGCATTAGAAGACCTCTGAACCTCAGGGTATTGTAACTTTGTGCAGTTCCACCTATACCCACCTTTAAGTATTGATCCGCCCGTCAGTCCATTATAATCTGTAAATACGATAGAGGCCACAGTTATGAACCAATCGTTACGACGGGTTCTGGCCAACGAAGACCCCAATTTTTTGTAATGATCCATTAATATTTAAGGGAATGAAATGGAAGGGAGTCTAACAAAAGAATAAGCATGGGCATTTTGATGAAGAACGGTCAATATTTTGACTACAAAAATAGTATATCCAAGAGGTGTGAATGACCTTTGAATTGATAGCTATTATATTGTTGCATCACTTGTGGGATATATATATATAAATTGGAAAATATGAAAGGATCACTTTGAAGAAATTGGAAAATATGAAAGGCTTAGAAAGTGGGTCAGCAGGGTGCAAATATCGCGAAATATTACACAGGCTTGGAATATAGAACCGCAGAAAGTTAGATTTTCATGGTAGTAGTGTAAGGTATCATGGTATCACCTCCGTCCGAATATACTTCTCCGCTCACTGGCTTTTAATGTTATTGTGTTTTTTTTTTACATTTTTTCTGAGTGTAAAAAATAAAATTAAAAATCCAATTCGATATATGATTCATTTTGAATAGACCTTTTGTGGATATATATATATATATATATATATATAAAATGTCAATAAAAAGTTCTACTTAAAAATAATAATTTTAATGGGATTTTCCTTAATTTTTTTGGGTGTAAAATTTGAAAATTTTCTATATTTAATAATAAATAACAACATTGATTTTTCAATATATTTTTCTTTGAGTGTAAAAGTCTTTTACCAAATTTAGTACCCATAATATTAATTTGTTAAACTGAATCCTGACCCTAATCCTACAATGATCCTAACTCCAAACTTCATTGTTCCAGCTCTATCGGTTCACCCAAATCCAAATTGTACCAATTATAGTACGATTTAGTACCCAATCCTACACTTCGACGGCAATGTTAATTAAAATTTTCAGGATTCCAACTCGATTTGTACCTCCAAATTAAATTTGTACCGAATCGCCAAATACAAATGATACCATATTTAGTTCTTTTTAGTACTTTTCGTGCCGTTCTAGTACGAACTTCCAAAAACCCAGCCTTATCTGTCACCTTTGGACCAAGATTCAGCCGTTTCGTCTGGGCGTTCACGAATCGTTAAATCAGTCAGTCAATCACTTTACTCTTTTATTAGTATAGATAAAAACGCTGCATTTTATTATTTCACTATAACCGACAATTGTATTTTTTTCTAAAGTGTAAAAATGTCTAATTAACGAAAATTTTTATTGGAGTGTATAATTTCTGTTATAAGGAAAATACAATTTTTACGAGCCCAAAATCATTTTGTTAAAATCTGTATAACATAAGAGTGCCCCTAATATACGACATATCATCATAACAGTTTGTTCATTAATTTCTTATAACCGATTATTTTTTTCTTTATAGCCGATATTTCGTTAAAAAATTATTCGATTATAGATCAAATATTAATTGGCAAACTCAAATTCAATTCAAAACGAAATTTCATTCATACAAATTGTCGATTCGTAGATTTTTAATTCAAACAAAAAAAATATATATATAAAAAAATGTTAAATATCAAAACGTGAAGAAGAAGAGTCAGACAATGACAACAACGATCAACAAAATAAAAAAATATTTTAAATAAATAAAAAAAATTATTTCAATTATTAACCAAATAGAAAAAAATATATGAGGCAGTGAGTGATCGTGTCGGCGGCGGAATTTTGGGCAAGTGTTAAAAATTTGGGCAAATAAAAGGAAGTTTTAAATGGATTTCCAAGAATCAATGGATCAATGGGTGTGGGTTGTGTTGTGAGATGTTATGGGAGAGTTACGAGAGAGTGAGAGGAGGTCGTGACTTTAATGGGTAATGTAGGGGGATGCTAGCTGATATTTTGTGTATTGATTTGGAGATATAATGAATGGGTAACGATATATATTTTAATTTTTTTATTAGAAGTGGGGTACGGAAGAGGTAATTTACTTATTGTCCCTTCCACACCCCACCACCATGAGGATGAAATTCTTCTCTGAAGCAGCAACTTACCTTGAGGCAGGTATAGCACGTATCAGTTGATGTGTTTGATGATGTTGTTGTTGTTGCTGTAATTTTCCTGGTGATGAATTTGTTATCGATGCCGAGGACGTTGATGAGGACGAGGATGATGCTGATGTTGTTGTATTACTGCTGAGATTTGTTGTGACATTTTGTTGTTGTTGTTGTTGCTGCTGTTGATGATGATGTTGTTGGTGTTGTTGTGTTATGTGTAGACTGTTGCTGCTGGGAGAGGTACTTAAATTACTGCTTAAATTTGTACTTGAATTAGGGCTACTTGTTTGCATTTGTTGTTGTTGTTGCTGCTGCTGATGTTGTTGTTGTTGATGTTGCTGCTGCTGTTGTATTTCAACATGTTGATCAAACCCAAAACCACTATCATTGGAATTATCACAGGGTGGCGGATGCGGTCGTGGCGGGAATCTTTTACCGGGGACTAGTTTTCCTGGACCAATCTGGAGGAGAAGAGGGAGAGAGGGGGGAATGTGAAACAAAAATAACAAAGGAAGAAGGTTAAAAAAGAGACAGAGAGAGAGAGAGTGAGGAAAAATGCGGAGAGCCTATATTATCCAATAAGGTGAATAAAATTATTCACAATGGTTGATAAAATTTGGATATAATTATACACAGTAGTGGATAAAATTATCCACATTAGTGGATAACATTGCACACAGTGGTAGATAATATTATCCGCTATGATAGATAAAATTATTCACAGTGGTTATTAAAATAATCCACAGTGGTGGAGAAAAATATGATGGATTTTTATCCACCATATTTTCATCCTCATCCACATTAATGGATGAAATTATCCACAGTGGTGGATAAAATTATCCACAGTGGTGGATAAAATTATCCACAGTGGTGGATAAAATTATCCACAGTGTGGTAAAATTATCCACAGTGGTGGGTAAAATTATCTGCAATGGTGAAAAAATGATCTACAATGGTTGATAAAATCATCAACAGTGTTGGGTAAAATTTATGGATAAAATTATTCAAAGTGGTAGATAAAATGATCCACAATGGTGAATAAAATTATTCACAATAGTGGATAAAATTATCCGCTGTGGTGGATAAAATTAATCGCTATGGTGGAAAAATTTATCCGCTATGGTGGATAAATTTATCCGCTATGATGGATAAATTTATCCACTATGGTGGATAAATTTATCCGCTGTGGTGTATAAATTTATCCGCAATGGTGGATAATTTTATCCACTATGGTGGATAAATTTATCCGCTATGGTGGATAATTTATCCGCTTTGGTGGATAAATTTATCCGCTTTAGTGGATAAATTCATCCGCTATGGTGGATGAAATTAGCCTCAATGAAATTAGCCTACACAGTGGTGGATAAAATTATCAAGTTGTGTGTAAAAAATCGACAGTGGTGGATAAAAATATCGACAGTGGTGATGAAATAATCCACTAGGGGAGATAAAATTATCCACCATGGCCAATAAAAATAATCCTTAATGGTGGATATTATCCACAATGGTGGATAAAATTATCCTCTGTGGTGGATAAATTTATCTGCTATGGTAGATAAATTTATCTGCTATGCTGGATAAAATTTTCCACTATGTTGGATAAAATGATCCACTATATGATAAAATGATCCACTATGGTGGATAAAATTATCCATTGTGGTAGATAAAGTTATCCACTGCGGTGGATAAAATTATCCACTGTGGTGGATAAAATTATCCACTGTGGTGGATAAAATTATCCGCTGTGGTGGATACAAATTATCCACAATGGTGAATACAAATTATCCCAAATGGAGGATAAAAATTATCCACATTGGGGGATAAAATTATACACAGGATAAAATTATACACAGTTGTGGATAATATTATCCACAGTGGTGGATAAAATTATCCACAGTGGTGGATAAAATTATCCAAAGTGGTGGATAAAATTATCCACAGTGGTGGATAAAATTATCCAAAGTGGTGGATAAAATTATCCACAGTGGTGCATAAAATTATCCACAAAGGTGGATTAAAATTATCCATAGTGGTGAAAAAAATTATCCACAGTGGTGGATAAAATTATTCACAGTGGTGGATAAAATTATCCACTATGGTGGATAAAATTTTCCACTCTGGTGGGTAGAATAAAAGTTATCCACAGTGGTGGTTGAAATTATCCACTCTGGGGTGGATAAAATTATCCGCCTTTGTGGATAGAATTACTCGTTATTGCCCATTAAAATTATCGACAATGTTGGGTAAAATTATCTACTATGGTGAATGGTTATCTGCTATGGTGGATAAAAATTATCCACAAAGGTCTATAAAAAAATATCCACTGAGGTGAATAAAAATACTCCACTGTGGTGAGTAAAATTATCCTCTGTGGCGAATAGAAATTATTCCATATGGTGAATAAAATATTTGAAAAAGGTGAATAAAAACAAATCTCAACTTACCCTGGACATTGAGTGCAGTTTACCAGGAAATGCCTTGCCCGGATGCCGTTTTGATGGCGTCCGAAAACCTTTACGATGGATACGCGGGTTCAGTGTTGACATGGTGGACATTGCGGTACGCATACCTAAAAGAAGAAGAAAAAAAAAACAAAAGAGAACATAAAAATTATTATCAGACATTGTCCCGCAGCAGCATCTATTAATGTTATTATTGTTATGATTATTATTACTAGTATTGTTGTTGTTTTTATTGTAGAAAATCATATTCAATTGCAATTTATTTGTCAGAAATAACTGTTCGGATGATGATGGTGATGGTACGCGACAGCAAAACTAAGCGTAAAGCTATTCTTTTCATTGTTGCTACTATTATTGTAACGATTTGTTATTGTTGTTGGTTATGTTGTTGTTTGTGCATTTTTCGACGCATGATTTCAAATTGCCCTCAAGGAAAAAGTTATATAGTCATCTATAGATGTGTGAGGATGTGTGTGTCTGTAGCACTGATAAAGTTAAAGTCCAACGCCCTCTCATATGGCAGCCAAGCTTCTGCAGGCAACCTCAATATCAGATACATTTGTTTTTATTGTTCTTTTTTCAATTCAGAATATGCAACTGAGTAGCAACAACAATAACAAAATAAATATATTGTGTGCACATATATAAAATTACAATAAATTGTAAAAATATATGAAAAAAAAATTTTACTCTATTCAAGATAAAAAAAGTTAGCTGTCCAGACATTAAACAATGTTGAAAATAACTGGGGAGAGAAAACTATTTGAAAAATAAACAAATTTTATATTTAATAAAAAAAATTATTTAGCTCATATGGCATTTTAGCTAAGAAGAAAAAAATTAGTGTCTATTCACTCCACTCACTTGTAGGCTGATCAATGTAGCTGACCGGCCGATCGACCGGCTGCTTGGTGATGGTGTTGAATTGTCACCATTACGAAAGTATTGAGACATATATACATATACACGTACATATATCTACAATCATTGTTATTGGCACACACAACAAAAGAAAAAATTGAAAAGAAATGGACCCACAGCTGAACGACGGACGACGTCGTGGACCCCAAACAAATCAGTACCAATAACAAGAGGCGATTGCTGGCTGCAGCAGTCCATAGCAATTACAAAGACGTTCGCTCGGTGGGTCGGTGATTAGGTTGGCGATCCCAATGCTTGTTTTTTTTTCTTACAGTATGTGACAATAAATTGGGTTAAATTATTTGAATGTTTAAAAAATTTACTCAGCGGAAGATCAATGGATCTTCTCTAGAAAATCCATTGATCTTCAATAGAAGAAGGCCAAAAGATCTTCAATAGAAGATCTTTATATTTTCGATAAGAGATCTACTGATCTTCAGTAGAAGATCTACTGATTTTTAGTAGAAGATCTACTAATCTTCAGTAGAAGATCTACTGATCTTCAGTAGAAGGTCTACAGATCTTCAGTAGAAGATCTGTAGAAGATCTACTGATCTTCAGTAAAAGACCTATTGATCTTTGGTAGAAGATTTCTTGATCTTCGACAGAAGATCTACCGATCTTCAGTAGAAGATCTACCGATCTTCAGTAGAAGATCTACCGATCTTCAGTAGAAGATCTACCGATCTTCAGTAGAAGATCTACCGATCTTCAGTAGAAGATCTACTGATCTTCAGTAGAAAATCTACGGATCTTCAACAGAATATATGACGATCTTTAATATAAAATCTGGGAATCTTCAATAGAAGATGTAATGATCTTTACCTCAAGATATGATGATCTTCACAAGAAGAATATCTACTGATCTTCAATAGAAGATCTGCATATCTTCTATGGAAGATCTATCGATTTGCGATAGAAACTCTACTGATCTTCTGTTGAATGTCTACTGATCTTCAATGATCTTAATTTCCTTGATTTTCGGTTGCGGAAATTTCTTGAGTTTTTTTTTTATTCATTTTTTGATTTAAAATTCAGTTATTTTATTTTTCTAAAAAATATATTTTTTTTAATTATTTATTTTATTTTTTTTTAATTTTTTTATTTTTTTTTTCTAAAATTTCTTTATTTTCTATTTTTATTTTGTAATATTTATTTTGCATTGTTGCTTTATTTATTTTGTTATGTTTTGCTTTGTTCGAGAGTTCATTGAACTTCATCTAGCCAAGGTATACACCCTGACATCTATACTTCATCACATCGCAGAGCTCCTCATCAGAGTAGCGCATTTTTTCTTGATACGCTGCCTGCCTGCATTCTTTTGCTTTGTTGAGATGACAACAACATTTGCATTTAAATACTATTTTGCATAATCTCTCGGGTGGGTGTTGTAGTTGTTGTTGGATTTAAATATTTAAAGACATTTTTTACTTAAAGAAACGCAGCTGAACTACTTCGATTTTACTAGAGGTAAGGATCTTCACCAGAAGATCTGAGGATTTTCACTGACGGATCTAAGGACCTGCATTAGAAGATCTGGGGATAGACAGTAAAAGATCTTAGGATATTCTGCACAATATTTTGGGATCTTCACAAGAAGATCTGAGAATTTCCATTGGAAGATCTGTGGATCTTCACTAGAAAATTTTGAAAATCTTCACTAAAGATCCTTACTAGAAGATCTGAGGATAATTACAAGAAGATCTTAGGATCTTCACTAGATGATTTTAAATCCTCGATATTCATAAATAAATTTGAGAATTTTCATTAGCAACTGAGGACGTTCTCTAGAAGATCGGAGGATACTCAGCGTAAGATCAATAGATCTTCTCTAGAAAATCTATTGATCTTCAGTAGATGACTGATCTTTAATAAAAGACCAACTGATCTTCAATAGAAGATCTACTGATCTTCAATAGAAGATCTCCCGAATTTCAATGCAAGAAATACAGATCTTCAATAAAAGGCCAACTGATATTCAATTGAAGACCTACTGATTTTCGATAGATGATCTACTGATTTTCGATAGAAGATCTATTGATCTTCAGTAGGAGATCTACTGATATTCAGTAGAAGATCTACTGATCTTCAGTAGATGATCTACTGATCTTCAGTATAAGATCTACTGATCTTCAGTAGAAGATCTACTGATCTTCAGTAGAAGATCTACTGATCTTCAGTAGAAGATCTACTGATCTTCAGTAGAAGATCTACTGATCTTCAGTAGAAGATCTACTGATCTTCAGTAGAAGATCTACTGATCTTCAGTATAAGATCTACTGATCTTCAGTATAAGATCTACTGATCTTCAGTATAACATCTTCAGTAGAAGATCTACCGATCTTCAGTAGAAGCTCTACTGAGATATACTGACCTTCAGTAGAAGATCTACTGATCGACAATAGAAAATCTATCAATTCTCGATTGAAGATCTACTGATCTTCAATAGAAGATTTACTGATCTTCAGTAGAAGTTCTACTGATCTTTAGTAGAAAATCTACTGATCTTCGGTAGAAGATCTATTGACCTTCAATAGATGATTTAGTGATCTTCAATAGAAATCTTTAGATTTTCGATTAAAAATCTTCAGAAGATCTATGGATCTTCAATAGAAGCCATAACGATCATCAATTACAAAATCTCAAAAGTAAACATTTTAAAGGATCATTAGAATGTTGTGTCGAAGGTATCTGAAGGTCGATATATTTCTATAGAATATTTAGAAACCAAGAAGGTTTTCTCATGGTTCTTTAAAGAAAGCATTGAGGATTTTTTGATAGAAAATTCCTGAAGTCTTCCAAAGATCCTCTTTTGATCTTATCTTGTAGTTCTCGTGATCATCAGAGCATTTGCAATTCCTCATTGGAAAACCACTAGAAATTGAAATAGTTTGTCTGAAGATGTTGAGATCGTATTTTAAAGTTCATATTAGGTAGATTTTCTATTACCAGTAGATTTGCTTACATGACTGGGTCTTAGAAAAGATCCCTGAATAATTTCTATACAAAACCGTGATATTTTCTTTCATGAAATTGCTAAATTCTTCAAATGTGATATCTGTAAAAAAATCGAAGAGAAGTTTGTGAAATTTTCTATAGAAAATTAAAATAAAAAAAATCTCCTCATACATTTTGAGAGATTTTCTATATCTTACTTAAAAGGGACCAGTGGATTTTCTTCTATATATCTGGGATTAATAAATATGCCCGGGCCACTTAATAGAAAAACTATGGGATCTTCTTATGGAAAATTCCCGAGTTCTGGAGAAAGGAGACCAGACGAATCCTTTTAAGTAGAATAGAAAATTTTCAGAGAACTTTTTATGTTAGATCAGGAAAATAGGCATAAGAAGAGAAGTTGGAGAAGATTTTCAATTGATCATAAAAGGATCATCGGGTCATTATTGTAAAGCGAGAAGATTTCGCTTGGAGATTTTGATATCTTATTTGGAAGATTGATTGATCCGTAGAAATTCTGGAGATATCGTCTTAAAGATAATTAGAAGATCGTCGTCCGAAATTCTGGAGATATCGTCTTAATGATAATTAGAAGATCGTCATACGAAATTTAATATTACTACTTTTTATAGAAGACCGGAACATTTTGTTCAAATAAAATATCTCTGAGGTAATTTTAAATCAAAAATGTGTAACTTTCCTCCAAAAAATTTCCGAGATCTTCAAAAATGACTTCAACAAACAATTATTTTCGAGTTCCTTAGATCTTCTTATGGCAGATTTTCAAGACAAATATTGCAAAAAAAAATTAAATTTTATGTTTACAATTTATTTTGTAAACTCCTAAAGATCTTGGCCTCTTTTTATAATTTGTTTTTTATTATAAAAAATATTTTCTTGTGTTACAAAAAATGTACACAACTGATTTTAAATTTCAGATAAATAATAACAATTAAGAGAAGGAAAAGAAATATCTGTTGTTTATTGATATTATATATATATTTCTTCATCCTCCTCTTATTTTTTTCCGCTCCACCAATATAATTTTATTACTTGAAAGGTATGGCAAGGCGTCGGCGTTAAGCATTGAATCGTAACAGCAAACTCAAAATCAATATTTATATGAGGGCCTCCAATATTAAATAAATATTTATATTTAATTCGAATACATACTTTTATTTCGCCTTACTTGGAAGAAGGGCGAAAAAACAAATGTTTGTAATAAAAATCAAAAGTAAATTCAATTAAAAAAGAATAATAAAAATCAAAATTCCGAAATTAACAAAAAAAAAACAATTTTTTATAACACACACAAAAATAATGACCTTCCTTTTGCTAAAAAATATTAACCTGTACTTTTTATTTGGCAAAAAAAATTGCAGCAGAATAAAGAAACAATTATTTTGGCAATAAAAATATCGTTGTTTATCAAATAATAAATATTTTGAAATTTTTTGGATAGATTTTTATTTCGCCCATAATGACATGGCAGAACCAAGGTACTTTATTTTAATTGTTTGCTGTTTTTGGAAATCAATCACAGTTTTTCTTTATCAACAAATTGTGGACTAATTGTGGACTTTCCTTAGAAACAAGTTTGTTGACAATTTGCTGTATTTTTTTTTCTTTACTTCAAAAAGGGGCATGTCAATGCCAAAATATAAAAAAACAAAACTCAAAATTTACGTCAATCAGTTTGGTGTATTATCAATGGTTTTTGGACACTCCCCAAAAAAATCTATTGTCTGATTTATTTTTTTATTAGTTCAAAATATCCGATTATTATTATTATGGGGGCAGTAAACAATGGAATTTCCAATAATTGTTTTCAAATGTCTTTAATGTCTTTTTTGTTGCTGATACATTTCTTTGTGATTCTCTCGGACTCTACTTCTCTCTTTATATATGGTAGAAAGATCAATGTATAGAATTTACTATTTCAAATGATCAATATCTAGATCTTATATTGAGGATCAATTGATTTTCTATGCAAGATCCATGGCTCTTCTATGGAAGATTACATACGGAATAGCATCAGATCTTCAGAGAGTGATCAACCGGTCTTATGTAGAAAATCAGCTAAATCAGCTCTGAGAAAATAAAATGATATATATTTTTACTTGTCACTAACACTTCCTACCAGAAGTAGCGATCGTTCTTTGTTTTTAAACCATACAAAGTTCACGTCTCAATATCGATATGTTCAAAGTCATAACCCAATTTTCCATGGATAATGTCGGATATGTAATTTTGTCCTAGCAGCAATATACCATGACAAAGACCTCATATATCATTATTTTAGGTATTTTCAATGTCTGCCTCATGGTTGTTGTATATTTATCCAGATACCGATGTATGTTTTGCCGGTACAGCCTTCGGAAGATGTAGTTATAATTCAAAACGTCATGGTAACTCTTATTCCTAAACAGCTCTTAATTTCGCTCAATTTCCCTACTAATCCTAATCGAAATCTCCATCTATCACTTTAGAACTGATTATAATTACAGGCAGGCCCACAGCAATCAGTAGGTAGGTGATTATATTCCAAAGAAATCATAATTGTAAAGACGATACCTACTAACCAGTGAGCGGAGCAGTATAGTCGGACGGGGCAGGCCATACGATACCCTACACAACTAACGCGGGACTCTCAACTTTCTGCGGATTTTTATTCCTAGCCTGGGCAATATTTCGTAATATTTGCACCCTCTTGCCCGATTAGAGATCAACAGCTCCTTACTGATATATTTTTCGAATATTTCTAATATTTGGTACATGTCCATATTCCATTCCCCGTGGGTTGTGTTGTGATGCTCGTCTTATAATTGTGGCCTATATATCGACTAGAAAAAACACAACAAATTATGTTTTCGGTCCACTTTATCCCAAAAAAATTATCTGATCATCACCGAAAATTATAGCGTTGGCCTTGACCATAACTGGAACCTCATGGAACATTTAAAGCGATCAGCGCTATATTTCCGCCCTCTAGTGTGGTAATGGGTTACTAAATAATATCTGCAAACGTAAGCACCTGTAAATATTATATACGACAATATAATTGGTATCATTCTCTTGGATATACTGTCAACTGTTCGGGTCTATGTCCTTCAGGGGCAAATATATACGCCATAGTATAAATATTTTGTAATTTTTCACACAAAACTCATGGTCCATTTGGTCCGCTAAATACTGACCAATATTTATCATTATTTATTTATACTTTAGCCCGATCCCTTTCTCCATATAAAATTTCGCGACGTTCGGGCCATAATTGCGGACTCTGGAGCGACCAGAAAAACGGACAAAAATTAAGTATTTGGTCCATTTCATCCCCTAAATATAACCCGATCTTTACCAAAAACTATAAGGGTCTTCATTTCGTGAAGATTGGTCAATAACTGTGGCCTGTATCGTGTTTAAAAATTATAATGGACGGACGGACACACATGTCTAGAGCTAGTCGCGGCGTTACAAACTTTTGGGGCTGCAACAAGCCATAATACCCTGACGACATAGTTGTGTAGGGTATAAAAAATTGCGCCAAAACATCGATTGACATTTTATTGAAAATATATATTGACGATCTGGGAAAGTTTTTGGATCTAATGATCTTCAACTGAAGTTACAGAAAAAAAATTATTGAATATTTTTTTTTATAATTTCGTTCATAGTTAATTTCATCCATATTGTTCATGTAAGTCGATTTGAATACAAGCAAATATCCTTATAACCAAGAGAAAGCCATTATTTTTCCAAAAATGTAAACATTTTATTAATATTAGAACTAATTTCCTAGTTCACTCGCACGTTTGCTCTCTTGGAGAGTAATTCGTGTGAAAAAGAGAGTATAATCATTTCTCTGCTTGTCCCTGCTCTACATTATCACTATTTGCGCTCATTTTTCCTGTCTCTCTTTTTCTCTCTCTCTCTCTCTCTCTCTCTGACAAAAACAAATCTGTTCCTCGTTTTGTTTTGCTACCATTCTCCGCCTCTCTCCCTTACTTGGTATTTGTTATTCTTTCCACTCATTCGATTGTGAATGGTTTTGCATTCCATTGTTTATTTATTTCAGACATTCTTACCCACCTCTATATTGGTGTTACAAAATTCACATATGTAATTTCCAAATGATTTCGATATGAATTGTTTGACATGGTTATGTTTAATATGGTTATTCTAATGACGAAGAACATGAACATGTAAGGAAATAGGGAGAAACAAGCAGAAGAAAACATAAAATCAAAGTAGAAAAAAATAAAAATATATGGAATTTCTGTGTCATAAGAAACACCTATCAAAATTAAAAAATACATAAATTATATAAATACATCGCAGAGGATCTATGGATATAATTATACATATGATGATTAGGCCAACTAATACTACATTGAAGAAATCGAAGAAAATTGTACAGATTCTAATATAATTTTCTCCTAAACATCTAATAATCTTCAAATGAAGATCTTCGGATCTCATCTTAAAATATTTGTTGATCTGCATTAGAAGATCTGACTTTAAATTAAATTAAGTTCATATGATCTTGAATTTTCGATAATCTTTCAAACTGCATTCGTTTAATTTATAAAGGAAAAACTTATGAAAATCATTCAAAATGTCGAAGAGGATCTATAGACCTTCCATAAAAAACATTTGGGAAATTCCGACAATTACAAGACAAGAAGAGATATCGTCGAATTTCAAGGGGTCATTCATAGAAGATCAGTAGATAATACAGTGGAAATGTTTGGATCCATCAATCGTTTTGGATCCTTTTTAATATCAAAATCTATCATGATAACTTCTGCAAAAAGAGACCTCAACTTTTCCTCTCATAAAAAGTATAAAGACATGTAGAAAAGTACCAGTCGATGTTAACAAAAGATACCCTCAGGCCTTTTGTTTGTAGTGTGAGGTACTAGATGGAGTGAAACGATGGGTTCTCTCTTTGAAATGTTGATAAAAATAATATGAAGAGCAATCATTGAAGGATATTGGACTTATAAATATTGAAAATGTTGATACTTTGGCAGAGAGGTATTAGAAGATATGAACGGATGAGTTCAATCTTCGGACTTTATATAGATTTGGTAAAAATATTCATGGAATTCGCTCGATATTAGATTTAAAAACTTTCAAAATTTTGACACTTTGTGGTGGTGCTACCTAAAACAGTGAGTGGATGTCATATTTGGACTTGATTTGGTAAAAATTTAACAAATTGCGAGTTTTATAAATTTACAAAATATTGTTATTACAATGTTCAAAGTTCGCCTCAAATCGGATATTACGTTCGTATGAAGATATTATAAAATTAATTTTCGGTAGAATTTTGGTCATTTTGTGGGAAATGTATAACTTCTTCGAAGTTAGAAAGAAATATTACAATGAGAAAAGTTTTGATTTTAATTCAAGTCCCTTCGACCGGCTAACGTCCGCAACAGCCGGCTTATGGTTTGATGGACATTTAAAAATCAACACAAAAACTTGGGGTCCACAAATGAAATTTCGATGAGGCACATTTTTATACCATTCACCACACTGTGGTACAGGGTAGAATGTCTTTGTGCATATGTTTGTAAAAGGCAAACATAATCGAGATAGACCCATGGTTCCTTTTGAGAATATGCATAGAATCACTTTCTGAGTCGGTTAGGTTTCGTGAAAATCGGTTCAGATTTAGATATAGCTCCCATATATATTTTCGTCCGATTTACTGTAAATCGTGTACCAAAGTCCCTATATATCTTTCAATTCGCACAAAATTTGGCAAAGCGTAGTGAATTAAGTCTAGAAAGATGTGTCCAAAGTTTCGTGAAAATCGGTTCAGATTTAGATATAGCTCCCATATGTATATTCATCCGATTTAATGTAAATCGTGTACCAAAGTCCCTATATATCTTTCGATTTCCACGAAATTTGGCATAGGGTAGTGAATTAAGTCTAGAATGATGTGTGTTAGGTTTCCTGAAAGTCGGTTCAGATTTAGATATAGCTTCCTTATATATCTTCGTCCGATTTAATGTAAATGGTGTATCAAAGTCCCTATATATATTTCGATTTGCACGAAATTTGGCACAACGTAATGAATTAAGTCTAGAATGATGTGTGCAAAGTTTCGTGAAATTCGGTTCAGATTTTGATATAGCTCCCATATATATCTTCGTCCGATTTAAGGTAAATGGTGTACCAAAGTCCCTATATTTCTTTCGATTTCCACGAAATTTGGCATAGGGTAGTGAATTAAGTCTAGAATGATGTGTGTTAGGTTTCCTGAAAGTCGGTTCAGATTTAGATATAGCTCCCATATATATCTTCGTCCGATTTAATGTAAATGGTGTATCAAAGTCCCTATATATATTTCGATTTGCACGAAATTTGGCACAGCGTAATGAATTACGTCTAGAATGATTTGTGTTAAGTTTCTTGAAAATTGGTTCAGATTTAGATATAGCTCCCATATGCATATTCATCCGATTTTAGGTAATTGGTGCACCAAAGTCTCTGAAAATCATTTAATTTGCCCGAAATTTGTCATAGCGTCCTGAATTAAGTCTAGAATGAGGTGTGTTAAGTTTCGTGAAAATCGGTTCAGATTTAGATATAGCTCCCATATATATCTTCGTCCGATTTTATGTAATTGGTGCACCAAAGTCGCTATATATATCTTTCGATTTGCCCGAATTTTTATATAGGGTACTGAATTAAGTCTAGAATATTGTTGCTAAGCTTCGTGAAAAGATACATAGCTAGACCGATTGACACAACGTACTGAAGTAATATAAATTGGTCTCTGGCAAGTTTCGGTTCATATACAGATATATAATAAAAACGCGTCGTCTGTTAGGATACATATGTAGAATATACCCAAAGTGGTGAAGGGTATCATATAGTCGGCCCCAGGGATGCGAAATGAAATTATTCAAATTGTACTGGCTTTCAATAAAAAGTGTACTTTTTTCACTCCGATTGTACTTTTTATATACTTTTTAATTTAGATTACATAGTGTAGGAATTAGCGAATATTTGGGATTATACAAATATTTGAGGGCTATGCCTAATTAATGACCTATATATAAATTTGGAACCCAATATTTTAGTTATGTATCTCAATTCTTCCCTTCAGGAATTATCATTATATGGAGAAGATGCCTGAATCCTGCCGACATACATGAAATACAAATTTCAAATTTCAATTTACAACAAAGTCTTAGAACCCGACCCAAAACGCGGAACAAATCAGATAACTATTTTTATTTAAAAATGGGTTATATGGGGACTACCAATGTACCAAATTTCTGCGAATTCGGTTAAAAAACGCGCTCAAAAGCCCCAAAATACCAAAATTGGGGATGCCCTTATATGGGGGCTACCCAAAAAAGTGGACCGATATTTATAATTTTTAGTCGCGACATTTGGCGAATTCGGTTGAATAGCGCGCTCAAGGACCCCAAAATATCGAAAATTGGACTGTACCCTTATATGGGGGCTATGCCTAAACGTGGACCGATATAGCCCATCTTCGAACTTGACCTGCCTGCAAAATTTTGACGATCTATCTCAATTCCTTCAGAAGATAGCGTGATTACTACAGACGGACGGACGGACGGACATGACTAGATCGTCTTAGAATTTTACCCTGATCAATACTTATTTAAAATTTTGATAAGTTACAAATGGAATGACAAAAGGGTTTGAAAATTCTGAAATAATAGAATAGAGTCTTAACTTTTGGGAATCAGCTTCGAAATCATTTACTGTAAAATAATATTAAAGTGATTCCCACTGCGCCAAAATTGCTTCAACAACTTCTTGGCGTGAAAGCCATCGAGTTGTTGAGTATTTAAAAACAATATGAATATCTGTACCGAATTATTCCTGAAAAATTATTCATTGAAAAATCATGTCTCTCATAGAACAGTTACAAAAAATAATAATTAATTAATATTAATATCTTCACTGAATGTATCAATCTGATCGGAAATACTGGATTTTGAAGCGGCATAAGACACTGCGTTTAAACTATGGCAAATTCATCCATTCGTAACGACAGCGGGGATGGCGATTCATTCCATATTGTATGTTTAAGCACTTATAATACTTTTAAGGGAGAATAATTTGATACAATTTAGAAATAGTGCTAAATACGTCATTGGGGTGCTATTGTATTTTTGACTTCCAAATAGTGCTAAAATTAGTACAATTGTACCAACTTTTGCATCCCTGGTCGGCCCACTTAGGCCGACTTTACTTCTTTCCTTACTGGTTATTGTAGCAAAGAGTATGTACCCATATTCATTGGGTTGAGGTTATAAAAAAAAAACATTCGATCACGAAAAAATTTATACCATTTAAATTTGGTCAGTACATTATTTCGTGGCTAGTTATTTATTATTGCGTGTGTGTGTGTGAGTGCGGGCCTTCTGCAAAAAAAAAAACTATTATAATATTTCATTTGAGATAACACCACCTGGGGTGATGGTGTAGTGTTCAGGGTAAGTGGTTATACAAATAAATATTTTTAGCGCCATTATGTCAGACGCACACACGATATCAAATAATTTTTATTGGGATGACTTAAGAGCATGAAAATAAATAATTTTTCTATATATCCGACATAAAATATAGTGTTAAAAAAATAACAAAAATTGCCAATTTTTAAAAGTGAAAAATTAGAAAAAGTTTTGGAAAAAAAAAAATTAAAGAAAAACCAGTAAAGAAAGCAGTAAAGTCGGACGGGGCCGACTATATGATACCCTTCACCACTTTGGCTATATCCAGCATATGGAATCCGAACAGACGTCGCATTTTTGAAGGACCATTAACATGAAATTAAACATGTCAATCTGCAACCTATACTAAATTTGAAAAATTAGAAAAAGTTCTTACAATGGGATAAAATTATGTAAAAAAAATTAAAGCAAAATATCGAAATCTAAACCGATTTCATCGAAATTCGCCACATGTTAGGTTACACTTATTTCAGTATGTTTTTTTTTTTCGTTTTCGGCCACATTTTCTTCTTTCTTCATTTACTTATAAATCCAAATTTCGTGCAAATGGAAGGATATATAGGGACTTTGGTACACCATTTACATAAAATCGAACCAAAATATATATGGGAGCTATATCTAAATCTGAACTGATTTCCATGAAATTTTACACACATCCTCCTAGGCTTAATTCAGTACGCTGTGCCAAATTTCGTGCAAATCGAAGGATATTTAGGGACTTTGGTGCACTATTTACCTAAAATCGGACGAAAATATATATGCGAGTTATAACTAAATCTGAACCGATTTTCACGAAATTTTACACACATCTTTCTAAACATAATTCAGTACGCTATGCTAAATTTCGTGCAAATCGAAGGACTTTTAGAGACTTTGGTGCACTATTTACCTAAAATCGGACGAAAATATATATGGGAGCTATATCTAAATCAGAACCGATTTTCACGAAATTTAACACACATCGTCCTAGGCTTAATTCAGTACGCTGTGCCAAATTTCGTGCAAATCGAAGGATATATAGGGACTTTGGTGCCCCATTTACCTTAAATCGGACGAAAATTTATATGGGAGCTATATCTAATCTGAACCGATTTTCTCGAAATTTAACACACATCTCTCTAGACTTAATTCAGTACGCTGTGCCAAATTTAGTGCAAATCGAAGGATATATAGGGACTTTGGTGAACTATTTACCTAAAATCGGACGAAAATATATATGGGAGCTATATCTAAATCTGAACCGATTTTCACGAAATTTAACACACATCGTCCTAGGCTTAATTCAGTACGATGTGCCAAATTTCGTGCAAATCGAAGGATATTTAGGGACTTTGGTCCATTATTTACCTAAAATCGGATGAAAATATATATCGGAGCTATATTTAAATCTGAACCCATTTTTCCCAATTTCTATAGGGTTCGTCCTTGGGCCAAATAAATGACCTATGCCAAATTTCATCCAAATCGGATTACAAATGCGACCTTTACTGGACATGCATAAATCGACTTAAAAAGTGATTCTATGCATATTCTCAAAAGGAACCATATGCCTATCTCGTGCAAACAATCAAATTTAACAACAACACCAACAAAAAATTATGTAAGTAACACCTTCAAACATAATTTACACATTTAGAAACATTTTGGAAGAACAACAAAAAAAACAACAACAATTTTTGAAAGAACAATATTCCCCCTCTTTGTGTACAGAAGGTTTCGGACCGGGCGAACGAGCGAGCGATCGATCTACATTTACAACAAAAATGTTTGTTCAAATTTTTGTTTTTTGTTCATCGCCATGTAACGACGAAATGACTCAGCATTTTTCCCAGTTTTCCCAATGGCTCGGCATTATTTTTTTCGTTAGATTTTTTTTCAATATCTATTTGTGCCCACTGAACTCAACTGATTAAAGAATTTTCTTGTAAAGTGCTGCTGTTGTTGTAACAAAAAGTCGGAACGTGTGGCGGCCCCAATTTTTGTTCTCTCTTTGTAAAGAAGGTCACTATTACAATTATGTGTGTGGGGAGAGGGGAGTGTTGTTGTAAAATGATGCTCCTATTTTTATGTCATACATATATAACAAAAACAAAATACGATAAACACCGGCGAAGCTGTTGATGTGAATTGGGGGTCTATTCAAAACAAGGCCGCACGCGCCATAGTTTTTCCCACAATTTGTTGTTGGTAAATTTTTATTTATTTTTAATTTTTTTCTGCTTGATAATTGTTTGGTAGCTTTTCATCATTGCAGGAGGTTTAATGAACTTTTTTGAATATTTTGAAAAATAGAAAGAGAGAGAGAGAGACAGCGAATATTTGTTTTGTAGTAAAGAAAGCGGATAATTGTGATTTATGTGGAGAAAAAAATTGTTATTTTTTATAACAACAACAAAAAATATGAAGAAAGACAAGTGAAAAAGCGTTAAGTTCGGCCGAGCCGAAATTTGGATACCCTCCACACTAGATATACTGACAGGTACTAGAAATTAAAATATAGGGAACACACCAAAAAGTGTATCTATACCGACATTTCTAAAAACTGCTTATGTAAAACATAATACAAATTTCAGAATTGTTCATTGGATAATTATACCCTCAGACTTATGGCTAATGTGGGTGTATATACTTTATTAACACGGTGAAAATGTGTCTCATCGAAATATTAGTTCTAGACCTCATGCTTCTTAGGACCAAATCCGTTTCAAAAAATTTAGATTTCATTCAAACTTTGCCCATCTGATTATTTCTTCCAAACCTAGTTCAAGTTTGAAGATGGGGAATATTGGTCCACTCCTTCTGGAACCTCCACACAGGGGCGGGCTAGGCCTAAATGCCGGTAATAATTTATATATAGTTCATTATCGAATCTCACGTTCTTGTTTTTTATCTCGATATCCTCCGCAGGTGGAATAATTACAACAGAGTCTTAGAACCAAACCCATAACGCGGAACAAATCAGATAACTATTTTAAAATAAAAAAGGGGGTTATATTGGGGAGTACCCCAAAAAAAGGGGGGGGGCGAATATTAATAATTTTGGGTAGGGAGATTTGTTACCATATACAACTACAAAATACCAAATTGCAGCAAAATCGGTTGGAAAACGCACTCAAGAACCCCAAAATACCGAAAATTGGGGGGAACCCTTATATGGGGGCTATCCGAAAAAATGGACCCATATTAAAATTTTTTTTTTTGTTTTTTTTTTTGTGGAGAGATTTGGTACCTATTAAGAAGTCGAAGTACTAAATTAAAATTATTTTGGTAAAAAAAAATCCAGTCAAAACCCCCCATAAACTGAAAATTGGGGGCACCGTTATACAGGAGCTACCAGAAAATGTGGACCGATATTTATAATTTTTAGTGGATAAATATAGTATCCAATAAGTACCCAATGTAGGAAATTTCAGCGAATTCGGCTGAAAAGCGCGCTCAAGAACCCTAACATACCGCAAATTGGGGGTACCCTTATATGGTTGTTGAGAGATTTGTTACCCAATAGGAACTCAAAGTACTAAATTACAGCTAATTCGGTGAAAAAAATCTGGTCAAAACACCCCAAAACTGAAAATTGGGGGTACCGTTATGCAGGGGCTACCTGAAAAAGTGGACCTATATTTATAATTCTTTGTGGAGACATTTAGTACCCAATAAGAACCCAATGTAGCAAATTTCAACGAATTCGATTGAAAAACGGACTCAAGAATTCGATTGAAAAACGGACTCAAGAACGGACTCAAGAACCCCAAAATACCGAAAATTGGGGGTACCCTCATATCCGGGTTATCCGAAAAAAATGGACCCATATTCATAATTTTTTGTGGAGAGATTTGTTACATAATAGGGACTCAAAGTACTAAATTCGGCGGAAAATATACGATCAAAACCCCCAAAATACTGGAAATTAGGTGGTACTGTTATATGGACGCTACCAGAAAAAGTCGACCTATATTTATAATTTTTTGTGGAGACATTAAGTATCCAATAAGAATCCAATGTAGCAAATTTCAGCGAATTCGGTTGGAAAACGCACTCAAGAACCCCAAAATATCGAAAATTGTGGGTACCCTTATAATGGGGGCTATCCGAAAAAATGGACCCATATTCATAATTTTTTTTGTGGAGAGATTTGGTACCTATTAAGAAATCAAAATACTAAATTAAAGTTATTTCGGTGAAAAAATCCGTTCAAAACGCCCCAAAATACTGAAAATTGGGGGGTACCGTTATACAGGGGCTACCAGAAAAATTGGACCGATATTTATAATTTTTAGTGGATATATATAGTATCTAATAAGAACCCAATGTAGCAATTTCAGCGAATTCGGCTGAAAAGAGCGCTCAAGAACCCCAAAATACCGAAAATTGGGGGTACCCTCATATCCAGGCTATCCGAAAAAATGGACCCATATTCATAATATTTTGTGGAGAGATTTGCTACCCAATAGGAACTCAAAGTACTAAATTACAGCTAATTCGGTGGAAAAATACGATCAAAAGCCCCAAAATACTGAAAATTAGGAGGTACCGTTATATGGGCGCTACCAGAAAAAGTGGACCTATATTTATAATTTTTTGTGAAGACATTTAGTACCCAATAAGAACTCAATGTAGCAAATTTCAGCGAATTCGGTTGGAAAACGCACTCAAGAACCCCAAAATATCGAAAATTGTGGGTACCCTTATAATGGGGGCTATCCGAAAAAATGGACCCATATTCATAATTTTTTTTTGTGGAGAGATTTGGTACCTATTAAGAAATCAAAATACTAAATTAAAGTTATTTCGGTGAAAAAATCCGGTCAAAACCCACCATAAACTGAAAATTGGGGGGTACCGTTATACAGGGGCTATCAGATAAAGTGGACCGATATTTATAATTTTTAGTGGATAAATATAGTATCCAATAAGTACCCAATGTAGCAAATTTCAGCGAATTCGGCTGAAAACCGCCCTCAAGAACTCCAAAATACCGCAAAAAGGGGGTACCCTTATATGGGAGCTACCGGAAAACATGGACCTATATTTATAATGGGTTGTCGAGAGATTTGTTCCCCAATAGGAACTCAAAGTACTAAATTACAGCTAATTCGGCGGAAAAATACGGTCAAAATCCCCAAAATACTGAAAATTAGGAGGAAAAAGTGGACCTATATTTATAGTTTTTTGTGGAGACATTTAGTACCCAATAAGAATCCAATGAAGCAAATTTCAGCGAATTCGGCTGAAAAGCGCTATGGGAGCTATGCCTAAACGTGGACCGATATATCCCATCTTCGAACTTGACCTGCCTGCAGACAAAAGACAAACCTATGCAAAATTTCAGCACCCTATCTCAATTCCTTTGGAAGATAGCGTGATTACAACAGACGGACGGACGGACATGGCTAGATCGTCTTAGAATCTAACCCTGATCAAGAATACATATACTTTATAGGGTCGGAAATGAATATTTCGATGAGTTACAAAGGGAATGACAACATTAATATACCCCATACTATGGTGGAGGATATAAAAATTATATAAAATAAAAAAAGACATTACACAAATTTAAAAAAATATTATTTTGAAAACTAAAATTTATTTTAAAATATTTAAAAAAAACTCAAAAATATTTTATTTTGCAAATATGAAATTTGTTAAAAAATGTATAATTTGTTCTAATAGAAAATCTAACACAGAAAATATGGTCAGATTTCCAATATGAGAACTCCTGCGATTTTTTAAAAGAACGTCTCTTATACTTACAATAATAGTTTTTTTTTTTTTTTTTTTTTTTTTTTGACTTTTTTTGGTCAGGTAATTATGATGAACATTTCATTCGGGGGTTTATTTTTCTATTCATTAAAAACTAATTTTTTTCTTTTTTTTCTAGAAAAAACTATCTTCTAAAACCATATATCCGTCTATTCAATAAAGCATTTCATGTGTTCAGCAAAGATCCCTCAGTTTTTCTATATGAAAGTTTTTCAAAAATCGTATAAGAAAGTCTCTTAGATCTCCTATAAGAAAATCTTTCAGAAGTCTCTTAGATATCCTATAAGAAAATCTTTCAGATTTTCTCTACGATCTGCCATAAGAAGATCTCTCAGGGTTTCCCTAAGCAAATTCCTCAAACTCTCCATAAGAAAAAATCTCTCCTTAATTAAATCTTTTTTTTTTTTTTTTTGAATTTTGTCTATAACAAAGTCTCTCAGATAGATGACTCACTTTAAAATATTCTTTTTATTAAAATTTGCGATAAGGCCGGAAGTAGTTTCGCAATTTCCAAAATGCAATCATTCTTCGATAAATAGCTGATGTGGACACCACTGTATAATTTTTTTTTTTTTGTTGGTCAATTTCAAAAACGACGAACAATTTTTTTATCATTCACATCACTATCACTTTTCTTTTTACCTCACGAACCACATTGTTTTTGTAATTCGATCGGTTTTCGTATATTACACGCTTTCCCCTTGAACCGTTTACAACAGCACCATGTAAAATTACCTTCAACTTGAAAATGCCGGGTTTTTTTTTTCTTAACACACATTTTTTTTCTTTTCTGAAATCTTACCCAATTTAAATAAGAAATTGATAAGGTGAAGACCTTGAACGGGCTTCTGAATTTTTTTCTATTAGATTTCGAGTTGTATGTGCTTTGGAGGACAATCTAAAGAATACTACTGCCTTTTTAGCGGCCAGTTAAACTACAAAATTTCAAGAACTACAATCATATGACTCGAAACGATTCGGCTCTGTGCAAAAAAAAAAAAAAAGAAAATTTACAAAAAAATCCCTGCTGCCTAGACACGAATCGAACAACAAACAACAACACCACGAACAGAGTAAGTAATAAAAATTAACAATTTCACAATGTCAGTGTTCACGACACATTTTTTTGTTAATTCTATTATTTCCTCTTGGCATTGTTGTTGTTGTTTTTTTCGGCCATAATACAAAAAATAAATACGGACGACTCCATCAACCCAAAAAGCAAGCAAATAGCTGGCCACCACAGCAAGTTAATATTTCTTGCTGCGTAAAAAAAACACGAACGAACGTACGACATGATCACCCGAATGAAAAAGGACAACACCACAGTTTTCCAGCAGAGCAAACACAGTTCACAGTTCGCGACAAAGATAAAGCGTAGCGCAAAACAGACGACAGCCACACACTACAAATGTGAACGGCTAGCACATATAAAACACGCACACACACACACATGCTAGCACACTCCACAACACAAAGCCAAAGTGTTGCCAACCATTTCGGTGTGTTGTGGAGCAGAAGAGTAACATGGCATAGGGCTCTCACAAATTACTATGTACCATGTCTCATTTTGTTTTGATGACTGAACGAACACGCCGCAACACCTGTTTATTCATGAACTAACGGTCTAGCCGGTGTTGGGTTTCTTCATTCATGGTTAAGATTTTGTTTTCGTTTTTTCTTCTTCTGCGTGTACCAACAACAACAAACTATGTACTGCAAATTCCATATGACACTAGTTTGTTTGTTTGTTGAGACGGCGGCCGACTCCCCCCATCAAAACAAAAACCAAAACAGAGAATTACGGTACACACCATAGTTTGGGTGCTCTCTCTCTCTCCCCACCAAACAGAAGAGATAAGAGCCCCATGCGCTAACAAAAACATTGAGGGGAGATAACAGTGTTGCTCAACTATGCGTTTAATTGGTGTTTTGACGATTTTTCAGCGCCAATGGAATTTTGGCAATTATATCGTGATAAAACGGAAGAATTGAAGCAAAAATGGAAATATAAAGACATTTTTTCCTCTAAATAAAAATGTTTAGAGGAAAAAATGAAAAAGAAAATTATTTAAATTGGTCAATGTTTTACAAAAAAAAAAAAAAAAAAAAAAAAAACAAAAAGTAAAATGCTTCCAAAAAATAAGCTTTTGATTAGAACCAATCACTAAAATTAAATTTACTTCGAAAAGATAGACAACTCAAGGCATATTTGAACGTTTTTTTTTAAATTAAGGCTGTGGAAAATGTTAAATTTTCCATTTCTTGTTATTGTTTGAAAATTTGATGGAGAATATGAAAATATTTATTTTCCAATTACTTTAAATACCTTTTTTATTATTTATCATGTAATCAGGCATGACATTGTTTTTTTTTATATTTATCAATATGTACTAAAAATCATGTTTATAAATAAATATTTTTTAAGTTATTTCAGGCTGTTATAAATTATGTAATTAAATATATTCATTCGAACAAAATCAATATCAAATGACAGGATCAATTTTGATAACGATTATTTTTATTGCTGCCTTGTTTTCCATATACTGAGATATGGATTTTGTCATAAATAAATCGTTCATATGCACTTTTGTTTTTGCAATTCAAACATTTAGGTATTCTATTTAAATATTTAAAAATAGTCAGAATAAATAAAATATCGAAAGTCCCATTTCAAGTGATCTAATCTTTTGCGAATTGATAAACGCCACTTTACCTTGATTTTTGACGAATATATTTCGGAGATATCGCCAAAGTACTTGAATGGGGCCATAAATTTTGAAGTAATCATTTAGTATAATGAAATATACATAAATTGATTTTATTATCAAATAAAACAATGATAAAAGAAATTTTGTAAAAAATATATTTAGATCAAATTAAATCAAAATTAAATCTTAGATCATCAGATTTTTTTTTTTTTGGAAATCTATTCCATTTTTTCGCTTAAGTTCTTTCGGTTAAAAAAAGAAGAACAAAGGAGGAAATTTATTAAAAAACCGACATAAATATTTACTCATGAAATTTTTTCTGCCGATTAGATGTCGCTTGAGCATTTTTATACCCTCCACTAAAATCTAAGCTAATTTTGGCACCATTGGTACCTTTCGTACTACTCTTTCTAATTATAAATTTCATGATTCGAACACTAAAGAATCACCCAAATCTTAATTGTACCAAATTTAGTACCATTTAGTACACATTAATATAAATCCAATAGAAGTTCTCAATTTTAGGATTCCAACCTGATCGGCTTCTCCCAAATATAATTGTACCAAATTTAGTACCATTAAGAACACATTAGTACGAATTTCCAAAACTTCCTACATACCCCAATGCTACGCTCCTAGAGTAATGTTAATTCCAAATTTGAAGATTCCAGCTCTATCGGTCCCCACAATTCCAAATTTGGAATGGAAGTCTTAATTTCCGATTTCAGGATTCCTGTTACATCGATTCCCCGAAATTCAAATTGTAACAAATTTAGTACAAATTGGTACAAATTTCCAAAACTATATTCCTACATAACTGAATCCACATTCCAGCTCAACCGGTCCACATTCCAGCTCAACCGGTTCGCCAAATACAAATGGTACCATATTTAGTACATTTTAGCACATTTTCCAAAACCCCAGCCTTATGTGACAACTTCGGGTGACCCTCACCCCTAATTGCATGATTCCAGCCGTTTCGTTTTTCAGTCGTTTAGTTGTGAACATTTTTTTAAGGTGACATGTCAAATCGAATCTGAAATATTTTTATAAAATATATCCTCTTTCTATTTCAAGTCCTTGTGCGTTTCGTCCTTATTTTCTTGAATCGTAATGTAAATACCACAATACGAGATATTTTACTCTCCAAATATTCCACATGACTTTCATAAGGTTTTTATTTCAAAAAGTCAGTGTTCGTTTCACCGAAAATTCAAATTGTACCAAATATATTACGATTTAGTACTTTTCGTACACATAAGTAAAAAAATGTCCAAAACTTCGTACATATACTCAATCAGTGTTCCTTTCACCGAAAATTCAAATTGTACCAAATATAGTACGATTTAGTACTTTTCGTACACACAAATAAAAAATGTCCAAAACTTCGTACATATCCCAATCCTGCACTCCGACGTTAATGTTAGTTTCATATTTCAGGATTCCAGTTCCATCCGTTCCTCCAAATTAAAATTGTACCAAATTTAGTACTGTTTAGTACTTTTCGTGTACATGAGTAAACACTTGCAAAACCACATCCTTATATCGACCCCACTTCTCAACCTTACATACATCTATCCTAGACTCCATATAAGATCCGCATTCCAGCTCAACCGGTTCGCCAAATTCAAATGGTACCATATTTAGTACATTTTGCAAAACCCCAGCCTTAAATATGAAACAAACAAAGCAAAAAACATGAAGAGAATAAACCCTTCAATTAATTAGCATGTTCTCCAGAGCATGAACATCTCTTTGGGCTCTCTTGCAAACGGCGTCTGTTTTTATGGTAAACAAACAACACCGTTTGAAACATGCAAACAAAATCATGAAGAGACTGAGCCCCACTGTTAATTTGCATTGTTCTCCAGCATAGCATCTCTTTGTGCTCTCTTGCAAACGGTGCTTTTTTACCTTGTGGGTGGGGGAGAGCACTTGTATGCAAGAGCCAACAAATGATGGAGATGAAAGTCGGCAACTGGTAATGGATGCCTGTGACGACCTTGTGACTCTCTTCGTTGCGTTGAACTTATTTGTTTTTGTTTTTATGGTTGTTTTTGCCGTTTGAAAGCAAAACAGTGTCATCAATTGATTTCTTTTCATTAAAAAACAGAACGACGAACGATGTGAATCTCTTTTCGTTTCGTTTATTTTTCGGGTTTGTTTGCTTGCTTCAACGCACACCGTAACACACGAAAATAACATGAAACGAAAACTATTTCCTCGTATGTTTTTGGGGGGGGCACACACAGCCAAACAGATCATGTTTGCAGTGAATAGTTGTTGTGGTTGAGGCTGTTTTTCATCTGTGCTTTTTGTTTAACAGAGATAATAAATTGTATTCATTTGATTTGATTAGAAATAATTTGAATGGTTGGTTGGATGGCTTGGTTGGGCGGTGTGTCTCCAAACACAATATCATTAATAATAATAATATGGGCCAATGGGGGTCATTGGCGTGGATAGGCCTGTCTGCAAGAGGAGGGGCTTGGCACACAATGCCAACCACAGAATTTTTGTCACAAAATGAAGTCTTTTACGAATAAATTATTAGAAAATGGCAAATTATGGCCTTGGTTGGAGAAATGTTTTCAGATTCCCACCTAAACTGTTGTCCCCAAAACCAAAAGAAAAGAAAGAAATACCCCCTAAGCGAAAATAAAATTTTAACCACGTCATTATTGCTGTGCCATTTGTGAAGACCACATAATTTCGATCCATGAATATTCATGTAAATGAAAACGAAATTGTTTGCCGCCATTACGGGCCGGCAAACATGCTCAAACATAATAATGATGATGATGACGACGACGATGATGACTTGTTTGACGGTTTGCCATGACGCAGCGTGGTCCACATATCACAAAAAAAATACTGTAACATTGAAAACAGTTTTGGAAAGCGGGCGGGTGGAAGATTGTTCGGCGGGGGGACACATCATACAATTGATTAGATTATGACCCAGCCAGCACTCTGAGAATAGTTGTAAAATAGGTTGTTTGGTTTGATGTTTGACTGTGGCCTGTGATGAGAATGTTTGCCCGTGTTTTGGTTTGCCGTTTTTTTTTCTGTTTTGTTTTCGGTGGGCCTGTCGTCAGTCGGTTGGTCGGTCGTTTGGTCGTATTCACACATTAGACATTCGGCAATGCCTATGTTGGATGGCCGCGAGCAGCAGCCAGCCGTACATTGACCTCGATTTTTTTTCTATTTTTTTACAACAAAACTACGCCACGTGTAGATAATTTATATAGAATTGTTGTTGGATTTTAGTGTTTTTTTGTTTGTTAGTTTGTTTATTAAAGTTGTTGGTTTGCGAGAACGAGAGAGAGGAGGACGGGGAGAGGGTGCTGAAAGAGCAATAACATAAAGAAGTAATAAATCTAATCGTTTTTTATTTGGTCTACAATTACTTTTTGTTTGGTGGGGAGGGAGTGGGTAAGTGGAAAACTGCACCACGATGACTTGACATTTTTTTTTTGTTTTTTTTTGGGAAAACAATTAGCACTTAATTTCATTCGATGCCTACTTGTGCTTTTGATAAAATAAAAATTCGAGATTGGAAATTGTGGCCTATGATTTATAACCACTCTTTTATTTGGCATTAATTCCCATAAAAAATATTTTTTATTGAGGAAAATAATTTGTTTTTGTTTCACTTTGAGAAATGGCGAACGAATAATTTTATAAAAAATATTTTTTTATTGATATATATTTTTTTAATTTTTAATATCCATTTTCTTCCAAAACAATTATTAAAAAAATTGTAAATATTTGCTGTAAAAAAATAGTTTTTTATAAAAAAAAATATTTATTTATAAAATATTCCGAAGTCCTCAAGACGTAGATTCTTTAAAGAATATTTTTTTCAGAAGTCCTCAAGGCGTAGATTTTTTAAAGAATATTTCTTTCAGAAGTCCTCAAGGCGTAGATTTTTTAAAGAAGTCCTCAAGGCGTAGATTTTTTAAAGAAGTCCTCAAGGCGTAGATTTTTTAAAGAATATTTCTTTCAGAAGTCCTCAAGGCGTAGATTTTTTAAAGAAGTCCTCAAGGCGTAGATTTTTTAAAGAATATTTCTTTCAGAAGTCCTCAAGGCGTAGATTTTTTAAAGAATATTTTTTTCAGAAGTCCTCAAGGCGTAGATTTTTTAAAGAATATTTTTTTCAGAAGTCCTCAAGGCGTAGATTTTTTAAAGAATATTTTTTTCAGAAGTCCTCAAGGCGTAGATTTTTTAAAGAATATTTTTTTCAGAAGTCCTCAAGGCGTAGATTTTTTAAAGAATATTTTTTTCAGAAGTCCTCAAGGCGTAGATTTTTTAAAGAATATTTTTTTCAGAAGTCCTCAAGGCGTAGATTTTTTAAAGAATATTTTTTTCAGAAGTCCTCAAGGCGTAGATTTTTTAAAGAAGTCCTCAAGGCGTAGATTTTTTAAAGAATATTTCTTTCAGAAGTCCTCAAGGCGTAGATTTTTTAAAGAATATTTCTTTCAAAAGTCCTCAAGGCGTAGATTTTTTAAAGAATATTTTTTTCAGAAGTCCTCAAGGCGTAGAATTAAAAAAAAAATATTTCTAGAAACCCTAAAGAAATTTCACCCATAAGAACTATACAAAAATGGGTTCAGGCGTCGGGTTAGTTGAAGAAACATCAGACAACAGCATGAGGTTGATTGACTTCTCGGCAGCAAAAAACATGGTAGTTAGCAGCACCAGATTCAAGCATCTCGATATACACAAGACCACTTGGATTTCTCCCGATCGAACAACGAGAAATCAATTGTAGGGAATTGTCCACTTCCTACAAACTGCAGCAAAATCAAAACTAAGGTACCAAAGACCACCATCAAGAAATCCGTGGTACGATCAGGAGTGTCGTAATGCTACTGATATGAAAAACGCAGCGTAAAGGCTATTCTGCGGACAGTAGCAACACCTAAGTCCATGGAGAATTGTCGGGAGAGAGGAGAAACATATTTTCAGAAAAAATAAGAAAGAGCAAGAAAAACGTGAGCGTGAGCAAATCGAAATGTACAGGATGAAGTCCGAAAATTCTACCAACGGGTAAAACACCAAACCGAAGGCTTTGGTGCAGGCACATCCTCCTGTAGAGATAAAGAAGGAAATGTCGTGACAGATACATAAAGCGTGCTGAGGATCTGGAAGGAGCAATTTGAGAAGCTTCTGGTATCAAGTTGTGGCGGTGTAGAAGATACCCCAGAACCAATAATAAATGACGGTCGGCTGAAAAATAATAAAGCAGCAGGTACCGATGGGTTACAAGCCGAACTATTCAAGACTGTTCAGATGCTGGTAAGTACAATTTGGCTAGAAGAATGCATGCCCAATGATTGGAACCTCAGCATCATGTATCCCGTGCACAAAAAAGGAGACAAGACGATATGTGCCAACTCTAGAGGAATAAATCTCCTTCTATGGCATATAAAGTTCTATACAGCGACTGAAGCCAATGGTCAATAACATTATTGGACCCTACCATTGTGGCTTCAGACCTGGCAAATCCACCACTGACCAGATTTTCACTCTGCGCCAAATCCTGGAAAAACCCCACGAAAAACACATCGACACATTCCACCTATTCGTCGACTATAAAGCCGCATTCGACAGCCCTACCCGTTCAGAGGTGTATAAAGCCATGTCTGCGTTTGGCATTCCTGCAAAATTAATTCGGCAATGCAGGAACAGGCACATGATCAGCAGATAAAGTCGGAAAGCACCTCCTCTCGGAGCCTTTTAATACCCAACAAGGATTCAGACAAGGTGATAGTTTGTCGTGTGACCTTTTTAACATCCTGCTGGAAAAGGTCATACGATAGGCAAAAGTGATTAGAAATGACACTCTGTACACAAAAAAACACATGTTACTCGCCTACGCCGATGACATCGACACCTTTGAACAAATTGAGAAGGAGTCTGCCAAAGTGGTTCTGGCAGTTAACGACGAGAAGACCAAGCTGATGGTATCTACGCACAAGACGTCCAGTAGACTCGGACCAACTGTGGACCTTGATAACTACAGCTTCGAGGTAGTCAAAGATTTTAAATACTTGGTACCGCCATAAACAAACATCAGTTTTGAAATTCGGAGAAGGATAGTGATGGCCAACCGATGCTACTATGGTCTGAGCAAACAACTCAAAAGCAAGACCACCTCCCGCCAGACCAAATCCACACTCTACAAGACGCTGATACTACCCGTGCTGTTATACGGATCTCAAGCATGGGTATACAAGCAGATGAGGCAGCTCTTGGAGTGTTTTAGAGAAAAATTCTCCAAAAAGGTATGGGCCGATCTGCGTTGACGGTGAATTTCGCCATCGAATGAACCATGAGTTGTACCAGCTGTTCTTGGACATCGACATTATTAGACGTATTGAGCTGCAGCGACTACGTTGTGAGAATGGATGAAGATGTCCCAGCCCAGAAGGCATATAAAAGCGAACCAGCTGATGTTTCACGCAGAAGGGGAAGGCCACGATTACGATGGAAAGAGATCAAAGAAAGATCAAGTCGAAGACATCATCGCCGAAAATCGTCTTTCAAATTGGAAAAACTGTGGAAAAGAGCGACGCGCCTGGAAATCTTTTCTAAGCTCGGCTTATGGAACGAAAGTTCTGTCACAAGCCAGCTAAGTAATATTTTTATTCAAAAAAATTTTTATTTAAAAAATTTTCTTTTTTTTCAAACCTTTTTTAAAAAAATGTGCGTTTTTGACTTTGACTTTTTTTTATATGTATTGAAGACCTCAAAAAAATTTTTGAATGTCATAATCAAAAAAAAAAAAAAAAAAAAGATGATGAATTAAGCTAATCAGAACTTTGTGCCTAACATTGATCCTTCCCTAGTGGACGACATTGCAACTGACATATTTTTCAAATCATTTATCTTCAAAAAAAAAAAAAAAAATGCAAACAAATAACAAATCTGATTTATATAACTATATATGATTTCAAAATTAGCAACTTTATATTCTAAAACCAAACTGAATAGAACAAAAAAAAAAAAAAAAACTAATATTCAGACAGCTAGACCGATCCGACCACACAGACAGACTACAATCGAACTATAATTATTCTAAACTGCCTTGTGCTAATTAAACAAAAATTTAATACAAACAACAACAACAAATAAAAATACAAATAAATATCTATTTTCTATATATTCATAATCGAATTCTCGTATTCGCATTCATTGTATCTCATATGCAATTTTGTTGATCTCAAAAAAAAAAAAAAAAATGACGAATCCTCACAATTCTCACACAAATCTATTCTTCTGGCGACAAAGCGATTCAGTTGGTATTTGAAAAAAAAATACATTTTTATAAAAAAAAAAAAAACATAATAACAACAACTAGTTTTTGTATAAGCCATTGAATAATAATTTTGATTACGTCTAGTCGAGAAGATTAGCTAAGCCCTCCTCCACAGTACCCCGCTCCTCCCGGCATTCTTTCTCTGAACGTTGTGGATTGTTTGCTATGTTGTTGTTGTTATTTTTGTTTGTTCATTCGTTGTCTATGTCCATGTCGTGGCCTATCTAAACGTATAATTATTAGTTAGTCGGGTAAGGTAAGGTAATCGACTTAGCAGCGATTATTTAGGTGTGATAAAAACAACAACAACAACAACTCGATTTACAATTATTTATCATCTCATCATCATAATAATCCGCCGCAATGGCATTTCAGACGTCATCAGAAAGGTTATGACCATATCGAATTGTTAGCTATGTAACTACTGAATAAAAAAATTGAATATTATTTGGAGGGACATCGATCGATCAAATGATATTTTTCAGATCGAAAATATTGCAAATTTTAAAATTGTTTAAGACAATGTTTTAGAAAAAAAACTTATTTTCCGAATTTTACCTGGCGTGTTTTTTATATTTTATATAATTTTTCCATAGTCTTCGAGGTCTTCATAAAGAAAAAAAGCCTTCAGATTCCGATTTGTAAAATATTATTTTTATTAGATTTTTTACGGGCCATCCGAACATGAAATTTTTAATATTTTTTTTCAGAAGCCGTAAATAATGAGGTAGATTTTAAAGATATGGAATATATGTTTCAAAACTACAAGCGTGGATTTTTTAAGTTGCCTTCAATTTCAATATTTTTCTGGAGCCTTCTAGAGGGTTCAGAGGCTTCAAAGTTTGTTTTTTTAAGATTTTTTAAGGAAATTTTTAGAAGCCTTAAGAGCGTGGATTTTTCATAAAACATTTTTCGAAGCATGGATATTAAGATTTTTTCAGAGCCCTCGAAGCGGGGATTTTTTAAAGTAAAAGTTCAATGACCTTCAGAGCCTTCGAGGCGTTGATTTTAAAGAATATTTTATCATGAGCTTTCAGGAAGTTTCAGAACCTTTAAAGTTTGGATTTTTGACGTTTTATAGGTCCTTTTAAAGAAATTTTCTGAAGGGCCTTCAGAGCCTTCGAAGCGTGGATTTTTAACGAATATTTCTTATAAAGCCTTCAGGATAAAAATTTGGATTTTTTTCATGAAGTTTGGATTTTATAAAATAATATTTTATCGGGTGGATGCTTTCAGGAGGCCTCTGAGCTTTCAAAGTGTAATTTTTTCATGAGCCTTTAAAAGGTTTCAGAGCCTCCGATGTGTGGTGTAGTAAAAAACAATTTTGGTAACCTTTATTAAAATGTTTTAGAGCCATCGAACGGTGGATAAAGAATATATTTTCAGGAGCCTTCAAATTGCTTCAAAAAAGCCTTCGGAGCCAGGATTTTGAAAAAAAGAATATTTTATCGGGTGCTTTCAGGAGGCTTCTGAGCTTTCAAAGTGTAATTTTTTCATGAGCCTTTAAAAGGTTTCAGAGCCTCCGATGTGTGTTAGGAGCTCTTTAGATCCATCGAACGGTGGATAAAGAATATTTTGTCAGGAGCCTTCAAGTAGCTTCAAAAGAACCTTCGAAGCACACTTTTTTGGGTATTTCTTAAGATTGCGATTTTTTTAAGAAAATGTTTTACGAAATATTTTTAC
This sequence comes from Musca vetustissima, assembly GCF_032173495.1. NCBI lineage: Eukaryota > Metazoa > Arthropoda > Insecta > Diptera > Muscidae > Musca > Musca vetustissima. Next base: position 499,520 of record NW_026886187.1, read on the forward strand.
CGAAGCCATCGGACCTATAAGCGCTGATTCTTAAGGAAACCTTCAGACCTAAAGCTTTCAGACGTGGGTTTGTTTTGGAGAATATATTTTTAAAAGCTTTCAAGGCGTAGATTTTTTAAAATAATTTTTTCAACAGCTTTCAAGGCGTAGATTTCTTAAAGAATATTTTTTAAAAGGCTTTGAAGGCTTAGATATTTTTTAAAGAGTCCTTTTTAAAAGCTTACAAGGCGTATATTTTTTAAAGAATTCTTCTGAAAAGCTTTCAAGACGTAGATTTTTTAAATAATTCTTTTTAAAAGCTTTCAAGGCGTAAATTTTTTAAAGAATTATTTTTAAAAGCGTAAATTTTTTAAATAATTCTTCTTAAAAGCTTTCAAGGCGTAAATGTCTTAAAGAATTATTTTTAAAAGCTTTCAAGGCGTTAATTTTTTAAAGAACTCTTCTGAAAAGCTTTCAAGGCGTAGATTTTTTAAAGAATTCTTTTTAAAAGCTTTCAAGGTGTAGGTTTTTAAAGAATTCTTTTTAAAAGCTTTCAAGGCGTTGATTTTTGAAATAATCCTTTTTAAAAGCTTTCAAGGTGTAGATTTTTTTTTAAATATTTAAAAAATCAGAAGTCTCCAAGGCGTAGATTTGTTTAAACAATATTTTTTCAAAAGCTTTCAAGGCGTAGATTTTTTAAAGAATATGTTTTCAAAAGCTTTCAATTTGTTAAAGAATATTTTTTCACAAGCTTTCAATTTGTTAAAGAACGTTTTTTCAAAAGAGTAAATTTTTTTAAAGAAAATTTTTTCAAAAGCTTTCAAGGCGTAAATTTTTTTAAAAATTATTCTTTCGAAAGCTTTCAAGGCGCAGATTTTTTAAAGATTATTGTTTCAAAAGCTTTCAAAGCGTAGATTTTTTAAAGAATATATATTTAAAGAACATTTTTTCAAAAGCTTTCGATTTGTTAAAGAATATTCTTTCAAAAGCTTTGAAGGGGTAGATTTCTTAAAGAATATTTGTTTCAAAAGCTTTCAAGTCGTAGATTTTTTATAGAATATTTTTTCAAAAGCTTTCAATTTGTTAAAGAATATTCTTTCAAAAGCTTTGAAGGGGTAGATTTTTTAAAGAATATTTTTTCAAAAGCTTTCAAGTCGGAAATTTTTTTTAAGAATAATTTTTCAAAAGCTTTCAAGGCGTAGATTTTTTAAGAATACTTTTTTAAAAGCTTTCAGGGCGTAGATTTTGGAAAATAGTAGTTTAATAATATTTTTTCCAAAGCCCTCAAGGCGTAAATTTTTTTAGCAAATTTTAGCATTAGACCTTTACGATTTTTCTTTCATATATTTAGAAGAACTTTCAGATCTCTTCGAGGTATGGAATACATTTGTTAAGATACCTATTCACTAAAGATCTGCACAAGATCGCATATATTTGTGAGATACCCCAGGAAAACTCATATATTCGTAGAATAGATTGCAAAATTACATTTTGCGTTTCGTTCGCTTGCGGGCTATGACGAATGCTAAAAAAAGTATTTTGTTAAATTTATTTTTCTTTTCGAAGGCGTCCCTGGCTTCGTTCCCTGACGTCGATTTTGAGCTGCTCTCCAAACATTTAAGTTGAAAAACATTTTCAAGGTAAAATAAAATCCGATGCATTTCTGGTAGAACTAAACCTATCCAAACATGTTTCCAAAACCACATCTTTACTAATTTCCGATTATAACACAGCTCCACTAACCATATAATAGTCTAGAACCTATTGAAAAAAATCCGGTTTATCCATAAACTCTGACAAACTTTTTTATGATGTTGAAAAAAATAGGTAAACCTCCTCATACGCTCTGATGGAATTTAAATTCGATTTTCAAAATTCCAACGAAATTGAGACAAACACAAAATAAAAACAAAAAACTTTCAAACATTCCCAAACATTTATTTGTAAAGTCGTTAAACTTTCCAAACCCCAAACACCACCAAATTCCGGTTCTTCGTCATTAGGTCATAGTTTTTCGTTGAAAACGAAAACGAAGTGTAATATTACAACAAAAGATTACAGATGGAAAGAAAGCAAGAACTGGCATGATCTTGTTACGGTATCAAATGCTAGTGGCGTAGACAAGTTATTTTACGACGATGTTTGTTACAGGTGGTTCGGGACAGACAGTCAAACCATAATAATCTCCAAATAACCAAGTTAACAACGAAATGTTTGCCCTGCCAGCAGAGCAGGGCAAACATTTCGTGGCATGATGAAATGCCTTAACACACGTGAATAAAGGTTTGAAGAAGAAGACGAAGAAGAAACAAGAAATACAACAACAGCAAACATTTACAAAAAACAACACACCTAGACTTTAAACAGACAATCATTACGACGACGGAACGACAGATAAATGGACGGTAAGACATACCGTCGAATTGAATGTTTTGAACCATAAACCGTCTGGGCAAAGTCGACAGTTAGTTAGTCACTCAGTTAGATTCGTCAGGTATAACCCAAAAATTGTTTTCACTTCAGTTCGATGTTGTTGTTGTTGTAGTTTGCGGGTTTGTTTACATTTCGTAAACTTGTAAAAAAAATGTTTGAAACCAAAAGCAAGTAGCCCTGAGAAACAACCATAGCCGCCCCTCCATTATAATGGGAATTACAGCCAGCGGCAAATTCGGCAGAAATTTAAACTAGATCGCGATTTGCAAGTTGTTAAAAATGTCTAGACGTTTTTAATTTTTTGTTTTTACTTTGTTTATGGCCAATTTGATTTGATTTGAAATGTTTGTTTGGGTGTACGTTTGCCCATTTGAGTATTGCGAGGAGGTGGGGGTTACTGCCATTTAGTGGGTTCAAAGATCAAGAAGGTACTTATATAGTTTCGGCTACTGGCGAATTTCTTTCGCTTAACCGCTTAATCCAAGTAATAAGCATGACTTGCATATCCGAATTGAAGAGAGAGATTTTAAAATTACCCTCAAATTTAATAAAAATAATAGACTCATTTCAGTACCCTATACACAAATTCGGGCAAATCGAAAGATGTATAGGGACTTTGGTGCACCAATTACCTTAAATCGGACGAAGATATATATGGGAGCTATGTCGAAATCTGAACTGATTTTCACGAATCTTGGCAGACATCATTCTAGACTTAATTCACTATGCTATGACAAATTTCGTGCAAATCAAATGGTTTTCAGAGACTTTGGGGCACCAATTACCTTAAATCGGACGAAAATATATATGGGAGCTATATCTAAATCTGAACCGAGTTTCAGGAAACTTAACACACATCATTGTATACCTAATTCATTACGCTGTGCCAAATTTCGTTCAAATCGAATGATATATAGGGTCTTTGTTGCACCAATTACCTAAAATCGGATGAAAATATATATGGGAGCTATATCTAAATCTGAACCGATTTTCATGAAACTTTGCACCCATCATTCTAGACTTAATTCAGTATGCTGTGTCAAATTTCGTGCAAATCGAAAGATATATAAGGATTTTGGTGGATCATTTACATTAAATCGGACGAAGATATATATGGGAGCTATATCTAAATCTGAACCGATTTTCAGGAAACTTATCATACATCATTCTATACCTAATTCATTACGCTGTGCCAATTTTCGTGCCAATCGAAGTATATATAGGGACGTTGGTGCACTATTTACCTAAAATCGGACGAACATATATATGGGGGCTATAACTAAATCTGAACCGATTTTTCCCACTTTCAATAGGGTTCGTCATTGGGCCGAATAAGTGACCTGTGCTAAATTTCATCCAATTCGGATTATAAATGCGACCTGTAATGTACAGGTCAGGTTTACAATTTAGCATGGACAGACAGACAGACGGACGGACGGACATGCATAAATCGACTTAAAAAGTGATTCTATGCATATTCTCAAAAGGAGCCATGTGTCTATTTTGCCTGTTACAAACATATGCACAATGACATAATACCCCGTACCACAGTGTGGTGAAGAGTATAAATACCTTCAACGGGTCTTCTATTATAAAAAAACGGTTTGAAGGGCTTTTAGATTCCAGCTAGGAAGGGGATATTTGACCGAGTCCGAATAGCTCTCAGAGACTTTAGAGATGTTCCAGGGTAGAGATAATAACTTTCAAAAATTATTTACACAGAGAAGATCTCAGAGTGGTCTTAAATGAATGAAATAACTATCAGATGTCTTCTATACTTACAAGATATCATACACTAAAGACGAGGCTTGATATTAGTTCACAATCCTCTGTAAACTCCGAATGGCTTTCCACATTTCTACAAGACCATAAGGACTTCGAGAAAACTTCCTAAGGGTCCTTTGAATGGTTTTTTGATAGATCATCTATGTTTAGAGGATCTAGGTGTTGAAATCTGCGTAATGTTCGGGGAGTCTTATGTGGTTAAAATGGCTCTTTAATATACACGACCTTCAAGAAATCTTCTATGCATAGAAGTCCTTTCGAGCATATCATATGAATGACAGTCATTCGAAGACATCCGGAAGGTTTTTTATTGTAGATGGATTTCGAAAGGATTTATACGTTTCGAAGATTCTCAGAGCGTGGTAATTTGAAGACAATCGACTGGTATAGAAGACCTCCGATAGGCTTTGTTGCGTATATGGATTTCGTAAGGTTTTCTACGTTTGCAAGAGTCTCAGAGCGTGGATTTTTCAAAGGGTATTATTATTAGAAGTTTTTAGAGTCTGACTTTAAAAAAAATCAGGGACATTTATGAATATTTTTTTCCGAAGGAGTTTTCCAGATTTATATGTCAGGTTTAGAAAGCCTTTGAATGCTTCTTTGATGGGTCTTCTATGTATAGAGGACTTCCGAAGGATTAAGGTGTTGAATTCTGCGGAATTTTCGTCTAGGTGTAAATCCTCGGAGTATATCTTGTATGTATGGGAGACATTCGAATGGTATGGAAGGCCTCAGAATGTTTTTGCGGTGTCGATGGCTTTCGAAAAGTTTTCTACGTTTGAAAGAGTTTTTTTTTATTTTTTTATTTTATTAATAGATGATATTACACTTTATATTAATACTAATATAATTTAAATGCATATTAAATGATAATTAATTGTGTTTTACATCTATAATTGGCATAGCTTTATAGCTGTTGCCTTATGTGTATACAACATTGATTTTTTTTTAATATTTACTTGCAAAATTATTAACTATATTCATTAACTATAAGTTTTCTATATTTATTACATGCCAATATAAATTTATATAGAGAAACAAAATCCGTACCATTTAAAGCATCCAATACTTCATATTCTGTAAGCACATATTTTCCAAAAAATTGGAATCTGTATACCGAATAGATAGGACATATACCAATAAAGTGTTGTGTGTTTTCAGGTTCGTTTAGATTACAAATCGTGCAGATGTCATTTGAGTTACTATTTCTTGTAAAAAATTTTGAGTTAAGATCAAGTAATCCCCCTCTGGCTTTTATAATCCAACTTGTTGCATGTGTAGATAAATCCTTGGTTAGAAATGGTATATTATTATATTCTAGACGAGAGTACAAATCATGTGATTGTGAATTCAATGCACTATTGCAAAAGTCATTGTGTTCACTAACAATTAATGCATCAATAATCTCCTTCCAATAACTACTTATTGGTACATTATTGTTAGGAGGACGATATTGCAATTGTTCACATATGTCGGACCATGCTCTTGCCCAATAAATGTTATTTTCCATGATTTTCTCAGCAAGAATGCGGGGTAATCTATGGGAATCTAATCGCAAGACTCTATTTATATAGCAAAAATGCATTTTTAAGGTTTGGCTGTATAGGGAGGGAAGGCCAGTTTCTAGGTGTAGCATATAGTTCGGGGTATTATTTGGAAGGTACAACATTCTTTTAATATAAAATCGAATCAATTTTTCCACGTTATCCTTTTTTTCAAACCCCCATATCTGTGCGCCATAAAACATTATAGATCTTGAACATGCATTAAAAATTTTCAGTTTATTGCTCTTACTTATTTTTGGATTTTTTATATATTTAGACCATGTTGAATTAATAGCCATCTTAGAAGAAATGAGTTTTGATTGCAAATGTGAATTGAAAGATAAATTGTGTGTTAGTTCAATTCCAAGGTAATTATATCTGTTAACGATTTCTATATTCTGACCAGCATAGTGCCACTTTAAATGTGGAGATATTATACTACCTTTCCGGAAAACTAACACTTTTGATTTGGTTAAATTAACTTTTAAGTCCCATTTGCAACAGTAAATTTCGAGCGCATTTATCATTTGTTGTAAGCCGTTTGGAGTATCTGACATGATTACAATATCGTCTGCATAAAGTAAAACTTTAATATTGGTATCTGCCACATTTATACCTCCAGGTAAAGAATCTGGTAAATCATTAAGATACAAAGAAAAAAGTGTTGGACTTAGTATGCATCCCTGCTTCACGCCTGAGTTTACAGAAAACGAATTTGAATAAAAATTTCCATCCCAGATTTTCGTTGTCGTGTTATCGTATATGCCCTGAATAATTCTTATTATTTTTGACGACAGACCCATAATAGATAGCTTGTAAAATAGGCTGTTTCTAGGGATTAAATCAAAAGCACTCGAAAAATCAACGAAGAATGTATATGTGCGTTTATTTATATTATTTTGAAGCGAAACAATGTTCACAATGTTAAAAATATTGTCAACTGTTGAATAGTTTTTACGAAATCCAGCTTGGAATTCATTAAGAATATTATTTCGCGTAAGCCAACTGGTTATACGGTTTAATAGGATATTATTGAAAATTTTAGACACTGTATCCATTAATGACAACCCTCTGTAGTTAGTGACACAATTGAGATCCCCTTTTTTGAATAGAGGTATCAATATTGATTGTTTAAAAGACACAGGAATTTCCTCATGCAAAAATATCCTATTAAAAACAAATAGAACATATTTTAAAAAACTATCAGGAGCAAATTTATAAAACTCGTAAGGAATTCCATCTTGACCCGGTGATTTATTTTGTTTTAGAGACTTCACCACATTTTTTAATTCAAAAAACTCAAAAGGAGAGTCCAAAAATGGGTCAACAAAATATGGGAGGCACCAACTTATAGATTGACCGTTTATATTGCCTTGAAAAATATGCTCAAAATGTGTTTTAAATTGGTCAACTGTAAGATTTCCTCTCGGGGACGAAATTTTATTCTTCAAACTTTTCGATAATGCCCACCAATCCTTACTACATTTGACCGAATCCAATTTTTTAAGGTTGTTGTTGTAAAAATCTCTTTTCTTTTCAGAGCAAAGCAATCTGAATGCATTTCTTGACTGAAAATAATTTTGTCTATTCTCTGACGTGTGTGATCTACGATACTTTTTTAAATGCCTTTTCATAATCGTTCTTGATCGGAAGCATTTCCAATCAAACCACTTTTGACTAGGTTCAAACACAGATTTCGAAGTTCTGTTGGCGTTACTTTCTTTTATTATGGCTACTATTTGTTCGATCATACAATTTGACGAGGGGTTTGAAAAATAGGTTAAGTTAGCGGACAATGAATTCATGTTACGTTCATACTGAAGTTTGTATTTGTTTCTCCAAAGCAGTTTCTCCATCGACATATGGTTGCTTTCAATATTATTTCTAATATTAGTTTGTAATTTAATTTCTAAGTTAAGAGGTAGGTGATCTGAGAAGATTTTAGTATCCACACTAAGAGTTGAAACAAACTGCAAAAAATTTAATGAACATATATATAAATCAATTACCGAACTCCCCATTACACCACAAAATGTGAAATTACCATCAATATCTCCAAATGTTCTACCATTCAAAATAATACCTCCAAAATCTTCAACAATTTTTAGAAGTTTTCTGCCATTTGTATTAATACATTTATCTTTCGATTGTCGATATTCATTTATATTAGGGTAGTTTTGAATAATATTATTGTCTAGAATCTGCTCTTCACCAATCCTTGCGTTTAGATCACCCACAATACAGAAATTTTCTGGTAAGAAGTCTTGTAAAAAGTTATTAAGACGCTCCGCATCTCTATTCCAATTTGTACAATTCAAGTATGAAGGGATTATATAAAAAACACATCCATTAAGCTTAGAAGATAAAATTGTAAAACCATTGACATTAACGAACTCTAGTTCAAGTATGCTTTTAACATCCTTTTTAAAGCCATACAGGCACCCGCCACTTGCACGACCGTATCTATTTACCTTGGTTGCATTAATCCAATGGATATAATAATTTTTAAAAAATGACGAAAAATATGACGTTTTATTTACTTCCACATGAGTTTCAAACAAGAAGAAAATCTCAAATTTATTGATATATTTTAAAAAATTTCCAAAACTCAAAGCTTTTTGAAGATTAGAAACATTGTATGCTAATAAATGGTACGATTTGCATTGCTATTGTGAATTAGATGTGTATGAACTATTAGTTTTATAAATACTTTCTTTAGAGGAGACTTCAAATGTTGTATTACCCAGTATATCAGTTAAGAAAGTGACGTCACTCTCAGTTGGGGCTATTATTTTTCCATCGGCCCAATAAAAACGTTTATCATTTATGAAAATGGAGAAATCAGCTAAATTGACTTTAATATCGCTCCTCTTTTTTAAAATTTCGTTTTTGAGTTTACGCATGTTATATCTCACGCTTTGTTCGCTTTCTGTGAAGTCACGTTGAATATAAATTTTCTTCCCATATAAGGATCTTTTTGAGGATAAAACTCTTTGTGCTTGACTGCATGTTCCCAGACTAAATACAAAAAGTTTTCCAGATGCTACCATGCGTGTACTTATAACATCAATATCGACTTTTAAATCATTTGAGCATATTTTTAAAAATTCCTTTCTGGCTAGTGTAGATGTAGTGCAACTTAAACCACTAACTACGACATTTGATAGTCGTGATCTCTTATCCACGGTTTCCAAGCGGGCAGTTAATTTTTTCATTTCCTCTCTAAGTTTTAAATTCTCTTCTTTCAACTCACTTATTTCTGTTTTCATTGCTATTAAATCGTCCTTTCTTGCAACATCCTGTAGCTTCTCATCTAACAATTCCCTCAAACCGTTCCACGAAAAAACATCTTGAGTATTTTGAGACATGTTGCTGAGTGGTTGTCTTTTTTTGGGAGTGTTGACTGTTTCTTCAGGAGATGTCGATAACAGCGTTCTCTTAGCACTCATTTGATTTTTACGATCCAGTGTTGTAAAATGTAACACAGAATCATCGATAACTCACTTTTATCGCCAGCTGTTTGAAGTGTTATCGTTGTAGGTTCGATAGAAGAGTAGCACTGTTGTTTGTTTTTATCTTTGTTGATGTTAGTATCAATTATATTTTCCAATGGAATTTAACAATTTGTAAAGAGATTTTTTTTTTGTAAAATGTGATTTGTTTATATTCACCGCTGTGTTATTGCTTGTTTACATTAAGCAAACGGTGTAAGGTTATATTTCCTGGAATCCAAATGTTGTTTGAGCTTGCTGATTGGCGTAGGGGACCGCAGTTTGCAGAATATTTCGGAGCTTCAAGAAAACACGTCTGACTACGGCAAGTAAATGAAAGAGTTTCCGAGCGTGGATTTTTCAAAGAATATTTTTATTGCATGTTTTTAGAGTCTGTACTTAAAATTTTTTCAGAAGCCTTTAAGAATATTTTTTTCCGTTGGGTCTTCGGATTTATATGTCATCTGAGGTGTCTTTAAGGTTTAGAAGACCTTTGAATGGTTCTTTGATGGCTTTTCTATGTATAGATGAACTCCGGAGGGTCTAGGTGTTGATGTCTGCGAAATGTTCGTCTAAGTGTAAAAATTCTTTGATATGTAGAAGATTTCCAAGGAATCCTCTATATATAAGAGCCCTTGAGAGGATATCTTTTATGGTGTAGATGGCCTCCAAAAAGTTTTCTACGTTTAGAAGAGCCTCAGAACAAGGATTTCAAAAAATTTTTATTAGAACTTTTAAGAGGCTGGACTTTAAATATTTACTTCAAAATTTTATTTCGAAGGGTCCTCAAGATTTATATGTCATCTGAATTGTTTTCTAGGTTTGAAATACCCCCCGGTTTCGGATACCTTTGTAGTAGACACTCGGAGGATATACTCAATCTGCTGCAGGTCTTCTATGTGTTAAGTATCCTTCTGGTTATAGAAGAGTTCAAAAGGATATTCTATATATATAAAGCCTCTGAAGAATATAGAAGACTTGGGACGGATCTTATATGAATAGATGATTTCCGAAGGGTATTCAATGTAGAGTAGATGTCGCTTGTATATGGATAGATGCCTTCGATATACATTGAAGATCATGGTAGTTTAAATATAAAATACCAAGTTGTATTCTATGTAAACACATGTACGAATATTAGACTATTCAAGGGCAATATATATATATATATATATATATATGACACAGATCTCCAGTGGGTATTTTATTTATCCTTCGAAAGGTATTCTAACTAGAAAAGATTGCAATTTATAGAAAAAAGATCTGTGGAACAATTGAAAATATATAACAATAGAACTCTTCAGAACCATCGCAAGTCATCTGTCTAGATAAACATTATGAAGGTTTTATACCCATATATGACCTATGGATTGATCTGTAATCTATAGAAACTATATCCTCTGCCTATGCAAGACCTCTTGTATAATATATCACAAACGTTTAATGGTGGTGTCTTCAGTCCCTAAGCTATAATATTAACAGGACGGTAAAAGATATATAAGGGGTATTTTTTTTATGAAGGAATTAGGAAATGTTTCCATAATTGAAATGTTTTTCATCTAAACAAATCGAAAAGATGGAATCGATTCTTTTATCTACCAATGTCGGGATTTTTGCCATTTATGAATGCAATTCATAGAAGTCTATATACTTATGTTTCTTTTCAGAGAAAGCGGAAAAACAACTTGGGAGTGTGAGTGTTGTTGGTGGTGGTGTTAGCGAGTTTCTATACACATAAATTCTTGTCGTTTTAATATTTCTATTTTGATTTTATGTTTTCTTCTTATTTTCTTGTCTTTTTATTCTTATTTACTTATATGTTCATGTTCTGCATCATTAGAACAAACATATACAATGTTAACCTTTCGGTTGGGCTCGTATAAATACATGTTTTTTATGTTGTATTTAGCATTTACATCGAAATAATTTGGAAAATGCATATGCGAATTTTATAACACAAATACAGAGTTCGGTAACAGTGTCTGAAACAATAGAATGCAAAACTAGCAACAGTCGAGTGTGCGGAGAGACAACGGTCATAAACAAGAGCAACAGTTGTCAAAGAAACGGTTGCAAAACTAACAGCCACCAAGTGAGGGGTGAGACAGGGAACGATACCAAAACAAAACATAGTCGAACAATGAATAGTGTTGGCCACTCTCTTGGGAGAAATGCATTTGTTTTTGGGAAAAGAAAGAGAGAGAGCAAATGAGCATAAATAGAGCAAAGTAGGAAAATAGTTGTGATGTTAATGAAATGTTTACATTAAAAAAATAGTGACTTTCTCATGATTATAAGCATTTTTTACTTGTATCCTAAGCGAGGTACATGTACAATATTAAAAAAAAACAACAAAGAATTAAATTATGAAAATATTCATTATTTTTTCCTGTGCTCTAGAAAGTCTCAGAAAATAATGCATTTAAGGAAGACCTTAGAAAAGTATTCTTCTTATGGAACATTTTTTTGGAGTAAAACCTCAACATTTGGTGGTCTCTCATTAACGAACCTCTTTGGGAGGTTTCCCAAAATTAAAAAATATATATTCTTGATCTATGGAAGACCTAAATTATTTTTTTCTATCAGGATATTCTTGCATTTATAGCAGAATATCCAGATATATCTCGAGATAAAAACGAACATAATTTACGGCCTTGCTTCTATAAAAAGCAGAAAGACGTCATCCAAGTATTGTGGATATCGGAAAAGTTTTATAGTGTAACGGTTCTCATTAAGTCTCGTATCTATACAATTCATAGCTAGATCTTATTTTCTGTAGAAGATCAGAAGTAGTTATTTGTATGAGAGAGATTCTAGAACGAGTTTCTATTCCATCTATAGGATATCTTTTAGAGGATTTTTTTCAAATGAACGTCATAAATTGTATCTTACGAAGTCTAATCTATATTGAAGATCTCAGAAAGAAGCTCTCAAGAAATTCCATCTAAAATAAATTTAAAGATTATCCACCTTTGGAACTTGTATTATTAGAATAAAAAAAGTGATCAGAATCTCTCATCTAGATCAAAATAACGTATATTGAAGTCCTCAGGAAGGTTCCCTCCCAAAAAGTCTCAAATCTATGATGGACATAGGAAAAAGTCCCCAGCAGAATTTCTTATATTAAGGATCTGAGGAGACTTTGTTTATAAACAATATCGATAATGTTCTCACTCTATGGGAGTTTTATTTCCAGTATGAATCTCCCTTGCGCCTATAGAAGATCTTTAAGAAGTTTATAAACTAAAGTAATTTAATGGAATTTTATTTTGGAAGTCCTCAGTAAGGTATTTTTAATAAGTATGGAGGTCTTCAGGAAGTCTCGTATTTAGAAAAGAGCTCTAGAAGATATCGAATCTATGAAAGTTCTCAGGGTCTTCTTGTATTTATAAAGGACCTATGAAAGTTCTTCTATCATCTGTGGATTATCTGAAGAATTTCTATATATTAAAAATCGGAGAAGCTAATAATTACGAAGAGAAATGCCTATCTTCTTTGAAAGTCCTCAGGAAGGTCTTTTAAGTATACTGAGAAAGGAAGTCTTATATCTATGAAGGACCTCCAGAAGATTACCAATCTATAGAAATTCTGAGGGTCTTCTAATTATAAGTGATCCAAAAATTAACATTTATGTAATACCTTAGAAAAAGACGTGAGGTGTATTTTTTGGGAAGCCCTAGAGAACGAATCCCTATTTTTTGTAGAAGATTTCTTAGATGCATCCTGCGAAATCTTAATTCAATATTTTTTTCTTAGATTATTATTTTTTCTTAAATGTTATCCAGCTTACCAAAATTAGTTCTATAATACGGATGATAATAGGTAACGGAATTTGAATGACTATTGCTGGTGTTGTTGTTGTTACTGTTGCTGCTGTTGGAGGAGATGGTGGTGTTGCCAATGTTGGTGCTGCCAAGGCAATTCCCATTGCCATTGGTGTGATGATGATGATGGTGATGGCTATTGAGGCTGGCATGGTTGTTGTTGTTGTTGCCGCTACTACTACTGCTGCTGTTACTGTGATTCAGATTGGTGTTGTGGATTTTCGAAGGGATCCGATAACCGGAATCGTAGCCATTATACTGATTATATGTGAAACGCATGTTGGAGTTGTTGTGAGGCCCGTTGTAACTTAGAAATTTTTAATAAATATTCTTTTATTTTTATTTATTAATATAGAGAGGAAGAAATTGTTAAATTTTTGTCGTTTCTTCTTCTTTTCCTTCTTTCTTGCACTTGTTTTAAGGCTTTTATTTATATATTTAATTTGTTGTTGTTGTTGTTTTATTTTTTATTATTTTTTAAACAGGAAAACTTATTGTATTTGTATTAAATATGTCGATTTGGATTTCTGCAGCTGCATGTTTTTTCTGTATTTTCTTTTTTTGGAATATAAAATTCTTTGGTTGTTGTTGGTGTTGTTGAAATTGTTTTTATTCACATTTATTGTTGTTGTTTTTGTTACAAGCTTCTTCTTCACCATTGGTTATGGTTTTTCTTTTTTGTATTTTTTATTTTAACAAAAAAAATTGAATGTTTCTTTAAAATATATAATTACTGCTGTTATGGGGAAAGGAAAAAAAGAGGTCGTTATCACTTCTGTAGGGTTTATTTCCAGCCGAAGGTTTTTATCTGCCGCAGCATTTCTCCGACTGGGTGTTTTGGTAATTCTGCATTTATTTGTCATGAAAATATTTGAGAACGAAACTGGTATTTTTAAATTTACTTTTGGATACTGCTGTTTGTAACCGACGACGACGAAGAAGAAGAAGTTTACACATTCAATATTGACTTTATTATCGCAAACGCCCAGCGAAGTTCGGACTTCTGTAACTGCAAGTGACTGACTGCCTGCCTGCATTGTAGTTATCAATTTTCTTCGTTATTTTTCTTGTTGTTTTATTTTTCTTCTTTATTCTTCTTCATCCATCAGTCCATCCGTTTTCTTGATTTCATTACAACAAACATGAATTTTTATCTCGGTTTTTTGAATAAGAAATAATGAGAGCATGTAAACAAAATCATTTTAATTTTTTTCTTTCATTCTTTTGTGGTTGTTGTCGTTGTTGTTATTTATATTTATTTTAATAATAAATAATAATAATAATAAGATTCAACACATTTAAAGTCCACTTAAGGCATCGACTTAACACAAAACAATATCAGCTGTGTTATTATTATTGCCGAGCTAAACTGAACTGAATTTTTTCAGATAGAGTTCGAGTTTTGAGCAGAATTTTCAAGAAGCCTTTGATTGAGTTTTCTTATGTACATGGAGTGTTTTACTTGTTACTTCAAGGTTTGTTTTATTAGAATAACTTCTAGACATTTTTTATAGATGGACAACCTTTTACAGTTCTCACAATAATAGAATAACTTCTAGAGACCTTATGCAATTAATCTGACTTGTAGAAATCTAATATAGTCAGAAGATTTGTTCATATAACTTCCGAAAAAATAACTTTTCAAAGTAATCCATATTTTTAGGTATACTCCTCTCAGCAGCAACGTACACAGGGGCAAACTTTAATTTACTGTGGGAAAAAATCATTTTGGGGGGAGGGGGGTGGACCCCCATGTGGTATTCCACCTACAGAAGTTCTTAAGAAGGTTTTTTATTCTTCTATGGATAAGAAAACCTTCTACCATTGTAGAAGACCTCAGGATGGCCTTTCATCTATAATAAAGCTCAAAATATCAAAATAGATATTCTAATTGACAAATGCCTTATAATGGTATATTTTATATTTATATCTCTCAGATACATTTTAAATCGAGTACTACTTCTTACGGAATATCCACTAAGATCTTTTAAAGGTTTCACCATGTGTGAAATAACCTAGAAGTATTTGCTGCATAGAAGATTTTTGCGGAACAAAATATACACACAGATCATGATGATCCACTTCCATGTAAGGCCTCGGGTAGGTTTTCTAGCTATTTATGAACTCAATGGCCTAGCTAAATTCTCAAACATAAATGTTTGATATGTGAAATTTCGGGTCACAAAATACAACTTTAACATATTTTTATTAGGAAATCCTTTAAAGATCTTTAACCGCCGAAAAAATCTATAAAGATTTTCTGGGGATAAAGAATTATATTGGAGTCTCAGAGATATACAACCTTCCAGAGAAATCAATTACAGAAATCCTGTAAAAACTACATGACGCCCAGAAGTATTTTTATAAGCAGGAACACACTCAATGATTAGAGATTGTATTTACCGGGTAAATACCCAAGGGGTGGGTAAATACCGGGTAAATACCCATTTGCGGGTATTTATTTGGGTATTTACTATATTGACTCGGTAATACAACATCTTACACCCTATTTCCGGGTTTCTGTTATCAAATCGATTTAGAATAGATAGTTTTACAATACTTTAAAGACGTGGGTAAATACTTGGGTAAATACCCGAGTTTTTACCCGAAAAATGGGTAAAAACTCATTAACTGCCGAACCACTTGACATAGGCGGCCAAAATTTTGCACACATGTTTCTAATCACAAAGCAAATATAGAAATCCAACATGGGGTCCCTGGGTCCAAGTTTTTATATAGCCCCCATATAACCGTATCTTCCGATTTAAGGTATTTTTTGCCTATTAGACACATTTTACAACCAAATTGGCTGTAATTTGGCACAGAATGTTCTTTTTGGGTACCAAATGTCCATGCAAAATGTTACGTATGTAGGTCCACGTTTACTGGTAGCCCCCATACAAAGGTACCCCTATTTTGAGTATTTACCCAAAAATTGGGTATAAACTCACTAACTGCCGAACCACTTGACATAGGCGGCCAAAATTTTGCACACTTGTTTCTAATGACAAAGCAAATATAGAAATCCAACATGGGGTCCCTGGGTCCAAGTTTTGATATAGCCCCCATATAACCGTATCTCCTGATTTAAGGTATTTTTAGCCTATTAGACACATTTTGAGGCCAAATTGGCTGTAATTTGGCACAGAGTGTTCTTTTTGGGTACCAAATGTCCATGCAAAATTTTATGTATGTAGGTCCACGTTTACTGGTAGCCCCCATACAAAGGTACCCCTATTTTGAGTATTTACCCAAAAATTGGGTATAAACTCATTAACTGCCGAATGTGTGCAAAATTTTGGCCGCCTATGTCAAGTGGTTCGGCAGTTAATGAGTTTATGCCCAATTTTTGGGTAAAAACTCGGGTATTTACCCAAGTTTTTACCCACGTCTTTAAAGTATCGTAAAACTATTCATTCTAAATCGATTTGATAACAGAAACCCGGAAATAGGGTGCAAGATGTTGTATTACCGATTCAATATAGTAAATACCCAAATAAATACCCACAAATGGGTATTTACCCAATTTACCGGGTATTTACCCTTTGGGTATTTACCCTTTGGGTATTTACCCTTTGGGTATTTACCCACTGCCCATCTCTATCAATGATCGGATGTCTTCTGCAGAATAAGTCCTCTCAGAAGCCTTCCGTAGGAGACCCATCGTAAGCATTCTATGGATAAATGAGACTTTAGACGTATTCCGAGAACCCTTCACTTCTATGTATATATGGGAGACACCTGAAGTGCCTCTATGCATGTCTCCTGTAGATAGAAAATCATTTATAGGCCTTTGTATACGTACTGTATTAGACCTTTGGAGGTTTTCTGAGACCCATTTAAGGTTTTCTGAAAGACCCATTGAAGGTGGTATTTTATATATCCAAGAATAATATAGAGGTCGCCTTCTACCTAGGCTCATCTCTCTTTTGATGTGTTTTTTATTTATTATAAAGGCTTCTTTAGATAGAAACCCCTTTAGAGGTCCCAAGGAGCTCAAAAATATAGAAAGACTTGTGTACCTTTTATATATATTTTTTAAATGACTTGTATAAAGAGCTAGCCCTGATCCTAAAAACATATAAAAATTGTCAGGTTAGAAAAAAAATTAATACATCTAATTGTTTAAGTCCTTATCAAAAACGGTAGCCTCAGCCAACTATTAATCGAATTTATGATATTCAAAGGCAGTAGGGAGCAGTACTGATATCGGACGCGTCCAAAGCTTGTGTCCTTTTGTAACTGCGAATCAAATAAACAGCAGTAACGGACAGTCAGTGGGAGAAATTGGAAGGAAATGACCGAGAGTCCATGTTTGCCGATGCGCAATAATCGTATACATGCCTATACATTTAGGCTGCGTAAAAATGTTTTTTGACTTGACTAAAACGTCGCCTCAACCGTCGTAGGAAACAACTCTCAAGCTAATAGACGTGTTGAAATGTTACTGATAGTAGAAAGCCTAACATTATCGGGTACCCATGATCCCATGATCGTTGGAGACCGTCAAGGTGTAATTGGCGCTCCTAAATACAAATTCTACATAATATCTTAGGTCACTTCGCACTTAAATAGCCCAGTAGGGTTTCCGGTTTCCTGTCAGAGCCTTTTTGATGCCTGGGCGCAGAAACAGTTTTTTTTTTTTTCATTCTTAGCTGCCAGGTCATCGTAATTGTACTCATACTGGGGATAAAGACAACAAACCTCCTCTCAAAACAAAGGATTTAGTTACCCCCTTTAATTGTGGCTGCCTTGCAATTTCTGCAATCGCTACTTCCTCAACGATATCGACCCCGCTAATTCTACCACGAATTATTCATTTTCAAAACAAAACCGCGGTTGTAGAGGTAACTCCTCTAATAAAAGAGCAATCAAAAGTATGGAAACCCAGCTCCATGTTGACTAATGTTTCTGAAACAATAAACCTTTGAAAACTTGAATGAGGGTTCACCATCGCCATTTCATCGGAAAGTTCATCAGAACCCATACCGAATATAAAACACAGATTTTTGTTATTGCAAGAATTCCTAAATCTCGTTCATAGGTGGCTCTAGTTAATCCCTCATCGGGGGATACGATTGAGATTAGACCAAGTACTGCTGTGAAAAATGGAGTCAGGGATCTCTACTCAACCACACCCTTGGAGGAGGCTCTGAATGAAAAGAGATCAATGATATCATCTAGAAATAAAAAAATAAGGCAAAGGCGTGTCCCGATCGTCTTAAATTTAAATTTTATTTCATAATTGAATCCACAACTGGGAAATTAAAGCTAGAGATTTCTACTTAATCACAAGGGGACTTTCAAAAGGCCCATGGAACCATATATCACTGAAATTAAGTTAGAATTCATAGAAAAGGCAGTTTTCTTTTACGAAGTAAATAAGGTGAGTACATAAGGGAGGTTATATCTTCGCAATGCGATATTTAAGGGTATTACAGCCTAAAAGCGGTTAAAGTCGAATGAAGTCGAACTTTTGTTATCATTACGAAAAATAAGAACAAAAACTCTTCAAATCTGTATTGGACTACGCCAAATCTGGGCCTCAGCGATTATTTCAAAAGAAGGATGCTTTTTGAGTTCCCTTCTAAGTTACTTCTCAGAAGGCATTCTGCTTCTAAGATCTGAGTGTAAAAGACAATCGTTGAGGCTCAGAACTGGTATGGTCCAAATAAAGATTTTAAATATTATTTTTACAGGGTATTATATGTTTGTGATAGACACATGGTTCCTTTTGAGAATATGCATACTTTTTAAGTCGATTTATGCATGTCCGTCCGTCCGTCTGTCTGTCCATGTATTTTTGTGAACAAAGTACAGGTCGCATTTATGATCCGATTTGGATGAATTTTGGCATAAGTCACTCATTTGGCCCAATGACGAACCCTATTGAAATTGAGAAAAATCGGTCCAGATTTAGATATAGCTCCCATATATATTTTCGTCCGATTTAAGGTAAATGGTGTACCAATGTCACTGCATATCTTTCGATTTGCACGAAATGTGGCATAGTGTAATGAATTATGTCTAGAATGATGTGTGTTAAGTTTCCTAGAAATTGGTCCAGATTTAGATATAGCTCCCATATATATTTTCGTCCGATTTAAGGTAAATGGTGAACCAAAGTCTCTCTATATCCTTCGATTTGCACGAAATTTGACATAGCGTACTGAATTGATACTAGAATAATGTGTGCAAAGTTTCCTGACAATCGGTTCAGATTTAGATATAGCTCCCATATATATTTTCGTCCGATTTAAGATAAATGGTGCACCAAAATCTCTGAAAATCATTCGATTTTCACGAAATTTGTCATAACGTACTTAATTAAGGCTAGAATGACGTGTGCTAAGTTTCGTGAAAATTGGTTCAGATTTAGATATAGCTCCCATATATATTTTCGTCCGATTTAAGGTAAATGGTGCGCCAAAGTCCCTAAATATCTTTCGATCTGCACGAAATTTGGCACAGCGTAATTAATTAGGTCTAGAATGATGTGTGTTAAGTTTCCGAAAATCGGTTCAGATTTAGATATGGCTCCCATATATATTTTCGTCCGATTTTAGATAAATGGTGCACCAAAGTACCTATATATGTTTCGATTTGCACAAAATTTGGCATAGCGTACTGAATCAAGTCTAGAACGATGTGTGTAAAATTTCTTGAAAATCGGTTCAGATTTAGATATAGCTCCCATATATATTTTCGTCCGATTTTATGTAAATGGTGCACCAAAGATTTAGATCTAGTTCCCATATATATTTTCGTCCGATTTTATGTAATTGGTGCACCAAAGTCTCTATATATCTTTCGATTTGCATGGATTTTGGTATAGGGTACTGAATTAAGTCTAGAATGATGTTGCTAAGCTTCGTGAAAAGATACATAGCTAGGCCGATTTACACAACGTACTGATGTAATATAAATTAGTCTTCTGCATATGTTATGATACATATGTAGAATATACCCACAAAGTGGTGAAGGGTATCATATAGTCGGCCCAGTCCGACTTTACTACTTTCCTTACTGGTTTTATATTTTTTATTGTTCAGTCGTTGTGGTAATTAAGACTTTTTCCGCAATTTTTTTCTGCGTGACAGGATCTGTGATTCTGTATGGAAGCATATCATCCTTGCTCTGAACAAAAGTGCTTCTGTTTCCTATTTCTAAATTGCCTTCCTGTTCTAGGCCTCGATTTCTTCAGATTTAATTTTTTGTTAATTGTCAAATTATTTCTGCGAC
This sequence comes from Musca vetustissima, assembly GCF_032173495.1. Taxonomy (NCBI): domain Eukaryota; kingdom Metazoa; phylum Arthropoda; class Insecta; order Diptera; family Muscidae; genus Musca; species Musca vetustissima. Next base: position 519,818 of record NW_026886187.1, read on the forward strand.
AACTTCTTTCAGATTTATTCGAACTCCCCGAGATTTTATTATGGCCATTAAATTTTAATGTGGACAAGAATTCCCCAAAAAACATTGAAAATATTGGGAGAAGGAGGAGGGGTATAGTCATCAAAGACATACTACATTGACAAATCAGTCACCCCACTCCACGCCCCCTCCTCCCTCCCTAGCCAACATACACATGTCACACATTAATTGGAAACCCCCGAAAAAAACCAAACCAAAACCAACCAAGAGGTTCTCAAATTACAATGAAATGTAAGTTGAACAAGAAACTTGTTGTTGGACTTGTTGTTGGTGTACAACAACAATAAAAAAGTGTGTGTGTATTTACACAAGTACTTACATAGATACACCACGTTCAGTTCATAGGTATGTCAAGTTACATGACTAAGCATAAAATTCAAATGCAACAACAAAACACCACCAGCAATGACAGCAATTACAATAATAGTCAAAGCAACAAAAACAACAACAACTGTAATAATAATCATGTAAATTGAGTGACAAACACCCGGTGTGTCTTAGACGTTCGTAGATGTTCGTCATTCTGACTGGCATCAAGTGTTATATTATGTTTGCCATTCATAAGCCTACACACCGCTTCGCGTCTGCTTCGTCCCGCACATATAAATCAGAGCAAACACTCAAACAAAAAAACTAACTACAACAACAAACACTAGCAATGAAGGCTACGCCACGCAGAAAATTTGGGATTGTAAAATTCATTCACCTGCCCCAAATGGGTTACACGTGTCGTGGAAAGTGAATTTATCAAATCTTATCTAAGGTGGGAAGTGCGGGGTTGTTTCTTGGTCGATCGTTAAAGAAAGATATGCGAATGATTATTTTGTGATTAATATTATTATGATTATTAATTTGAATAAACTGTAATATGGGCAATCGTGATTGAAATATTAAAATTTTAAATTTGAAAAATAATTGAAAATATATTTTTTTTTTTTTTTTTTTGAAAATTTAAAATAGGGAAATAAATTTGAAAATTTTGTAATATGGTCCCTAATGTAAGGTGGTCGGCTTAAGTTAGAATCTAATCTAATTTGGGGTTAGGGTCACTCTTTATCCGAAATTGTCAAATAAGGTCGGGTTTTTAGAAAGTCGTACTAGAACGTCACGAAAAATACTAAATATGCTTCAATTTGTTTTTGGCGAGCCTGTAGAGCTAGAACTCTTATATTTAGAATGAGAATCACGGATGGAGTGTAGGATAGATGTACAAAAGGGTTTGGAAATTTGAACTATAGTCATTCGAAAAGAACCAAAATGTACTAAATTTTGTACAATCTCGTAGCATCTGAACGCATAGAACTGAAAACTTGAAATTTAGAATGCGAATCAAGGTTGAGAAGTAGCGTCGATGTTAGGAGGTGATTTTCGAAGTGTGTAGTCATGTATAAGAGAAGTACTAAAAATTACTAAATTTACGAAAAGTACAAAATGTTATCACTCACATTTGGTATACTTTTAATTTGGAGGTACGGATGGAGCTGGAATCCTGAAATTTGAAATTAGTATTACCGTAGGGAGTGTAGGATTGGGATATGTATGTAATTTTGGACATTTGTTACTTATGTGTACAAAAAGTACTAAATCTTACTATATTTGGTACAAATTTGATTTGGGTGAGAGGATAGAGCTGGAGCCCAGAAATTTGGATATAATATTACTACTGCATTGTAGAATTGAGGTATCTAGCTAGCTTTCGACATTCATACTTATGTGTACTAAATTGTACTAAATTTGGTACAATTTGAATTTTAGTTGAATCGATACAACTGGAATCCTGAATTAAGATTACTGTTCGTGTGTAGGCTTGGGATATATAAAAAGTTTTAAAATTCGTACTAATATGTACTAAATGGTACTAAATTTTGTACAACTTAGATTTGGGTGACCCAAAAGGGCTGGAATCCTGAAAATGGAGAAATAAAATTTCTAATCGATTTTATGAAATAGGTATTTATGAAAATTTTTACTTATCTGTACTAAATTGTACTAAATTTGGAAATTTTTGCTACATAAATTCAAACGGATCGGTCCTCGCTGAACGATAGATAAACAAAAAAAAAAAAAGAAAAACAAATATGTCTATGCGAGCAATGCCAAAACCAGTACATATATTGAAAATTCGAGAGAATATTCTTCCTTTATGAGTCCAGAAAATGAAATTACAACCCCTGGTGTTAGAAAATACAAATAGGTGCACGGAACCTATATATGAAATGAACACACATTAAAAATCGTCTCCGAGTCCGAAGTGCCCAATTAAGACAACCTTAAATATTAAGGCAGTAGCTTCAAACTACCTACAATGAGGCGAGACATTTTGTAATCCTTTGAACCACTTCAAAAAAATGGGGCTAGAACTTTCGAACGTAGGGCAGGAACTATAAATATTGGGGTAATGTCCAAAAGACCTATATAAAAAATAACCTGGAGCCAGAAATTCGAAATGATGGCCAGTGCGATTAAAACGGGTATAGACATTTAAAAATGGCTGGAATTGGATATACTATAATGAGAAGACTTTTTAAAAAATCGGACCTATATTAAGGTCTGAAAAATGGGTTGGAGTTTTAAAAAAGCTGTAAAGTGGAGATGAACCTTCATATGAGGACTCACATAGGGATATATAATAAAAATCATCTGACAATCGTATGCAACATTATAGTCCATTTGGTGGTATTATACGGTGAGAACCTTCAAAATCCATATGGTTGGAATAGACCTTAATATAGGCGCCTTGCAAAATGCGAACTTATGTCTCATCTGAGAGAGAATCGGACATAACATTATAAGCCCATTTGGTGGTATCATACGATGAGGACCTACAAAATCCTAAAGGTTATGTGGACGTATATTGAACATCGATGGATATTTTACCCTCTGAGAATAACTTTCGTTGGAAAATAGGTCTGAAGCCTTCAAACACACAAAAAATCTTAGGAAGTATAAGCTCCATCAAAACCTAAACATAAATTTCATTTCCAAATACCTTAAATGAGGTAGGATCTTAATATGGAACCTATCTCAAAACCTGCATCTATATTAAAAACAAATTTTAGGGAGGCCTTTCATTTGTTGAGAACCGGAAAGGCCACTTTCGATTGTAAAATACATCATTGTAGGGATGTAGGATTAGGGTCAGGATTCAGTTTAACAAATTAATACTTATGGGTACTAAATTTGGTACAATTTGAATTTTAGGTGAACCAATAGAGCTAGAATTATGACATTTTGGAGTCAGAATCACTGTGGAGGTGTAAGATTGAAATGTGCAGGAAATTTTAGAAAATTTGCACTAATGTGTACTAAATTTGGTACAATTTAAATTGCGGGTGCACCAATAGAGTTGGAATCCTGAAACTTGGATTTAGAATGACTGTGTAGGTTTGGGGTAGGAAGGTGGTTTTGGAAATAAGTACTACTATGTACTAAATTTGGTACAATTTGAATTGTGGGTGAACCGATAGAGTTGGAATCCTGAAACTTTGATTTAGGATCACTGTGGGGATGTAGGATTGGGGTATATAGAAAGTTTTGGCAATTCGTACTACTGTGTACTAAATTTGGTACAATTTGAATTGTGGGTGTACTGAAAGAGTTTGAATCCCGAAACTTATGGAACCTATCTCAAAACCTGCATCTATATTAAAAACAAATTTTAGGGAGGCCTTTCATTTTTTGAGAACCGGAAAGGCCACTTTCGATTGTAAAATACAGCTGGGTCCTTCAAAATACCAAAATGGAACCGGACCTTAATATGGGAGTCAGGTCTGGTCATCGTTCCTGTATTGAAGAATAATTGGGAGGGGTTATTTTACTTCACGAGAAGTAAAATTACAATAAACTTGGATTTGAAACTATGACCCTTCAAAGTTTCATGTGTCTGGTAACCCAAGTGTCTATAATGAACCTATAATAGAACAAGGCGGGGTGATATTTTACTCTTATAGAACTTCAAAATACCTAAAATGTGACAGGACATTTATATGGTCGCATTTATATGGGCGCTGAATAATTTTTCTGAGATGTTATTTATTCTCTGAGAATCTGAAGTGCCAAATTACAACCACATCTAAGTTGTGGGAAAACTCTGGAAATTGGAAAGTAAAATCCATCAATTTAATGTCACAAAAATTATTTATAATATTTGTTGAGAGTAGATATGTCGGACATCTCAAGTTGTAGTCACTTCTGTTAGAAAAGTTTACTAGGATCTTGAAAATACCTTGAATGTGGCAGGACCTTATCATGACAATTGAGTTTAAAATTAAACCTACTTATTCCACGACGTATTTTCCGATCCTATTTAAAAAAATATATATCCTATGAGAAGTCGGTCAACTTAGTTTTTCAAAGGACTTTAAATTGGCGGAACCCGTAAAGAAGGCCTAAATCATAATATGAATCATTAATGAATACATTTTCGTGGAGATATTTGAAACATAAGTTTGATTTATATGGGAAAAATTCATAGCACCCAAAACGGATCGGAACTTTTTATGGGGAAAACATGAATATTTTTGTTAACATAAGCTTTTGAACTACTATTGCATCTACTACAATTATGATGGAGTTATGTTGAAAATTGTCTGCCATAAAATCGTAAAACCCGAATGATCATACCAAAGCCAGTTTGGTTGGATAGTGCGGTTAGGACTCCCAAAATGACTAAAGGTAGATATATAAAAGGAACTAAGTGGACAATTTGCTATCAGCAGGTATTCCGTATTTTAAAACCTGTTAAGTCAAGATATGCGTAATGTAAACACACTAAATCCAAAAAATTGAATCAATGAACGGAATAAAAGGAATTAAAAAACTGGAGCAATATTCCCAAAAACAAAAAATCAAGGACATTTTTTTGAACGACCATTTCCCCTTAATCCACCAAGTGGAATGTAAACCCTTTTTCCCCGCCACAGAAACACAAATTCCCAAAGGAGGAGGAACGAAACCAAACAAACAAAACAACATTCACTTGTCAATGAAACAAAACAACAACAACAAAAATATTGTGTGTTCATTGTTTCATTCCATTGTAAAACATATTACAGTATCAAAATTCCAGTGGTGGACAGCAAAACTGGACGACTGAAGATGAAATTCCATGTACATATACAACAGATTCCATATCGTCATGTTCGATCGATTGGGGGGAGCTGGGATGAGAGAGAGAGAGAGGTATGTTGTTTTATTTTTACAACGTTTCAGATATCGTTTTTATATGTTCCTCTTTATTTTTGCAGAGAATTGTTGACTTTTCAAGGTATGGCAGCCAGAGGAGCAACAACAACAACAACATCATCATCACCATTTTAATTGGTGATGGTGGTCGGTCGTCGATCGTAATGCAACAGACCAGAAACGGAAAATCAGAGCAAATTTTTAAGCAACTTTTTTTGTTGTTGTGAAGTAAACAAAAACAATTGATCAGCGACAACATTAGGGTGGTCCATAATAAAAGAGTAAAGTGATTGACTGACTGACTGATTTGACGATTCATCAACGTCCAGACGAAAAGGCTGAAGCTAGAATCTTGAAATTTTATGTGAGGGTCACTCTTGATCCAAATGTGACAGATAAGGCTGGGTTGTTGGAAATTCGTACTAGAACGGTACTCTTGGTCCAAAGGTGACAGATAAGGCTGGGTTTTTGGAAATTCGTACTAGAACGGTACGAAAAGTACTAAAAAGTACTAAATGTGATACCATTTGTATTTGATGAATCGGTAGAGCTAGAACTCTGAAATTTTGATTGGTGGTCGCTGATGGAGTGTAGGATAGGTGTAACAAAGGGTTTTTTTTTGGAAATTCGAACTATAACTATCCGAAAAGTACTAAAATGTACTTAATTTGGTACAATTTCTTAGCATGTGAATGGATAGAGCTAAAAACTTGAAATGTGGAATGCGAATTAGGGTTGAGATGTAGAGCCTATTTAGGGGGATGGTTTTGAAAGTGTCTACTCATGTGTACGAAAAGTACTATATGGTACTATATTTGGTAGAAATTTAATCTATACTAATAAAAGAGTAAAGTGATTGACTGACTGGCTGATTCAACGATTCATCAACGCTCAGACAAAACGGCTGAAGCTAGAATCTTGAAATTTTGGGTGAGGGTCACTCTTGGTCCAAATGGGACAGATAATGCTGGGTTTTTGGAAATTCGTACTAGAACGGTACGAAAAGTACTAAATGTGATGCCATTTGTATTTGGATCCAGTAGAGCTAGAACTCTGAAATTTGATTTAGGGTCACTGATGGAGTGTAGAATAGATGTAGCAAAGGGCTATTTGGAAATTCAAACTATAAGTATCCGAAAAGTACTAAAATGTACTAAATTTGGTATAATTTCTTAGCATGTGAATGGGTTGAGCTAAAAACTTGAAATGTGGAATGCAAGTTAAGTTTGAGAAGTAGCGTCGATATGAGGGGAGTTTGGAAAGCGTGTACTCATGTGTACCAAAAGTACTATATGGTACTATATTTGGTACTAATTTGATTTGGAGGTACAAATCGAGCTGGAATAATGAAAATTTAAAGTAGCGTGCACTAATGTGTACTAAAAGTACTATATGGTATTTTTTTAGGTACAAATTTGATTTGGAGGTACAAATCAAGCTGGAATCCTGAAAATTGAAAGTAGCATTGCCGTCGGTGTGTACGATTGGGATATGTACGTAGTTTTGGACATTTACATATGTATAAGTACTAAAAGTACTAAATCGTACTATAATTGATACAATTTGGATTTTGGGTGAACCGATAGAGCTGGAACAATGAAATTTGGAGTTAGGATCATTGTAAGGATGTAGGATTAGAGTCAGGATTCAGTTTAACAAATTAATACTTATGGGTACTAAATTTGGTACAATTTGAATTTTAGTTGAACCAATAGAGCTAGAATTATGAAATTTGGGTGAACCGACAGAGCTGGAACAATGACAATTTGGAGTTAGGATCATTGTAGGGATGTAGGATTAGGGTCAGGATTCAGTTTAACAAATTAATACTTATGGGTACTAATTAGTACTAAATTTGTACAATTTGAATTTTAGGTGAACCAATAGAGCTAGAATCATAAAATTGGAGCCAGGATCACTGTTGAGGTGTAAGATTGAGATATATAGGAAGTTTTAGAAATTTGTACTAATGTGTACTAAATTTGGTACAATTTGAATTGTGAGTGAACCGATAGAGTTGGAGTCCTGAAACTTGGATTTGGGATCACTGTGGGGGTGTAGGGTTGGCGTATGAAGGAAGTTTTAGAAATTTGTATTAAATGTACTAAATTTGGTACAATTTGAATTGTGGGTGAACCGATAGAGTTGGAATCCTGAAACTTTGATTTAGGATCACTGTGGGGATGTAGGATTGGGGTATATAGAAAGTTTTGGCAATTCGTACTACTGTGTACTAAATTTGGTACAATTTGAATTGTGGGTGTACTGAAAGAGTTTGAATCCCGAAACTTAGATTTAGGATCACTGTGGGGTGTTGGTTTGGGTTAAGTAAGAAGTTTTGGAAATTGGTACAGCTATGTACTAAATTTGGTACGATTTGAATTGCGGGTGCACCAATAGAGTTGGAATCGTGAAACTTTGATTTAGGATCACTGTGGGGATGTAGGATTGGGGTATATAGAAAGTTTTGGCAATTCGTACTACTGTGTACTAAATTTGGTACAATTTGAATTGTGGGTGTACTGAAAGAGTTTTAATCCCGAAACTTAGATTTAGGATCACTGTGGGGTGTTGGTTTGGGTTAAGTAAGAAGTTTTGGAAATTGGTACAGCTATGTACTAAATTTGGTACGATTTGAATTGCGGGTGCACCAATAGAGTTGGAATCCTGAAACTTGGATTTAGGATGATTGTGGGAGTGTAGGTTTGGGGTAGGAAGGAGGTTTTAGAAATAAGTACTACTGTGTACCAAATTTGGTACAATTTGAGTTGTGGGTGAACCTACGGAGTTGGAATCCTAAAACATTGGTTTAGAATCACTGTCGGGGTGTAGGATTGGGGTATTTAAGAAGTTTTGGAAATTCGTACTACTATGTACTAAATTTGATAACATTTTAATTGTGGGTGAACCGATGAAGTTGGAATACTGAAATTTGAATTTGAAATCATTGTGGCGGTGTAGGATCGGGGTTTGCATGAAGTTTTTTTTTTTTTTTTGGATGGTTGAAGAGGGTACTTATGGAAATAGTATGTGCTAAATGGAAAATTGTGGATTTGGGTTAACATTTAGAGCTCGAATCATGAAATTTGGTACTGAATGGTACTCTAATTTAATTTATGGTCGATATTAATGTGTGGATTGTTTTTTCCGACATATGCAATTTGCTGTGAAAATAAAATAATATGTTAATTCATGTTTAACTATTTCCTACATTCGCTAACGAAGTTGCGGGTATATGCTAGTATAAAATATTTGATGAATAAATACCTATTATTTTCAATTTATCTAAACGAGATCATAATATCGGTAATATAAATATATTTAGAATCCAAATAATTGTTAACAAATTTTAACCCACGTTGATATTTATTCCAATTTTGATCCTGACATGGATTCATAAGCCTACATTCCATTTCAATTTACAGACATTTACTGAACGATTTTGTGGGGAAGGTAAATAAACTCTTATCACATCTTCCGAACCGTCCCCCAACACCTTATTATCTCTTATAATTATTTTGTCATGGGACTACCCTAATATAATTTTTGTTTTTTGTTTATTATTATGTATTTATTTATTCGTCAGAATGTATCGATGAATGATTGTGTGGATATTATTGTTGTTGTTCGCATATGCAGTTAAGTATTTTTTTTGTTTTTGCAAAAATGACAGCAATTCTATGGAAGAAAGACGAACAATAATTATAAAAGTCAGTGAATAAATGAATGACAAGACACCCAAACCAAATGAAAAACAAAACAACGATTACAACAACAACAATGTGTGAGCGGCGGCGGGGCAGGGCAGCCAATAAGGATGAACACCTTGAAAGTGCATCAATCGATAACAACTTTTATTTTGGAGCAAAATAAGAAGAATTGTTTTTGGCTTTGTTTTTTTTCGGAATGCCACAAGAGACCTACCAAAACACACAATGCAACGCACACAGTGGGTTAAGGAAATGGGATAAAATTAAAAGAAAACGGCTCAGTCCTAAAAATTACTGAAAAAGGTGTCGAGGTATTTAATACGGGACCTATGACAAAACATGAATATCTTTGCAATAAAATTTCTTTACCTCCCCGAATCTGGAATGCCAAATTCCGGTCACTTCGATCGGGATAATGTGGCTGTAATCATCAAAATACCAAAAAAATCGGAAGAGATCGTTTTAGGAGGACAATGTCAAAAATTGGTGCCAATATTGAAATATTCGGCTCAGTCTTAAAAATTACTGAAAATGTCGAGGAATCTGCGACAAAAAATGAATAGCTTTGCAATAATGTTTCTTAATCTTCCCGAACCTGGAATGCCAAATTGCAGCCACTTTGATTGGGATAATGTGGCCCTAATAATAAAAATATCATAAAATCGGAAGAGATCGTAATACGGAGCAATGTCAAAAATGTGCACCAATACAGAAGAAATTCTAAAAAAATTCTCTCTAAAACCTTCCTATCAGAAACCATCAATCTATCAAAAAAAAGTGCGGGTTTTTCCTTTGGGGCAATGCCAAAATACGGACTTATATGAATGAATGTTCTTCATAGGTATATGTATGAAATCCTCCGAGAACCCGATCACCCAAATAACAACATCTTCGATTGCAAAATCTAGCTAAAGCCTAAAAAATACCCAAAATAGGGTGGGTCATTTATATGCGTGGGATATGCCAGCCAACACATGGACCTATTCATTATTTTTGTTGTTTATTTTTTGTTCGCCCTACAACAAAGACCCGAATAACAAATTTCAGACATTTTGGTAAAATTCCATAAAAGGGCACCGCTCCATTTTCGGAATTTTAAAGGTTTTACCGACATTTTACCAAAACGTGGACCTTTATTCATATTTTTTTTTTCGGAAAAAATTTTGTTAGGAAGATTTGAAACCTTATGAAAACCCAAAATTCAGCTGAAACACATACCAAAACTAACCAAAGTGTCAAAATTTCGGGAGTATCGTTATGTGGAGGATACCCTAAAAAATGTAGACCAAAATTGATAATTTTTAGTGTAAAGAGAATTCCAAATACAAAATTACAACCAATGCGGCTAAATGACGTGCTCGAATACCGAAATACCGAATATGTGCAAAATACCGAAATTTTAAGGGTTCCGTTGTATGGGGCATACAACAAAAACGGGTTCAATGTTAATAGTTTTTGGTCCGATGATTGAAATAAGAACTCTAAATACCAAATTTCCGAAAAAATCGGTTGAAAAATCGTGATCATAATTCATAAAATACCGAAAATGGGGTGGTACCGGGAGTTATAGCCGGGAAAAGTAACAGTAATGTATGTGCAAGGCTTTCAAAGCTCTATCTTAAATTGTGGCAGCTCTATCGTGATTTCAATAGATAGACGGAGTAGGATAAATCGGGATCTATGAAAACCACCGTTGAATATTCCAAGGTATTGCAAACGGAATGGCAAAATGAGTATACACCATACCACCTTAAGAGGATATGAAAATGGGTATGAAAAACCAATAGAAGTTCATTTTTGTTATAAAATTAATTGATGAGGTCTCCTGTAGTAGATCTGTAGATTTTATATTTATAGAAGAAAAAAAATGTAAAGATCTTATATATAGAAGGAGATTTTCTACTTATAGAAGGCCTAAAGAAGATATTCTATTAATATTATAAGGTCCACTATTTTGAAAAGAAGAAAGAAAACAACAAATTGTATTAAGAGGTGATTTTAGGTAAAGAAGGTCGTATATTTAAGGATTTTACTATTAGGACGACTTAAGAAGGTCTTTTTTTATAAAAAAAAATATATATTTATAGTAGACCTCTAGACGATATTTTTTTATAGAAGCCCTCCCAAAAGTCTACTGCGGGTTTTCTAACTATACAAAGTCTGTAATATGTAGAATATTCCACAGACCTTTTGTATATATAAAACGTCTTCCATTTATCTTCCACAGGACCTCTAAAGTTCTTTTCCAACTGGAGGACCTGCTACAAGTCTTCTTATATAGTTTATTTTAAGTGTTTTTTAACCACTGTTGTCAATTAACCATAACCGTATTATGATTTTTTGCAACAAGTTTGTCCGAAGCAGTCATCCTAAACTAAACCGCCAGTCATCCAATCTGCCAGCGGTGCAGCCAATCAAGAGACTGACTGACTGGCTAACTAAGTGAGTGTAGTTTTTACTGTTATGACTATTTAAGGTCGGGTCTGTGTGTTTTTGGCTAATAATGATAGCCTTTTCGTGATACTGGTGGTGGTGTTGCGGCGGTCTTTTGGGCTTTAAGTATTTAATAAAGGTAAAGGGATGTGTGAACAAGTTGTCCGAGCAGGTTTTCATTTCATTTTTTGTGACTAAATACTTTCAAAAAGGAATTATGGTATGAAATGTATAAATCAGTGCATTTATGAAGTGAAGCTGTTTCCTGGTTCTTCTTATCTCGAAATTATGATGTCTTATGGAAATTCTAGAAAAATTCCAAAATAAAAAGAAGGAAACAGGGAAAGAGGAGTTAAAACAAAGTAGTAGATGCGATTATTAAGAAGATATTTTGAAAAATATTTTTATTTGGAAATCGTCGAAGTAATCAGTTAATGTCATATCCATAGGAGATATGGGATTGGTGTGACCTTTTACACGGTCAATGGCATCTGAGGCCATTCTACAAAGGGGATAATGTTTAAGCATAGGGTATATGGGTCACAACACCTATATACCGAAAGAGATTTTTGAAAGTAGCCTTAGGTTACACTTTAACACAATATGGAGCTCATGGTCTGTTGGATCGAAAATTACTTATGGGGATGTAAGATATTGGCGTGTATATTAGAAAATCAGAAGGACACAATCGCCCTCCCTACACAACTATGTTGTCAGGGTATTATAGCTTTGTGCAGCCCCAAGAGTTTGTAACGCAGTGAAATATTGGTGGTAGACCCACCTTTAAGTATACCGATCGTCATATCTCGACTAGATGAGTCGATCTAAACATTTGTGTCCGTCCGTCTGTCCATTATAATTTGTAAACACAATACAGGCCACAGTAATGGACCAATCTTCACGAAATTTTGCATGTAGGATGGGTTATGGCCAATTAAGGCCCCTATTGTTTTTGCTAAAGTTCGGTTAATATTTAGGGGACGATGGACCAAAAACTTTATTTTTGTCTGATTTTCTGGTCGCTCCATAGGCCGCAATTATGGCCCAAACACCGCGAATTTTTACATGGAGAAGGGGATCGGGTCAAAGTATAAGCATGCCTGTTTTGATAAAGATTGGTAAATATTTTGCGGGTCAAATTGACCCTTACTTTTGTGTGAAAAATTACAAAATTTGTATTCTATAGCGTATATATTTAATCCTAAGGGATATGAAGCCTAGATGTTGATAGTATATCCAAGAGGAGTGGTTGACCTTTAAATTGATACCAATTATATTGTCGTATGCACTCGGATGTGAGAGTTACACTTAAATATTTACAGGTGCTTTGTAGCGGGAGTTTGGCATACCGGATTCTTGGATGTCGAAAAACATCATATAAAAGAGTGTTTATAGGCTTCTATAAAAGATAAAGTATAAAGGGGCGAGAGTGAGGCAATAAGGAGCCTTGTCGTATCAGGCATTTTAATGTCTCGCCTCATCTGCAGTATTCTAAATGTTTTAACCGCATTTGAAACCAGTAAGGAAAGTAGTAAAGTCGGGCTGGACCGACTATATGACACCCTTCACAACTTTGGGTACATTCTACATATGTATCCTAACGCATGTTTGTTATATATCTATATCTGAACCGATTTCAGGGAAGCTTGCCAGAGACTTATTTATATTACATCAGTACGTTGTGTCAATCAGCCTAGCTATGGATCTTTTCACGAAGCTTAGCAACATCATTCTAGACTTGATTCAGTACCTTATACTAAAATTCGTGCAAATCGAAAGATATATAGGGTCTTTGGTGCAACAATTACATAAAATCGGACGAAAATATATATATGGGAGCTACATCTAAATCTGAACCGATTTTCACGAAACTTGGCAGACATCATTCTAGACTTAATTCAGTACGCTATGCCAAATTTCGTGCAAATCATATATATCGATTGCACGAAATTTGGGACTTTGGTATACCATTTACATTAAATCGGACAAAAATATATATGGGAGCAATATCTAAATCTGAACCGATTTTCACGAAACTTTGCACACATCATTCTCGATTTTATTCATTACTCTGTGCCAAAATTTCGTGCAAATCAAAAGATTTCCAGGGACTTTTGTGGACTATTTAACTAAAATCGGCGAAGCTATATATGGGAGCTATATCTAAATCTGAACCGATTTTCACGAAACTTTACACACATCATTCTAGACTTAATTCAGTACCCTATACCAAAATTCGTTCAAATCTAAAGATATATAGGGACTTTGGTGCATCATTTTCCTTAAATCGGACGAAAATATATATGGGAGCTATATCTAAATCTGAACCGATTTTTCCCAATTTCAATAGGGTTCTCGTTCTTGGGCCAAACAAATGCGCTGTGCTTGTATTTTGTTTACAATTTAACATGGACAGACGGACGGATATGCATAAATCGATTCAGAAAGTGATTCTATACATATTGTCAAAAGGAACCATGGGTCTATCTCGATTATTTTTGCCTGTTACAAACATATGCACAAAGACATAATACCCTGTACCACACAGTGTGGTGAAGGGTATAAAAAAAAAAAAAAAAAACATTGCAGAAATGTGTGATCTATGTTTTGTGAGAAACTCAAAAGAAAGGTACCGATTTGTTGAGTTTTTTTTTTTTGGTCGCATTTTCGTATCAATGTTGGAATAGCCCTTACATAAAAGTCTTGGCTCATTTTTCATATTTTGACGGTTTCAGCAGCGACTTTCGATGGAAATGGTTGTGATTTGATGTTACGGGTTCATAGAAACAATGAAAACAAAAAAACGCTCCTATATTGTCGATATTTTGAAGATTTTAACCTCACTTTTCTACCGAAATGGTTGTAATTTAGCTTTCCAGATCCCTGGTGAATACTTTCGATGCGGGCCACCACCATAAAAAAATTCCGCCCCATTTTCAATATTTTAAAGGCTTTGGCATCGATTTTTGATGGATGTGGCTGCAATTTGGTATTTCAGATTCCTTGTGAATTAAATACTTCTTCCCAGAAAAAAATTCAATGTATGTAAATCATACTCAAAATGATTTTTTTTTAAACACGGGGTTAAGAATTTGCCGTTAATTCGATCAGCAATATATGACAATAAGGTAGTCAAAGGATCGATGACTTTTTCAAAGTCAACAAAAAATAAAAGATTTTATGTCCATAGAAAATTTTCATGAACATAGAATTGTTTTACTTATTTATATATATATATATATATACTTTCGTTTAATTTTTTTTAATTTTTTGTTCTATTATTATATTATTATTTTTTAAGAACATATTTCTTTCTAGGTTACACGAATTAAAATCATGTTTAATTTATTTCATTTAAAATATTTGTTAAATATAATTTTTTATTAACTTTTTTTTTAATTTCATACTTTCAATAAATGAAATTTATTTTTTATTTTATTATACGAAATGATTTTGTTTTTATTTATTAATTTATGCATTTAAAAAAAAAAAATCTAAAAATAAAATATATCTTTTTTTCAAAACTTGTTTGCAAACCACAAAGGGGAAACCCCAGAAAAAAAATCAAATCAAATAAATAAATAATATTGAAAAACAATAATAAAAATTAATGAATCATTTGAAAACGAAAATGTAAACAAATTTCTGTGGTTAGAGAATGCAGCAAAAAAAAAATATAAAAAATACGTCAACAAATTTTATAACATTCACCAAATAAAAAGAAGGGGTTCAAATAAGATTGTTTTTA
Organism: Musca vetustissima; assembly: GCF_032173495.1. Lineage (NCBI taxonomy): Eukaryota > Metazoa > Arthropoda > Insecta > Diptera > Muscidae > Musca > Musca vetustissima. The sequence goes on from NW_026886187.1 coordinate 534,932, forward strand.
TTATTTTTGGGTATTTTTAAAAAGTCGCAGACAATTGACGTATGTATACGCATTTAAGAATTAAAACAGCAACAACAATTGTCGGCAAACAAACAAAAAATAATGCAACAAATAAAATTAAATATAGAAGTTGACTAGGTCATTGGACGACTAACAAATGTAGAGAAGTTCAATTGGTCGATATTATTTTTAAAAAGAAAATTTTAGAGAGAGAGAATATTGGAAAAACGGATAATTAAATTTTCACAATAGGAATTCCCGTTACCCTCCACCCCTTAGGATGCTCGACTTTGGCAGTCAAACTCATCGAAATAACCATTTAGAAAAATCTCCTTCAAACCTCCTTGAAGATTGTTTTATCTTGGGACAGTGTTGAAAGGTCTATGGTCAATAGAATTCATATCGAAGCTCTAATTTTGTAGAAGGTCTTTTAAGAGGACTTATTTGAGGGGGTTAATGTCCATAAAAATCTAAAAGAAGAGTCTATCGAAGATCTTCTTGAAGGCACATACGACTTCCAAAAGATATTCTGCCTAGAAAAATACCTCTCTTCAAATTTCGGAAATCGTTAAGAATGTCTTCCATTTTGAGAAGTACAAAAGATATTCGGTCTAGAAGTAGATCAAGTCAGTCTTGTCCTTATGCTGAGCGGACAACCTTCTTCTTTTTCAAAAAGTATATTTGAAAAAAAAAATATTTGATAATTAATTTTTCACAATAAGAATTCCCGCTACCCATCGAAGATCTCTCCTTTGTTAGAAGCCATGTGGAGGGTCTTCTTTTGTAGAATTCCCGCTGCCCTCCTCAAATTTCGGAAGTCCTTTAAATCTCCTTTTTTCAAAAAGTTAATTTTGGAAAAATTCAAATTTCAAATTGGATAATTCATTTTTTACAAAAGAGTTCCCCCTACCCACCTCTTCAATTTTCGGTAATCCTTCAGAATGTCTTCCATTTCGAGAAGTACAAAAGATATTCGGTCTAGAAGTAGATCCAGTTAGTCTTGCCTTATGCTGAGAGGACAACCTTCTTCTTCAAAAAGTATATTTAAAAAACAAAATATTTGATAATTAATTTTTCACAATATGAATTGCCGCTACCCTCCTCCTAGGAAACTCGATTTTGGTATACATCGAAAATCTATCCTTTATTAGAAGCCATATGGAGGGTCTTCTTTTGTAGAAAGTTTTTTTTTTTAAATCCTCTGGTTTTTAGAGGACAGTCATTTAAGTCGCGGAGGATCTATCGAAGATCTTCTTGAAGGCACATACGACTTCCAAAAAAATAGTCTGTCTAGAAAAATATCTCTCTTCAATTTTCGGAAATTCTTAAGAATATCTACCATTTCGAGAAGTACAAAAGATATTCGGTCTAGAAGTAGATCAAGTCAGTCTTGTCCTTATGCTGAGCGGACAACCTTCTTTTTTTCAAAAAGTATATTTGAAGAAAAAAAATATTTGATAATTAATTGTTCACAATAAGAATTCCCGCTGCCCTCCTCCTAGGAAACTTGATTTTGGTATTCATCGAAGATCTCTCCTTTGTTATAAGCCATGTGGAGGGTCTTCTTTGGTAGAATTCCCGCTGCCCTCCTCAAATTGCGGAAGTCCTTTAAACCTCCTTTTTTTCAAAAAGTTCATTTTGGAAAAAATTCAAATTTCAAAATGGATAATTAATTTTTGTTTACAAAAGAGTTCCCCCTCTACCCTCCTCGTTGTTGTAGTCATCGAAGCTCTACTGTTTAAAGAAGTCGAGGTCCGTTGAACACCCTCTGGTTTTTAGAGAAATACAGTAATTTATGGATGGTCTAGTGATGATCTTCTTGAAGGCACATACGACTTCCAAAAGATATTCGGTCTAGAAAAATATCTCTCTTCAATTTTCGGTAATCCTTCAGAATGTCTTCCATTTCGAGAAGTACAAAAGATATTCGGTTTAGAAGTAGATCATGTCAGTATTGTCCTTATGCTGAGCGGACAACCTTCTTCTTATTCAAAAAAAGTATATTTGAAAAAAAAATATTTGATAATTAATTTTTCACAATAAGAATTCCCGCTACACTCCCTCTTCCTAGGAAACTCGATTTTGGTATTCATCGAAGATTTATCCTTTATTAGAAGCCATATGAAGAGTCTTCTTTTGTAGAAAGACTTTTAAAAATCATCTGGTTTTTAGTGGACAGTTTTTTAAGTCGAAGATCTTCCTGAAGGCACATACGACCTCCAAAAGATATTCTGTATAAAAAAATCCATTTCTTCTACTTTTGGAATTCCTTTAGAATGTCTTTAATTTCGATAAGTACTTAAGTACTTTTATTCGAAAATTTAAAACTTCCTTATGAAGATTTTTTTCCAAAAAATAAATTTTGGAAAAAAATCATTTTCACAATAAGAATTCCCGCTACCCTCCTCTTAGGAAGCTCGATTTTGGTAGTCGTCGAAGTTCTACTGTTTATAGGAACCATAACGAGGGCCTTATTTTGTAGAAGGTCTCTTAAAGACCCTCTGATTTTTTAGAGGAAGATCTATTGAAAAATCAAACCTCCATTCGGACTTTTATAGTATGTTCAGGGCAGATTTTTTTTTTTGGACTCAGATTTCTACACTAGCCTTATGATATGAAGTCCTCTTACATAATTGATATACATCGAATACCTTCTAAAGGTCTCACGTGGATTGAATACCTCCATAATATTCGCTGTCGGCAATCTAGAGATAAAATTCATTCTATTGAATCGATTATTCTCGCAATTCGACTACAGTGAAACATAGGAAACTCAATAATACATTCCAATCAAAACAATTTAAAACGTCCCTCGGTCCCGTTCAAAAGAATATTGGACCAAAATGTGGATAAAAGGGATCAAAATATAATTCTGCTAAATTATTACCTAAGAATGGACCAAACTCAAATTTTTAAAACGATTTTGGCACCCTATTGTGAGAGAGAAATTCGTAAATTTTGGGAGAAAAATGGATTTATAGAAACCATTTCCTGGGTCTCATTTAGTAGGAGGTATCTTAAAGGTTCTAGAAGGGAAGACTTTTAGGATATTCATTTATAGAAGTACTATCAGATCATGAAGGGTTCCAAAGGATATTCTATCTATAAAAAATATGTCTATTGTTTTACTATATTAATAATATTATAAATATCTCTATTATTTATTCGGAAATTCTTTTGAAAATATTCCATTTCGAAAAGATATCGCTATAAGTAGATCACTTCAATCTTGTTTTTATTCGAAGACTTCAAATGTCCTTATAGTGCTAAATCGACCAGGACAAGACTCTATTCATTTTTTTTTTAATTTTCTTGAGTATACTTTTATGGCACAGAATCCGACCTCCAGCTTCTTTATATGCAGACAGCCTATAGGTCCTCTATACATTGATTTCGTCCTAAACATCTCCAGTAGATTTAATACATGCTATAGGTCTTCTACAGATATAAAAGATCCACAGTCGGCCCTCTATTCAAAGAAGTCATTGTAAAAAATCGATTTTTTTCTCTTCCCCATGAAAGCTTAATATTTTGTAACGATCGACCAGGACAAGACTCTATTCCATTGTTTTTTTTTTTAATTTTCTTGAGTATACTATTTTGGCACAGAATCCGACCTCCAGCTTCTTTATATGCATACAGCCTATAGGTCCTCTATACATTGATTTCCTCCTAAACATCTCCAGTAGATTGAATACCTCCTATAGGTCTTCTACAGATATAAAAGATCCACAGTCGGCCCTCTATTCAAACAAGTCATTATAAAAAATCGATTTTTTTCTCTTCCCCATGAAAGCTTAATATTTTGAAACGAGGAAATTAGAGGGCAGTTAATTATGGAAGGTCTATCAGATTTTGAAGGCTTCCAAAGGATAGTCCATCTACAAAAAATCTCTATTCTTTTTTCGGAAGTTCTTTGGAATGTCTTTCATTGCGAAATGTACTCTTGAAGTAGACTATCTTAGTTCTGTTTTGTTTTTTTTTTTAATCGATCAGGTTAAACCTCTATTTTTTAAATTTCTGATGTATACTTTTTTCGGCTCAGACTTCGACCTTCGACATTACATTTTTTATATACATACACCCCATATATTTCCTATACATTGATTGCCTACTAAACCTCTCCTGTGGATACCTCCTATAGGTCTTCTACAGATATATAAGACCCACAATCGACCCTCTATAGAAAAAAAATATTTCTATAGAATCGATTTTTATTCTCCCACTTCGGCTTAGGTAAAATATAGGTTGTTTTCTCTTCCCCATAGAAGCCCAAAACATTAAAAAGATTTTGAATTCGATCCCGAGAAATTCGTAAATTTTGGGGGGAAATGGATTTATAGAAGTCATATAAAGGGTCTTATTTTGTAGAAGTTCCCTTGAAGACCTTCTGTTTTTTAGAGGACATAAGGAAGGAAAGTCAAATATGAATAGTCTATCAGATTTTGATGATGGCTTCCAAAGCCCATTCCGAAGCCCTTTAGAATTTCTTCCATTTCGAAAAGTACTCTTGAATGTCTTCTCTAGGTAGATCACCTCAGTCTTGTTTTTTATTCGAAAATTTATATTTTACTTATAGTACTAAATCGACCAGGATAAACCTCTATTCGACTGCTGCTTATTTACACGAAGACACTCTATAGATCCTCTATACATCGATTGCCTCCTAAACCTGTCCTGTGGATTGAATACTCCCTATATGTCTTCTACAGATATATATTAAATCCACAATCGGTCCTCTATAGAAAAAAGAAATTCTACATAATCGATTTTTATTCTCGCCCTTCGACTTCAGAAAAATTAAGGATTTTATCTTCCTCATCACAGAAGCTTAAGATTTGGGTCCCAATCCAGAGTATGAAAATCGTAAAATTTAGAAAACGAAATGTGTGCAAGTTCCGATTCAGATTATATCCTGGGTCTTATTTTGTAAAAGTTACTTTAAAGACCATTTCGAGAAATACTCAAGATGGTCTTTAACAGTGTTGAACTAAATTAAGAGAAAGTGTGTGAGAGAGACAAAGAGAAAAAGTGTTTGGCAATCACCGCTATCGTACTGTTTTGTGCATTAGTGGTATATAAGTAGATCAGCACAGTCTAAATTGTTTCGAAAATTTTAAATTTCATTATGATGAGGATTCGACAAGAAACAACAATCTATTCGAATTTTTCAGAACTTATACTGGAGTGTAATTATTAATTTCGACTATGATTTAGCTCTATTATATGAAAACCTCATATAGATCTTCTACACATCGAATACCTTGTAAACATCTCCTGTAGACTGAAACCTACAGATAAAAAAAAAATATTCTATAGAATCGATTATTTTGTTCTCGCACTTTAGCAAAATTTTGATTTTCTCTTTCCCATGGAAGCTTCAAGTTTTGATATGATTTTGGGTCCGAATTCTATTCCTTGACTCATACAAAAATCATAGATTTTTTTGCTGGAACCTATGTTGCTTAATAGTTATATGGCTTCCATAATCGGTCCTCATATCTATGAAAAATTACAACCTTCCTCTTCCTTGAAAAAAAATCGAAAAAAAAAACTTTCGATAGCCTTAGCCTCCCTCCCCAAATGTCAACCCCACATTGAGGCTAAGGCTACTACCATCAACATAATTAAATCATAATCTAACATTCTGCTTTTTATACCCTACACAACTATGTTGTCAGGGTATTATAGTTATACCCTACACAACTATGTTGTCAGGGTATTATAGCTTTGTGCAGCCCCAAAAGTTTGTAACGCCGCGAAATATTGGTCCTAGACCCACCTTTAAGTATACCGATCGTCATATCTCGACTAGCTGAGTCGATCTAGACATGTGTGTCCGTCCGTCCGTCTGTCCATTATAATTTGTAAACACGATACAGGCCACAGTTATGGACCAATCTTCACGAAATTTTGCATGTAGAATGGGTTCTGGCCAATGAAGACCCCTATTGTTTTTGGGAAAGATTGGTTAATATTTAGGGGATGAAATGGACCAAATACTAAATTTTTGTCGGTTTTTCTGGTCGCTCCAGAGGCCGCAACAATGGTCCGAACATCGTGAAATTTTGCATGGAGAAGCGGATCGAGCCAAAGAATAAGCATGCCTGTTCGGAGAAAGATCGGTCAATATTTGGCGGGTCAAATGGACCCTGACTTTTGTGTGAAAAATGACAAAATTTGTATTCTATGGCCTATATATTTACCCCTGAATGACATAGACCCGAGAAGTTGACATTATATCCAAGAGGTGTGGTTGACCTTTAAATTAATACCAATTATATTGTTGTATGTGCTCGGATGTGGGAGTTACACCTAAATATTTACAAGTATCTCCGTATTCGTATATTATTTAGTAACCCATTATCACTATAGAGAGCGGAACTATAGCGCTGATCGCTTTGAAATGTTCCATGAGGTTCCAGTTATGGTCAAGGACAACGCCTATAATTTTCGGTAATGATCAGATAATAATTTTTGAATGAAATGGACCGAAAACTTAATTTTTTGTATTATTTTCGAGTCGATCTATAAACCTCAAATGAAAGCCGAACATCACAACACAACCCACGGGGAAGGGAATCTGGACAATAGTTGTACTGAATACTCGTAATATTCGGAAAATATGTCAGTGTGAGGAAGAGGTGCTGTTTACCTCTAATCGGGCAAGAGGGTGCAAATATCACGAAATATTGCCCAGTCTCGGAATAAACATCCGCAGAAAATTTGAGTTCCGTGGTAGTTGTGTAGGGTATCGTATGGTCGGCCCCGTCCGACTATACTGCTCCGCTCACTGGTTTCTTTTCTTTTTTCAAAATTTGTCAAGTCATTCATTAAAAAAAAACTAAAAAAATCATGCCTCGTGAGGCTTTTAAATATTTTTTTTTCTACGTTCATTTTTTTGTCCAATTAAAGACATCATAAAACGCTATGGTGGCGATAAACTAAACTAAACACGCCTCTCATATATGTTTATATGCTGTTGCTGCAAAAAAAAGCTAAACTATCAAAATAGTTTAATGATAAGACAAAATGAAAAAAATAACGAACAAAAAAATATGGCCACAAGCCAACAGTAAATGAACCAATGGGACAAGTGTTCTGTCACAAATCTATTCAGAAGGCTATCAACAAAAAATAAGTAAAAAAGAATATGGCGGCGTATGCCAAAAACAAAAATTGATTTAATAAAATCGAGTTGTCCAAAAAAAAGGTGATAAGAATGTATAATAGAAAATATATAATGGGCAAATGGCAAACGGGGCTGTTATTTATATTTCAAAACCCAGCATATCAACTTTCATACATTGTCAATTAAAAAAGAAAAGCAAAAACATATTAATATATAAATTAAGTTAACAAAAGAGTGTCGGATTTAATCGCCAAAGTCTAGCTGAAGAAACAGGTGAAAATTAGAAATATATCATTCTAACAAAAATATCGGGATATCATTTTATTTTGAAAGCAATGTATACCTTCTTCATATGATACAACGAAAAAGTTTTTCCATCGAAATATCGACTTTAAAAATCGAATCTTTCGAATTTGGAAAAATTCGCACAGCAAAAAACATATTCCCCAATTTTATCAAGTCTGAAGGTTGAAACTATTGTTAGGTACACTCCTTCGGGTGTATCTCCTCTAAAGAAGGGCGAAAAGGTTGACAACTTCTAAATTTGTGATGTGCAATTTGGTCTAAAGATTGCAAATCACTGTTAACTGTCGTTAAGAAGATCTTCGATTAACATTCCATAATTGAGTGTCCATAATTGAGTCCTCTAAAAGAAATCCTGGATATGGTTTTTATTAAATAATTTTTCCTAAAATTTACGAATTTCTTTCTTATGAATGGGATCCAAAATCATATCAAAATATTAATCAGTTCACTTCAGTGAACCGAAGATCAGTTCACTTCTTCTGATTTCTTTTATAAAAAAAAAGACATTCCACAGAATCGACTATTCTCGCACTTCGACTGCAGCAAAATATAGGTTTTCTCTTTTCAATTTTTATACTATTTTTAATGCCAATCCTGAGAAAGAAATTCGTAAATTTTAGAAAAATTTGATTAACATAAGCCATATCTAGGATCCCTTAAAGATCCTCTGTTTTAAGAGGACTTAACGACACATAAAACTACCAAAAGATATTCTGTCTTTAAACAATTTTCTTCTACTTTCGGATGCTCTTGTCTTCCATTTCGAGAACTACTCTTGAATTTGATATGAAGCAAATCAAGTGTGGTCCAACTTGGCCTAAACACTGTACAGCACACTATCAGATCCGAAGATTAGTTCACTTCTTTTGATTACTTTATAAAAAAAAGACATTTCACAGAATCGATTACTCTCGCACTTCGATTGCAGCAAAATATAAGGTTTTTTATTCTCCATGGAAGTTTAACATTTTGATATGATTTTGGATCCCATTCATAAGAAAGAAATTCGTAAATTTTAGAAAAATTTGATTAACATAAGCCATATCGGGGATCCCTTAAAGACCCTCAGTTTTTAGAGGACTTAACGACACATGAAACTACCAAAAGATATTCTGTCTTTAAACAATTTTCTTCTACTTTCGGATGCTCTTGTCTTCCATTTCGAGAACTACTCTTGAATTTGATATGAAGCAAATCAAGTGTGGTCCAATTTGGCCTAAACACTGTACAGTACACTATCAGATCCGAAGATTAGTTCACTTCTTTTGATTACTTTATAAAAAAAAAATGACATTTCACAGAATCGATTATTCTCGCACTTCGATTTTTTATTCTCCATGGAAGTTTAACATTCTGATATGATTTTGGATCCCATTCTTAAGAAAGAAATTCGTAAATTTTGAGCAAAAATTATTTAATTAAAACCACATCCAGGATTCCTTTTAGAGGACTTAAATGACACTCAATTATGGAAGGTCTATCGAAGGTCTTCTTAACGACACATAAAACTTCCAAACTATATATTCTGCCTATAAAAAAGTTTCTTCTATTTTCGGAAGTTCATGTCTTCCATTTCGAGAAGTACTCTTGAATTTTATATGAAGCAAATTAAGTGTGGTCCGATTTGTATTGAGCAATGCACATCACACTATCATATCCTAAGATGGGGCATCATATCGGTTCACTTATTCTGGTTCCTCTCTTACAAATGAACTCTTGAAAATATAGCCGATTTATTGTGTCAGCATCAAGTGACGGCTAAAGGGCTTCTCAAACTTTAAACGCGTTTTTCTCTTTTGCGAATGGCGGGCACGATAACTCAAAAACTAATAACCCAATCGATTCCAAATGTTTACACGTTCCTCTGTGAGTGTATAGCTATCGTATGAACTAGGATAAAGCCAATCGGTGAAGATCTTCCTTATTTTTTAACTTGGTTTTTGGTCAAAAATCGGCGATTTTCCAAAAAAAATTTTTTCAAAGGTCCGCCATTTTATTAATTTTAGAGCGAAGTCAATAATCCTAGTTCATATGAGAGCCAGACATGTACTCTTTCTAACACCGTTGGAATTTTCGGATTCCGATGTTCCAGTGAGGAGTTATCATGCCCGCCATCAAAAATAAGGACTTTTCTTTAATTACAAAAAAAAACAACAACAAAACAATAACACATTTTTTTGGTAATTTATTTTTCTTCTCTTTTAAATCTTCAAATATATATATATATATATATGTGCAAAGTTACAAACCTTAACAAGCATTGGTATTGATTTACCAGCCCATTGAAAATCTTGAAAAATTAAAATAGGGAATGGGTGGGGGGGTTCCCTTAATTAGAGGTATTTTTGAAGGAAAATCCGTTTAGAGGTCTACAATAGAAATCAAATCTTTGCATATATTTCGGAGATCTTAGAATCGTTTAGCCAGCCATCTGCCGAAAAAAAAATGGATTTATTTATGGATCGTGAATTATAAAATTGTTTTTAAAGGACTCAGAATTTTTTTTCTTTCTATATTAGTAAATGTCTTTCTATATTAGTAAGAACACAATTTTTTCTTTGAAAGTTCTAAAACCGAATGAATTTTTTTATACAAAAAAAAAACATATATATTTTAGGCTAAATGAAGAGTTCTTGTATTATAGAATTGTTTTTTCACGGACTACGATTTTTTTCTTTTACTCATTTTTTTTTTTTTTTTTTTTTTTTTTGAAGGACTCTCTTAGAACAGTAAATGCAAATTTTTTAAAAAATATTGATTGCAATATTCAAGAGTATTTTTTTAATTTTTTATTTTTTAATCTTTAAAAAAAATATTTTTTTTTTTAATTATTGAAAATTAAATGTCGCTGTTCAAACTTATCGCTTTCGATTATTTAAATTCATATTTTTTTAATAATCATAACTTTTTTATACATATCTCTCGTTTTTATTTTTATTATTATTTTTGTAATTTTTGAAAACATATTTTTTTTTGGAATAATTTTCTACACTTTAATTTTATTATTTATGTGTTTTATTTTAATTTTTTATTGCTTTTTGTTTTACATGATAGTTTTTTTTTTTTTTTTGTATACACACACATATATTTTTAAATAAATATTTTGTCCTTCTAATTTAGATTTATTTATTCTTTTTTAATATTTTCATTTTTAAAATGATATAATTATTATTATTTATTTTTTTTTTTGTACATTTCAACGTTAATTATTTTTCAAAACATATATGAAATTTTTTAATTTATGTTTTGTATTCATTATTTATTGTTTTTTAGGTTCAATTAATTTATTACATTTTTTTACAATTAATAAAAAATTTTTATTTTTGTTACTTAAAGTAATTATGAAAAAATTACTTATTTTTTATTATTTAGTTTTTTTTATTATTTTATTTATTTATTTTTATTTTATTATCAATTTTTTTGTTATTTTATTATTAATTTTTTATTATTTTATTATTTAGTTTATTATTTTTTGTATTTAATTTTTTTATTATTTTATTTGTTTGTCAATTTTTTTTTTAGTTTTCACTTTTTATTTAATATTTAAGACAGTATTTTAAATGAACATTCAGTTTTTAATTGTGTTCAAATTTTGTAATAAAAATTAAAGATTTTATTTTTAAATTTCTCAAATTGTTATTAATGTTTTTTTTTCTTTTTTCTTTTTTTTTTTTTTTTTTTTATTTTTTTAATGATTTATATTATTTAATTTTCAAATATTATTTTTTTAATTGTTACGAAAAATATTTTTTTATTTTTCTATGATAAACATTTGTGTTAATTTTTTTTTATTTTATATAGCTTTCAATTTATTTTTTTATTTTATATATGTTTTTTATATATATTTTTTTTTATTTTATATATTTTTTATTTTATATTTTATATATATTAATATTTTAATTTGTAAATCCATTTCGTTTTTATGTGTGATATATTTTTATATATTTGCTAAGAATTTTATAACAAAAACATTTAATTAATTTTTTACGATAATTTTGTATTATATATTTTTTTTTAACATAATTTTTAATTTTTTACCATAATTTTGTATTATATATTTTTTTTTTAATTTTCTTTTTGACACAACTCAGCCCTATAAAATTTTCAAAAGCTGTTAGAAAAAAAAAACCGTTATTAAAACGAATTTCTATAACGTTCACTTTTTTACTACTTCAAAAGTGTTTCAAAAGGTATAAATTATTAATAAAGTATTTAAACAATTTAAAAAACTGAAAAAAAAATATATATATATATATTTGTTTTACTAAAAAAACTCTTTTATATTATATTTTTATTTTAAATGTTATATTTTTTTTAAATTTTTTTTATTGTTTACAAATCTCATTTTTTTAAATTACGTTTAATTTTTATTTCATATATTATTTTGTTTTTATTTTTTAATGAAAATAAATATTTTTTTATTAATTTGTTTTTATTTTATATTTTTTTTAGCATTTTACAAATGTTTTATTTTTAATATTTAAAAAAAAATTTCATGCAAAACAATTTTTATGAAGATATATAAAAGATCTCTACTATTCTTAGTTTATTATTATTTATTTTTTAAGATTTACTTCTTTATATACTAAAAAAAAATTTTTTGCACGTATCCAAAATAATTTTTTTTAAATTTTTCGATGATGAATAAATTTACTATATTTTGTGGGGTTTTCCAGATGCATTTAAATTTAATTATTTTTTTATTATTTATAATATACAAGATTTTTTTTATATTTTCATGACAAATAATGCAGCTTTTTTATTTTTTATTTTTTAATCTCAAATCTGAAATTTTTATATATATTTAACATTTTTAATTTTAATTTTTTTAGTTTTATATTTTTAATTTTTTTTTATCATATTTTTATGATTTTTTTAATTTTTTTTTATATATTTTTTTTTGACATTTAAATTTTTTAATTCAAATATTTTAATTTTTGTTAACAAAAATTTTTTTTTAATTTGTAGCACTTTTTTCTTAATTTTATTTTTTTTTCTATAAAAAAAAACTCTTACACTTCGATGTGTTCAATAACTATTCACCATTCGCCAAAGGAACATTTCACTTTTTTTAAAAAATATATCTTTGATTTTCACTTTCAGGAACCATTAAATTAAATATTTATTTTTTATTTACATTTAAATTAGTTATTTATTGATGTAAAATTATAATAAAATAAAACAACGAAACCGAAAACGTAACGAACCGGCAATTGGTGTCTGTTTCGATTTCATAGGAGACAGACGTTAATGGTGAGGTATTCAAAACAAAACTATCACTTCTATGGAGGTTTGCAGTTGTTTTTGTGATCGTATTATTGTTGTTGTTGGTGTTTGTTTAATTTTAGTTAATATTTATCTTACAGAGATACGACGGATGACGGCGACGACGACAATTTTTCGACTATGATTTTTTGCAATACCGACGGAGTTTTTGTTATTTTACACCGGACCGGACGAACGACCGACACAAACACCGCTTACAAAGACGCTGTGCGGAATATGACCAGAATCATTTGCTGTTCTGTCAGGTGGATTGTTTTACTGGCTGGCTTGGAAGCTAGGTAGGTGGTGGGTAGGTAGTTAGGTCGCTAGGAGGATAGGTAACTCTAACTAACTGCCATTGTGACTGGTAGAGAATTTTTTGCTACGACGATGACGACGATCGAGACCGACGACTACGCGATGCGCGGCTGATGAGGATGATGATCGGTTGGATCGGATCAAATAACTCTCAACCAGTCATTTAGTCATGTCAGTACCGCGAAGAGACACCAGCAACAACCAGCAGTAATAAATAAAACAAAATAATAACAATAACACGCACACACACGGACGCTTGAAGATATTAAAAACCAAAACAAACAGAACCGAGCCGATCAGAACAGAACAGGGAAGAGGCACAAAAAAAAATTGTTGAACGTGCGAACCGTATGCGAATGGATACTACGACGACGACGACTACTACTTGTCGTGCTGAGACTGGGGATGACGACGACGACGAACACCACCAACGAACGCATCCAGAGAGAGAGTGAGCGAGGGAGAGAAAGAAAACGTGAGTAGTCCCCAAGAGATTGAGAATCACAGTTGACTTGTTAATGTGGGCTGAGCACACACAACAAGTGTTTATTTGGGAGCCCCAACAAAACAATAACAAACACACCAACAACATACACAGAACACACAAGAGAGCCATAAAGCAGACGCAGAGCATGATCAATCCATTAATAAACAAAACAACAAATGAACGAACGCACTCATTCATTTAATTTTGCTCCACATTTAAGTAGTGGGGGATTAAATTAATTGAGCTTTCTCTCTTTCTTTTACACACTCTTTCCTAGCTCTCTTTAGAAAAATCAAATACCGGCATGAAATGGCAATTCAAGCAAGTCTCTTAATCGAGTGTCAAGTGGAATAAAATGTGTGCACACTATTGGGGGGTATTTTTTGCGACCAAACCATCATCATTAGTTACAATTTATGGACAGATTCAAATTTTTGAATTAAAAAAATTGTGTCTATTATCTTTCCGTCCTCTTTGTTTTTGGTAAAGAGGGGAAATTTATGCTATGACTCAAATAGCCGCAGACGTCACAAATGCTGTCCAACTACATTACACCGCCATAGCCGCACAGGTATTGTATCGATCTTCAAATATCAATGTTTTGTTTTGGTTTAGATGTGTCAGCTTGATGGTCGGATGAGTGGGTAGCCACAGACAGGTAGCGATCCCTTCTGTTTGCCAATTGAGATTAGATAAGCAACAATGTATATTTTTTTAGAAGTGATGTTTGTTGTTGTAGTTATTGACCTTGGTAGATGAAGTACCGTTTAAAATATGCTAAATGCGTAACATCAGAAGCTTCTGTGTTAGATGTTGTAATATGTGACGGAATATCAAAAAATCTACAGAAGACATATAAGCATATAGACATGTGAGATCTACCCTGAATATCTTCTAATGGTTTTCATAGATAAAAATCTACTAGGAAAAAATTAAAAAATCGAAATTGGGACTTTCAGGTATAAGAAATTTTTAAGATCTTCACAATCTTTAATAAAAAACGACCTTCACGACTTTCTATAGATAGAAGACGCTTAAGAGACCTTTATTAAATATAAAAACTTTCATGTGATTGAATGCCAAAAAGATGAAGAGACCTTCTTTTAGTTTAAATATTCTATTAAATACTTTTACTCTCAAAGGTGGAAGATCAGTGATTTTTTAAATTTCTAGAATAGATCTCTAAGACCATATATAAGTATTCTATAGAAAGTCCTTTAATATTTCAAGCATCTCGATATACACAAGGTCACTTGAATTTCTCCCGATCGAACAACGTGAAATCAAATTCATCCAGTGTTTTAGACGTCCGATCGATCCGGGGAAATAATATCGATTTGGACCATTACCTTGTGGCAGCCAAGGTACGCACCCGTCTTAATGTAGCAGCAAAGTTGCGATCTAACAAAACACGAAAACTCGACGTCGAAAAGCTGCAAACACAACAGATAGCAGAAGCCTACTCCGCTCAACTTACCCAACTGCTTGACGAAATCATCCCTTGGCCTTCCTACAAACTGCAGCAAAAGCAACACTTGGATACCAAAAACCACCATCAAAAAATTCGTGGTACGATCAGGAGTGTCGTAATGCTACTGATGTGAAAAACGCAGCGTATAGGGCAACCCTGCAGACAGTAGCAACACGTAATGCAATGGAGAACTATCGAGAGGAAAGGAGAGAGGAGAAACGTATTTTCAGAAAAAAGAAGAAGGAGCAAGAAAAACGTGAGCGTGAGCAAATCGAGATATACAGAAGTCAAAATGTAGTCCGAAAATTCTACCAACGGGTAAAACACCAAACCGAAGGCTTTGGTGCAGGCCCATCCTGCTGTAGAGATAAAGAAGGAAACCTGGTGACAGATAGAGACAGCGTGCTGAGGATCTGGAAGGAGCATTTTGAAAAACCTCTGGTATCAAATAGTAGCAGTGAAGTGGATACCAATAATAGACGACGGTATAGAGTGTATACCACCTAGCCAAGATGAAGTCAGAACACCAATCAATCGGCTGAAGAATTGATTATCGCTGCAACAGGTGCCGATAGGTTACAAGCCGAACTATTTAAGAGTGGTGGTCAGATGCTGGTAAGAAGCATGCACCAGCTGATTAGTACAATTTGGCTAGAAGAATGCATGCCCAATGATTGGAACCTCAGCATCCTGTCCTATCGTCTTGTCTCCTTCTATGTGCAACTATAGAGGAATAAGTCTCCTTCCCATCGCATATGAAGTGCTATCCAGTGAGCTGTGTGAACGATTGAAGCCAATGGTCAATGACGTTATTGGACCATACCAATGTGGCTTCAGACCTGGCAAATTACTCTGCACCAAATCTTGGAAAAAAACGAACAACACATCGACACATTCCACCTATTCCTCGACAACAAAAGCCGCATTCGACAGCCCTATGCGTTCAGAGGTGTATAAAGCCATGTCTGCGGTTGGTATTCCTGCAAAATTAATTCGGATATGTATGATAACTTTAAGTGGCACAAGATCAGCAGTTAACGTCGGAAAGGACCGCTCGGAGCCCTTTAATACCGAACGAGGATTCAGACAAGGTGACAGTTTGTCGTGTGATCTTCTTAACATCCTGCTGGAAATGGTCATACGAGAGGCAAATGTTAACAGAAATCGCGATCTGTACACCAAACAACACATGTTACTCGCCTACGCCGATGATATCGAACATTGAGAGCGGTAACAGCCACCTTTGAACAAATTGAGAAGGAGTCTGTCAAAGTGGGTCTGACAGTAAACGGCGAGGTATCAACGCGCAAGACGTCCAGTTGACTCGGACCAACTGTGGAACTTAAGAACTACAGCTTCGAGGTAGTCAAAGATTTTATATACCCAGGTACCGCCATAAACAAAACGAATTACATCAGTTTTGAAATTCGGAAAAGGATAGTGATGGCCAACCAATGCTACTATGGTCTGAGCAAACAACTCAAAAGCAAGGCCACCTCCCACCAGACCAAACTCACACTCTACAAGACGCTGATACTACCCGTCCGTGCTGTTATATGGATCTGAAGCATGGGTACTTACGCAGGCAGATGAGTGTTTGAGAGAAAAAATTCTCCGAAAGATCTATGGGCCGATCTGCGTTGACAGTGAATATCGCCGTCGAATGAACCATGAGTTGTACCAGCTATTCTCGGACATCGACATTGTTAGACGTATTGAGCTGCAGAGCGACTACGTTGGCTAGGTCATGTTTTGAGAATGGATGAATGGATGCCCCAGCCCAGAAGGCATATAAAAGCGAACCAACTGATGGCTCACGCAGAAGGGGAATGCCAAGAATAAGGTGGAAAGATCAAGCCGAAGGCAACATTGCCGAAAATGGTCTTTCAAATTGGAAAAACTGCGCAAAAGACCGAAGCGCCCGGAAATCTTTTCAAAGCTCGACTTATGGAACGAAAATTCTGTTACAAGCTAGCTAAGTAATTAAGTATGTTCAAAGGTGTACTATTATTCGTACGATTTGTAAATTTGTTTCGTGGACTTCAGTTTCATTCCTCTCTATAACAGTGCTACTATATTTAAAACTTAATTTTATTCTTTTCAAACCCATTTAGTTCAATTTCCGACAAAATGTTCGCCTTATCTCTCGCTCAACACCTACACGGGTGTGTCTCCTGGAAATGGAATTGTTTTTGCAAACTGTGCCCCCCATTAAAATAGCGACCCCGCTGATGAAAATCTATCTCTGGCAAACATCATCTTCGAATGCAGAATGATTTGAGTTAAACTTTTTAATCGGGTTCGTTATCATTATTAGAACACGAGAGGGGGCGCTCGCTAGCTAACCCCTCCTGAGGCCATTAAGATGAACTAAATAAAAAAAAGAAATGAAAAAAATAAAATAAAAACAAATCATCCCACAATTTCAGCGCATAATTTCAGCACAGCAGATCAGACATTCTGTCACAGTCATACGCAGTGTGATTGAATAGCTAACAGACTGACAACCAGCCGCCGGGCAGAGTTATTGTGCTTGTTTCGGATGTATTTTCAGTTGTTTTTTTTTTGTTTGCTTTCAAATCGTTTATTATTACGCTGAAGATACGCGTCCGCGCTCACCACACTTAAGTTTTATTGTTGTTGTTGCTGTTCATTCCTGCTGCTGCTGCCTCCGATGTTGTTGTGTTAGGTCTTCTTCAAAAGTCTTATCGCCGTCGGTCACACGACAAACAGAATAACAACGATTTTTTTTTAAACAAATAATACACATACGCACACATGGACGCTCGTACGTACGCTTACTCGCTGCCATGCTGAGTGAGTGGATGCCGTCCGGGGTTGACGACAACACAATAAAGTAGGAGGTGGTGGTGGGTATGGTTGGTTTGTTGGTACTACCACAACAAATTTCTTGTAGAATCAAAATTTTCATAGCTACAACCAAACACCCATCCACTCAACCCAACCCATCCCTGTCATACCACGATCCCCATCCATTCCCATTAATTTGATCTGCATTTGAACGTAAACGAATTGAAACGAATCAACAACGAGAACATCGACAAAGACGACGACTGGCAACAGTGTCACACACAATATTGTCGTGCTTATTATTATTTTGTTATTGTTGTTGCTGTTGTTCGTTCGTTCATTCGTTATTGAGGGTACACGACGACTTGTTTTGTTATTAAACCGAAGATTTGCGAATTTTGTTTTGTTCGCTGCTGTTCGACCGGTGAGATTTTGCTGATATCATTGTAGTAGTTGTTGTTGGTGTCGTTTTCTTGATGTTTTTGTTTTGCTCACTGAACTGATCGATTGAATAATTATTGTGCACTCGTTTGAGGCATGAAGATCGCGCTGAACGATGTTCGGGTTCAGTCAGGGAAGAGATTTTTTTTCCATATAAAAGAAATTTTAATTGACATTTCTCATCGAGGAGAAATTCACAGCTCTCAGCGGGGTAAAAACAAAACAAACAAAAATAGAGAGAGAGGGCAAAATTGAGAGAGAAAACGATATTCCCTGTGAAAGAGAAACCACTATTTGTTTAAGAGAAAAATCATTTGTTGGCTATTTTATAAGTGGGCTAGAAGACCCGCATATATATTTTTCAAATAATATACGTAGATATGTGCGTACGTAGTACATCCATAAATACCTCTATATGCTTTAATAATTCTATTTCAGCACAAAATGTCCCATAAATTAGATCAAGCTTATTTTTGTTGATTAATATCTATTAGGCTGACCGACCGACTCAGAGATGTGGACTATGGTACTCCCCAAAAAAATAAAATGACAAAAAAACGAAGGCAGATGGTGTGCTGAGCGGAAAAAAATATATGTATAATATTGAGGTAAGTGAAATTAAAGAAGAATTCGATTCACAATTTTTTGATGATCATGATTGAAACTCTTTCTGTATCGAGGACCAATCTTTAAAATATTTATTGAAATGTGATCATCAGAACTCTTTAACAAAATTTAGGGGTTTGAAAAATTCATTTTGAGACGGAAAGCACCTCGTGACTGCAAAAAGGACCCAAACTAATTCGAATTTTTCAATATTTTTGAAATCTGTTGGATTTTTGGGGGTGAAGTATAACTTTGTTTGGTTATATAGGGTTATTAACGCTGTGAAATATTGGTCTTAGACCCATATTTTAGTCCATCCGACGTCCATTTGTCATTATAATTTGCAAAGACGCTACAGACCACAATTATAGACCAATAGTCACAACATTTTGCATGTTAAGACGGGTTCTGGCCAAAATGGACCCCTATTATTTTTGATAGGATTGGTTAATATTTAGGGGATAGAATGGAGTAAAAATGTTAATTTTGTATATTTTTCTGGTCCCTCTACATATATAAATATAAACCGAACACCACGAAATTTTACTCGAGGAAGAGAATAAGCATTAATATTTTGATGAAAATAGGTCAGTATTTCGCGGATCAAATAGACATAGATTTTTGTGTGAAAATTACAAAATTAGTATTCTATGGCGAATATATTTGCTCCTGAAGGATATAGACCCCAGAAGTTGATAGTAAATACTAGATGATTGGTTAATACAAATTAGGTACTTATATGTACTCCAATGATAGGCTTAGAGGATGATAGATACACCAGGCAACGGCTCTGATTGTCTTTTACATAGCAAAGCCTAGGCTTATCTCGGGGTAGCTATTTTCATCACCCGATGAAATAGTGAGCTAATATGTGCAGCGAGTTCACTCATAAGAACTATAAAAAATGGGTTGAGGCGTCGGGTTGGTTGCCCACACATCTACTATGAAAATGCAACGAAAAAGAAAACCAAACCCGCCTAATGTAGACCCCACCTCCGCAAACGTATAAAGGACCGCGATTTGCAAATCTGCACTTGTAATGTGCGCACCTTGTACAGCACAGTTTTGACATTGGCAGATGTACACACGAAGTAAAAATCCGATATTATTGCCTTACAGGAAATGCGATGGAAAGGGATAGGCGTAATTAAATCAGCTGTCATAAAACGAGACATGAATTTGGCTGCGGATTTATGGTTAACAAGAGAATAGAAGACCTCGTCTCCAGATTAAGTCCAGTAAATGAGCGAATTGCTATAATCCGTATAAAAGCGAAGTTATTCTGTATCATGTAGACTCGGACCAACTGAGGAATTTGAGAACTGCAGCTTCGAGGTAGTTAACGATTTTATATACCATGATATCGCCATAAATAAAACTAATGACATCAGTTTTGAAATTTGGAGAAGGATAGTGTTGGCAAACAGATGCTACTATGCTACAAAAGGCATATAAGGGAAGGCCACGAATTAGATGGAAAGATCAAGTGGAAGAGACCATTTTGAAACATGGTCTTTCAAATTGGAAGAGCTGCGCGCAAGACCGACTCGCCTGAAAATCTATTTTTATGCTCGGCTTATGGAACAAATGTTCTCTAACGAGCTAGCTATATATAAGGAATGTAATCCGATGTGGGAGTTATAGGTAAATTTAGACAGGGGTCTACATATTCTGATAATGTTTAGTATTACCATTACAATAGGGCGGAAATTGTAGCGCTGATGGCTCGGACATTTTTCATGAGTTCGGGTAATGGCCAAGGACGACGCTGATGTTCACATGATATTTCAGCGATGAAATGGACCGAAACAAATATAAGCCGAACATCCCACAGAATTTTCATGGAGAAGGCGATCTGACCAATTAATTCGAATGACTGCTTTGATAATGAACGTCCAATAATTAACGGGTCAAATTTTTGTGGAGTACATTTTTACTCTATTGATCACCAATACTGCTCCGTTCACTGGTTTATAATAAGATGTACTATGTAGATTTTTGGGAAGTCAAAAACCTTATATTTTAGGAATTCATCATCCGCAGTGACCATAGAAATATTATCTAAAAATTAAGTAAAAAAGTGTATAAGTTTGGTCGGGTCGGACTTTGTATACCCTTTAGCATGAGGTGGACATTCACATCGATGGGAGATTCGGACGGACTATCCGATTTGAATGAAACTTTATACAACATATTATCTAGGTCAAATAGGAAGATGGGACCCATTGGTCCACTCTTTCTGGGTCAACATTTTCAATATTTATAATACCAATATCAAGCTAATGGAATGTCCGTTTTGAACCAAACTTTGCACAACCTATTACCTTTACCAAACCTAGATCAAGTTTGAAGATGGGATCCATTGGTCCACTCCTCCCAGTACCTCCCCCACAAATGTTAAATATTAGCCCAGACGTAACGGCTGAAGCTAGAAGCTTGAAATTTTTAGTGTAGGTTGTTGTTGGTGTGAAGAAGATAAGGACGTGAGTTTTTGGAAATTCGAACTAGAAGGGTGCGAAAAGTAGTAAAATGTACGGGAAGAGCTAGAATTCTGAAATTTGGAATGTGATGGAAAGTTAGAAAGATGTACAAAAGGGTTTTTGGAAATTCGACCTATAAATGTACTAAATATTACTAAATTTAATTGAAATTATATATATATACTGAAATTATATAGCTGGAATCTTGAAATTTTATATGGAATACAAGTTGGGAAGTGGTGTTGATGTATGGAAATAGTTTATGAAATTCGTACTTATGTGTATAAAAAGTACAAAATTGTACTAAATTTTGTACTATTTGCATTCAGTTGAGTGTGTAGAGATGGAATCCTGATAATTTAGACTACTATTGGAGTACATAATTGAGGTAGCTTTAAAAAATCGTACTTATCGTACGAAAAGTACTAAATGGTACTACATTTAATGGAAGTTGGATTTAGATTTTCAAATTTGGAATTAAAATGACTATTGGAGTGTAGTATTTATAGGTACGAAATTTAGTACAATAGGTAAATTTAGTACAATTTGGAGTTTGCTTGAAAGGATAGAACTGAAAACCTGAAATTTGGAATTCAGATTACTGTTTGAAGATTGAACCGTAGAGACATCTTTGGAAATTCGTATTTATGTGTACGAAAAGTACTAAACGGCACTAGATTTGGTACAATTTGGATTTGGATGAACGGAGAGAGCTGGAAACCTAAAATTTGGACTAATGGTTGAGGATGGAATATAGAATATAGAGATAGGAAGCATAGTAATTAATGGTGCTATATTTGGTACAACATGATTATGTGTGAACGGAAAATTACAGAATTATGGAAGAATTTTTTTATACCCTCCACCGTAGTATGGAGGGTATATTAATTTTGTCATTCCGTTTGTAACTCACCGAAATATTCATTTTCGACCCTATAAAGTACATATATTCCTGATCAGGGTAAAATTCTAAGACGATTTAGCCATGTCCGTCCGTCTGTCCGTCTGTTGTAATCACGCTATCTTCCGAAGGAATTGAGATAGGGTGCTGAAATTTTGCATAGGGTTGTCTTTTGTCTGCAGGCAGATCAAGTTGGAAGATGGGATATATCGGTCCACGTTTAGGCATAGCTCCCATATAAGGGTACCCCCCCCCCAATTTTCGGTATTTTGGGGTTCTTTATCGCGTTTTTCAACCGAATTCGCTGAAATTTGGTACATTGGGTTCTTATTGGGTACTAAATGTCTCGACAAAAAATTATAAATATAGGTCCACTTTTTCTGGTAGCCCCCATATAACGGTACCTCCTAATTTTCAGTATTTTGGCCGTATTTTTCCACCGAATTGGCTGTAATTTAGTACTTTGAGTTCTTAATAGGTTTCAAATCACTCCACAAAAAATTATAAATATAAGTCCATTTTTTGTGGTAGCTCCCATATAAGGGTACCCCCCCCCCCCAATTGTCGGTATTTTGGGGTTCTTGAGCGCGTTTTTCAACCGAATTCGCTGAAATTTGGTACATTGGGTTCTTATTGGGTACTAAATGTCTCCACAAAAAATTATAAATATAAGTCCATTTTTTTGTGGTAGCTCCCACGCGTAGCGCGTTTTTCAACTGAAATCACTGACATTTGGTTTCCGTATATGGAAACCAAAAATTATTAATAGTCAACCCCTTTTAGGCGTAGTCCCCATATAACCCCATTTTTTAGTTTAATATAATTATCTGATTTTTCCGCGTTTTAGGTTTGATTCTAACACTCTGTTGTAATCATTTCACCTGCGAAGCATATCGAGATAAAGAACTAGAACGTACGGTTCGATAATGAACTATATGTGAACTATAGCCCGCATTTAGGCTTAGCCGTAGCCCCTGTGTGGGAGGTACCACAAGGCATGGACCGATATTCCCCAAATTCGCACTTGAACTAAGTTTGGAAGACATGATAAGATGGGGTGAAATCAAATTTTTCTGAAACGGATTTAGTCCAAAGAAACAGGGGGTCTAGAACCAATACTTCGATGAGGCACATTTTCACCGTATGAAAGTGTATACACACTAATTAGCCATAAGGCTGAGGGTATAATTTTCTATTAAAAATTATTGTTTACATAATCGGTTTGTTGTTTTTCATTTCAAGTATCTGCCAGTATATCTATGGTGGAGGGTATCCAAAGTTCGGCCCGGCCGAACTTAACGCTTTTTCACTTGTTCCCAATTTTAATGGGGTTCGTCCTTATAAATACTGGACTTAACCAAAGGCATTGACGGATTTTTGTGCTTACCATACTCTTCAGGTGTTATGTTTTCATAGGTGATCTATATGAAATCCACTTATATTGGTTGGAAAGGTAAAAACAACAAAAATTTTGATATATTTTTAATTACATACATACCATGGCATTACATACACACCGATATTCAATTAATCCACAAATAGAAAAAATCAAAAAAATTACCTGAAAATAAATGGAAGAGATAAAAATAAAAAAATAATTAGTAACATTATTACAAACTGTGTTTTAAAATTATATAAAATTATAGACTTCGGAGGCGAGAATATTTTTCAACAGTTACAATTAAAAGCTATTTTTATAAATTTTTCGATTTAAAATTTATGATTGACGTCAGTCAGAGTTTCAAACGTACATTAGAAATTTAAATTGCAGAAAAAACAACTATAGATCGATTAACCCCGGCAATTGGGAGTTAGGAAATTCAATATCAAGCTTCGACAATAAGCCACTCCCCAATACAACAATTGGAGAGTAGAGAGAGAGGAGATTACAACGATAATTTACAACAGCTACAAATATTGATTTGAGTCGCTAATAAATACAAAATTTTAAAATTCAAAAGATGGTGGTCAATATAATTACTTGGCCTATAGTGTGGAAATTATTCCCTCTGCTCTGCATTCATTTCACACAGGTGTGGAGGTGTGTGAGTTATCCAGAAATCTCGCTTTGACGATATATAATTTGGTTCATATATAACTTAATTTGGTTCATTCTCAAAAAAAAAACGCAAAACCAAAACTGGTTTCATTTTGTTGTTTTATTTTCAATTCGTTTTTTTAGTTTAACTGCCCTTTAAAGTAGTTGTTGTCGCTCTTTTGTTGTTGTTGTTGTTGGATGGTCTTGTTTTTGTTTTGCTCTATTTTTATAGCTTAATTACCAATAAATTTTCTTGAAACAAAAAAAAAATTATAATCAAAACAAAAACGCCAACAACCAATGATGATGGCGATGTGATGACGGCTCGCCAAAACTCGATTGCCGGCAAAAAGGGGGCGGTGCAAAAAACGGAGAACTAAAAACCAAAACAGAAACTGAAACAAAAAATCAAACCAACCTAATATGGCAAAAAACACCAATTATAATAAAAAAAATTAATGACATGACATCCAACATCGACATCTGATTGGTTGAAAACACCGACGCACACACACTCATCCACCTTAACAAACTGTGATAGTTTTGTGAATTAATTCAAGTGAAATTTTCAAAACGTTGTGGTGAAATGCTGACAATTAGAATTTCAAATTAGATATTTTAATATTCCTGTAGAGAAAATATTTTTTATAAAAGGAGATTGAAATCAAAACGATCATCTATAGTAAATAAATGACCGTTAATGGTCATCTATATGCCAGAGATAACTGTTAGTGGTCATATAATGCCAATAGATGAATATAGATAGTATGTTACAGTTATATTTTGAATATAGATGACCGTTAATGGTTATCTATTGACTATGTTAACAGTTATCTACAGGCTACAGATGAGCCTTAATGATTATCTATAGACTAAATATGACCGTTAACGGTTATCTATTGTAAATAGATAACCAATGCAGGTTATCTATTGACCAAAGATGGCCGTTAACGGTTATCTATTGGACATAGATAACCATTAACGGTTATCTATTGGACATAGATAATCATTAACAATTATCTATTGGACATAGATAATCATTAACGGTTATCTATTGATTATAGATGACCGATAATGGTTATCTATTGACCATAGATGACCGTTAACGTTTATCTATTGCCGATAGATGACCGTTAACGGTTATCTATTGCCGATAGATGACCGTTAACGGTTATCTATTGCCGATAGATGACCGTTAACGGTTATCTATTGCCGATAGATGACCGTTAACGGTTATCTATTGACCATAGATGACCGTTAACGGTTATTTATTGACCCTAGATGACCGTTAACCGATATCTATTGACCATAGATGACCGTTAATCGATATCTATTGACCATAGATGACCGTTAATCGATATCTTTTGGCCATAGATGACCGTTAACGGTTATCTATTGACCATATATGACCGTTAGCGGTTATCTATTGATCATAGATGACCGTTAACGGTTATCTATTTACCATAGATGACCGTTAACGGTTATCTATTTACCATAGATGACCGTTAACGGTTATCTATTGACCATAGATGACCGTTAACGGTTATCTATAGACTATAGATGACCGTTAACGGTTATCTATTGGCCATAGATAACCATTAACGGTTATCTATTGGACATAGATAATCATTAACAAATATCTATTGACCATAGATGACCGTTAATCGATATCTATTGGCCATAGATGACCGTTAACGGTTATCTATTGACCATATATGACCGTTAGCGGTCATCTATTGATCATAGATGACCGTTAACGGTTATCTATTTACCATAGATGACCGTTAACGGTTATCTATTGACCATAGATGACCGTTAACGGTTATCTATAGACTATAGATGACCGTTAACGGTTATCTATAGACTATAGATGACCGTTAACGGTTATCTATAGACTATAGATGACCGTCAACGGTTATCTATTGGCCATAGATAACCATTAACGGTTATCTATTGGACACAGATAATCATTAACAATTATCTATTGGACATAGATAATCATTAACAGTTATCTATTGCCGATAGATGACCGTTATCGGTTATCTATTGCCGATAGATGACCGTTAACGGTTATCTATTGACCATAGATGACCGTTAACGGTTATCTATTGACCATAGATGACCGTTAACGGTTATCTATTGACCATAGATGACCGTTAACGGTTACCTATTGACCATAGATGACCGTTAACGGTTATCTATTGACCATAGATGACCGTTAACGGTTATCTATTGACCATAGATGACCGTTAACGGTTATCTATTGACCATAGATGACCGTTAACGGTTATCTTTTGACCATAGATGACCGTTAACGGTTATATATTGGTCATAGATGACCGTTAACGGTGATCTATTGATCATAGATGACTGTTAACGATTATCGATCGACCCTAGATGACCGTTAACGGTTATCGATTGACCCTAGATGACCGTTAACCGA
Source organism: Musca vetustissima (assembly GCF_032173495.1). Lineage (NCBI taxonomy): Eukaryota > Metazoa > Arthropoda > Insecta > Diptera > Muscidae > Musca > Musca vetustissima. The sequence continues at coordinate 561,631 of NW_026886187.1, forward strand.
TATCTATTGACCATAGATGACCGTTATCGGTTATCTATTGCCGATAGATGACTGTTAATGGTTATCTATTGACCATAGATTACCGTTAGTGGTTCTCTATTGCATATAGATGACCGTTAATGATTATCTATTGACTATAAATGTTATCTATAATCAATAGATGACCATTAACTGTTATCTACAATCATATCTGATCACCATAACATTTATCTCCTCCATATCAAATGAACCCAATGACCAATAACTGATCGTAGTAATTTTCATCTACATGATAATATATAATCCTGCCCCAAATAATTGAGATAAACAAAATTCCAATCATCATTTATTTATTTATTTTTTGCTTGTGCTATTTTTCGATTCATTGTAAATAAATCCGAAGTTTAATTTAATTAGCCACTTTGAAGAAAATCATCAACAATATTAGTCAGCAGCTTGGTCCGCAAATTGCTGGCGGTGAGGGGTCTAATAAAGCATTGGCCCTTTGCTATTGTTTTTCATGTTATTATCGTTGTTGTGACTGCTGTTGTTATTGTTGTTGTTGTTGTCGCCAGTTTTTATGTATAATTTATAACATTTTGTTATGACAAGATTGTCAAACAGCAGTGACAGCAGCAAAAACAACAACAACATCAAAATTAACAATAACAATTGTTTATTACAATTTTTAAATTGTTGCAAATATTCGGAACGTAGTATATTATACCCTCCGATCATGATTCTGAGAATACACAGATCCTTGCAACTGACAACGGCATGGGGAGAGGAGAGAGGGTTGTAAGCTGAACTATTTTTAAGTTACAAAGCTCCCTCTTTCTCGTTCTCTATGCGAGGTACAGTTGTGTGTTGTTTATTTCCCCCCCTTTAGAGCGCTAGATATATTTGTTTGTGTAAATTACCCTGGCCCAAGCCCGAAGTGAGTCGTCTCGATTGTGGTTCAAGGTTACAACCCCATGTGCGTGTTAACCGAGTTTATTGCACTTTTTGTTCCACCTAAACTGAGTGCCCAGTTAGTTGGACTTGGGGTAGCTTTTGGAAAACCGTGACTACTGTGAGTTTCTCGTGCTAGCACATGCTGCAAATTGTCGTTTGCACTTTTCCACTGAAGATAATAATGAGGACGATGATGACGACGATCATCATGAAGTTGTTTGTTTTTCATAAAATTTGATCCCGGTTCATGCGTGTAATATACCACATTGTTAATGCACTGTTTTGTATATTCTGCTCTGATCTCTTATCTGATCAGATACGAATCGTTCGTGTCCGAATGATGATGTATTTTTGTTATGATTTGTTGGCTAACTGACTGACTGACGGGAGGCATATGTAGACAGATCGTCAAAGGTTAAACTTGACAGTAGATATTTTTTTTTAATTCCTGTTCGCTATATAATTTTTTTGCTCTATTCCTTTATACGATGTTTCATTTGGTTTTTGGGATTTTTCCAACGATAACAAAACTTCTGACTGCCACTGCCTGGCTTGGTAGCTGGCAGCAGGCTGGCTAACAGACTGAATGCCTTACACTTTGTGTTAAAAAATTATGTATCTATTCATTACAGCTGCTAATAACTAAGTGGTAATTAATTACGCATGTTTTTGTATGCGAAGTTTTTTTTTAACTTCGAAGTGGTTATCTATCAGCTATAGATGACCATTTATAGGTATCTCTCTACATTAATGATTATCTATCGGCCATAGATGACCATTAATGGTTATCTATCGTCAATAGATGACCATTAATGGTTATCTATCGTCAATAGATGACCATTAATGGTTATCTATCGTCAATAGATGACCATTAATGGTTATCTATCGTCAATAGATGACCATTAATGGTTATCTATCGTCAATAGATGACCATTAATGGTTATCTTCGGTCATATATGACCATTAATGGTTATCTATCGTTCATAGATGACCATTAATGGTTATCTATCGGTCATAGATGACCATTAATGGTTATCTATCGGTCATATATGACCATTAATGGTTATCTATCGGTCATATATGACCATTAATGGTTATCTATCGGTCATAGATGACCATTAATGGTTATCTATTAATTAGTCATAGATGACCATTAATGGTTATCTATCGGTTATAGATGACCATTAATGGTTATCTATCGTCAGTAGTTGTCCATTAATGGTTATCTATCGGTCGTAGATGACCATTAATGGTTATCTATTGGTCATAGATGACTATTAATAGTTATCTATCGGTCATAGATGACCATTAATGGTTATCTATCGGTCATAGATGACCATTTATGGTTATCTATCGGTCATAGATGACCATTAAGGGTTATCTATCGGTCATAGATGACCATTAAGAGTTATCTATCGGTTATAGATTACTATTATTGGTCATCTATCAGTCATAGATGACCATTAATAATTATCTATCGTCAATAGATGACTATTAATGGTTATCTATCGTCAATAGATGACCATTAATGGTTATCTATCGGTCATAGATGACCATTAATGGCTATCTATCGGTCATATATGACCATTAATGGTTATATATCGGTAATAGATGACCATTAATGATTATCTATCGGTCATAGATGACCATTAATGGTTATATATCGGTCATAGATGACCATTAATGGTTATCTATCGGTCATAGATGACCATTAATGGTTACCTATCGGTCATAGATGACCATTAATGGTTACCAATCGGTCATAGATGACCATTAATGGTTATCTATCGTCAATAGATGACCATTAATGGTTATCTATCGTCAATAGATGACCATTAATGGTTATCTATCGTCAATAGATGACCATTAATGGTTATCTATCGTCAATTGATGACCATTAATGGTTATCTATCGTCAATTGATGACCATTAATGGTTATCTATCGTCAATAGATAACCATAGATGACCTCTTATGGTTATCTATCGGTCATAGATGACCATTAATGGTTATCTATCGGTCATAGATGACCATTAATGGTTATATATCGGTCATAGATGACCATTAATGGTTATCTATCGGTCATAGATGACCATTAATGGTTACCTATCGGTCATAGATGACCATTAATGGTTATCTATCGGTCATAGATGACCATTAATGGTTATCTATCGGTCATAGATGACCATTAATGGTTATCTATCGGTCATAGATGACCATTAATGGTTATCTATCGGTCATAGATGACCAATAATGGTTATCTATCGGTCATAGATGACCATTAATGGTTATCTATCGGTCATATATGACCATTAATGGTTATCTATCGGTCATAGATGACCATTAAAAAAAAACTTGGCCACATTTCAAAATATCCTTTAATGTTACCTATCCTATTTATAGAAAAACGTGTCGAACTATATAAACTCCCTTGTATTCGAAAAACGAAATTGACAAAGTGATTTTAAATAAATTCGAAACTTTGCAAATTCATTTTTGGCTTTAACAAAAAAAAAACTAACGGCCTTGGTGGTATTTATGTTTTGTTTTTGCCCGAAGCACTAACATTTCGGGCTGTTTGTTTTGCCACTACAAAACGTGTCGTGTTTTTTTCTGGGGGTTCTTAATATTTTAGTTTTTTTGTTGTTGTTGTTGTTGTTGTTGGGGTGTCTCCCCATCATTTGTGTGAAGTAAAAGATAAGAAATTTTCGATAGGCAGACATTTGGAAAACATTTATTACTGACCAAGTGTTTCAAATAGCGCCAGAAGAAAAAAAACTACAACAATTAATTATCGCCACAACTTTAATTTAATTATGGCCGTAATAAGATTTCGGTTATTGGGGTTGCTTGCCAAAATAAAAAAACAACACGTTAGGTGAGGAGGAGATAGCGCGAATAGAAAATTAGACAACTACTACAAAACGACGGTAACAATTAATGAATAATTAATTAAGGTCGTTCGTTTAAAAATCGTTCTAGATTAAAATCGGCTAAAACGGTACTGGGCTGTACTTGGCAGGGTAACTCAAAAAAAATTTTTAAGAAAAAATCGAGGATAAAAAATATTTGTGGGATGTTAACAGTTGACGGTCCTTTGAAAAATATTCTCTTATAAATCCGGACCATCAAGGCCTTTGAAATATTTTTTTTTTTTTTTTTGTAATTCCATGCCTTGATGGTCCTTTGAAAAAATATTAAAAAAAACGTCTTGATGTTCTTTTGAAAAATATTTTTTTTTAGAAAATCAACGGTCGGAACGAGGAAGACCTTTGGCCCCAGGTCTTTAAACTCCCCAGGGAAACCCAACACAATAATAAAGCTGCACTCCATTGGTTTCTAAAGAATTATTCGTGGTATTGTTGGTCGTTTTGTTATTCCGGCTGTTTTCTCAAAACAAAATATCTACAAAAATAACAACAACAACACCAAGAAAACATTCACTTAACGTCATTGCGATTTGTCGCGCGGTCAATGACTTGAAGTCGAAGCGCTCAAGAGCAGATTCAGCTGCAATGCAGTCGGTTGGTCGGTCGGTGGTGAATCGCAGCCATGGAAAAATGAATTTCTGTCGGCGGTTAGCTTCTCTTGTGGGCCAATGACCGGCCGGCCGTTTGGAGACTGTAAACGTTTGTTTTTGTGGTTCTTCTCGGCGTCTTCGTCATGGTTTGTGTTGTTGTTGCGACTCTTAAGAAAAAAAAACAAAATAATTTACGTATATATGGAGACATTTTTGTCTTAATTATGAAGATTTGTCAAGCGCCGCTGCACTGAACTGAAATTGAAGACGAAAACAAATCCGTATCGATAATCGATTATTTTCTTTTTAAATCAAACGCAATTTTTATTTTTTTCTTTTCAATACCTTAAAACGCTTCACACATCTGAAAATTTGTTGTTATTGTCGATTCTTAACATGATAATTAAATGCATTTCAATTCACTTCGAATTGACGTCAAACGTAATTGAATGAATCACTTGAATTGGGAACAGAATTTGAAGGAGTTTGGATAAACATATTTAAAAAAAAAATATGTAAAAAAATATATATATATAAAAAATATATATAAAATATATATAAATAATATATTTAAAAAAATATATAAAAAAATATTAAAAAAATATTAAAAAAAAATAAAAATATTTAAAAACATATTTAAAACAAAAATATAAAAAATTATTTAAAAAAATATTTAAAAAAAAATATTTAAAAAGAAATATTTTTTAAAAAAATCCACGCCTTGCTGGGATGTCTCCAAAAAATATTTTTAAAAAAATCCACGCCTCCAAAAAATATTTCTTAGAAAATCCACGCCTCCAAAAAATATTTCTTAAAAAATCCACGCCTCCAAAAAATATTTCTTAAAAAATCCACGCCTCCAAAAAATATATTTTTTTTAAATCCACGCCTCCAAAAACTATTTCTTAAAAAATCCACGCCTCCAAAAAATATATTTTTTTTAAATCCACGCCTCCAAAAAATATTTCTTAGAAAATCCAAGCCTCCAAAAAATATTTCTTAAAAAATCCACGCCTCCAAAAAATATTTTTTTTTAAATCCACGCCTCCAAAAAATATTTCTTAGAAAATCCACGCCTCCAAAAAATATTTCTTAAAAAAATCCACGCCTCCAAAAAATATTTCTTAAAATATCCACGCCTCCAAAAAATATTTCTTAAAAAATCCATTGTCCTTGAAAAATATTCTTTAAAAAATCCACGCCTCCAAAAAATATTTTTTTTTTAAATCCACGCCTCCAAAAAATATTTCTTAAAAAATCCACGCCTCCAAAAAATATTTTTAAAAAATCCACGCCTCCAAAAAATATTTCTTAGAAAATCCACGCCTCCAAAAAATATTTCTTAAAAAATCCACGCCTCCAAAAAATATTTTTTTTTTTTAAATCCACGCCTCCAAAAAATATTTTTTTTTTAAATCCACGCCTCCAAAAAATATTTTTTTTTAAATCCACGCCTCCAAAAAATATTTCTTAAAAAATCCACGCCTCCAAAAAATATTTCTTAGAAAATCCACGCCTCCAAAAAATATTTCTTAAAAAATCCACGCCTCCAAAAAATATTTTTTTTTTTTAAATCCACGCCTCCAAAAAATATTTCTTAAAAAATCCACGCCTCCAAAAAATATTTCTTAAAATATCCACGCCTCCAAAAAATATTTCTTAAAATATCCACGCCTCCAAAAAATATTTCTTAAAAAATCCAATGTCCTTGAAAACCTTCTTGGATGGTCCTTGAAAAATATATTCTTTAAAAAATCCACACCTTGCTGGGATGTGTTCAAAAAATATTTTTAAAAAAATCCACACCTTGCTGGGATGTGTTCAAAAAATAGTTTTTAAAAAAATCCACGCCTTGCTGGGATGTGTTCAAAAAATATTTTTTTAAAAAATCCACGCCTTGCTGGGATGTGTTCAAAAAATATTTTTTAAAAAAATCCACGCCTTGCTGGGATGTGTTCAAAAAATATTTTTTAAAAAAATCCACGCCTTGCTGGGATGTGTTCAAAAAATATTTTTTAAAAAAATCCACGCCTTGTTGGATGATCCTTGAAAAAATATTCTTTAAAAAATCCACGCCTTGCTGGGATGTGTTCAAAAAATATTTTTTAAAAAATCCACGCCTTGCTGGGATGTGTCCAAAAAATATTTTTTAAAAAAATCCACGCCTTGCTGGGATGTGTTCAAAAAATATTTTTTTAAAAAAATCCACGCCTTGCTGGGATGTGTTCAAAAAATATTTTTTAAAAAAATCCACGCCTTGTTGGATGATCCTTGAAAAAATATTCTTTAAAAAATCCACGCCTTGTTGGATGATCGTTGAAAAAATATTCTTTAAAAAAACCCATGCCTTGTTGGATGATCCTTAAAAAATATTCTTTAAAAAATCCACCCCTTGCTGGAATGTCTTCAAAAAAAATATTTTTTAAAAAAATCCACGCCTTGATGGGATGGTCCTTGAAAAATATTTTTTAAAAAAATCCACGCCTTGTTGGTGGTCCTTGAAAAAATATTCTTTAAAAAATCCACACCTTGTTGGATGGTCCTTGAAAAAATATTCTTTAAAAAATCCCCGCCTTGCTGGAATGTCTTCAAAAAATATTTTTTAAAAAATCCACGCCTTGCTGGGATGTCTTCAAAAAATATTTTTTTAAAAACCACGCCTTGCTGGGATGTCTTCAAAAAATATTTTTTTAAAAAATTGTTTTAAAAAATCCACGCCTTGCTGGGATGTCTTCAAAAAATATTTTTTTAAAAAATTGTTTTAAAAAATCCACGCCTTGCTGGGATGTCTTCAAAAAATATTTTTTTAAAAAATTGTTTTAAAAAATCCACGCCTTGCTGGTATGTCTTCAAAAAATATTTTTTTAAAAAATTGTTTTAAAAAATCCACGCCTTGCTGGTATGTCTTCAAAAAATATTTTTTTAAAAAATTGTTTTAAAAAATCCACGCCTTGCTGGGATGTCTTCAAAAAATATTTTTTTTTAAAAATTGTTTTAAAAAATCCACGCCTTGCTGGGATGTCTTCAAAAAATATTTTTTTAAAAAATTGTTTTAAAAAATCCACGCCTTGTTGGATGGCCCTGAAAAAATATTTTTTAAAAAATCCACGCCTTGTTGGATGGTCCTTGAAAAAATATTCTTTAAAAAATCCACGCCTTGTTGGATGGTCCTTGAAAAAAATATTCTTTAAAAAATCCACGCCTTGTTGGATGGTCCTTGAAAAAATATTCTTTAAAAAATCCACGCCTTGCTGGGATGTCTTCAAAAAATATTTTTTAAAAAATCCACGCCTTGGTGATAGCCCCCAAAAAATATCTTTAAAAAATCCACGCCTTGGTGATACCTCCCCAAAAAATATCTTTAAAAAATCCACGCCTTGGTGATACCTCCCCAAAAAATATCTTTAAAAAATCCACGCCTTGGTGATAGCCCCCAAAAAAATATCTTTAAAAAATCCACGCCTTGGTGATACCTCCCCAAAAAATATCTTTAAAAAATCCACGCTTTGATAATTTTCTTCTATCGCCCTTTTAAAAATTCGCTCATTTCCAGGGTGCGCAAAAATTCGCTCGCGAATGATTCAATATACATTATTTTCGTTTTGTGCTCATTTTACGAATGAATTTATGGCGATGAAATTCTTTCTGACTTTCTCTCACGAATGAAAACAAACATTCCCGAATTCTCGTGAATGCTCAAAACATCAAGAACAATAACAACACACGTTCGAGAACTCGATAGTTGTTGGACATATGTTTTGTTCTTCCACAGAGCTCGCGAGCATTCGCGAACATTTGTTTTTTGAGTTTTTCAAAAGAATGTTCTTCGTCAAGGAATGCTCGTGAAAGAATGAATCGACGACGCTTGCTTGTTTGTGCAATCATTGTAACTTTATCATTCGCGATAAATTGAAAACATTCGAATTCTCGCCCGTGAGAAAGACCGTATTTTAATCATTCTTCGCACCCTGCTCATTTTTGATTCCTTCCACAACCTTCTAAGAACAAAAATTCCACTTTTAACAAAATAATAATTTATAATTATTTTTATAAATATGTTTTTGTGTTTAGCAGTGATGGGGGTGAAGAGGGTGTGAGACGTGTGAAGAGGGGCCTGGCAGTGGTATTATAATAATTAGTCTATCAATTATTTCACTGTTATGTTCCACCATTGTCGGAAGCGTGATCGTCTAATTAGCACCCATCTTAACGTGTTTCAAATCGTCAAATATTTGATTGTAAATTGATTCGATTATTTATCAATAAAAGTTCGGACACGATTTTTATTTCTTTTCTATTTTATCGGAGATTAAAATGTTTTTTTTTTATTGCAAATAAAAATGAGATTTTGAGACGATCGGAATTTTTTTTAAATTTCTCTATGAAGGGTCATCATCTAGAAACCCTTTTAACTGCCTTATCGAAGCTCCCTAGGAGTGAGTGAGGTGATATTGCGTTTTAAAAATTTCATAGATTCAAAATATATCTGCCAGACTGACTTGAAATACATATGTCAAAAAAAAATAAAAATCAAAAATAATTGCCCAAAGTTCGATTATCAAAAGGTTCAAATCTCACTCTCTCTGTTCTGACAAATTAACAGTTTCAAGGTGTTATGCTTTTAACAACATTTTTGCGGGGCAATTTATTTATTAACGACTTTCTTAATTGCACTAAATGCGAATATAAACAATTCAATTCGATTCAATTCAGCTCCGTTCCGAGGAAATGCTTCATCAGGCAGAAGATCGGTTTTGATGGAGTTGTTTTTTTTTTGTTTTTGTTTTTAACGCTACAATAATAACATTTATTTATATTTTTATGCGTTCCGCAGAGAGTTCATTTTCTTCTTCTTCTTCGTTTTTGCCACTAATGACTTTCATCGATTATCACTTTTTTTGTTAAGGTTTGGGATTTGATTTTTTTATTTGGGGATTTGTGTCGCACTTAATATGAATGTGTTTTGTGGTTAGCAAATTGATTAACAACCTTGAGAAGGTTATATTCCGAACAAAATACAACAACAAGAGAAAAAAATGCAACAAAAAAATCATAGACATGAAAATATAAATTGAAAGCTAGAATCAAAAAGGTTGTCGAAAAAATTTTTTTTTAAAAAAATCCGCAACCTGATGGTACCTCCAAAAACAATTATTTAAAAACTCCGCAACCTGATGAATCCACGTCCTGATGGTATCTCCAAAAATATTTTTATTAAAAAAATATTTTTTAAAAAATGCACAACTTGATGATACCCCCAAAAAAATTTTTTTTTAACAAAATCCACAACTTGATGACTCCACGTCCTGATGATATCTCCAAAAATATTTTTTTTTAAATCCACGCCTTAGTTATTGTCCCAAAAATATTTTTTCCATAAGCCGAGCTTAGAAAAGATTTCCAAGCGCGTCGGTCTTTTGCGCAGTTTTTCCAATTTGATGGACGATTTTCGTCAATGTTGTCTTCGTGTTGATTTTTCCATCGTATTCGTGGTCTTCCCCTTCTGCGTGAAACATCAGCCGGTTCGCTTTTATATGCCTTCTGGGCTGGGGCATCTTCATCCATTCTCACAACATGACCAAGCCAACGTAGTCGCTCTGCAGCTCAATACGTCTAACAATGTCAATGTCCGAGAACAGCTGGTTCAACTCATGGTTCATGCGACGGCTATATTCACCGTCAACGCAGATCGGCCCATGGATCTTTAGGAGAATTTTTCTCTCATACACTCCAAGAGCTGCCACATCTGCTTGCGAAAGTACCCATGCTTCAGATTTGAAAGACCATTTTCGGCGATGTTGTCTTCGACTTGATCCTTTCAACGTATTCGTGGCCTTCCCCTTCAGCGTGAACCATCAGCTGGTTCGCTTTTATATGCCTTCTGGGCTGGGGCATCTTCATCCATTCTCACAACATGACCTAGCCAAAATAGTCGCTCTGCAGCTCAATACGTCTAACAATGTCAATGTACGAGAATAGCTGGTACAACTCATGGTACGTTCGACGGCGATATTCACCGTCAACGCAGATCGGCCCATATATTTTTCGAAGAAATTTTTCTCTTAAACACCCCAAGAGCTGCCTCATCTGCTTGCGTAAGTACCCATGCTTCAGATCCATATAACAGCACGGACGGGTAGTATCAGCGTCTTGTAGAGTGTGATTTTGGTCTGGTGGGAGGTGGTATTGCTTTTGAGTTGTTTGTTCAGGCCATAGTAGCATCAGTTGGCCAGCACTATCATTCTCCGAATTTCAAAACTGATGTCATTCGTTTCATTTATGGCGGTACCAAGGAATATAAAATCTTTACTTACCCCGAAGCTGTAGTTCTCAAGTTCCACAGTTGGTCCGAGTCTACAGGACGTTTCGATGCGCATTGATACCATCAGTTTAGTCTTCTCGCCGTTTGATAGCGGTGGCTGTTACCGCTATCAATGTTCGACCCATTATGTGACATCGACGTTCACGTTTGCCTCTCGTATGACCTTTTCCAGCAGGATATTAAAAAGGTCACACGACAAACTGACACCTTGTTTGAATCCTCGTTCGGTATTAACAGGCTCCGAGATGTCCTTTCCAACTTTAACTGCTGATCTTGTGCCTGATAAAGTTATCCTGCGTAGCCGAATTAATTTTGCAGGAATGCCAAACGCAGACGTGGCTTTATACACCTCAGAACGGATAGGACTGTCGTATGCGGCTTTATAGTCGAATAGGTGGAATGTGAAAATCTGGTCAATGGTGGATTTGCCAGGTCTGAAGCCACATTGCTACCATCCAATAATGTCATTGACCATTGGCTTCAATCGTTCACACAGCACACTGGATAGCACTTTATATGCGATGGGAAGGCGACTTATTCCTCTATAGTTGACACATATGGTCTTGTCTCCTTTTTTGTGCACGGGACACAGGATGCTGAGGTTCCAATCATGGGGCATGCATTCTCATCTAGCCAAATTGTACTAATCAGCTGGTGCATGCTCCTAAACCAGCATCTGACCACCAATCTTGAATATTTCGGCTTGTAACCCATCGGCACCTGCTGCTTTATTATTATTCAGCCGATTGATTGCTATTCTGACTTCATCTTGGCTAGGTGGTATACACTCTATACCGTCATCTATTATTGGTTCTGGAGTATCCACTTCACTGCTACTATTTGATAGCAGAAGGTTTTTAAATTATGCTCCTTCCAGATCCTCAGCACGCTGTCTGTATCTGTCACCAGGTTTCCTTCTTTATCTCTACAGGAGGATGTGCCTGCACCAAAGCCTTCGGTTTGGTGTTTTACCCGTTGGTAGAATTTTCGGACTTCATTCTGACTCCTGTTCATCTCGATTTGCTCACGTTTTTCTTGTTCTCTCCTTTTCTCCCGACAGTTCTCCATTGCATTACGTTTTGCCACTGTCCGCAGGCTTGCCCTATACGCTGCGTTTTTCATATCAGTAGCAATACTACACTCCTGATCGTACCACGGGTTTCTTGATGGTGGTCTTTGGTACCCAAGAGTTGCTTTTGCTGCAGTTTGTAGGGAGTGGGCAATTCTCTGCCATTGTGCTTCTATATTATTATCGGGACCCGGGGGTGCTTTTGTCAAGCAGTTGGGTAAGTTGAGCCGTGTAGGCTTCTGCAATGTGTTGTGTTTGCAGCTTTTCGACGTCAAATTTTCGTATTACATTAGATCGCACCTTTGCTGCTACATTAAGACGGGTGCGTACCTTGGCTGCCAATAGGTAATGGTCCGAATCGATAATCGCTCCTCGGGTCGATCGGACGTCTAAAACACTGGATGAATGCCTTCCGTCTATCACAACATGATCGATTTGATTTCTCATTGTTCGATCGGGAGAACTCCAAGTGGCCTTGTTTATATCGAGATGCTTGAATCTGGTGCTGCTAACTACCATGTTTTTTGCTGCCGTGAAGTCAATCAACCTCATGCCATTGTCTGATGTTTCTTCATGGAGGCTGAATTTTCCGACGGTGGGTCAAAAGATATTTTCCCTTCCGATTTTTGCATTAAAATCTCCTAGCAGAATTTTAATGTCATGGCCAGGGCAACGGTATTATGCAGTTTCTAGGCGCTCGTAAAAAATATAATATATAAAATATGTCTTTGGTCTGTTCATTTTTATTTTCGGCGCAAATGAGGCTGATATAGAATAACTTCGCTTTTATACGGATTATAACAATTCGCTCATCTACTGGAGTGAATGCGGAGACGAGGTCTTTTATTCTCCTGTTAACCATAAATCCACAGCTAAATTTATGTCTCTTTTCTTGGCAGCTATAATACAAGGTGCGAACATTCCAAGTGCAGATTTGCAGATCGTGGTCCTTTATAGGTTTGCTGGGGTCGTCAATATTAGGGGGGGGGGGGGGTTTGGTTTTCTTTTTCTTAGCTTTTTCGTAGTAGGTTAGGTGGTTTTCCGAAAGTGGGCAAGTAACCCAACGCCTTAACCCATTTTTTATAGTTCTTATGGGTGAAATCGTGGCACATATTAATTAGCTCACTATTTCATCGGGTGATGAAAAGGGAAGGAGACTTATTACTCTATAGTTGGCACATATCGTCTTGTCTCCTTTATTGTGCACGGGACACGAGATGCTGAGGTTCCAATCATTGGGCATACATTCTCATCTAGCCAAATTGTACTAAGCAGCTGGTGCATGCTCCCTACCAGCCTTTGACCCCCAGTCTTGAATAGTTCGGCTTGTAATCCATCGGCACCTGTTGTTTTATTATTCTCCAGCCGATTGATTGCTATTCTGACTTCATCTGGGCTAGGTGATAGTAGGTTGGGGTTTCCGACAGTGGGCAACTAACCCGACGCCTCAACCCATTTTTTAGGAGTTTTAATGGGAGAACTCGCGGCACACATTAGCTGACTATTTCATCGGGTGATGAAAATAGCTACCCAGGTGCACCGCGGTGATGTCAGTGTCCAAAATTGAGGTGAAAGAGGGACCAAGGTAGGCCTGGACTTCGCCATATTAAAGCCAATCAGAGCCGTTGTTTGGTATCTATCATCCCATACACCACCCAAAAAATATTTTTAAAAAATCTACGCCTTGTTGTTGGTCTGTCTAAACCTCCTATTAGTGTCATGAAATTTAATTTCCCACTGAATATGATCGAATTGTTTAAGATTTTTTTTTTTTTTTTTTTTTTTGTTAAAAACAAATCAGAAGTAATAAAACCTGCACAACAAACAAAGTAATAACTCTGTGTGGAGGAGGATGAGGAACAAACAAACAAAATAACTTTTTTTATTGCCTCAATGAATAACTAATAAAAAAATCGGAACAACAACAACAAATCATTGCGTTTAAATAAAACGAAAATGTTTTTTGGCAAATAAAAACATGGTTTTAAAGTAATTTCTTTAAAATGAAGGCTAACCTAAGGATTGAAGTACCTGATCTGCATTAGAAATGTGCTGGAGGAGCTTCGAACAGAAAAAAAAACAGCGACACAAAAATTATGGCCCATAAAACAAATTCCTGGGAATAACTGAAAAATGGTGTGGCGGAGACAATGGCGATGGCGCATCGATGTATGGATGTTGTTGTTGATGATGGATATCAAAGACATAAATCGAAAAATAACTTCCCCCCTCCTATGTGCCTCTGCCCTCCGCCGCGTTCCTCGGTGTGTTCTACTTCTTTATCGTTGTCGCCTGACGCGCTGCTGCTGCCGCTTGATTGCCATGCAATTGGCATTCCAAAGACATTAACAAAATAAATCACTTGTTTAGAGCATTTTAAATGAAGACCATAAAAATGTTTGTTGTTTTGTTGCTATTGTAGTTGCTTTTTTATTTTTGCAATAACAATTTCATATTATTTATAATTCACGTGATGTACACACAATGCACGGAGGCAGCAGCAGCGGCGTCGGCGTTAACAAGCCAAGCCAGCGAGCCGTGAATTCATTTCTGTTTCGGGCCATATTATTTGTCATCCAAAATTGTTTTTATTTTAATTTATTTATTTTCGTAACTTCTATTTAAGAGCGCTATCTTCTTCAGATCTAGATCCGCCGTTTGTATATATGGTATATTTTTTCATTTAAATAAATTAAATTAAATGGATTGCTTTCTTTTCTGAAAAACAAAAATATATAAAATATAAAAAGTGCGTCGTAGTAGGGAACGAATATCGGGATGGAGATTTCAATTTAAGATAGTTGTAATTAACAACAACAACATAATAAAAATATCTTAATTTTTGTGGATTTATAAAAAAATATTTTTGGGACAACAGCTAAGGCGAAGATTTAATAATAAAAAAAAAAAATTTTGGGACCACAGTTAAGGCCTGGATTTAAAAAAATATTTTGGGACAATAACAAAGGCGTGGAGGGTGGCGTAGGGGATGACAGATACCAAGCAACGGCTCTGATTGGTTTTAACATGGCAAAGTTCAGGCTTATCTCGGTCCCTCTTTCATAAAAATTGTGGACACCGAAGGCTTTGGTGCAGGCACATCCTCCTGTAGAGATGCAGATGGAAACCTGGTGACAGATACAGACAGCGTGCTGAGGATCTGGGAGGAGCATTTTGAAAAACCTCTGGTATCAAATAGTAGCAGTGAAGTGGATACCCCCGAATCAATAATATATGACGTTATATAGTGTATACCACCTAGCCAAAATGAAGTCAGAATAGCAATCACGCTGCTGTAGAATAATAAAGCAGCAGGTGCCGATGGGTTACAAGCGAACTATTAAAGACTGGTGACCAGGTGCTGATAAGGAGCATGCGCCAGCTGATTAATTCAATTTGGCTAGATGAAAATGCATGCCCAATGATTGGAACCTCAGCATCCTGTGTCCCGTGCACAAAAAAGGAGACAAGACGGTATGTGCCAACTATAGAGGATTAAGTAAGTCTCCTTCCCATCGCATATAATCGTACTGTGTGAACGACTGAAGCCAATGGTCAATGACATTATTGGACCATACCAATGTGGCTTCAGACCTGGCAAATCCACCATTGACCAGATTTTCACTCTGCGCCAAATCCTGTAAAAGACCCACGAAAAACACATCGACACTTTCCACCTATTCGTCGACTATAAAGCTGCATTCGACAGCCCTATCCGTTTAGAGGTGTATAAAGCCATGTCTGCGTTTGGCATTCCTGCAAAATTAATTCAGCTATGCAGGATAACTTTAACAGGCACAAGATCAGCAGTTAAAGTCGGAAAGGACCTCTCGGAGCTCTTTGATACCGAACGAGGATACAGACAAGGTGACAGTTTGTCGTGCGACTTTTTTAACATCTAGCTGGAAAAGGTCATACGAGAGGCAAAGTTGAACAGAAATGGCACGCTGTACACCAAACAACACATGTTACTCGCCTACGCCGCCGATGACATCGATATGATGGGTCGAACATTGCGAGCGGTAACAGCCACCGTTGAACAAATTGAGAAGGAGTCTCCCAAAGTGGGTCTGGCAGTAAACGGCGAGAAGACAAAGCTGATGGTATCAATGCGCATCAAAACGTCCAGTAGACAGCTTCGAGGTAGTCAAAGATTTGATATACCTTGGTACCGCCATAAATAAAAAGAATGACATTAGTTTTGAAATTCGGAGAAGGATAGTGATGGCCAACCAATGCTACTATGGTCTGAGCAAACAACTCAAAAGCAAGACCACCTCCCGCCAGACCAAACTCACACTCTACAAGACGCTGATACTACCCGTCCGTGCTGTTATATGGATCTGAGGCATGGGTACTTACGCAAGCAGATGAGGCAGCTCTTGGAGTGTTTGAGAGAAAAATTTCCCCGAAAGATCTATGGGCCGATCTGCGTTGACGGTGAATATCGTCGTCGAATGAACCATGAGTTGTACCAGCTATTCTCGGACATCGACATTGTTAGACGTATTGAGCTGCAGAGCGACTACGTTGGCTAGGTCATGTTGTGAGAATGTATGAAGATGCCCCAGCCCAGAAGGCATATAAAAGCGAACCAGCTGATGGTTCACGCAGAAGGGGAAAGCCACGAATACGATGGAAAGACCGAAAGTCAAAGACAACATTGCAGAAGATGTCTTTCAAATTGGAAAATTTGCGATTTACGATTTTAGCCTACGGCCATTTTATTAATTCAAATCTTACATCTATAACAGGTTAAACGGCGTAAACCTATCTTAAGTCATAACTTATCATGCACTTATTCAGAGCCTGCTTTACCCTTAACAATAAGTGTCTCGGCATAGCAGAGGACACAACCAGCTCACTAAGCTCTATGGCATCACCTACAAACTATGCCCCGGAAAATAGAATAATTAAAAAAGTGGAAAAACGTCGCAAAAGACCGATCCGCCTGGAAATCTTTTCTAAGTTCGACTTATGGAACGAAAGTTCTGTCACAAGCCAGCTATGTAAGTAAGTAATTTTTTGGGTCGTGGATTTTTTAAAAATATTTTTTGGGGATACCATCTTACCATTACTTACCAATCCAAATCCGATTGTCTTCGAAAATATTCATTTACAATACCCACAGAATTTACAATGTACTAACCTAAAAAGAGAAGAAGAGAAACATATTGAATTAAAACAAAATAAAAGAAAACACAAAAAAACTCAAAACAAATTGAATTGCAACAAAAACAAATTTACAAAATTACAAAAGCGGCAATTATACACACACACACACATCGGTATTGAGAAGTGCGTCACTGAATAAAGTAAAGGGAAAATGTCTAAACAGAAATATGCACAACGCTCAAAAGAAGAACGAGAAAATACAAAAAAAATGAAAAAAAAATTGATTTTTATTTAAAGCGAATTGCACAGCGAAATCGGCAGACAGATAAATAAAATAATTGGAACATTGACTGGCTCTGCCTTGCCGTTTAGGGTCCAAAGTCCGTAAAATTAAAAACCGAAACGGAAAGAAGAATACAAAACAATTAAAGGAGTAGAAAACAACAACAACAACTGGCAATGAAAGGTTGATGATACCCATTTTTTTCGTAGAGCCCATAAAAGCCTTGTTCAGGAATTTTGTAAAAAATGATAACTAGGGTCTCGGAATATAAATATTAGCATTGACGGAAATTGTCAATATTCGAAACATTGTTACTTAGATCCGCCACACTTTAAGTCGATTCATTATTTCATTAAGTCATAATAAAAATGATTTCGAAATGAGTTCAAACAAAAGCGCTTTATAATAGAGCGTCGTCATTTATACCTGTTATACACCGAACAAAAAAAAAACCGAAATAAAAACATGAAACACAAAAAACTAGGCTGCATGTGTCATTGCCCTTTATATTAACCCATTGGGGCAGAGAAAAAAACACCAAATGCAGAGAATATACTATTGCCGAAAACTTTAAAAAATCTATCTACCTTAAATCGGACGAACATATATATGGGAGCTATATCTAAATCTGAACCGATTATCACGAAACTAAGCACACATCATTCTGGGCTTACTTCAGTACGCTATGACAAATTTCGTGCAAATCGAAAGATATTTAGGGACTTTGGTGCCCCATTTACCTTAAATCGGACAAAAATATATGTGGGAGCTATATCTAAAGCTGAACCGATTTTCACGAAACTTAGCATACATCATTATAGGCTTAATTCAGTACGATATGCCAAATTTCGTCCAAATCGAAAGTTTTTTAGGGACTTTGGTGCACCATTTACGAACATATATATGGGAGCTATATCTAAATCTGAACCGATTTTCACGAAACTTGGCAGACATCATTCTAGGCTTACTTCAGTACGCTATGCCAAATTTCGTGCAAATCGAAAGATATATGTGGACTTTGGTACACCATTTTCATAAAATCGGACGAAGCTATCTCTAAATCTGAACCTATTTTCACGAAACTTAACACATATCATTCTGGGCTTACTTCAGTACGCTATGCAAAATTTCGTGCAAATCGAAAGTTATTTAGGGACTTTGGTGCACCATTTACCTTAAATCGGATGAAAATATATATGGGAGCTATATCCAAATCTGAACCGATTTTCACGAAACTTAGCACACATCATTATAGACTCAATTCAATACGCTATGCCAAATGTCGTGCAAATCGAAAGACGTATAGGGAGTTTGGTGCACCATTTACCTTAAATCGGATGAAAAAATATATGGGAGCTATATCCAAATCTGAACCGATTTTCACGAAACTTGACAGACATCATTCTAGGCTCAACTCAGTACGTTATGACAAATTTCGTGCAAATCGAAAGATATTTAGGGACATCGGTGCACCATTTACATTAAATCGGACGAAACTATATATATCGAAGCTATATCTAAATCTGAACCGATTTTTCCCAATTTCAATAGGGTTCGTCCTTGGGCCAAATAAATGAGCTGTGTCAAATTTCATCCAAATCGGATTATAAATGCGACCTGTACTTTGTGTACAATTTAACATGGACAGACATGCGGACGGACATCCATAAATCGACTTAGAAAGTGATTCTATGCATATTTTCAAAAGGAACCATATACCACGCCTCAAAAAAATATCTTTAAAAAATCCACGCCTCAAAAAAATATCTTTAAAAAATCCACGCCTCAAAAAAATACCTTTAAAAAATCCACGCCTCAAAAAAATATTTTTAAAAAATCCACGCCTCAAAAAAATACCTTTAAAAAATCCACGCCTCAAAAAAATATTTTTAAAAAATCAACGCTTCAAAAAAATATCTTTAAAAAATCCACGCCTCAAAAAAATATCTTTAAAAAATCCACGCCTCAAAAAAATATCTTTAAAAAATCCACGCCTCAAAAAAATATCTTTAAAAACTCCACGCCTCAAAAAAATATCTTTAAAAACTCCACGCCTCAAAAAAATATCTTTAAAAAATCCACGCCTCAAAAAAATATCTTTAAAAACTCCACGCCTCAAAAAAATATCTTTAAAAACTCCACGCCTCAAAAAAATATCTTTAAAAAATCCACGCCTCAAAAAAATATCTTTAAAAAATCCACGCCTCAAAAAAATATCTTTAAAAAATCCACGCCTCAAAAAAATATCTTTAAAAAATCCACGCCTCAAAAAAATATCTTTAAAAAATCCACGCCTCAAAAAAATATCTTTAAAAAATCCACGCCTCAAAAAAATATCTTTAAAAAATCCACGCCTCAAATAGAATCCCCAAAAGATATGTAAAAAAATAATCTTTAAAAAATCCACGCCTCAAATAGACCCCCAAAAGATATGTAAAAAAATAATCTTTAAAAAATCCACGCCTCAAAAAAATATCTTTAAAAAATCCACGCCTCAAAAAAATATCTTTAAAAAATCCACGCCTCAAAAAAATATCTTTAAAAAATCCACGCCTCAAAAAAATATCTTTAAAAAATCCACGCCTCAAAAAAATATCTTTAAAAAATCCACGCCTCAAAAAAATATCTTTAAAAAATCCACGCCTCAAAAAAATATTCTTTAAAAAATCCACGCCTCAAAAAAATATCTTTAAAAAATCCACGCCTCAAAAAAATATCTTTAAAAAATCCACGCCTCAAAAAAATATCTTTAAAAAATCCACGCCTCAAAAAAATATCTTTAAAAAATCCACGCCTCAAAAAAATATCTTTAAAAAATCCACGCCTCAAAAAAATATCTTTAAAAAATCCACGCCTCAAAAAAATATCTTTAAAAAATCCACGCCTCAAAAAAATATCTTTAAAAAATCCACGCCTCAAAAAAATATCTTTAAAAAATCCACGCCTCAAAAAAATATCTTTAAAAAATCCACGCCTCAAAAAAATATCTTTAAAAAATCCACGCCTCAAAAAAATATATTTAAAAAATCCACGCCTTGATCAGACCTTTGAAAAAAAATATCTTTAAAAAATCCACGCCTCAAAAAAATATCTTTAAAAAATCCACGCCTCAAAAAAATATCTTTAAAAAATCCACGCCTCAAAAAAATATCTTTAAAAAATCCACGCCTCAAAAAAAAAAATTCTTTAAAAAATCCACGCCTCTGTAGATGCTTGAAAAAATATTCTTTAAAAAATCCACGCCTCAAAAAAAATATTCTTTAAAAAATCCACGCCTCAAAAAAATATTCTTTAAAAAATCCACGCCTCAAAAAAATATTCTTTAAAAAATCCACGCCTCAAGTATTCTTTAAAAATCCACGCCTCAAGTAGACCTTAAAAAATCCACGCCTCAAAAAAATATTCTTTAAAAAATCCACGCCTCAAAAAAATATTCTTTAAAAAATCCACGCCTCAAAAAAATATTCTTTAAAAAATCCACGCCTCAAAAAAATATTCTTTAAAAAATCCACGCCTCAAAAAAAATATTCTTTAAAAAATCCACGCCTCAAAAAAATATCTTTAAAAAATCCACGCCTCAAAAAAATATCTTTAAAAAATCCACGCCTCAAAAAAATATCTTTAAAAAATCCACGCCTCAAAAAAATATCTTTAAAAAATCCACGCCTCAAAAAAATATCTTTAAAAAATCCACGCCTCAAAAAAATATCTTTAAAAAATCCACGCCTCAAAAAAATATCTTTAAAAAATCCACGCCTCAAAAAAATATCTTTAAAAAATCCACGCCTCAAAAAAATATCTTTAAAAAATCCACGCCTCAAAAAAATATCTTTAAAAAATCCACGCCTCAAAAAAATATCTTTAAAAAATCCACGCCTCAAAAAAAATTCTTTAAAAAATCCACGCCTCAAAAAAATATCTTTAAAAAATCCACGCCTCAAAAAAATATCTTTAAAAAATCCACGCCTCAAAAAAATATCTTTAAAAAATCCACGCCTCAAAAAAATATCTTTAAAAAATCCACGCCTCAAAAAAATATCTTTAAAAAATCCACGCCTTGATGGTGTCCCCAAAAAAATATCTTTAAAAAATCCACGCATTGATGGTGTTTTCAAAATCTACACCTTGATGGTATCCCCAAAAATAATATCTCCACAATGGGTTAATTCCGCTTATGTTTAACAAACATAAGTTTGATTGTTTGATCAAACAAACCTGTTCTGCCACATCATGTGGGGGATTCATTCAAATGAGGAGGTTTAGTGAAATCGCGAGCCATAAAAACAAAACAAAAATGCTGTCCGACAAACATTGAAATCCGCATTTTCGACATTCGGCATATTAAAATGAAATAGCGAAAATTTATTCATGGTCGATGATTTCCTAGTTTGTTTGTTAAACATTTCTTTTGTTGGAAGCTATTGGAAACGAGTTTAACGGTATTTTGCATCTAAACAAAGGTGGGTCATAAACAGCAACGGCTTTATAATTTTCTGCTAGAGGTGTCCTTGAGTAAAGGGCAAGGTCGGAATGTTTGAAATAGATTTGTGTAGGCATTAAGTTACGCCCTAAGGTTTTTTTGCCGTTCATTGACCCTTTCTCTTTAGACATTTTTTTTTTTTTTTTTTTTTTTTTTTTTTTTTTTGTAACATCGCCCTGAGCTGAAAGTGAAACTGTTACCCTGAAAAAATCGAACAGCCTACGCCCCTGCCTAATTTTTTTTCTGGTCATCGACTAATAAATAGCCCATTCTATTCCACCTAGCTTTTGTTTAATATGCATTTATGGATTCTTGAATTTTTTTCTGATAATCTCTTCCACATTTTGCCATAATTTTTATGTTGTTGTGGTCGTGGTCGTCTCAATGCGAATTATCAAAGGTGGGTCTGATTTGGGTTCATAAACCTCTCGAAATTTTTTTGTTTCATTATTTATGCCTTTATCGTCAATTATATAGTTGCTAAAATTAGTCTCTGCATATTCTTCTACAAATACACACGTTTAGGTAATAAACTAACGCATGGACACATAGTTCGGTATGTATATATTTAATAGATGTCATTTGACATGTTTGGTCAAGCATGAAGATAATTTTTATAGGGTGTGTCAAATAACAAACAATGTTTGTGAGCTTTTTAAAAATTATTTTTTTTTTGGGATTTTTAAAAATATTTTTTTGGGAACATCATCAAGGCGTGGATTTTTTAAAAAAAGTATTTTTTGAGGACATCATCATTGCGAGGCGTAGGGGATGATTGATACATGGCAAAGTCCAGGCTTATCTTGGTCCCTCTTTCATCTCAAGTGTGGAGGTGTCACCTGGGTAGCTATTTGTCATCACCCGATGAAATAGTCAGCTAATATGTGCCGCGAGTTCATCCATAAGAACTATAAAAAAATGGGTTGAGGCGTCGGGTTAGTTGCCCACTCTCGGAAAACCCAACCTACTCTGAAAAAGCAAAGAAGAAGAAACAGAAAGGACCACGATCTGCGAATCTGCACTTGGAATGTGCGCAGGTTGTACAGAATAGGCGCAGTGTTCGCTTTGGCGGATGTACTCAAGAAGTACCAAGCCGACATTATTGCCTTACAGGAACGATGCGATGGAAAGGGACTGGCGTAGTAAATCAGATGATTACGCCCTGTATTATAGCTGCCATGAAACGAGACATGAATTTGGCTGCGGATTTATGGTCAACAGTAGAATAAATGACCTCGTCTCCAGATTCACTCCAGTAGATGAGCGAATTGTTATAATCCGTATAAAAGCAAAGTTCTTCTAAATCAGTCTCATTTGCGCCCATGCTCCGACCGAAGATAAAGATGAACAAACCAAAGACATATTTTACGAGCGCCTAGAAACAGCCCTGGCCATGACATTAAAATTCTGTTAGGAGATTTTAATGAAAAAATCGGAAGGGAAAATATCTTTGGCCCCACCGTCGGAAAATTCAGCCTCCATGAATAAACATCGGACAACGGCATGAGGTTGATTGACTTTGCGGCAACAAACAACATGGTAGTAAACAGCACCAGATTCAAGCTGCCATGAAACGAGACATGAATTTGGCTGCGGATTTATGGTTAAAAGACCTCGTCGTCTCCAGATTAACTCCAGTAGATGAGCGAATTGCTATAATCCGTATAAAAGCGAAGTTCTTTTACATCAGTTACATTTGCGCCCATGTTCCGACCGATGATAAAGATGAACAGACCAAAGACATATTTTACAAGCGCCTAGAAACAGCATATGATCGTTGCCCTGGCCATGACATGATTGACTTCGCGGCAACAAAAACCATGGTAGTTAACAGCACCAGATTCAAGCATCTCGATATACACAAGGCCACTTGGATTTCTGCCGATCGAACAACGAGAACTCAAATCGATCATTTTGTGATAGACGGAAGGCATCATCCAGTGTTTTAGACGTCCGATCGATCCGAGAAACGAATATCGATTCGGACCATTACCTTGTGGCAGCCAAGGTACGCACCCGTCTTAATGTAGCAGCAAAGGTGCGATCTAATGTAACACGGAACTTTGACGTCGAAAAGCTGCAAACACAACAGATAGCAGAAGCCTACTTCGCTCAACTTACCCAACTGCTTGAGGAAAGCACCCCCGGGTCCCGATAATAACATAGAAGCACAATGGCAGAGAATTGACCACTCCCTACAAACTGAAGCAAAAACAACACTTGGGTACTAAAAGCCACCATCAAAAAAATCGTGGTACGATCAGAAGTGTCGTAATGCTACTGATAAGAAAAACGCACCCTATAGGGCATCCCTACAGACAGTAGCAACACGTAATGCGATGCAGAACTATCTAGAGAAAAGGAGAGATGAGAAACGTATTTTCGGAAAAAAAAGAAGCAGCAAGAAAAACTTGAGCGTGAGCAAATCGAGATGTACAGAAGTCAGAATGAAGTCCGAAAATTCTACCAACGGGTAAAACACCAAACCGAAGGCTTTGGTGCAGGCACATCCTCCTGTAGAGATAAAGAAAGAAACCTGGTGACAGATACAGACAGCGTGCTGAGGATCTGGAAGGAACATTTTGAAAAACTTCAGGTACCAAATAGTAGCAGGGAAGTGGATACCCCAGAACCAATAATAGATGACGGTATACCACCTAGCCAAGATGAAGTCAGAATATCAATCAATCGGCTGAATAATAATAAAGCAACTGGTACCGATGGGTTGCAAGCCGAACTATTCAAGACTGGTGGCCAGATGCTGATCAGGAGCATGCACCAGCTGATTAGTACAATTTGGCTAGCGGAATGCATGCCCAATGATTGGAACCTCAGCATCCTGTGTCCCGTGCACAAAAAAGGAGACAAGACGATATGTGCCAACTATAGAGGATTAAGTCTCCTTCACATCGCATATAAAGTGCTATCCAGCGTACTGTGTGAACGACTGAAGACAATGGTCCATGACATTATTGGACCAATGTGGCTTCAGAACTGGTAAATCCACCATTGACCAGCTTTTCACTCTGCGCCAAATCCTGGAAAAAAAACCACGAAAAACACATCGACACATTCCACCTATCGTCGTCGACTATAAAGCCGCATTCGACAGCCCTATCCGTTCAGAGGTGTAGAAAGCCATGTCTGCGTTTGGCATTCCTGCAAAATTAATTCGGCTATGCAGGATAACTTTAACTGGCACAAGATCAGCAGTTAAAGTCGGAAAGGACCCGTTAATACCAAACGAGGATTCAGACAAGGTAATGGCTTGTCGTGTTACCTCTTTAACATCCTGTTGGAAAAGGTCATACGAGAGACAAAAGTGAACAGAAATGGCACTCTATACACCAAACAACACATGTTACACGCCTACGCCGCCGATGACATCGACATAATGGGTCGAACATTGAGAGCGGTAACAGCCACCTTTGAACAAATTGAGAAGTAGTCTGCCAAAGTGGGTCTGGCAGTAAACGACGAGAAGACCAAGCTGATGGTATCAGTGCGCATCAAGACGGCCAGTAGAGACGGACCAACTATGGAACTTGAGAACTACAGCTTCGAGGTAGTCAACGATTTTATATACCTTGGTTCCGCCATAAATAAAACGAATGACATCAGTTTTGAAATTCGGAGAAGGATAGTGATGGTCAACAGATTCTACTATGGTCTGAGCAAACAACTGAAAAACAAGGCCACCTCCCGCCAGACCAAACTCACACTTTACAAGACGCTGATACTACCCGTCCGTGCTGTTATATGGATCTGAAGCATGGGTACTTACGCAAGGAGATGAGGCAGCTTTTGGAGTGTTTGAGAGAAAAATTCTCCGAAAGATCTATGGGCCGACTGTCGAGTTTTACCAGCTATTCTCGGACATCGACATTGTTAGACGTATTGTTTGATCTGCAGCGACTACGTTGTGGGAATGGATGAAGATGCCACAGCCCAGAACGCAATATAAAAGCGAACCAGCTGATGGTTCACGCAGAAGGGGAAGGCCAAGAATACGTTGAAAAGATCAAGTCGAAGACAACATCGCCGAAAATGGTCTTTCAAATCTGAAGCATGGGTACTAACGCAAGCAAATGAGGCAGCTTTTGGAGTGTTTGAGAGAAAAATTATCCGAAAGATCTATGGGCCGACTGCGTTGACGGTGAATATCGCCGTCGAATGAACCATGAGTTGTACCAGCTGTTCTCGGACATTGACATTGTTAGACGTATTGAGCTGCAGAGCGACTACGTTGGCTAGGTCATGTTGTGAGAATGGATGAAGATGTCCCAGAGAAAAATTCTCCGAAATATCTATGGGCCGATCTGCGTTGACGGTGAATATAGCCGTCGAAAGAACCATGAGTTGTACCAGCTGTTCTCGGACATTGACATGGTTAGACGTATTCAGCTGCAGAGCGACTACGTTGGCTAGGTCATGTTGTGAGAATGGATGAAGATGCCCCAGACCAGAAGGCATATAAAACCGAACCAGCTGATGGTTCACGCAGAAGGGGAAGGTGGTAAGATCAACATCGCCGAAAATGGACTTTCAAATTGGAAAAACTGCGCAAAAGACCGACGCGCCTGGAAATCTTTTCTAAGCTCGGCTCATGGAATGAAAGTTCTGTCACAAGCCAGCTAAGCAAGTAATATTTTTGGAGACACCATGAAGGCGTGGATTTAAAAAGATATATTTTTTCAAAAAATCTCATTCCGATGCAGTTGTTGTGATACGTACGGAATTTCCGGCTGCTGTTCGGTCTTCCAAGAAAGGTCCCAGCTACATGACTGGTTCTACGTTAAATCATATTAACCATATATCATTTTTTTTTTGTTTTGTTCTGTTTGGCTTAAAGTCCATAACCCGCTGATGCTGTTGTCGCCAGACATTGACGTCAACAAAATTGTGGCGATTAAATCCAAATTACAACAATAAAAGTTAACAGCAACGGCGGCTAACTGAAAATGCTACCAAAACCACAACAGCCGTAATTGAGATGGAGGTATGCATTTGGCATGCAAACATCGGCAGCAACAACAACAGCAAGACAAACACTTGAACAACAATTGAGATATTAGCCTGGTCTAATTGGTTGTTAGCTGCTGACTCTATGGCAAATGATACAGCCAACTACCAATGGTGTCTAACGACGATTCCTCAGCTAATCTTATCTGGTCAGAGTTGAAAGTGGAGGAGGTGTCTTGTGGTCAGCCATCCGTACATCAAGAGGGTAGACTTAAAAGGACCATTTATCTATAATTTTATCCTCTAGAAATCCTTGAACATTTTTTCGTACTTTTTGTTTTCCAAAATTCGCCTACCCCCTAATATTGCTTCAGATTCTATTTTTAGCCTCTCCGAATTTTCGTTTACTTTCTTTACATTCATTTCACATTCACTGGACACCACTCCTCACATCGAAAGTTTATCAACCCCTTTCGGGTCTGTAATTATTTAAATAAATTATTTTTGCAAACGATTTAAGCGGAGATTGTTGTCTTTCAAAGAAACAGAAATGCAAACAAACGTTTAATTTTATTGCAGGGCAGCCGACGCAGTGTGTCTTTCCAAAAGCATAAAAGTGGGAATGCATTCTATTTTTGGATATATATTTTTTTTCAATCTGACTGAAGCAAATATTAACATTAGGGCAATAACATGCATAACAAAATAAATAAATTATAAAATTCCGTAAATTATTCGGAATTTAAAATTGTTTAAAAAATTCGGAACCTATTAGCGCTTTAAAAATCTACGTTTTTGACCCTTTAAAAAATAAACGTCCTAGCAGGACGTTTATTTAAAAAAAATTCACGACCTTTCGACTTCTAAACCACACCCTGTCGGCCCTATAAAATCTCCAAGTTATGTTAGCTCTTTAAAAACGTCAGGCCATGTGGGCCCTATAAAACTCCATGCTCCTCCCTCTTAAAAAAAAATCCACATCTTTTGTCGGCAAAAGAAACTATCGATACTAGGTCCGGCTGCATCTCCTCTCTTGCTATGGATGGTATTGCTCTACTCCCAGGGCGAATGCATCTATGTGTATGAATCTTATTTAAGTCCGTCTGATAGACTTGTTTATAGAGGTTCAACAAATCTCAAGACGTGAAAGTATTTTTCAGCAAATCTTAAGGAGTGGATTTTTTAAAGATTGTTTTTCAACAAATCTCAAGCCCTGGATTTTTTTAACAAATATTTGTTCGACTAATCTTAAGGCATGGATTTTTTTATATAGTATTGTTCTACTCACGGGGCGACTACATCTATTTGTATGAATACTTTTCTGACCTGTCTGATAGGCCCGTGTATCTAAGGGTTCACGCTTTTATTTCTGGACCTCTCTCTCCCTGTATATCATAAAAATCTTTCCTGGTGTACCTGGGGCTGGAAAGCCTATTCATAAGGATATAGCAAGGGTGCCGCCATCGACGATTGTGTTGATGGACGTGATAGACGAAAATCAGTCTTCTCAAATACATGGTGCACTGGAAGAGTAGACTTGTTTGCAGTTCTCAGGGCCGCATTCTACCAGGTCTGAATATTCTTTTACTGCGATCACTTACATTCTTCTCAGCTTTTCGCAAATAGCAGTGGCTGAAGACTTTAAAAGGCTGTCGAAGGTTACACCCAATATCAATGTATTCAGAATCTGTTCTGCATCGAGCATAATTATCATTGGAGGCTTAATTTCAGCCATCCATGAAGTAACTCGTCTTCCGGATATTTTTATATTTCTCAGATGAAAATAAAACTCATAAAATCAGTCATATAGGCAGTATCACACCTCTCACATATCAATAATAGGACCCGATGCCATGAACCTACACAATCATCTACATACATTACGATCTCAATATCGGTTGGTCGCTTGTGGAATATCAAGAATGTAGAGATCAAACAGTTTAGGTATGTTAAGCCCACCTTGGGGAACTCTTCAGCGGATTTTCGACTTCCTGTTTCTGATTTATCCGACAACCACGGTCGGAACTGGGTCTTCTCTATGTCCTCGAACATGGTTGGAAAAATGCTTCTCTTCGATGGGAGGAATGGGGTCTCAAGTGTCGTAGTTATTGGCGACAGAAGTAAAATCGGCCTAAATGATTTACCTCTGCTGGCATCCTTGAGAGGCTGCAAAAGAGGGACATCATTCTCGTTCATTCGTTTCGTTTGTTCATTTAGTTATTTCTGCTAAAATAAATAATGAACTAAAATAAACTATTGAACATAATGAACAAGCTGGTTGCTTTTCAGGTGGGATTCGAATGAAATCGAACCGCTTCTAGAACTTCAACGCTGTGGTCTTTATCCACACTCGGAGCTTGGTCTCCTCTATGTGCTTGAACATGGTTGGAAAAATGCTTCTCTTCGATGGGAGGAATAGCGTCTCAAGTGTCTTAGTTACTGGCGACAGAAGTAAAATCGGCCCGAATGATTTACCTCTGCTGGCATCCTTGGGAGGCTGCACAAAAGCGGGACATTATTCTCGTTTCTCGTTCATTTAGTTATTTCTACTCCATTCGCTCATTGACTGAATTAACGGACTTATAACGGTATTAATGGAGCAATGAACTAAAATCAACTATTGAACTTAATGAACAATCTGGTTCCTTTTCAGGTGGGATTCAAATAAAATCGAACCGCATCTAGAACTTCAACTCTGTGATCTTTATCCACACATGCTGGGTTTCAGCGAGAGTTCGGTCGTTTCGGAAAGAACAAGTTCAGATGAGCTATTCCGAAAAGGAGTGATTGGTATTAAGCCCCCTTCATTCAGTTCCCTTTGGTCCAGTCGCTCGCCTATTCCCTTTCATTGATTGAATTAACGGACGTATAACAATGAACAAATGTACTAAACAGCAGGGTGCGCAAAAATTCGCTCGCGAATGATTCAAAATACATTATTTTCGTTTTGTGCTCATTTTACGAATGAATTTATGGTGAAAAATTCTTTACCAAACGAGCATTCGCCAAAGAATGTTCACACACACACACACACACACATAACAAACGAGTGAAAGCACACAACAACGATCGTTTGTTTCGTTTGGTGGTTGAAATTCCTTCTGACATTCTCTCACGAATGAAAACCAGACAGGGTGCGCAAAAATTCGCTCGCGAATGATTCAAAATACATTATTTTCGTTTTGTGCTCATTTTACGAATGAATTTATGGTGATAAATTTTTTACCAAACGAGCATTCGCCAAAGAATGTTCGCACACACACACATAACAAACAAGTGAAAGCACACAACAACGATCGTTCGTTTCATTTGGTGGTTGAAATTCTTTCTGACATTCTCTCACGAATGAAAACAAACATTCTCGAATTCTCGCGAATGCTCAAAACGGCAATAACAAACGTTCGTGAACTCAATAGTTGTTGGACATGTGATTTGTTATTCCACACACTTTCTGTTACACACACTTTCTTTCGTTGTGTGTGTTTACTTTTTTATGATATTTTTGTTTGTGGTTGTTTTAACAGTGCTCGCGAGCATTCGCGAATATTTGTTTTTTTTTTAAGTTTTTCAAAAAAGAGTTCTTCAACAAAGAATGCTCGCAAAAGAATGAATCGACGACGCTTGCAGCGAAATTTTATCGTTCGTGAATTTTTCGTACAATGCGAACATTCGCGAGAGATTCCAAATGTTTGTTCATTCATTGTAAAAACATTCGAATTCTCGCCGTGAGCATTCGTGAGAAAGAGTGTTTTTAATCATTCTCCGCATCCTGGTACCAGCTATTCTCGGACATCGACATTGTTAGACGTATTGAGCTGCAGCGACTTCGTTGGCGAGGTCATGTTGTGAAAATGGATGAAGATGCCCCAGGCATATAAAAGTGAATCAGCTGATGGTTCACGCAGAAGGAGAAGTTCAAGTCGAAGACAACATTGCCAAAAATGGTCTTTTAAATTGGAAAAAAACTGCGCAAAAGACCAACGCGCCTAGAAATCTTTTCTAAGCTCGGCTTATGGAACGAAAGTTCTGTCACAAACAAGCCAGCTAAGGTAAGGTTCATTTAACTCTTCTCGTTCATAAACCGAATTTAGGAACTATGTAACTAAATGTATGAACTAGTTCCTTTTGCGGAGCGAAACGAAACGAGATAGCCCAACTGTAGTTCCAACTAATCTAGAATTCTATTATAGAGAACTATTTAAAATCGGCAATATCACGAGTGTCTCAGCAACTACATTGGCGATCTGCTATTTTCTTTTTCGATTTAACTGTACCAGATTCCGCCAATATACCGCACCACCTGACATTAATGCAGTTATTGCAATTAATTACTATTTTTCTTATCAAATTGAAAGATCTATTGCATGTGTCCCTAATGAGATAGAGTTAATACAACAAAAACGAAAACTACAACCCCTGATCAAAAACAATTCATATTTAAATCTATTTCTGAGAAAAAAGTGAAAAAAATTGGTTTACATTGAAAACATCTGAGATAGAAAATTGAACTGAAATTTAACATTTCAATCGATTTGTTTTCAATAATAATTTATTTGAAAGCTCTGCTGTGGGATGCAATTCATTCAAATAGAATAGAACGCTGGTACCTGCAGTAGAAACTGATAATAGACAACAACAACAATCATAACAGCAATTAATTAAATAATTAATTGTTGTTTCAGATATTTAATCTGTTATGTTCATTTGTTTTTAATAATATTTTTTATATAAGAAAAAAAAATATCAGGGAAACCCCATATCTCGATAAGAACGATTTAATGGCTTTGTTTACACCTTACCGCCTGTTCCTGTGTACGGCCAAGTACCTGATTAAGTAATGAATGAGTGAATGAATCAATGAACGAAATGGTTCTATGACACGCTATTAGTATTACTCCTAGCTTATAAGTAATGAGGAGGGCTGGAGGGTAGATAAAGTAATCAAATCATTTGACGTCATATTTTTTTCTTGTTCTTTATTCGAAACGGTCGTTTTGTAATTATTTAATTTATTGATTTATTAAGAATTGATTTGTTGTATTTTTATTTTTTCAATTTTATAAAGAAATAAATGTCAATCGAATTGAATTCAGAATAACTTCGATTATGCAGAGAGAATTCTGGGAATGTTAGTTAGAAGAAAAATCAACTATAATATCTTTGGACAGATTAACGAAAAGCAGGGTGCGAAGAATGATTAAGATACGTTCTTTCTCACGAATGCTCACGAATGAGAATTGGAATGTTTTCAATTTATCGCGAATGATATAAAGTTGCAATGAATGAACAAGCATTTGCAATCTCTCGCGAATGTTCGCATTGTATGAAAAATTCACGAACGATAAAATTTCGCTGCAAGCGTCGCCGATCATTCTTTCGCGAGCATTTGTTGCTGAAGAACATTCATTTTAAAAACTGAAAAAAAACAAATGTTCGCGAATGCTCGCGAGCACTGTTAAAAACAACAACAAACAAAAAAACGCTCTTACTCACGAATGCTCACGGATGAGAATTCAAATGTTTTCAATTTATCGCGAATGATATAAAGTTACAATGAATGAACAAGCATTTGCAATCTCTCGCGAATGTTCGCATTGCACGAAAAATTCACGAACGATAAAACATCGCTGCAAGCGTCGTAGATTCATTCATTCGCGAGCATTCTTTGCTGAAGAACATTCTTTTGAAAAACTCAAAAAAAAAAAAAAAAAAACAAATGTTTGCGAATGCTCGCGAGCATTGTTAAAAACAACAACAAACTAAAAAAATATAACATAAACCAGTGAGCGGTGCAGTATAGTTGGACGGGCCGTTCTTTCGCGAGCCTTTGTTGCTGAAGAACATTCTTTTGAAAACTCAAAAAACAAATGTTCGCAAATGCTCGCGAGCACTGTTAAAAACAACAACAAACAAAAATATCATAAAACCAGTGAGCGGAGCAGTATAGTCGGACAGTGCCGACCATCCCATACCCTACACAACTATCAGGGAACTGTAAATTTCTGCCGATGTTTATTCTAAGCCTGGGCAATACTTCGTGATATATACACGCTGTTACCCGTTTAGAAGTCAGCAGCACATCTTCAACATTTTCCGAATATTACTAATATTCTGTATAGTCTTTCTAATTTCTTGCCCAGATTCCCTTTACCGTGGGTTGTATTGTGATGTTCGGCTTTCAATTGTGGCCTATAGAACGAAAAAACAAAAAAAAATAGGTTTTCGGTCCACTTCATCCCAAAATTTTTATATCTGACCATCACCGAAAATAATAGACGTTGTCCTTGACCATAACTGGAACCTCATGGAACATTTCAAATCGATCAGCGCTATATTTCAGCCATCCAGTGTGGCAATGAGTTACTAAATAATATCTGAATACGTAAGCATCTGTAAATGTAAGTGTAAGTGTAACTCCCACATCCGAGTACATACGACAATATAATCTGTGGGGCGACATCTGCTCCCCCAGGAGGCGATGGTTGCTTTACTGACTTCCTCTTCTTCCTGCTTCGACCACTTTTGGATCTACCTAGAGCTTTTGACTCACACTTGTCGTTAGGCGCAGAATCGGGCTTTGAGACAGAGCCCTCCGCACGTTGATCACCCTTATGGGTGACATTTTGCTTTGGAATACTCTCAATTGCCTTTTCCTGTGCATTTTTACACGGGTTCGGATAAGAACTGGGCTTCAGGTCAGAAGTCGGAGATTCGGGAGGGAGATCTTGTCCATCTCGAGTTCGCGATGGAGAGCGTGAGGATAAATTCTCTCGAATTTCTTCACATATCTCATCTTACCCTTGATGAGGTGAACCTCCCTCTCCGAGATCAAATTCGCGTCTCGAACCACGAATTTGCGAAGATACGAAACAGCACGTTTGTAATGCTTCGCATCGGTCGCTTCTCGGGCCTTCCCAACTTTCGTGCACTATCCGTTTCCGGGGGATCAACAGACATCACCTATGTTGCAGATTGCCTCTGAAGTTTGTAGGCTGGTGCCGACACAGGACCTGTTGAAGTCAGACTGGAGGTCGGTCGGACAATAGGGTCCACGCTTCCTTCGTTACTGCTATGGCTATCCCCCTGTGTAGACTTGGCTGGGATCACCGTGGTGTCCAGCTCATCATCAGTTAGGTTAAGATTTAATAGCAGTTCCTCCGAAAGCGTGTCCCCACATTGCTCTTCTGGTACCAGTCTATCTAACTGTCGAAGAGTTCCTTGCTTTTTTCTTCTAGACTATCGCGGATAGCGCGTAGAGTTCCATGTAGGTCGTCCCCTCCCAGAACTACAGTCCTGTCAGCCAAAGACTGATTTCATCAGTCTTGACATTTTCGTTTGCCAAAAGAGTAGCCGGTTCGTCAACGTTTTGGTTTGGAATTGGTGCACTTGTAGCAGGTACAGATGTAGGTGCCAAGGCATCCACACCTAGAACAGCCGGATCACAAACGCTTGATCTCGACGACACGTGGCTTGTGATTGCCAACGATTGCCGCCGGTACTGGGTTATTAACTCCCTGCACCGTAACTTTATTCTTGTTTCTTCTTTTTCCCATCGCAGTTAATTTATTTAAGGCACTACTCCGATCCATTTTGGTCCACGGGGGATCCGAAGAAAGAAATTCGAATGTTTTCAACATTTTTGATTAATCGAAGTATACTCATTTGCATTATTCAAGTCGACATTCGATTAATAATAAGTCGAATTTGGTAATAATAAGTCCAATTTGACTTTTGGGTATCGAAAAGAATTAAGTGCGACTGATCGACTTTATTTTTTTAATCCAATCGTTCCATTTAGTGAATAGTACATTTGAACTAATATGAGAAAACTAAATAATTAAGGTTGTGTGTGGTGCATACTATTGGGCGCCATCTTATTCAGAGTCATAGATGTGAATTTCCTAAGGTATATTTTTTGGAAAGCTAAACGTAGATTAAAAAAATATATATTCTTTCAGAGACCAGCACAAACATGCAAGTTATTAAAACTTACTTTATAAAATAGTTGTGATTTTTCTAGGAATATTTGTTCAATCAAGAAAAATGTTGTCCACATTTAGATTCGGGTTGTAGTATAAAGCGGCTTTATAACAAGATACCCAAGGCTTCGAAAAGAAACAGGGTAAAATTAAATAGATACTAAATTACAAAATTCAGAACCACCCTAATATCAAAAAAGTCATTACAATAGAAGGTATGTGAAACCAAAAAAATCTATTTTAAACAAAAGATACGTTTCTCAATTGCCTTAGCACGCAATCTCAAATCAAACTTAAAGTAAATAATACACAAATTGTTTGGAAATTCCAGCAATAAAAATCCTTACCTCGTTTGCCAGAAACTCCCACTCATTTGGCACAAGATTAATACGAGATTGCAAAATAAAGTAAACCTTGCGTTTTTATTTTTCAATTGAATTGAAGTTTTTTTGTAGATAAATAAATGTGGCGTGATGCCGACTAGAGTAGGAGATAAGTAAGCGACCGACTAGTTTCCAAATTAAAAAATAAATTCAAATTGTGAGGGAAGTTAGGATTGATCTAACACCAACTGAGGAATCAATTTTTTTAAAGAAAAAAATATTTTTTCGAGAACCATCAGATTTTTAATGAAAATATTAAAGAGACCATAATTTTTTGGATACCACAGAGGCGAAGATTTTTTTTTTTTAGAAAATCGGAGGCTTGGATTTTTTAAAAATATTTTTTTGGAGACCATCAGAGGCCTGGATTTTTTAGGAATATTTTTTTGGAGACAATCCGAGGCTTGTATTTTTTAAAAGATTTTTTTAGAGAACTACAGAAGCGGATATTTTTTTAAGAATATTTTTTTATATTTTAAAGAATATTTTTGGGAGGCTATCAGTAGCGAGAATTTTTAAAGAACTTTTTTAGAAACCTACAGAAGGATTTTCAATCACCATTAATGCGCGAAATATTTTTCTTTAAAAATTCTCTCTTCTGGTGGTCTTCTACAAAAAACACCTCTCTTCTGGTGGTCTTCTACAAAAAACACCTCTCTTCTGGTGGTCTCCAGAGAAACATTCTTCAAAAATTCTCTTTTCTGTTGGTCTCCGGAAAAATATTCTTTAAAACATGGACTTTGAAAAAATCCACGCCTTGAATGGTCTTTGAATAAATCCACGCCTTGAATGGTCTTTGAAAAAATCCACCCCTTGAATGGTCTTTGAAAAAATCCACGCCTAAAATATTCTTTAAAAAATCCACGCCTAAAATATTCTTTAAAAAATCCACGCCTTGGATGGTCTCTGTGTGTCATTGAAAAAATATTCTTTAAAAAATCCACGCCTTGGATGGTCTCTGTGTGTCATTGAAAAAATATTCTTTAAAAAATCCACGCCTTGAATGGTCCTTAAAAAATATTCTTTAAAAAATCCACGCCTTGAATGGTCCTTAAAAAATATTCTTTAAAAAATCCACGCCTTGAATGGTCCTTAAAAAATATTCTTTAAAAAATCCACGCCTTGAATGGTCCTTAAAAAATATTCTTTAAAAAATCCACGCCTTGAATGGTCCTTAAAAAATATTCTTTAAAAAATCCACGCCTTGAATGGTCCTTAAAAAATATTCTTTAAAAAATCCACGCCTTGAATGGTCCTTAAAAAATATTCTTTAAAAAATCCACGCCTTGAATGGTCCTTAAAAAATATTCTTTAAAAAATCCACGCCTCTGTGGGTCATTGAAAAAATATTCTTTAAAAAATCCACGCCTCTGTGGGTCATTGAAAAAATATTCTTTAAAAAATCCACGCCCCTGGTGGGTCATTGAAAAAATATTCTTTAAAAAATTAATGCGCTATTTAAAAAAAACCTTCTCAGAAATATAGGAGCCCCTTGGGAGGTATGTAAGTACCTATAGAATAGTCTTACGAAATCCGCAACTAATCTTAGTTCCTAAAACTACGGAAGTTTC
This sequence comes from Musca vetustissima, assembly GCF_032173495.1. NCBI lineage: Eukaryota > Metazoa > Arthropoda > Insecta > Diptera > Muscidae > Musca > Musca vetustissima. The sequence continues at coordinate 598,246 of NW_026886187.1, forward strand.
TGTGTTCGATTACAAAGACAAAATTCCGGGTAGTGATCGATCAGTTTCTAATGGCGCCATAGCAAATAAAGAAATTTCCCCAGACATTTGAATAAAATTAAAAAAAAATTAAATCTAACTGATCTTAGTCACCATATAGGAAGGGCATTATAATAATTTTCCCCCGCCATCCAATTACGAAGGGTAATAAAATAAATGGTTAATCATCTCGTTCATGGCAACTCTGTCGACAAGCGAGCAGCATGTCGTGATTAATAAAAATGAAAAAAATAGAAATCTAACTAAACGTTTAGTTTACAAATTAAATAAATTCTGAATAATCAAACGGCCTTCGAATGAACGGCATTAACCCGTTTTTGCAAGGGGAGTGGGGAGGAAGAAAGAGAGATTTAAGAGTGGAGATCGGTGGCTAGGGGGCCTGGGGAGATACTTACACTGGCTATCAATGAAGCTGAGAATGCAAATAACGTCATTACAAATGCTGGAATATTTGTTGTATGGCCGTGTGTGCTACCCCCCACATACACCTGCTGCCGCCTGCCTACCACCTCCCAGTCATGTTGGCGGGGTATTTGACAGTTCGATATTTTTTATATTTTGTGTTGCAAAAAATGTTTTTCTATGGAAATCTGCCGACTAGTCTGGTGTACAGTAATCGCAAGACCACCAGTCAATTAAATCGGTCACGAGACCCATGGAATAAAACCATTACACCGAGAAGAGAGATTGAAAAGCTTGGCAGGCCAGCTGGAAGAGAGGGTGGTTATGGTTAGTGGCTGGTTTTAGCGTCTGTACTGCGCTAAACAATGACATTGGAATAATGTATTAGTTTCGATTAAGTGATTCATGTAAACGATGACTTGCGGATTTTAGACAAAAAATTATAGGAATTAAACATTTGTTGTAAAGAAATTATTTTGAAAAAAAAAATCTCCATAGAAAAAGATTAATCATATGGAAAAATTAAGAGATTTTTTTTAAATAAATTATTGAGTGGTGCATACTATTAGGCGCCTATATTATTTAGAACCAAAGGCATGAATTCTTTAAAGAATATTTTTTCAAGGACCATCCAACAAGGCGTGGATTTTTTAAAGAATATTTTTTCAAGGACCATCCAACAAGGCGTGGATTTATTAAGAATATTTTTTCAATCGACCATCCAACAAGGCGTGGATTTATTAAAGAATATTTTTTCAAGGACAACAAGGCGTAGATTTTAAAATATTTTTTCAAGGACAACAAGGCGTGGATTTTTTAAAGAATTTTTTTAAGGACCTTACAAGGCGTGGATTTATTAAAGATTCTTTTTCAAGGGCCAACTGAGGCGTGGATTTATTAAAGATTCTTTTTCAAGGGCCAACTGAGGCGTGGATTTATTAAAGAATCTTTTTTAAGGACCTTACAAAGCGTGGACTTATTAAAGAATATTTTCAAGGACCATCCAACAAGACGTGGATTTTTTAAAGAATATTTTTTCAATCGACCATCCAAGGCGTGGATTTTTTAAAGAATATTTTTTCAACGACCATACAACAAGAAGTGGATTTTTAAAAGAATATTTTTTCAAGGACCATCCAACAAGGCGTGGATTTTTTAAAGAATATTTTTTCAACGACCATCTAAGAAGGCGTGGATTTTTTAAAGAATATTTTTTCAATCGACCATCCAACAAGGCGTGGATTTATTAAAGAATATTTTTTCAACGACCATCTAAGAAGGCGTGGATTTTTTAAAGAATATTTTTTCAATCGACCATCCAACAAAGCGTGGATTTATTAAAGAATATTTTTTCAACGACCATCTAAGAAGGCGTGGATTTTTTAAAGAATATTTTTTTCGTGGATTTTTTAAAGAATATCGACCATCCAACAAGGCGTGGATTTTTTAAAGAATATTTTTTCAAGGACCATTACAAGGCGTGGATTTATTAAAGAATATTTTTTCAAGGACCTTACAAGGCGTGGATTTATTAAAGAATATTTTTTCAAGGACCTTACAAGGCGTGGATTTATTAAAGAATATTTTTTCAAGGACCTTACAAGGCGTGGATTTATTAAAGAATATTTTTTTAAGGACCTTACAAGGCGTGGATTTATTAAAGAATATATTTAATTATTTTCTAAGGATTCACTCATTTCGATGAAACACCAACAAAACTAAAATAGACATGAACAACGCATTTCCTTGAAATTGAACGACATGACGAAGGACAAAACTTTAACTAATTATTCTCCATTTGTTTGTTTATTTTTCGGGGACAGGCATTATAGAAATTAAGGAAATCCTAGGAAGTAGGTATCACTGAACACACAACTGGAGTAAAAGCGAAAGTCGGCATAAAGAAATCAATTTATCTTCATCCTCCTTTCAATCCCTCCTCTTCATTATTTTCACTTCTTCCCTCAACTAAATTTAATGACAAAAAACAGATACAGAAAAAACCACAACTAAATTCTAATTAATGTCCACTTCGTCGTCGATTCATTTCAATTAGCCATAAATGATGTACGAGTAGTATGTACGGTTAACCGAATGTGCATCATCATCATCATATCGACGACGACGTCGACGACGATACAAATCGTAAATATTGAAATTTATTTTTAGAGTGACATCCAAAAACCACACAAAAGTGTTGTAGATAATTTACATATTTCGATGGTGTGATTGAATTTTAATTGCGGCAAATCTTGAGGCTTCCAAAGCGCGTAAGATTTTTTGAAACACATTTACTGAGATTTGTGGTTTTTCTTAAAAATAATAATTTTTTATTTTAAATTATTTAGTAGAGTAGAATTTTATTTAGAATATTCGCATTCGCCTAAAAGTAGGCAATGCTTTTTAATAGAATTTTTTAATTCATGCTCTAACAGCTTTCGAAATAAAAATTCTTAAAAAAATACTCACTTCGAAAGGTCTTCGAAAATGTTATATTTTTAAAAAAATTCCTATTTTTACCTGAAAAAAAATCGACTATTCGACTTCGAAATATGAAATTGAAATATATTTTTTTCTTGGTCTATCAAAAACTTTGAACACTTAAATGATCCTAATGATATTCAAAATGAAGGGGTATAATTAAAGTTTTGTCCTTCGAAGAGATTCGTCATGTGTTTCAGAGATTGGGTGTAAGGGTTCGTTGGAGGAAACTAAAGGGATGGGCAATTTCAAGTAAAACGAATGAGTATGTTTGCTTTGGTTTGCAGTGGCCGTTAATGAAATATGAGTGAATCCTTAGAATTTAATGAAATTGAATGAAAGTTAAATTAGGCGAAATATTGTAGTAAAAATATTTTGGGTATATAAATGATTTCAAAATTTTTTGGTTTTTCTTTAATATCAGAAGCGTCTTTGAAAAAATATTCTTTAAAAAATCCACGCCTTGGATAGATGGTCTTTGAAAAAATATTCTTTAAAAAATCCACGCCTTGGATAGATGGTCTTTGAAAAAATATTCTTTAAAAAATCCACGCCTTGGATAGATGGTATTTGAAAAAATATTCTTTAAAAAATCCACGCCTTGGATAGATGGTCTTTGAAAAAATATTCTTTAAAAAATCCACGCCTTGGATAGATGGTCTTTGAAAAAATATTCTTTAAAAAATCCACGCCTTGGATAGATGGTCTTTGAAAAAATATTCTTTAAAAAATCCACGCCTTGGATAGATGGTCTTTGAAAAAATATTCTTTAAAAAATCCACGCCTTGGATAGATGGTCTTTGAAAAAATATTCTTTAAAAAATCCACGCCTTGGATAGATGGTCTTTGAAAAAATATTCTTTAAAAAATCCACGCCTTGGATAGATGGTCTTTGAAAAAATATTCTTTAAAAAATCCACGCCTTGGATAGATGGTCTTTGAAAAAATATTCTTTAAAAAATCCACGCCTTGGATAGATGGTCTTTGAAAAAATATTCTTTAAAAAATCCACGCCTTGGATAGATGGTCTTTGAAAAAATATTCTTTAAAAAATCCACGCCTTGGATAGATGGTCTTTGAAAAAATATTCTTTAAAAAATCCACGCCTTGGATGGATGGTCTTTGAAAAAATATTCTTTAAAAAATCCACGCCTTGGATAGATGGTCTTTGAAAAAATATTCTTTAAAAAATCCACGCCTTGGATAGATGGTCTTTGAAAAAATATTCTTTAAAAAATCCACGCCTTGGATAGATGGTCTTTGAAAAAATATTCTTTAAAAAATCCACGCCTTGGATGGATGGTCTTTGAAAAAATATTCTTTAAAAAATCCACGCCTTGGATGGATGGTCTTTGAAAAAATATTCTTTAAAAAATCCACGCCTTGGATGGATGGTCTTTGAAAAAATATTCTTTAAAAAATCCACGCCTTGGATAGATGGTCTTTGAAAAAATATTCTTTAAAAAATCCACGCCTTGGATAGATGGTCTTTGAAAAAATATTCTTTAAAAAATCCACGCCTTGGATAGATGGTCTTTGAAAAAATATTCTTTAAAAAATCCACGCCTTGGATGGATGGTCTTGGGAAAAAATATTCTTTAAAAAATCCACGCCTTGGATGGATGGTCTTGGGAAAAAATATTCTTTAAAAAATCCACGCCTTGGATGGATGGTCTTTAAAAAATATTCTTTAAAAAATCCACGCCTTGGATGGATGGTCTTTGAAAAAATATTCTTTAAAAAATCCACGCCTTGGATGGATGGTCTTTGAAAAAATATTCTTTAAACAATCCACGCCTTGTTGGATGGTCGATTGAAAAAATATTCTTTAAAAAATCCACGCCTCTGTTGGATGGTCCTTGAAAAAATATTCTTTAAAAAATCCACGCCTTGTTGGATGGTCCTTGAAAAAATATTCTTTAAAAAATCCACGCCTCTGTTGGATGGTCGATTGAAAAAATATTCTTTAAAAAATCCACGCCTCTGTTGGATGGTCCTTGAAAAAATATTCGGCTTAACTCTAGTTTAGTAAAAACGATCAGATTTTTCTGAAATTTTTTCCAGAGGTAGGTATTTTTACCCTAATTATGGGGATATTTTTTTTCTTGGGGGACGTACCCGGTTACCCGGTTATTTGACCCGGAAGTTCGGGTACGGGTACCCGGTTATATCCGGTTCTACGGATCCGGTTAATATAATATGGGTATCATTTTAAAGGTTATAAAAATACCTTTCCATTGAGTGGTAACATGATGGGGTTATCTCAAACCATTTTGGAGATAAAGTCAAAAAACTGGGTTTTGGTCCCCGATTTTTTTGAAAAACTCCCTAAAAGTCAAACTTGGGTCCATTATAATCGCTCTCCAACCTAGTCTAAAATGATAGACCACAATTTTCCCTTTCCAAAATGGTGCGATATTTGGCTCTATCTGTTGTGGATCAAAAGATATGGGCCTTAGAACCCTACAAAAACAAGAAAATTCTGTCGCGTAGCCGGTGTTGGTATCTGTCCATAGGAGAAAGTTTTAAATCCCCGGCCGAAGGCCGGCTACACAAAAAAATATTCTATTTAGAAGGAGTTTCTGTTGCGTAGCCGGTGTTGGCATCTGTCCATAGGAGAAAGTCTTAAATCCCCGGCCGAAGGCCGGTCACCCAAAAAAATATTCCATTTAACAAGAAATTCTGTCGCGTAGCCGGTGTTGGTATCTGTCCATAGGAGAAAGTCTGAAATCCCCGGCCGAAGGCCGGCTACACAAAAAAATATTCAGAAGGAGTTTCTGCTGCGTAGCCGGTGTTGGCATCTGTTCATAGGAGAAAGTCTTAAACCCGCGGCCGGAGGCCGGTCACCCAAAAAAAATATTCTATTTAACAAGAGATTCTGTCGCGTAGCCGGTGTTGGTATCTGTCCATAGGAGAAAGTCTTAAATCCCCGGCCGAAGGCCGGCTACCCACCAAAACTATTCTAATTAAAAGGAGATTCTGTCGCGTAGCCGGTGTTGCCATCTGTCCATAGGAGAAAGTCTTAAATCCCCGGCCGAAGGCCGGTCACCCAAAAAAAATATTCTATTTAACAAGAGATTCTGTCGCGTAGCCGGTGTTGGTATCTGTCCATAGGAGAAAATCTTAAATCCCCGGCCGAAGGCCGGCTACACAAAAAAATATTCTATTTAGAAGGAGATTCTGTTGCGTAGCCGGTGTTGGCATCTGTCCATAGGAGAAAGTCTTAAATCCCCGGCCGAAGGCCGGTCACCCAAAAAACACCATGCTATTTAAAAGGAGTTTCTGTCATGTGGAAAGATTTTCCTTGTTTTTATAGGGTTCTAAGGCCCATATCTTTTGATCCACAATAGATACAGCCACATATCGCACCATTTTGGAAAGGACAAATCGTGGTCTATCATTTGAGTCTGGGATGGAGAAGGACTATAATGGACCCAAGTTCGACTTTTAGGGAGTTTTTCAAAAAAATCGGGGACCAAAACCAAGTTTTTTGAATATATCTCCAAAATGGTTTGAGATAACCCTATCATATTACCACTCAATGGAAAGGTATTTTTATAACCTTTAAAATGATACCCATATTATATAAACCGGATCCGTAGAACCGGATATAACCGGGTACCCGTACCCGAACTTCCGGGTCAAATAACCGGGTAACCGGGTACGTCCCCCAAGAAAAAAAGATATCCCCATAATTAGGGTAAAAATACCTACCTCTGGAAAAAATTTCAGAAAAATCTGATCGTTTTTACTAAACTAGAGTTGTTCCAAATATTCTTTAAAAAATCCACGCCTTGGTGGATGGTCCTTGAAAAAATATTCTTTAAAAAATCCACGCCTCTGTTGGATGGTCCTTGAAAAAATATTCTTTAAAAAATCCACGCCTTGGATAGATGGTCTTTGAAAAAATATTCTTTAAAAAATCCACGCCTTGGATAGATGGTCTTTGAAAAAATATTCTTTAAAAAATCCACGCCTTGGATGGATGGTCGATTGAAAAAATATTCTTTAAAAAATCCACGCCTTGTTGGATGGTCGATTGAAAAAATATTCTTTAAAAAATCCACGCCTCTGTTGGATGGTCCTTGAAAAAATATTCTTTAAAAAATCCACGCCTCTGTTGGATGGTCCTTGAAAAAATATTCTTTAAAAAATCCACGCCTCTGTTGGATGGTCCTTGAAAAAATATTCTTTAAAAAATCCACGCCTCTGTCTTCAAAAAAATGGTCCTTAAAAAATCCAAAAAAAAACCTATTGTTTAACATTTATTTTCTAAAAAATCCTTTCTAAGGTATGTATGTATGTGCCCGTCTCATGACGTGCATTCACATTCATACCGGTTAATATAACCTTTTTTAATCTCTGCCTATATCATCAATAATTACAACGATTTATTCGAGAACACAATTTAAACCGGTTTCAACATGATCGAACAAAACAAACAAACATCTCACATCACTTGTGATTCACACTCGCTGTAATGAAGACTTACAAAATCATGAACAAGAAAAATTGTTGTTTTCCTTTCCATAAAACTTACCTGGTCCTCGCACAATATATGTCCCAGCCATTGAGGATGTTGTGGTGTTCGAACTGGAACCAGCTCCAGTACCATTACTGGTTTTTGTAAATTTCAACAGCATTGTATTTCGCATTTAAATTCCTGTCCTTTATTCTGTCTGATTGCACTCGATAAGAAAATAAACTAACTGTTGCACGCACACTTTTTCTGTTCAGTCCTGCTCGATTTGGTACTCTCTGATTTTGTTGGGTATTTTTTTGTTTGTCAAAAATTCTCGCTCACTATTCACTTCTTGTAGTTGTTTGTTAGTTAGTTGATGAATATGGCAACACTATGCCGTGTTTTTGTTATTTTTATTTTTCTTTATTTATATTATTGACTTGTTTTCTGCTTTCAAACTTGTTCGTAACAATAACCGATTGATATTTCTTTTTGTATTTCGTTCACACTGTTATTTATATTTTTGTAATGAAAATTATACACAAAAGGAGGGGGAAAGAGAAAGAGAGAGAACAACAAGAAAAACGAGAGAAATTTAAACAAAACAATTTCGAAAGTAATGGCAAAAAATAATAATTGAGGAATAGTAATTACAAAATAAACGATAACTAAAAATAAGGATACAAAATTTAAGGGATAACGAAGAGAAGGGGAATAAGGAAATAAAAATAAATAAATTAAACACCCGAGAGCGACAAAGAAATCTAATAGGAAATAATTTACTATGGAATTGAGGAATAGTGGTAAACAAAGGGGGGGGAAGCAAAATTAATAACAACAAAATATCTCCATATTGTTATTATTGAGTAAGGGTATGGGGGGAGGGTGGTAGAGAGAAAGGCTAACGTATTTTCCTCCCTGGCCAAAGGAATTTTATTAGAAGTTGGTAGGATTCATTTGAATGCCACCTAGGAAATGTATTTTTTACTGCTACTCCTCGTTTTTTCTGCCAGTCCGATCAAAACGAGAAAAAAGCACACACACTCATACATACACGTGAAAATAATAGGCGCACACACAACGTACACGACAGACGATATTAACATTCCTTTGGAAATTTGTAAACGATTTAATTGTCAATCCGTAACACGTTCTCTTGCACCGAATTCATTTGTTAATATAAAATTTATAAAATATTTAATTGTTTTAATATGCTTATGTTGTCCAATTTGCTTTTGTTGTTGTGTTTCTATTGAAAACTCATTGTATATGAAAATTCCTGTCTTCACGCAATTGCAATTGATACGACACATTCAACAACTGGTTCACAGTACAGAGTTGAGCCATGGTCATGTAATAACGTCGTCGATAATGACGATTGTGCGCCACAGTGAGGGAATTCAGACGTTGACATTGTTGCGCGCAATTTTTTGTAATGAATTACAGGAGCGTAGGGTTGTCAATTGTTAATGACAATTTGGACCGAAATTTTGCTTGTTTGATCATGCGTCCATTACTATCCGTCATTTATCAGAAACTCACAGACGTATTCATGGTTAGTGGACAGTAAGAAATAAAAAAGTGGCAATCAAATAAGACAATGTGAACTCGCATTAAGCCGTGTACACACTTTAACTATTTGAATGACAGTCTTGCCCAATTTTAGCTTCTTTGATAGTTTGGCTCTAATGTCCGTCATTCCTCATACAGCTACGGAAATATTCATGGTTGTTGGGCAGTCAGTAATAGATTCAAAAACTGACAATCAAAAATGAGTGTGTATCCACTCGATCTCAAACATCAATTCCATTGCGTATACGTCACGTTAATCCTTTTCACAAATCCAGTGAATTATATTTGACGTATACGCTATGGAATTGACATTTGAGATCGAGTGGATTTCGTAAATTTAAACGTACCCTAAAAGTGGAAGCTCATAAAGGCGAGTACAAACTATCAGCTTGGACTGTCAGATTCTTTATCGATTTGAACCAAACTGTCATTAAAGAATGATTGGGTGTACCGACATTAAGAACACACAACACTTTTCGATAATAATCAGTTGGTAATATAATAAATATAAAGAACTTTTTTTTTGACTATATCAACCACAGGGAATTTGGAGACAGATGAGTAGTCTTGGCTGAACAGTAAATTATGTAACGAGTCTTTGGTCCTATACTGGGCATGTGGAATGTGTCAAGACATCAATTCTTGTCCAAGAGGAACTAAGACAATCCTGGTCTGAGCTGTGCTAAGAATATAGAAATTGTGCCGGTGCTGCGAATTAGACCATCAACGATGTCTTTTTCTGGTCGTTTTCTTATTAGGTGCTGCATGATGAATATGACCCCTTTCTCTACACACATTGCACCTTAACGACATTTATCTTTGGAGGGTGGGGTGTCCGAAATCCGAAACATTCCAAAAGTGTTCAGAGCAGGCGAAATAAAAAGTCCCTTCATTTACAAAAATACACACACATTTATTTGTTGAGTTGTAAGCCCCAAGTCTGCTACCTTGGAATTGTGGCGGTTTAGTCTGAGAACGTCAAGGCTGAAGTTTGGTGAAGTTTGCCAAATATGTGGTGCTGACCTTCTCCACTACCTTTGAGGTGTGCGGGAAATATTTCAGCAAAGAATTATCCTATCCAACCGTTATGATACTCAAAGTGCATTGCGTATACAAATAGAGTATAGCATTATTGCAGCCATTAAGTCAATGAGTCCGGAGCTTATTTTAAAGTCTATACCCCTTATCCAATGCCAATGGTGGTGTGGTATTGGAGCTACCTTTAACATTTTCAAAGTTTAGCCTTCGATTGCAAAATAGCGCATACCTATGAATTGTTGTGTTGTCAATTATGTATGGGGTCTATTTTGTCGGGTCTAGTTACAAGAAAACTTTAGATTGATTGCTCCTACATTGGGTAAAGCATTCAATAATAATCCTTAATTTAGGGCGCCCATATTTGATGGTCTCATCGAATTAATTCAAAATGAGGAGCAGAATGTGGTCAATGAACTCTTGGGAAAATATGGCAACAACTTTTTGCCTCAACTCTGTGGAACATTATTTTAAATTTATTTGGAACTGACTAGGGGCAAAAATCTTGCACTATTAACATTTTTCTATACAAATTTTAAACGCAGTAGTTCTAATAATTTTTTTTATAAATTAATTATTTTCAATAAAGAATTTTTTCCATTATTATGTTAAAGGGAGTTGCTCTATCTAATATTTTTGTATTATAATATTTTCAATTAAAAAATACTTCAAAAATTTGCAACCAATGTACTTTTACGAAAATATACCTATTTTCGATCTAGTGAACCCTGGTTTAAATACATATGTTGCAATTAACACACTGTGAATGCCTTCACAATAGCCAATAAGAAGAAGCATATGTCAAAAAAGATTTGTTGTGCTGTGCGCACGTGTTTGTTGCATTCATTAGAATAAAAAACGTCTTCCAAGGAAATTATACATCGAAATTCAACGGTTTTTCAATAAATAATCACAAAGAAAATGGGAAAATTTCGTTCAAAACTAAAGCGCCATTCCAAGGGGAAAAATTGGAGCAAAGGACATTCGTCCACCTCAAATCCCGAGCAGATGAAACATCGTCTCAAGGCAAAGTCGAGATTTTTTCAACCAAATTTGAGTTTGGGTAGGGGAAAATTATTCAGTGATTGAAATATATTATTAAATGCATTTTTATTTATTTTCAGCCCCCAAAGAGGAGGAGAAAAATCCCAACTCTCTGACATTGGAAGCCGTGTTAAAACATGAACAACGTTTGGCTTATAATGCCGAAACGACAACAGTTAATGATGTTGCTGGTAGTTTGAAATCGTTCAGCATAACCGATGAAGATGAAGACTTAATGTCCGAGTCACAGGGTGGTGGCACCTTTAAGACATTTAAAACATTTGCCTCCAACTACAGTACTTGTAGTAATATGAGTTTTAAAAAACTGTTGATTGGCTTTCGGGCCTCTTCGGATTTACACAAAGAAATGTTGGCTATTTTAACCGCACTCACGGAAATCATTAAAGAACGTGGCGGCACTGAATCATCAACAGAATATTTCCTCTTGTTGATGGAACAAATTGAAGCCAGTACTGAGGATAAAGATATTATAGCGGGAATTTCTTTATTGGGTATGGGGATCAAATCGGTACCGGCTGCTGTTTTAAGAAAACGTTTCAGTGAAACTGCCCAGACACTGATGTCGTGTATGCAGCGTTTCATCGATTCACCCAATCAGAATATAATGAAATATGTAAGTTGATTAGGAGGAGGATTGAGGATGGGATTTATTACAATTTAATTTTTGTTTGTTTTGTAGATAATTGGCTGCTTATCGGTATTGCTAAGGGCCCAGGATTACATGACCTGGACATATTCCTCCACCTGGCAGTATATTGATACTTTACTATCATTTTGCATACATTCTAAGCCAAAGGTGGGTCAACAAATATTAATTTTTTGTTATTTAAAAATAAACCCATTATTTCTCATTAGATCCGCAAAGCAGCCCAACATGCCATTGTCTCCATTATACATGGCAGTTCATTTATGTTACCACCCAAACCCAAAGATGATGAGGCAGAAGATGGCGAACCCGAAACCCAACCCGAACAGCCACAAATTAAAGCCCATCCAGCCAGTAATCGTGTAACCAAATTCTGTCTCAATCAATTTAAGCCGGAAGTTTTGGCCCAACAACAAACCACAGTTTTGCATACCCTGTCACTGTTAAAAGAAACCATTAGCGGTTTTAAAACCGATGATATTCGTAATGTCTGCGAACATCTGCTATCGATTATGACGGCATCTAATATTTTGGTACGCACAAATTGCCTTCAGACTTTACACGCCCTCTTCCTTTCACGCACCACAAATTTGAATGGTGTCATGTGTGCCAAACTACTGGCAGCCATACATGAATATCGTCCCGATCGTTCCGATTTTAGGCAAACTCTTGCCTGGATTACCGTACTCAAGGAGGGTCATGTTCATTTGGCCCAATTGGATTTGAATTTGTGTGTTAATGCTTTACCCCGCCTGGTGGAGATTTTAAGTGGCGATCTCTGGCTTTCGGATCGAAGTGAAATAATTAATGGTGTCTCAAATGCCATTAAGGAGCTGCTGTATGAATGTGTCAAGCCTGCCTGTGAGACAGAAGAATTGGCCAACATTTACCGAGTGGCCATCACGAAAATCATTGCCTCCGTGCACAAAGTACTGAGTGCTCCCTTTGGTGAAGTTGCCAAATATGTGGTGCTGACCTTCTCCATAATCTTTGAGGTGTGCGGAAAATATTTCAGCAAAGAATTATCCCCATCCCTGGTGGAGTTGGCCAAACGTTATGATACCCAAAGTGCATTGCGTATACAAATTGAACACAGCATTATTGCGGCCATTAAATCAATGGGTCCGGAGCATGTTTTAAAATCCATACCCCTAACCAATGCCAAGGGTGATGTGGTATTGGAAAAGTCATGGCTTTTGCCATTATTGCGCGAGGGTGCCACAGGAGCTACATTTAAATTTTTTAAAGAAGTTATTTTAGCCTTGGCCTTGGACTGCAATGTCAAATGGCATAAATTTGCCGAAGAAAAAGATGTACCCATGGCCCATACCTATGAATTGTTGTGTTGCCAATTATGGGGTCTGTTTCCTGGTTTTTGTCGTGTACCCAGAGATCCAGAAAACTTTAGACTGATCGCCCCCACATTGGGTAATGCATTGGATAATAATCCTGAATTTAGGGCTCCAATATTTGATGGTCTCATTGAGCTGATACAAAATGAGGAACAAACAGTGGTCCATGAGCTCTTGGGAAAATATGCCAAAAACTTTTTGCCACGACTCTTTAATATCTATACACAGAAGCCGAATGGTACCTATGAACAGGACTTGCGTAAGAAATCATTGGAAGTTATTAAGGTAGGTCCACCCAAATTAATTTTTAAAAGCTAAATTAATATTTTTCTTCGATCCTTTTCAGCTCTATTTGACCAAAACCCCTGGTGATATGCTCAAAGAACTCTATGAAACAGCCTATAAACAATTGCAAGCCACACCTCAGTGGGAACATTTGAATATGATTCGATTTTTGATATAACAGCCGCCTTGGTTCTATTCCAAACCTGTGAAGTGATACGTGAATTCTTTGAGAGCTATATTGTCCCAGTGCTAATGAAAGCTGAAAAATCCAAATTGGTTACCAAGGATGAACAGAAACTGAAGAAGCAACAACGCAAGACCTATGAGTAAGATTTCAGATTGAAATTCAATGTTAAGTTGTATTCATTTTTCTCATTCAATTCTCTAGGTTATTGCGTGATATTCTCACCTCAGAGGCTGCTTCATGTCAAAAATTCACAAGGAAAAATTTGGTACCCTTGCAGAAGGTACTCATTGAGGCCTTTACCACCAGTTGTGCTGTGTGTCAGGCAGCACGTTTGAAGTAAGATTTTTAATAACAAAAAATTTCAGGTCGATGATAAAGATTTCATTTTTATTATTTTCATTTTTTCCAGGTGCCTGAAAATCCTCATTGAAACCCGTAAAGGTCTCACCTATAGCGATAAAATTGTCACCAAGACCCTGCCCGAAGCCATACTCAATTACAAAGAATTTTCAACACGCAAAGAAAATGTTTCAGAAGAAATTCTTAAACTTATTTTAAATCTCTATCAGGAGGCAGAAAAACTCAATGATTTTGTAGATATCTTAACTGCTGGCTTTGCTGGCGATGAATCGCTAATCACCAATACCATATTGGCATTCCGTACAGTATTGGCAACACATGGCAAACATTTAACTGTTAGTACATTGGAATTTATTATGGAACAGATTGCGGTATTTTTGGTACAAAAATCCAGATCTCAGGCAGAGGCCTCAGTGGCTTTCCTCATCACATTCATTAAGGTTATGCCCACACCATTGGTGGCCAATCATTTGGAGACAATTGTAAGTCTATTATTGAAATAAAATGAGATTTTTTTTAATTAAATTCCCCATAATTCCTTTACAGATGAAATCTCTTTCGGCCATGGTCAAGGATACCAAACGTTATTGTCGCATACAAATCGGTTATTTGTTGAAGAAACTCTGCAAACGATTTACCGCGGAAGATTTAATTAAATTTGTACCCGGTGATGATGAGGTGACACATCGTCGCCTCAGAAAGATTCGCAAGCAGCTGAGACGTGATAATCGTAAGAAACAATCCGAAGAGGCTGGCAAAGACAGTGATGATGAGGCTTCGGAAGAAGAGTTTGTCAGTGGTCTGGAGAAGAAGAGTGTTACGTAGGTTTCCCCCTCTTGGAATAGAATATTTTTATTAATTATTTTTGTTTTTCATTCTACAGAATTGATGACATTTTGGCTGACTCTGATTCTGATTTACCCGAAGATATGGATGAAGATGACACACCCGCCCATGATAAATCGAAATCGAAAAAAGATCGCGACACCTATATACGTGAAGATCCTGAGGATATTGTGGATTTGGCAGATATAAAATCAATTGGAAATGTTTTAAGTAGGTTCAAGACGAACTTTTGTTATTGTATATTTAATTAATTTATTATTTATTTTTTGTATAGCACCCATATATACATATATATATATATATATATATATATCAGAATAATATGTATTTATATATACATATATATACATATATATATGACCATATATATATATACATATATACATATATATAAATATATACGTACATATACACATATTAATTATTTATTTTTTGTATAGCCAACCGCCCCTCAGTTGCCTCGGAGAAATCTGGTAGCAGAACAAAATCCAAAGATCCCAATCGTGGCTTTAAGGTCGCCGAAGATGGCCGCCTTATTATCGATGACAAAGCCTTACGTGGTGCTGGCGGTGACAGTGATTCCGATGATGATAGTGATGATGATGACATGGATGATGAAATGGATGGCTCAAAGACAGCGGTAAAACGTGGCATGGAAGAAGATTCCAGTGATGGTGAGTTAAATGGAAAATACGTTACGATACGTTACCACATCACCTAGGATGTTTGGTATTGAAAAATATCGCAATATTTAACATAGAGCTTTTAATATTTGCCCATATATTACAATAGATGTATGGTATTGAAAATGAGCTATATCGGTCCACATTTTGGTATAGCCCTCATATAACGGTACATCCAATATTCGGAATTTTGAAAATTTCAGAGAAGTTTTCTAACCAAATTGGCTCTAATTTGATAATTTCTTCCCAAAAAATATAAAAATTGACCAAAAATTATAAACATTTGCCAAAATTTAGGATTAGGCCCCATATAACGGTATCCCCTATTTTCGGTGTTTGGAGTTTTTAAGACAAGTTTTTCAATCGAATTGGCTGCAATTTGGTATTTTGGGTTCTATTTGGGTAGCAAATCTTCCTACTAAAAATTATCAACATTTGCCAAAATTTAGGGTTAGGCCCCATATAACGATACTCCCGGTTTTCGTTATTTGGAGGTTTTCTGACACGTTTTTCAACCAAATTGACTATAATTTGATATTCTGGGTTCTCATTGGATTGTTATCCAATCTTCCTACCCAGTATTATAAATATTGACTCCAGTTTTGGTATAACCCCCATATAAATGTACCCCCGATTTTCGGTATTTTGGGCACGTTTTTCAGTCGAATTGGCTGTAATTTGGAAATTTGGGTTCTCGTTGATTGAGTAGCAAATCTTCCTATCAAAAATTATCAACATTGGCCTAAATTTAGGGTTAGCCCTCATATAACGGTACCCCCGATTTTCGGTATTAGGAAATTTTAAAACACTTTTTTCAGTCGTATTGACTGCAATTCGGTATTTTGAGTTCCCATTGGCTAGCAAATCTTCCTACCTAAAATTATCAACATTGGCCCAACATTTTGGGTTAGGTCCCATATAACGATACCCCCGGTTTTCGTTATTTGGAGGTTTTTAGACACGTTTTTCAACCGAACTGTCAATAATTTGGTATTCTGGGTTCTCATTGGATAGCAAATCTGCATACTAAAAATTATCAATATCGGTTCACGTTTTGATATAGCCCCCATATAAGGATACCCCCGATTTTCGGTATTTTGGTTACGTTTTTCAGTCGAATTGGCTGTAATTTGGTATTTTCGGGTCTCGTTGAGTAGAAAATCTACTACGTTTCGGTTTAACCAAAATCTGCAAACTTCGAGATACCGCATAACGTGGACCGATATTTGTAATTTTTAGTGGAAACATTTTACACCCAATGAGAACCCATAATACAGCCAAAATCCGTTAAAAAATATAACCAAAATCTCCAAAATTGAAGAATCCGTTATATGGGGGGCCACCATGAAACTTGGTTCGATTTTTATAATTTTTTTAGGAATACTTAACGCCCAATGAGAACCCAAAATACTAAAGAAATCGCTTTTGTAAAAAATAATTTTTTTTAAATTCGATTTTTTATTAAAAAAATTGTTGTTTGTTTAAAAAAATCGATTTTTTTAAATAATTCGATTTTTTATTCCCATTTTTTGCAGAAGAAGAACTGGGCACTGCACCCAATCGCAAACGTAAGGCTGGCGATGCAATGAGTATGCGTTCGGGTAAAACATCTGCCTCACGCTACACAGCCGGTGGCAAGGGTATTCACAGGCCATTGTCGGGTGGTGGCGGCAGTGATGCTGTATCCATGAAATCCGGTTATTCCGCCAAATCTGGTAAATCCTCAAAATCACAACACACTGGATCGGAGTACTCACACAAAAAGGCCAAGGGTGATATGAAGAAGAAGGGTAAATTAGATCCATATGCTTATATACCATTGAGCAGGAATACGCTGAATAAGAGGTGGGTTCAAATCGATTTTTTAAACAACAAATTTAAAAAAAAAATATTATTGTGTTTTTCAGGAAACGCGCCAAACATGCTGGTACATTTAAAAATATTGTTACGGCTGCCCGTAAAGGTGCCCTCAAGGGTGTTAAAAGTAAAGTCGCCAAGGCGTATAAGAAATAATTTGAATGTGGTTTTGAAATGAAACAAAGGCATATTACTACTATTTGTATATTTATTTTGCAATGAAGTCCTGAAAAGAGAAATCTATATAGATTTTATGGCTTTTTTTATAAGGCTATATACTTTTTTCATTATAGTTGAATTATGTTAAAATATTCTTTTTTTGTATTTAATGAAAAAAATAGTTATTTGAATAAACAAGAAAAACATACATACACACTAAACACAAAAAACAATGACCTGAGTACTGAGTAATTGAATTACAAAAAAAAAAAAATTAAATTGAGTCACTTAGAAATAAAATAAATTGGGTTTGAATCTATAATGTTTGAAAAAATGCTATGGCAATTTAAAAAACAAATTGAAAATTAAATTAAAAGAAAATACTTTGGCCTCTAGTAAACAAGTACCACAAAAAACCTGAGTAATTTACGTATATAGGCAAAAGCAAGTATGCAAAATTGTTTTTCGATAATTTCCATGTGAATTTGTTATTGTTGGTCCCTACCATTTAAAATGGAAATTGCTTTTCAATATGATTCCGATGCCATTCGCCTTGGTGGGGATCTTGTGAACGCATTGTTTCCTCAATAAAATGCATACGATTATTAGCATCGATTAGTATGACGGTGTGGGTGCGACTGCCATAGCCACAATCAGGTACATAAACATTTAACGAACTTAAATATTCACCCCAATTGGGTGCCCTACGTTGCAGTTCAGCATCTGGCCAAAATTTCTCTTTACACTTGAGCAGGTGCATTAATTGTTCAACCAATTCCGTTTGGGGGCGTTTTTCATATTCTCCGATAATTTGCTCGAAACGATTACGTCCATAACGTACCTTTTCAAAGGGAGCCGAGGGTAGACTATTGCCGAAGCCATAACAAGAATTCTCCTTGTAGTGTATTAAACCGGGTGGTACATTACTGCAAAGTGTTACCAAGGCTGGTGATGTGGGGGAGCTAAAAAAGAAGGACAAATATATATTTTTTTGATAATAAGGAGAGAATTTGTATACCCAAAACCATGATAAGGGGGAATATTATTATTAAAGTTGCAAAAATTGTCATCGTTTTAAGTTCCGGAGTAGCTCCCATATAATGGAATCTCCAATTCTGACAATTTTGGGTTCTCATTGAGTGTCAGTTCTTCCTTCCAAAAATGGTTAAAATCGGGGCAAGTTTTATGGTAGTCCCCATATAACGGATTTTGGAGATTTTGGTAAATTTTTTGTAACGGATTTGAATGTAATTTGGTATTATGGGTTCCCATTGGGTGTCAAGTCTTCCTACCAAAAATAATCAATATCGGTCCACGTTTCGGAGTGGTCCCAAATATAACGGAATCACGAAAATTTTGTTATCGAATTGGCTGTAATTTGGTATTTTGGGTTCTCATTGTGTGTCAAGTCTTCCTACGAAAAATTGTCAAAATCGGTCCACGTTTCGGGGTAGTCCTCATATAACGGAATGTCGAACTTTGGAGATTTTGGTCAAATTTTTGTAACTAAATTGGCTATAATTTGGTATTTTGGGTTTTTGGCTTGCTTCCAAAAATGATTAAAATCGGTCCACGTTTCGGCGTAGCCCCCATCTAACGGAATCTCCAATTTTGTCGATTTTGGCTAAATTTTTGTAACCGAATTGGCTGTAATTTGGTTCTCATTGGGTGTCAAATCTACCTGCCAAAAATTGTCAATATCGTTCCATTTGTTGGCATAGCCCCCATATAACAGTAACTCCATTATTCTGTATTTTGGTCATAATTTTCAAACGAATTGAGAAACTTGTTCAAGGTCCTATCAAAGTCGAAAGTCGGCATCGATTTTATGTATTTAAAATTTCCACCTCATGATGAAGTGTATAAAAAGTTCGATCTCGCTGAACATAATTATGTTTTTTTATTTTCTTTTGTACTTACCCTATCTCAATGGAGACAAAATTAAAGGCACTATATTTGGTACAATCCTCCACCAGACGTTGATTATAATTGACATTATCGAATTTCGCACCATAATTCCGAACATAATCACTGACCAGCATACCGCGTCCTAACAAAGAGTTATTATTGTGTTGTGTTGTATTTATTGGTGTTGTTGTTGTTGTTATCTGATGTAGATCGATATGATGTTGATGATGATTAAAATCGTCGCTATTAGTTTGTGGTGTTCTTGTTGTTGTACTAATATTATAGTTGTTGGAGGGTGAGGAGGATACCTTATAGCCATTCGTTGGGGTATTATTAGATAAATTGGAAGACTTTTGTTGTGTTTGATGATTAAGAAGGGGTGGATGGGGTGTAAGGTCTACAACTATAAAGTTAATTTTTTTTGAATGATGGAATGGTATGGATGAGGTGAAAAAAGAAAATATATGTGTAGGTCAAACACAACATCCGGTCGGTCCAGCATTTTGTGTGTAGAATAGGAAAAATAAAATTAAGTTAATTTCATAAAAACAATAAGTATTACATAAATAATTAATTAAAGCACAAAAAAATTGTAAGCCAAACAACTACCGCCTCCATCACAAACTTTTAGTGACAAATTTTGTTAAACAATTTTGTTTTCCAAAAAGAAGATACTTTTTCACCAACTTACCCACAGCATTGCGTGGCTTAGGTTCACCCGTCAAATTGAGTAGAGCACCCACTTTGAATATGCCATCCTGGCCAGATATGGCCAACCATGTACCACCTTCACGTCCCGGTTCCATATCAATGCCGCCATAACAATTGTCCACACCCGACCACTGGCAGGCCTCTTTGGTATCACGAGCATAGAATTCATCACGATTGGAGGCCAAAATCAATTTATAGCCATCCTTTTCGGGATTTGAGTTGACATAAAAAAATATCACACACATTTTCTAATTTATTTTAATTTCTTTTAATAATTCACAGCGTTGACATTCACTACTCCTCCCTTTTGTTGTGGGGACCTTTGTTTAAATGCTCACTCTACTATGGCCTTTGTTTGTTTGCTTATTGTACATAAATTATGGGCCTTTTTTCTTTCTTATCGGGAGAGTTATAATTTGCTATCACCACTTATCTAAGCACAGCAGCAGCAGCAGTCCACCACCCAGTCAACCGCCTTGTTTCTAAATCCAAAATGAACGATCTCAGTGCGCTAAATAACATGTAGACAAAATAGCAAAAAACACATGCACACACACACTCCACACAAATGTTGACGTCTGCAGAATTGCAATATTTTGTTTTCCATAAATAAATAAAATGTAAATATAAATTTACACAATATAGTATTCGCTATATTATAATACAAAAAACAACAACAAAAACACATTCAATCACCACCACCACTGCTGCTGTTGATGCCCCCGGCAATGAACTTTTGTTGTTGCTTAGACAAGGAAGAAAATGTAAACAAGATCAGCTGTTTGCCGAAACATGTTCACATTTTAACGCCGGTCGTTATTAGAATGCAGACGCCGGCAAAAATGCTAACATGGCATTTAAATTGGATAATTTTTTAACAAGTAAAATTAATATTTGGACGGATAAAAATATTTTATACTCTCTCCTCTATGGGAGCATATTCGAAATAATTAAAATCGATCAAAAGAAGGACCAACATTTACCTTCCGAACAACGAAATACCAAATTATTAACACTCAGGTTTGAAAATTGGGCTAGCAGCTTCAAAGAAGGGATTTGTCAAAACATGGGCCTATGATTTAGTTCAGGATCGTGCAGAGATATAAGAAAGATTCCGTAGTGTTCGTCCTGAAGCTGTACTTTTTTGAGCCAGAAAAAATTAATGCATAGGGTTTAAGAGAGAATTTCAATCAAAAATTCACTATCAAGTAAATATGTCGTTAAATTTGAACGGATCGGACTTTATATACTCTCCTTGTTGAAACATGAGATACGAAATACCAAGTTATTGACACTCAGTTTTGAAAATTGGGATAGGTGCTTCAAAAAATCTATAATGGGATGACCCGTTTGTAAAGTTATATGTGACATGGGTCCAACATTTAGTTCCGGTTCCGGCAGAAATATAAAGAAAACATCCGTAGTGCTTGTTCGTAAACTGAACTGTAAAATTGTCGGAATGTTGATAATAATATCCGTAGTATCATTACTATTGCTGCGTTCGCTCCATAACTGCTGGACGAATGAAATAAATAGAAACTTAAAAAGTGCGGTTAGATTTACGGAATATAATCGAACTTATGAGTGACGTTGGGGCTGATAGATACCAAGCAACGGCTCTGATTGGTTATAACATGGCGAAGCCCAGGCTTATCTTTGTCCCTCCTTCATCTCAATTGACATCTCACTGACCTCCCCGAGGTGTCACCTGTGGTAACTATTTTTTATCATCCATTGAAATAGTGAGCTGATATGTGTTCACCCATAAAAACTATACAGAATAGGTTGAGGCGTCGGGTTAGTTGCCTACAGTCGGAAAACCCCTCCTACTATGAAAAAGCAACGAAAAACGGATCTAGCTGCTGAGACTACGTTTGTGAGGACATATATATATGTAGACATATAAAAGTAAGCCAAGTGATGATTCACACAGAAAGGGATAGGCAACGAATTCGATGGAAAGATCAAGTAGAAGATAACATCTCGGAACATGGTATCTCAAATTGAATGACACAAGCTAGCTAAGTAAGCACATCCCGTCTATAAAAACTCCATTTCAGCTCGCCTATATAAAGACTTCCTGTTAGATCGTCTATAAAGACTCTATGCTGCTAGTCTTATAAAGACTCCCTCCAGCTCGTATATAAAGACTACTTTCAGCTCCTCTTTATAAATACTCCCTCAGCTCATCCAGCTCCTCTCCAGCTAGTTTATAAAGACTCCCTTCAGCTCGTCTATATAAAGACTCCCTTCAGCTCGTCTATATAAAGACTCCCTTCAGCTCGTCTATATAAAGACTCCCTTCAGCTCGTCTATATAAAGACTCCCTTCAGCTCGTCTATATAAAGACTCCCTTCAGCTCGTCTATATAAAGACTCCCATCAGCTCGTCTATTGAGACTCCCTTCAGCTCGTCTATTGAGACTCCCTCTTCAGCTCGTCTATAAAGACCACCTCTTCAGCTCATCTATAAAGATCTGATCGTCTATAAAAACTCCCTTCAGCTGGTCTATATAAAGACTAATTTCAGATGTTCTATATAAAGGCTCCCTTCAACTGGTCTATATATAGACTCCTTTCAGCTATAAAGACTCCCTTCAGCTTGTCTATAAAAAATCCCTTCAGCTCGCTTATAAAGACTCCCTTCAGCACTTCTAAAATAACTCCCCACAGCTCACTTATGAAGACCCCTTCTCGTTCCTTCCATACTTCCCTTTAACCACCTCTATAAAGTCTCTCTTATTCATTCCCTTATATTCCATTTAAAAAGATTTGCCAAATGTGTACGTTACGTCTCCGACTAATCACACTGCTGTTTGACAACTGTCAACTTATATATCCCTTGCAAATGACCGCTGCAACAACAACAACAAAGTAATCAAAATATTGTATTATCATATGTGTGGATGACAGACAGTTGATTTGTATTTGGCAAAAACAAAACGTCAGTTGTTTTTTAACCGAAAGGGTGGTTGTGGGCGATTGTATCGCCTAAAATCATAAAAAAAAACCTTATGAAATTCGAGAGGAAATATCAAAATTGAAGTGAAAACTTTTATACAAATAAAAAAACCGTTAATAATTTGTGAGACAATTAAATTTATTTGCTATTGGTTGTGAACAACAAAGTAAAGAATATATAATCCAAAAACAACAACAACAAAGAAACATAAGAAAATCCATAAAACCACTTTGGGGATAAATGAAAAAAGTGATGATAAATGTGGTAATGGTGGTGGTTAAGAAAGAATTCATAAATAAGTATAATAATAAGTGAAACAAAACAAATGCGAAACATAAACAAACGACAACATAATTCAGAATTTTGCCGATATTTTATGAATTTTGTATATGGAATGCGTAGAAAGAAAAGTAAAAGCTTGCACTGACCGCCTAAGCCTAAAGTAAAAGAACTTAAACTGGGACATATCAGCCGCAAACAACAACAACAACAACCAAATAAAACACCGCGGAATCAGGTTTTTTCGTCTTTCTTCCCCAACAAAAGAGAAAAAAGAAGAAGCAAAATTATCATTATTGACAATAAAAACAACAACAAAATAATCATAATAATCCAAGTTTTATGATAATTAAGCCAACATTGGCAAACTGAACACAACAAAGAAAGTTTTGGAAGAGAAGGTGGTTTCGAGTCTTTTCTTTGGATTTTAAGTGGATTCATATCAAAAATCAAAAAAGTCAATACGTTGTCGAGTACAGTGTTAAAACATTACGACCTAAATCTCCCATCCCCTCTTTAGCCAGCCCTCCTTCCTCATAGTCATCACCTTCTTCTCCATCGCCATGGAATTTATACAAAACATAACAAAAGGTCTGCTAGAATTTCTGTGTAAGTGGCAATTGCCAAATGGTTAACACGTTTCTTCTTTTTTTGTAATATTTATTTGTTTTTCGCCTCTTTTTAGCTTCATACATTGATTTGGATTATTCACTGTGGCTGTATCGTCTATTGACCCCACTTATTGTAACATTCCTATTGCCGCTGGTATTTGTGGCCTTAATTTATATATCCTTCCTAATATTGTTTATCTACAAATTACACAGGTAAGTAGTTCGCCATGTGCCAATACCCCTATATCCAATTTGTACTCTCCATATCAAGTTTCTAGAATATTGAAAAAAAGTCAAACGTCAGAGTAGCTGCCTGACGACCTACCGCTTAGTTTGCTTTCATATCCAAGTGACTGACATTAGTACCCCAAAACACATTAGGAGGTCATCTTAGTGGCTGGCTATCATTGCCGGTGTTTAAAATAACCGGTATTAGTTATTATAGTTTATTGTTTTTGTTTCAATTCGTTTTTTTGTACGCGATAATATTATGTGTTTTACGTTGTTTGAATTCATTAAGATTGTCGCCGTGGAACATTTTCAATTACTGATAATATTTTTTTCGTTTATAATTGTTAAACCCATATATGGAGGAGATTAATAACCGAAACACAGCAGCATACCTTACCTACCACAACAGCCGTACAATGAATAATATAAATTTGATTTATTATATTATAATTCCGTTTTTGCTTTGCAAAATGAATTTATTTCGAATTTATTCAAATTACATCGGACTATAAGTGTGACATTTCATACTTATTAGGAATGCACATAATCATAAGGAATATTTTTTAAATTTTTATTTAAACAGAAAACTTGAAATTCACTTTATTGCATTTTGCAGTTTCTTTTAATTCACTGACATATTAAACGATTTTTTAAGAACAGGTTTTGTTAGTTATTTCCCTACATTAGAATTAATTCTCGAACGTCATTGAGTGGAAAATAAACAGATGTTATTAACTTCCGCAATTTTTTTTGGGTATCAACAAAAATTTCTGTTATTGACGTTGATGCATCGATAAAAGAACCCCCAAAATTAATTTTGTTTTCAGCACATCGGATTTTGTTTAATAAATATCATAATGAATGGCTCTCATATATTTTCGGAGGGTCATAGTAAGCTTCTAGTGTCGATAAATTATATGTGCTAGTTGTTATTGTAGCGGCCCTATTGCTTTTACACAATGGACTGAGGTGACAGACGTTGGCCGAGTAAGACTCGGGTCGTTTCGGATCGTAGACCCCTCTGTCGTGGAAACGATATGTGCTATTCAGGCTAGCTGAAATGTCTTTATAGAAGAGCTGAAGAGGGAGTCTTTATATAGACGAGCTGTAGAGGGAGTCTTTATATAGACGAGCTGTAGAGGGAGTCTTTATATAGACGAGCTGTAGAGGGAGTCTTTATATAGACGAGCTGTAGAGGGAGTCTTTATATAGACGAGCTGTAGAGGGAGTCTTTATATAGACGAGCTGAAGAGGGAGTCTATATAAAGACGAGATGAAGAGGTAGTCTATATAAAGACGAGCTGAAGAGGGAGTCTTTATATAGACGAGCTGAAGAGGGAGTCTTTATATAGACGAGCTGAAGAGGGAGTCTTTATATAGACGAGCTGAAGAGGGAGTCTTTATAGTCGCTCTTTAGAGGGTGTCTTTAGACGAGCTGAAGAGGGAGTCTTTATATAGACGAGCTGAAGAGGGAGTCTTTATATAGACGAGCTGAAGAGGGAGTCTTTATATAGACGAGCTGAAGAGGGAGTCTTTATATAGACGAGCTGAAGAGGGAGTCTTTATATAGACGAGCTGAAGGGAGTTTTTATAGATGAGCTCTTAGGGACGTTTTTATAGATGAGCTGAAGTAAATTCATAATAGATGAGCTGTATGGAGTCTTTGTAGATGAAAGACTATTATTTGAGGATCTATAGAAGCGTCTTATTTTTGGAGAATGCATGGATTTATTAAAGACTATTTTTTGAGGACCCTATAGAAGCGTGGATTTATTAATGACTACTTTTTAGGGGGCCCAATAGAAGCGTGGATTTATTAAAAACTATTTTTTGAGTGTTCTATAGGAGCGTGAATTTATTAAAGACTTTTTTGAGGATTCCATAGAAGCGTGGATTTATAAAAGACTTCTTTTGAGGATTCTATAGAAGCGTGGATTTATAAAAGACTTTTTTAGGATTCCATAGAAGCGTGGATTTATTAAAGACTTTTTTAGGATTCCATAGAAGCGTGGATTTATTAAAGACTTTTTTAGGATTCCATAGAAGCGTGGATTTATTAAAGACTTTTTTAGGATTCCATAGAAGCGTGGATTTATTAAAGACTTTTCTGAGGATTCCATAGAAGCGTGGATTTATTAAAGAGGGTCCTATAGAAGCGTGGATTTATTAAAGAGGGTCCTATAGAAGCGTGGATTTATTAAAGAGGGTCCTATAGAAGCGTGGATTTATTAAAGAGGGTCCTATAGAAGCGCGGATTTATTAAAGAGGGTCCTATAGAAGCGTGGATTTATTAAAGGCTATTTTATGAGAGGGTCCTATAGAAGCGTGGATTTATTAAAGGCTATTTTATGAGAGGGTCCTATAGAAGCGTGGATTTATTAAAGGCTATTTTATGAGAGGGTCCTATAGAAGCGTGGATTTATTAAAGGCTATTTTATGATAGGGTCCTATAGAAGCGTGGATTTATTAAAGGCTATTTTATGATAGGGTCCTATAGAAGCGTGGATTTATTAAAGGCAATTTTATGAGAGGGTCCTATAGAAGCGTGGATTTATTAAAGGCTATTTTACGAGAGGGTCCTATAAAAGCGTGGATTTATTAAGGGTATTTTATAAGAGGGTCCTATAGAAGCGTGGATTTATTAAAGGCTATTTTATGAGAGGGTCCTATAGAAGCGTGGATTTATTAAAGGCTATTTTATGAGAGGGTCCTATAGAAGCGTGGATTTATTAAAGGCTATTTTATGAGTGGGTCTTATAGAAGCGTGGATTTATTAAAGGCTATTTTATGAGTGGGTTTTATAGAAGCGTGGATTTATTAAAGGCTATTTTTGGATTTATTAAAGGCTATTTTATGAGAGGGTCCTATAGAAGCGGGGATTTATTAAAGACTATTTTTGGATTTATTAAAGGCTATTTTATGAGAGGGCCCTATAGAAGCGTGGATTTATTAAAGACTATTTTTCCAGGGCCAACTGAGGCGTGGATTTGAGCGTGGATTTATTAAAGACTATTTTTCAAGGGCCAACTGAGGCGTGGATTTATTAAAGAATATTTTTCAAGGGCCAACTGAGGCGTGGATTTATTAAAGACTATTTCTTTAGAGGGTTCTATAGAAGCGTTGATTTATTAAAGACTATTTCTGTAGACGGTTCTATAGAAGCGTGGATTTATCAAAGACTATTTCTGTAGAGGGTCCTATAGAAACGTGCAATTATTAAAGACTATTTCTGTAGAGGGTCCTATAGAAATGTGCAATTATTAAATACTATTTTTATATATAAAGCGTGGATTTTTTGGAGAATGCTTTTTGAGGGTTCTATAGAAGCGTAGATTTATTAAAGACTATTTTTTAGAGGGTCCTATAGAAGCGTGGAGTCATTAAAGACTATGGACAATTGTAAGCAATTCTAAGGTGAAAGAAAAGCAAATATAAATTTTTAAATCAATGCTAGTTCAGGGTTTTTTTTTAATGTTAAGCAAATCCATTAATATACACCACCAATGAAAAAAAATTTAGTTCGAACATATATTTATCAACATTGTTGCAATAATGAAAAAAATATATATCAATCTTTTGCCATATAAGTGTGGGGGGTCTGACCTATCTTGCTTGGTCATTGAGAAACTATTTCAGTGTAATCAATGGCTATGACATGAAAAACATTTGACATTCACTGATATCGGATCGTACTTAATATTATATAGAAACAACAAATACACAAGTTCGTACGTATGTACATCAGAGAGTGATTTGGATTGAAGAATGTTTTGTGTTTTTTTTTATTATTAATATACAGGCGACAAATGATAAGCAGCAGGCAATCTTTTGCGTAATTTACAACTGGTGATAAAAACAGAAAGAAAAAAATCATACGATACACGTCATAAATCGATTGTAAACAGCAATAATTATTATTTTTGTTTTTAAATGATTCATAATTGGATTTATTTTATTTCTCTTTATTACAGAGAAGTTATATTACGTTCCGTACGATCAGATCGTAAATTCTGGGAAGTTGGCCGAAAACTGGTGGCCGCCGTCTGGGATGCTCATGCACGCATCTATCATGGCTACGAGGTAATTGGTATGGAACACATTCCAAAAGATGGCCCAGCCTTAATTGTGTACTACCATGGTGCCATACCGATTGATATGTACTACTTGAATTCACGAATGATGTTGCAAGAGAATCGTCTAATCTACACTATTGGTGATCGTTTCCTATTCAAATTACCCGGTTGGGGTACCATCTCTGAAGCATTCCATATAAGTCCCGGCACAGTGCAGTCGTGTGTGAATATTTTACGTGACGGCAATCTGCTAGCCATATCACCGGGTGGTGTCTACGAAGCACAGTTTGGTGATAACTACTATGAGCTGTTGTGGCGAAATCGTGTGGGATTTGCCAAAGTGGCCTTAGAGGCTCAGGTGCCAATAATACCATGTTTTACACAAAATTTACGTGAAGGATTTCGACAAGTCGGTATCTTTCGGACATTCTTTATGAAACTATATAATACCATTAGGATACCGGTGTATCCGATATATGGTGGTTTTCCCGTCAAGTTTCGTACATATTTGGGTAAACCCATTGAACATGATGGCAACTTGACGCCGGAACAGTTGCAAGTTAAGGTATGTGGAATAAGTTTTTTTTAAAATAATCTATTTTTTAAAGACTATTTTTCAGGTATCGGCTATTTTAGAGGGATTTATTAACGACTATTTTTTCAGTGTTCTATAGAAGCGTGGATTTATTAAAGATTATTTTTGAGGGTTCTATGGAACCGTGTATTTATTAGAGTACACCTAAGTCTGTTTTTACACGGTAGATTGGTTCCAGAAGAAGCCGTGTAAAAAAAGACATTGATCTTATACATAAAGGGAATTCCCCTAAATTAGTGCTATTCACATTTGCTTTGACCAGTAAAAATTGTTTGTACGCGCTAAAGGGGTATTCACTTAAATCTTTAGCTAGTGTTCGCAAACTATTTTTTCGATGGTTTCAGACTTTTTTATTTCATAAATACTTTTTTGTGATATGAACATACTTCGCAAAAATTAAATTTGACAAAAAAAATGTAAGTACATAAAATTTCAAATCGTGCTAAATGGAATAAAATCGTCTAAAAAAATTAAAAATATTCAATTTTCAAACCGTGTTATATCAAAACCGTGTACATGAAGACCGTGTAAAAACAGACTTAGGTGTATATTTTTCAGGGCTCCTCTCGAAGCCTGGTTTTATTAAACAATATTATTTTGGGTTTTTTAATACAATTTTTAAGGGTTCTATAGAAGCGTGGATTTTGATAAAGACTATTATTTAAGAATCCTATAGAAGCGTAGATTTATTAAAGATAATATTGAGGGTGCTATAGAAGCGTGGATATATTAAAGATTAAAGGTCCTACAGAAGCATAGATTTATTAAATACATTTTTGGGGATTCCTATTAGGTTAGGTTTGGGATGTGCAGTCACTTATGTGGCTACAGCACTCTAAGACCGTCAGGTCCATAGTGATCATCCACGAACAGAAGAGAGATAAGGTGAGATCTATAGGGGAGATAAAGAGAGATGCTTACAAGAAAATGTAAGAAAGTAAATTTGAAATAGTATCGATGGCTTTAGAGTTCGGACAGAAGATATATTACGTGTCAAGGTTGCACTTTCCCAACCACTTTAGGTTTCTAATTATGCTGTGGTTTTATTGAGAAGAAACAACCCACTAGTCTGTGCCGTCTGTAGGCCACAGGAGATGCTCAATTGTCTCTGTCTCCTCCTCGTCAACGTAGAGTCTACATCAATTAATTGCATCATGAACGCCTCAAGTTCCGATAAAGATGATATATGGGTGGTTTGATTGAGTCATCAGTTCCTAGATCTGTGGATTGAGATCCTCGATTGGCTAATTCGTCTGCTCTTTCATTACCCAAGATGTCACGGTGTCCTGGTACCCAACACAGCCGATAGGTGTAGGTAAGTTCTTCCAAAGCTGTTCTTCACTTGAGGACCGCCTCAGATTTGATGGCTTTAAGATCCGCTTGACTATCCACGAAGATAGTCACCGGGAGGACCTTTATTAAAGACTTTTAAATTAAGTTGCCTTCCAAATCGCAAAGATTGGAGCTTGAAAAACACTACAGATTTTTTGTAGGTTAGTCTCAAGGCCTAGCCTTAACAGTAGACATTACCTTCTTAGGGTCCTTGTATAGAAGCCAGGATTTATTAATGAATATTTTCGGTTCCAGGGTTCTACTAGGAATAACGACATCTACATCGTCAAATCTCAGGACTAGTGATATAAAATTTAGTTTACGCATTGATCTGCGTACCTTATCTAATTTACTGGATGTCGACTTGTGGCGCAGACAGTTCCACCAAACAAGAGAGCCATAGGAAAGGATGGGCCTTGCCACGGTGTTATACAACCAGTGTATAGTCGATGGTTTTAGCCCCCAGTTTTCCCAATGGAGTTCTTGCATGCATAGAATGCAATGATCAGAAACTGAGGGAAATTTAGCTTGATCTGATAGATACACCATAGAACTGTCACTAAGTAAGACAAAATATATCAAAGATGTTAAACCATGAGATACATCAAAGTGAATTATGTATGATAGACCGATTTAAACGCAAACAAACACTACGAACACATGCATCTCTATGTGGATCCAACAAATTGCAATTGAAATCACCAATTATCACTATGTTGGAATAACTTTCAAACAGATGAGCTTAAGACAGATGATTTGAATATTATTTTATAATTTTATTATCTCAAGGTCCAGTAATCTTCCCATTGAATACAGCAGATTTAAAAAAAAAAATCAGCAACAATTTAAGCGTATTTTTAACATTTAAAGTAAATTTTCAAAATAAAAAAATAATCTTATATATATATATATATATATATATGGTATATAAATGCTTGAAATTATATATTTTCTATACGGCTATTGATGCGTGAAGCATTATAAAAATAATTTTTATATTTGTATGTTTTTTCAGGTCGCTCACGCTTTAGAAGATTTAATCAACAAACATCAACGTCTACCCGGCAGCATATTTCATGCATTGCTCGATCGTTTTCCGCCATTTAGAAGCAAAAAGGATTAAACCCCCCCTTTTAAGACAAGAACAAACCTCATAACAATTAAAACAAAACAAAAAAGTAATTTTAAGTTTAGAAATCTCATAACTGTGTTAATTTTTTTAATAATTTCTTTCTTTAATAAGCAGCATGTTTTTTTTTTAATTTCTCAAAGAAAAAAATGTATTCTAATATCGAATGAGATTGAAGTTTTTCGTCTTCTATTATTATTTTTGGCTAGGCGATAGAATGTACTTAAACTTTGGTTGTAGTTAACTTTTTAAAAAGAAATATTAAGTATTCTATCTATAAGAACTATTATTATGATGTATGGGAATAGACACGTTTTTTTTTTTTTTTTTTTTTTTGGTTAAAATGAACTTTTGATATTTAAAAAAAAAAAAAAAATTTTTGTTTTTATTTTTTTATTATTTTTTAAAGTTTTTGGCAATATTTTTTATATAGCCAGCGTGACTTTTCTTTTTAGACTGGTAAAACATTTCTATACTAATAATTCGAGTTGTATTTTAGCGTTGTATATGAATTGCAAGTTAGCTTTTTACTATTAAATAAAAAATAAAAAAAAATCATTTTACATTTGAAATGTAGCCAAAACATGATCATTTAAATATTTATATATAAGACTATATTGTAATTGAAATATATTATTAATATTATTATTGTGTAAATGTATATGTATTTATTTTTAAATGAAACATATTGCTATTTATTATTAAATAAACAAAGTGTGAATCGACAAGGAATACAATATTTTTTGTTTTAAATTATGTTGGATTCTATTACTTTAAAAGAATAAAGGAGAACGGCGTACAAAATCAACTTTGTCTCTGATAATCCTTTATAAATTGACATCTCAAACAATGTTATGTTGGCTTTGTTTGATATGTCAATGCCAGGCCTGAATCCTCGTATGTCGTTCCCCTTTATACCCAATGTTATTTCCATAAATCACATTTCAACATGTAAATGTAGCATTAGACGAAGTAATCAGTATTCATTCCAATGCAAATCGATCTATGTATCTCTATTTTCCAACCACTGTTTTTGCTACATCAAAGTCGATCTATGGTAACCTAATTTCTAAGTTCATTTATACCATGTGCAGACGAGCGTTGTTCTCTCCCTCATTCGTTGTTCGACCCTTAATTATGAAGTAATTACTTGGTCCCCCTACAAAATTGTCTGAGCGAACAATGATTCAATTCGAATCCCTAGATGAATAACCAAGGAATTTGTCCCATCCCAAACAATTGAGAGTATTTAGTATTTAAATTAATTTGGGCTTTAACATGGCGAAGCCCAGGCTTATCATGGTCCCACT
Organism: Musca vetustissima; assembly: GCF_032173495.1. Classification (NCBI taxonomy): domain Eukaryota; kingdom Metazoa; phylum Arthropoda; class Insecta; order Diptera; family Muscidae; genus Musca; species Musca vetustissima. Next base: position 630,817 of record NW_026886187.1, read on the forward strand.
TTCATCTTAATTGTGTACACTGAGCTCCCCGCGGTGTCACCTGGGGTAACTATTTTCATCATCCATTGAAATAGTGAGCTGAAATGTGCCCCGAGTTCACCCATAAGAAGTAAAACAACGGAAAATCCCCCTTATTATGAAAAAGCAACGAAAAAGAAAACCAATAACCCCCAATGTTGACGTCCCGCGCAAACGTATAAAGGATCACGATCTTCGAATCTGCACTTGAAATGTGAGTACGTTGCACAGAACAGACGCAGTTTTCGCCTTAGCAGATGTACTCATGAAGTACAAAGCCCATATTATTGCCTTACAGGAAATGCGATGGAAAGGGACTGACGTAAGTAAATCAGATTACGCCCTGTATTATAGCTGAGACATGAATTTGGCTGCGGATTTATAGTTAATAGGTGAATAAAAGACCTCGTCTCCAGATTCACTTCAGTAGAGTGGCGAATTGCTATAATCCTTATAAAAGCGAAGTTCTTCTACATCAGCCTTATTTGCGCCCATGGTCCGACGGAGGACAATGATGAACAGACCAAAGACAAAGCGTCTAGAAACTGAATATGACTGCTGCCCTGACCATGACATAAAAATTCTTCTAGGAGATTTTAATGAAAAAATCGGAAGGGAGAATATTTTTTCTCCCACCGTCGGAAAATTCAGCCTCCATCCGACATCCGACAACGGCATGAAGTTGATTGACTTCGCGGCAGCAAAAAACATGGTAGTTAGCAGCACCAGATTCAAGCATCTCAATATACACAAGGCCACCTGAATTTCTCCTGATCGCACAATGATAAATCAAATCGATCATATTGTGATAGATAGATAGATTTGGACCATTACCTTGTGGCAGCCCAGGTTCACACCCGTCTTAATGTAGCAGCAAAGGTGCGATCTAATGTAACACGGAGACTCGACGTCGACTCTCTCCTTGTCCCGATAATAATATAGAAGCACAATAGTAAATTACCTACAAACTGCGGCAAAAGGAACACTTGGGTACCAAAAACCAACTCGAAATATACAGGAGTCAGAATGAAGTCCGTAAATTTTACCTACGAATAAAACACCAAACCGAAGGCTTTGGCGCAGGTACACCTTCTGTAGAAATGAAGAAGGAAACCTGGTGACAGATACAGATAACGTGCTGAGGATCTGGAAGGAACATTTTGAAAAACTTCTGGTATCAAATAGTACCTCAGAACCAATATAGAATGTATACAACCTAGCCAAGATGAAGTCAAAATAGCAATCAATCGGCTGAACAGTAATAAAGCAGCAGGTGCCGATGGATTACCAGCCGATCTATTCAAGACCGATGGTCAGATGCTGGTCAGGAGCATGCACCAGCTCATTTGTACAATTTGGCTACAAGAGTACATGCCCAATGGGACATCAGCATCCTGTGTCCCGTGCACAAAAAAGATGACAGGACGATATGTGTTAACTATAGAGGTATAAGTCTCCTCCCATCGCATATAAAGTTCTATCCCGCGTACTGTGAGAACGACTGAAGCCAATGGTCAGTGATATTGTTGGACCATACCAATGCTGCTTCAGACCTGTCAAATCCACCATTGACCAGATTTTCACTCTGCGCCAGATCCAGGAAAAACCCCACGAAAAATACATCGACACATTCCACCTATTCGTCGACTATAAAGCCGCATTGACACCCCTATCCGTTCAGAGGTGTTTAAAACCATGTCGGCGTTTGGCAATCCAGCAAAATTAACGGCTATGCAGGATAACTTTAACTGGTACAATGCCAGCAGTTGGAGTCGGAAAGGACCTCTCGGAGCCCTTCAATACCGAACGAGGATTCAGACAAGGTGACAGTTTGTCGTGTGACCTTGTTAATAACCTGCTGGAAAAGGGCATACGAAAAGCAAAGGTGAACACGTCTTTTTCATGTAAAACAAGAAACAATAAACTCTGTTGACATGGATTACGAATAGTTTTGTATGAACGGGTTTATGCATGTACGTAATTGTGAGAGGAACAACGTTGTTCGAACGTTCGTCAGAACATGGTATTAGACTTTTCAATACAAAAAGTCGATTAGTCGAAAGTCGATTTACTTATCCCTAGTTTGTTCATTCTTGCTTCGGTTTGCAAAATTTGTTGTAGCTTGTTTTTTCGGTGGACAAGAAAATGTTTAAATTCTTAACAAAATTAAAAAAATAGACACAATTAAAAAATTATTTAATAATAAATGCGGCATTCGTAAAAAATAAACACTGCGTGGTGGATAATTTGTAGTCTTCGGCTGTGTTTCTCTTTCATTTCCTTTTGAAAAGATGGCACGTCAGCGTGATAACAAGGGTGGAAGTTCAGGTGAAAAATCGACGAGTAAACAAAAAAGTGGCAAGCAGCAACAACAACAACACAATGTTATTGAAAATGCCGATTCCACAAAATCGAGTAGTACAACAACGACAAGTACTACATCTTCCACGGCGGCCTCGGAAACAAATAAGCCGCCCAAGGGAAAGCACCCCAAGAAGGCCACATTCGAAGAACCAACATCGAAATTTGTTCTGAACAAATGGAAAACATTGGCCGGCAGTATCTGCATGGCGGTGGCAGCCTATTTCTGTTATCAGGGCTATTTGGAGACACGTGTAAATACACCATTTGACAATCAGAAAATGGTTACACGAGCTGGCCTTGATGATCCCGAACGTTATTGGGGCTCTTATCGCCCTCTGAATTATTTCGGTATGAAAACCAGAGATCCCCACTCCCTGGTAATGGGCCTAATGTGGTATACACCCTCCAATTTGGGTCACGGCGGTAAGGGTATACGCCACTGGTGTGATATGGGTGATAATTTGGATAAATACGGGTGGACTCATCATGATGGACGGACATTTGGTGTCCAGGAGATACACGATCTTCCCTTCGAGTTGAAAACCTCCTTTGTAAAGTATCCCAGTGGTAAACAATTTGGTGGTGATTGGACTGCCAGGATCTCAGTTAAGAATACCACCCGAGCATGGGATCGTTCGATATCTTTGATATGGTATGTGGCGTTGGATGAACGCACCAATGGTCATATTAAATATGTGTCGGATGAGAAAAGTCCCGAGCCAGGGGTGTATGGTGAAACATTGGGTCTTGGAGAATTCCAATTGCGTTTCCATCCAGTGAAGGGACGCATACTGCATAAATCATACCTGTCCACAGTTGCTCCTTCTCTCAGTAAGCTAAAGGAAACGGTATTTAGTCATTTCCGTGCATTTACCGATAAAAAGGGTCATCGTTATATCGGCTTGCCAGGGGAAATGATATCACACAATGGTCAGGCGCCGGCAGATCCTAATTTCATTGCCATACAAATAACGGCAGAGGTAGATTTTACGCTGGACATTACATATCAATCGACTTCGGGATTTTCAGTGGGTGAGACGATACCTAAGCCGCCAACCGGACGAGATTATACTGATTCGCTGCAATCGCACATTGCGGCTTTCGATAAACGTTTTGAGGATACCTTCCATTTAAAGGCAAAGGGCTTTTCCAACGAAGAAATTAAATTTGCCAAATATGCGCTGAGTAATATGCTGGGCGGTATCGGCTATTTCTATGGATCAAGTAAGGTAAGTCAGAGGGTGGTTTTGATACAAGTCTTGCTTTAAAGTGTCAAACGGATCTTTGGGAAAAAAACATTTTTTAATCAAAATGGTGTTTGAATTAATCGAGAGACAGGTGGACAATTCGGCGCGTGCAAACTGGTCTCCGGGCAGGGTAAAACACCCCAAGTTTAGGTCCCAAAATCAGGAATATATTAGTGGAGGAACGTACGAGAGTCAGAAGATAAGCATTCCTATTTCCCAAAACGCAACCGTCCCTTTCGATTGTGATTTCAATTATCTTGTCTTGTTGGTTCATTAGCCATTGTCCGCCGGCTTAATCTTCTTAACAGGTATTCTTTTATGGGCATGCTTCTTGTTCGTTGGATTCAACTTCACAGCCCGACCCTGTTCCATAACAGCTTCCTTCGCATCAGCCACAGCATCGCTCTTTTCAATGGCCACCACAACTGGAGCTTATTTCTGCGATGTAAAGCGGATATTCTTACCATTTACCGCTGCTTACTGGCATTGGCGACCCCATTTGTCTGGTCAACTCGTCACATTCGAACTCTGCTGATCGGCAATTACTCTTCTCCAAATGAGCCAGTTCTTTCTAAAGTTTCCTTTTCTCTTCTTCCCATAATTTTTCTGCTACTTGGGCTTTCTACGCAGTCGCAACCAACTCACTTTTAAGTTCCTAAATTAATTTTTTAATTGTTTTTTATGCTCTTCAAACTTTGCCTCCAACGACTGCACATTTTTTTAAGGCAACCATTGGCGTCTACGGTTGTTTGTAGAGCAGCTTCTAGCTCCTTATTTCTTTTACGTAACTGTGCCGCGTCACGATTTTTTCCTCCAATTGTTCCTCATAATCTTCGTATAGCATATCGGACACAACCTTCGCTGACCTAAGATTTCCTCGCGCCACCTTCAATGCCATTTGAAGACCACCAATTTGCCTTTGGGCTGACCTAAACCATCCTGCCATATTGGATTTCTTCTCCAACATCTCCATCCACCGATCAGGAACAACCGGATCGTCTTTCGCTTCATTGGGTGCGTCTCTCACTAGATTTTCTATATAGTCATATAGGCACTGTATCGTCCGCATATTCACAGCCGTTTCGATAGCCTCTGCGTACATGTCAATATTAGTTAGTAGAGAACATTTCATATAGCATATCGTACACAACCTTCGCATATCGTACACAACCTTGACTTCTGCTAACCAAATTCTGTTTGATTTCAGGTTCAATCGGTTTACACCACCAATCCGGTTCCCTACTGGAAATCCGCCCTGTACACAGCTGTGCCGTCACGATCATTCTTTCCACGTGGTTTCCTCTGGGATGAAGGTTTCCATGGGCTATTGATTTCCTCGTGGGACATTGACATCGAATTGGACATTATTAGTCATTGGTTTGATTTATTGAACATTGAGGGATGGATACCACGTGAACAAATTCTTGGTGTCGAAGCGTTGGCCAAAGTTCCTGATGAATTTGTTATACAACGTAACACCAATGCTAATCCGCCAACGTTTTTATTGACCCTCAAGAAGATTCTAAAACATCACAAACAGGAGTTGTCTTTAAAGAGTCGTCTGGACACATTGGAACGTATCTATCCACGCCTGCAGGCCTGGTTTGCCTGGTACAATACAACACAGCGGGGTGATATACCCGGGACATATCAATGGCGTGGACGTGATGCCACTACGGAAAGGGAATTAAATCCCAAAACCCTATCATCAGGTTTGGATGATTTCCCACGAAGTTCCCATCCCAGCAGCCGGGAGAGACATGTTGATATCCGTTGCTGGATGGCATTTGCGGCAAGTGTTATGGCTGAGTTGTCCACCATTTTGGGTAAAGATGATCATAAATACTATGAAACGGCGGGATATCTAAAAGACAACGATGTCCTCAATGAACAACATTTAAGTCCCTACACCGAAACCTATGCCGATTGGGGTTTGCATTCCGATTCGGTGGTACTCAAACGTCCCCAGCTGACACAGAAAAATCTACAACGTAATCAACACCAACAAATGGAAATGGTAAGGGTAACATTGAAACAGCCGGATTATAAATTTGTCGATTCCACTTTTGGCTATGTGAACATATTCCCATTCTTATTGGAGATACTCGATCACGATTCTCCGTATTTGGGTAAACTCTTAAAGGATATACGTGATCCACAAAAGCTGTGGACACCCTATGGTCTACGTTCGCTATCGAAATCATCGCCCCTCTATCAAAAACGTAATACCGAACATGATCCTCCATATTGGAGAGGTCCCATCTGGATTAATATCAATTATTTGGCAGTTAAGGCTTTGCGTTACTATGGCATGCTGGAGGGTCCCTATGCCGCCTTGGCTCGTGATATTTATGCCGAATTGCGGGAAAACCTAATACATAACATTTTCAAAGAGTTCCAACGTACTGGCTACCTGTGGGAACAGTATGATGATACAACGGGTCAGGGTAAAGGTTGTTATCCCTTCACTGGATGGAGTTCCTTGGTTGTATTAATAATGTCGGAGCAATATTAGAGGAATTAAGACGGCGAAGACGACGAGACTGCTGAGTGTGTGTGGTGGACATTTAGTACAATTTTGTAATTTATGAAAAAATGCAATAATGACCTACGAATTACTTAATTTGTTGTTGTAGATGACGAGATTTTTTTAATGCCATTCTAGGTAATGACATTAAAATGTAGAGCATGACGATATTCTACCACAATCTCTATCCCCATGTATAATTAGAAAATTTGTAATTTTTAAATTAATTAAAAATGCCAAAAGTAATCCGATTATTAACGATTATTAATAAACAAAAAGAAAAAAGTTAATGAAAAAATATTGTTTCATTTTTTAATTAATTTTTTTTTCCACGAGAAATTAAATACCAAAAATTCAATTTTTCTGATAGAAAATTGAGTTTATGGTCTTGGGGCCGAATATTTATATTATTAATTTTTGGGAGGGAGATTTGTTACCGTATATGGTAACAAATTTCCCTGCAAAACACAAATTTAATCGAATCCGGTTGAAAAATCCGCTCATGATCCCCAAAAATACCCTTATATGTGGCTACCCGAAAAAATAGACCTATATTTATAATTTTTAGTGGAGGGATTTGCTACCAAACTAAATTGCAGCCAAAAAATTTACCTTTATTTATCATTTTTAGTGAATCAAAACGAACATTAAACTCGCTTGGTGTAGAAGTAAAAAATTTTCACAAATAACACATTGTGGGGGAGATACCTGAAGGAGTGGACCGATTGCGACCATCTTCAGACTTGATCTAGATTTGGTAAAAGTATTACGATTTCAAAGTTTGGATATAATTATACACAAAATTCGCATGGTATTAAATTAACAAATTTTCAAAATGTTGAATCATTGTGGGGGAGATACCAGAAGGAGAGGACTCGATCCAGGATTGGTAGAAATGTTACGATGCGTAAATTTTGGGTCAAACCGAACATTAAATTAGTTTAGTATTGAATTAACAATTTTTCAAAATATTGGCAGTTTGTTGGGGAGGTACTAGAAGGAGTGGACCGATGGATACCATCTTTGGACTTGATCTGGCTTGATAAAATTATTACGAAGTAGTATTACGATGTGTAAAGTTTGAATTCAATCTGACATTCCATACAGTTGATATTGAATTAATTAATTTTCAAAATTTTGATACTTTTTGGGGAGGTATTAGAAGGAGTGGACCAAGAGGTCCCATTTGCGCACAGGTTTGCTAAAAATATTACGATTTGCAAGATTTGGATCAACTCGTACTTTAAATTCGCTTTGTGTTGAATTAACCAATTTTCACGATGTTTACGATTTGTGTTGGAGGTACTAGAAGGAGTGGACCGATGAGTCCTATCTTCTGACATGATTTAGGTAAAAATATTACAATGTGTAATGTTTGTATTAAATTGCGCATCGCAAATCGCTTAATATCTGATTTATAAAATTTGCAAATATTTACCCTTTGTGGGTGAACTTTTAGAAGGAGTGGACCGGTAAGTCTCATCTTACAGGCTTATGCAAGCATGGTTAAAGGGGATAATTCATTATTTTTCAGCACAATATTGACCATTTTGTGTGTGTGATACCAAAAGGAGTTGACCGATATTCCCCATTTTCAAACTTGAACAGACAGAAAATCAACTCCAAATTTTCTAACACGTATTTGGTCCAAGGAAACATGGTGTCTAAAATCCATATTTCCCTTACGTTACGTTAAGTTTAGAGGCTCCACTCGGATCGCGTTAAAATATTTACCGTAATTTACAGCTATATATTTACTTTATATGGTGGAAATGCAAAGTTCCCCAGATATGGGCCTTGAAAGATCGTAGAATATTTTATTTAAATCAGCCGTTTTACGTTTTCCAGGAAGTCAATATGGGTATCATTTTAAAAGTTAGGGATAGTGCTTTAAAAATAGATGAAGATTTATTTAATAAAACTGAAAAAAAAATTGGATTACGTAGCCATGTATGCGCCTGCCCATAGGTAAAAGTCTTAAGCCCCGACTGAAGGCCGGCTAATTAAAAACTCTTAATTTTATTTTAAAATTAAGGATTTGGATTGCGTAGTCATTTTTCCGTTTGTCCATAGACGAAAGTCTTAAGAACTGGCGGAATCAGCTCAAAGAGGACTACTCCGAGTGGAGACCCCAATCTTGACGTGTTCCAATTACAATTGAAATAATTCTCAAATTGAAAAATGTGTAGTAAATCAAAAATAAATTACACAAATTACTTACCTCAATTTTCTTTTCCGTCAGGTAACGCACGTTAATAACAATAATACGCAATTCATACATACTATCATACACAAACTTTCGAAATTGAAATCGGGTGTCGTCGCCCAAACGAACAAAACAATTTTAATTAAAAACAAAACAAAAATTTTAATTTAATTATAAACAAAAGATATCTTTAAATTTTTTTCTTTTGCGAAAATATGCACTCCAGAGCTTATATATTTTTAAACCGACATAGACAAAAATATGCATGCATTTTGTTTTTCTTTATGTATTTTGGCCACGGCGCCGCCATTTTGTAAAAGCGCCATCACCGACATTCGTAAATATGCCGTCACTCCTTTTTTAAACGATGCTTTTCACACGAATAACTTACATTTCACACAAAAATTCTATAAACATTTGTTTCAATGAGAATTGTGGAATTGATTTTTAATAACAAATTTTACACAGTTTTGTTTTATGTTCTTTATCTTCATTCAACAAACACTTTAAAGCAAAGATCGATCACCCAACATTCGCAAACCGTTAACTTTGATAGAGTTGCCAAAGTATAAATTGCAATAGTCATTTAAATGCAGGGACTCGTAGATCGATAAATGAAAATAAACTAAAAACGTGCATGCAAGAGAGCTTTAAGAAAAGCTTTAGGGTTAATAAAGTCAACCCCTACGCATTAATTACAACTTGGCATCGGAATTGCCTCCGAGTTATAGGTTCCAACATGCTACGGTCAAGGAACTATCTAAATGTGTTGGGTTTAACCTACCAGGTGTGTCTTTAATTAAAAATACCCAACAAATTAACACCAACCATGCCAAAGTAGGGATTAAATTTGAAACCTTGTTTTATAATATTGCTCCCACCAGAGTACATGGGCTCAAATCTATTAAAATATGTACTGATGTTCTTTTTTTTTTTAAGGCTAATCAATTTCAATTTATTGCTAGCCCAAAGGGCCAAAAGGTCAAAAAACAACAAAATATAAACTACTCCAAAAGCTTAAAACTAACAGTGTATTAGCTTAATGTTATCAACGACTATTCAGTTGGAAGAACCATTGTACTTCAAAAACATTTTTATTATTATTATTCCATTATTTGATGCAGCGACCTATCACATAGGGCAAAGGACTTCAATATTATATCTACTATCAAGATAAGGAAAAAATAAATCATCTTGAAAATACAGGCTATAAACTTTTTTTCGCAGATGGATCAGTGGCCGGAGACATTACCGGAGCTGCTTTTTACCATCTCAATTCACAAACAACTAAATCTTTCTATGTCAGGAAAAAATGCGGAGTACGCCGAAAACAATGATATCAACAAAGTGTGCAATACTTTCTGACAGCTTGAGTGGGATTCAGGCTATGAATAATTAAAAACATATGAATTATCTGATTGACGCCTTTATCAACATGGTAAATTTCTTTGCGTACACTTACAGGGCGTCCAAAAATGTAATCAATGAAGGAACACTTCTAGAAATACAATGGCCAATGCCGGATGCCATCAATCAGATGGCTAAGGTTCTTTGGGATGAAAAGGGTAATGATTATGTGCAAGTAGCATTTTTATAAAATCTTTCCGTCGCTGACAAGAACACAGTGGTTTAAAAATTGTAATTTGAACTATTTTTCACAAAAAACAAATCAATAGAATCCTTAGTGGTCACTGTTTCTGCAAGAGAGCACCTTAGCCAAAATGAATGTGGTACCAGATAACTTATGCGAGGACTGCGGAGAAACCGAAACGGCATATAATCATATAATCTTTGGAAGTCGTAATAATACAAGAAGAATATTTCAGGAGAAATCACATAGTATTTCTCCACACTTGAAGACTTCACGAATTCTGTAACAAGCCAGCTAAGTAATTAAGGCTTCTTCTGGCCAATATATTTCAGTGTGAAATGATTTGATTTGGTTCAATAAATTTTCAATATGAAATTAAGTACACAGATACATATTTTTTGTTCTCAAAAAATCTTATTTTTATTGAAATATGTTTGGTTGTTGTTTTTTATTATTATTTTGAAACAAGTCAATATGTGTCTTGTTAATTATAGATTATGAATATATGGATGTGTGTGTTTTTGTGTGGTTTTGAAATTACTTCAAATTATTATTTACTTTTATATATTTTTTATTAAAATATCAGTAGTTTGTATCACTTAAAAATACCAAAAAATAAAAGAAAAAAATATTTATCTTTTCTAATTCTTATATATTTTTGTATTATTTTTTTAATGTAAAGTTGTGGCTTGTTTATTCTAACTCTAATGCTTAAAAATTGTTGTTTTGTTGCAAAAAGAGAAGAGAACACTATGTTTGTTTTTTTGTTTATAAATCTATTTTCATCACTTTCCGTTTTCCTTACAGATGTGGATAAGGAAAATTAGTTTTGAGATAAAAATAAAAGTGAAAATTAAAAAAATATAATAAACTAAGGCAAAATAATTGATACTAAAATTGTGTATAATTTTTTTTAATTTCATATATTTTTTCTGTGTTTTAATCACAAAACATTTTTTATTTAAATTATTTTAGGTATATTTGTATTGTATTTTAGGGGGAAGATGTGATCGATCATAAACATAAGAATTTTTTTTTCATTTTTTTTAAATTTCCATTATAAAAAAATAATTGCACAGTGTATGATTTTATATGAAATGAAAATAATAATAAGAAGAAAAAAGTAATATTACAAATATTTAAATTATGGTTAAGAAAAAAAAAATAACTTAAAAGATTATTTAAACATAAAAAATAAAAATGTTGAGAAAATTAACGAAAAAATAACTAAACTCTTGGTAATTTCTTAAAGCATCCAAAAAAGGTTATTGATAGAGGAAAATATAATTTGTTTGGGCGTTTTTGTTTAGTGGGGGTAGGGGGGTCTAGTTCAAAAAAATTATTGCAAAATTCTCATTTTAACTAATTATTACTCTTATGCACAAAATGTTTTTTTTTTCAAATAAAATTGTTTAAAATTATATTAATAATAATTATATATAGAGCTATAACTTATTTTTTAAAGGATCATCATAATCAATTTATCTTGATTAATAAAATATATATATGTAGTTCTTTATAACAAGATCTTCTTTATGTATGACATAATTTTATGAACTTGTTACTGTGTTGTTGTTGCAGATGCATATAATCTTCATTATATATGTTCTAAGAAAAAATTGTTTAAATAAAATTAAACTATAAATATAAATTAAAAATTCACTTTGTCATAAGAATATTTATGAATTATTTCAAAAAAACATTTTTTTTTTTTTGAAATAAACTTATGACAAAGCTGTGTTACTACAAAGATATGCAATTTGCATAACCAAAGTAATTTTGAAAACGAATATATATATATATATATATATATTTTTTCCATTGTGTTATTAAAATCTTCTATAGAAATGTTCAAATAGTTTTTTTTTTTTTTGTTTTGTTTTCAACTGTTTTCAAATAATTTACTATGATGAATGAAACAGACCAAAAGAAATAAATTGAACCAAATGAAGGCAGCAAAAACAATTTGTAAACCTTCAAATTTTCAATTGAAATACAAACATTTGATATAAAATGTTGAACACTATAATTATTTTCATTCTCTAATGGCTTAATTGAATTTCTCACTGTTCTAAATCATATCAAATCATCATCATTTATAATATTGATTTTTCAATATTTTTCTTTTTTTTTTTGGAGGAAGGATGTGTTTGTTTTTTTCACCATACCTGATTGGTATATTGGTATTGTAGTATGTAAATTAGTTAAATTGTTTTGGGTGGGCTTTCTTTTTGTTTTGTTTTGAGAAGGGATTAATATCTTATTATTTCTATATATATGCCTATATATAACTTTTTCATTGTTGTCTAATTATTATTTTTTTGCTGTCTACCCTATCTCGTATTCTACTAGAGCTTAATATTTAGAAACGATAATTTTCATCAGCCATGTGTATAGCCCACATGAATTTAGTCCTTTGTGTTTTGTTGAAAATCTTTTCAATTGGAACATTGTGCTTTTTACACCTGAAAATAAATATAAAATAAGAAAATATTACCAAAAAAGAATAAAATATAAAGATGTATTATCGATAACAAGTTCTCCACAACTTTTCTCTAGCGAAAATTTGCGATAACAACATTTCTATAACGAAAAGTTGTCGATAACAATTGCAGATTGCTCAATATACTTCAGTTCGAAGTTCTGAGCTTCTATTGTACACAAAAAAAAATTAACACTTACCAAGCCACCGAAATACGTGGATCCAAATAATTCAATTTGGATGTGCCTAAAGCTATAGTTTTATTTTCATCTCTGTCAGTCTCTTGTAATTCCAATTTCTTTAATTGTTCCTTAAGGCGTTCAATTTGTTTGAACTTCTTATCGGCATTGACCTTTTCTCGGACCGAGCCTTTACGGGCGGCTCTCTTAAGATCCTGCAAATTAAAAAAAAAAGAAAATTCGATATTTTTTAATTTTCACAAATTGTTAATTTCCATTTTGTCATTACCTCATATTCATTTTCGGCGTCATCCAATTGTTCACGCTTTTGTCTGATTTTCTCTTTGAGATTTTCCATGGATTTTTCATGACTCTTGGGCACGGAACGTTGATGGTTACATAGAATGGCAACAGCACGATTTGCACGATTATAGGCTAACAATTTCTCGGGTACTGTCATATCGTCTTTTGTCAATAGATCCAATTGATTTTGTAGTGTAACTGAAGCATTGTAGGTACGGAACACTTTGGCAGTGAGACCTGCAAATGGTGGTGGTAATAACAAGAAAAAGAAAAATGTTATTTATATCTGGATTCTTAAAAATGGAATGTTTCTTAGAACTTACCTTCCATGAGTTCCTTTAAATGTTCATTCAGCACTGCGGTATTCAAACGATCAAACAGATCATCACCGGTCTTCTTGTTCTCCATGAAAAGTTCCAGATTCTTAAAGACCCTCTTCTCGACCTCAACTTCATTGTAGTAACGAATGGAATCCTTACCGAGGAAATCAAATACCACCACATTCTCCTTGCCATTGAGCTCTTTATGCAATGATACGTGTTCCACACGCAATGAACAACAACCCACAGTATCGGCCTGATCTTCATCCTTTTCGTTACCAGCTCTCAGCGCCAGCTTATCAATGAAATACAAGGCCACAGCACGTTGTCGGACGCGCATTTCTTTCGACTTCCATTCGTTGCGATATGTGTCACGGATTTTGTCAATTGATTTAGCCAAACGCCGGGCTGTCTCGTACTTAATGTGATCCTTTTCACCCTTCAATTTCGATGATGGATTCAACATAATATATTTGACCTGGCCCTGAACATTCTCAGTCCACGATGCCAACCATGTGACAGTGTTATTGTGTATGACTTCCTTCCAGCGGTGGCCTGGTGGAGGCTGGGGTATTTTTGAATCTTTGCCACAATTAATTGACACATCTTCGGCTTGGATACGCCGCTTAATCATACCCATTTTGGGATGTTCACCACGACCTCTGAACAGACCCGGAGGTTCAAGACGGAAATTACCAATCTTCTCCTTGTGTCCATCGATAATACAAATACCATATTCCTTCACCAGGGCTTCGTTTTCTTCCTTCTTCTTGAGTTTCTCTTCCTTGGTGGCGTTTTTACGTTTTTCCGATTCGGCCAAGAAGTATCGGTGCATTTCTTCGAAATTACACTTATCAAAGTCCTTAATGATATCCTTTTCCTCCTTGGTCATTGTTTTGCGGAAATCCTTGAAGAAATTATCGTTGAATATTTTCTTTGTACAGTAGTCGTGATTTAACATCTTGGCATAGAATGTGGCGGCTTCCTCGGTTTCTTCGCTCAGCTCCAGCGGTTTGCCGTCATAATAGAAGCGCACATTTCGCGGTAAACGTTCGTAGGGAGGAGCAAACACGGGACCCTTGTGTTCCAGAGTATTCCATTTTACACCATCTTCACGCTTTTCTTCTTCCCACCTAAGAGGAGGAGATTGAGAAGATGTAGTAGAACGAGGGGATTTTGTGGATTTTGTTTTAGTTAATTTTACTTTTGTTGAGCTAGCTGTAGTTTTTTGCTTTTTCGTTGTTGTTGTTTGTTTTGAGATCTTTTTATTAGTTGTTGTTGCCTTTGTCGCAAATGTTCGACCGAAGAACAGCTCTGGAGAACCTGCCTGTACTATTGCAGTGGTGGCGGCAGTGGGTGCTAACACAAATTTCCTGTCACACAATCTGGCCAACTCTATGTGTAGCACACGACGATTTATTCGCGCCAAACTTAATGCAGCAAATGCAATTGTCTTTGCCATATTTCATTGCAAAAACAATGAAAAGAAATGTGAAATGCATTACGCAAATCAAGTTTATTCTGGACTAAATTTGACGTACATAACCCTACTGCTACATGTGTGTTATGACAAAAAAGAACAACTGCTTTTTCTTCTTCTTTCTTGAAGTATTCACAATGTAGTGATAGCACAACAGCAGCAGCGGCAATACAGCTGCTTTGACAGCTGTTAGCGTGCACATAACCTCAATAGAGATATATTTAATTGTCAGGAAATTAAAATTAAAGCGAATAAGAAGAATGTATGGGGAGTGGAGGTATAAGAAATAATGAGTCAGAGAATATTTCACTCATATTATTATTGGACCCACTTCTTACATTTGTTTTAAATATGATTGGGGAAATGATTGTTTGGGAAAATAGTTTAGGGCCCCTTCGCGGATCGTTTTGAAATGTTTACAACATGTAGTCCTTGGGCCCTGATTACAATGGTATAGTTGTTTTTTTTTGCGGAAATATGGATGTTTGTGGGTGACCGGCATTCGGCCGGGGGTTTACAGATGATACAGAGACTGATCGTATTTTATGATTATGAATCCAAAACAAGATCCCTTCAACTGTGTGAATGTTTCATTCGGTCTAACTCGGTAACCGCGACGAGGTCTTTTCTCTTTCAAACCACTTTAAATGTTTTGAATAAAACAAATAAATAAAAAACTTCACTTACCATCTCCATACTTCTTCTTCCTCTTCGTCCTTCTTTTCTTTCTTTGTCCGTTTGGTGGGTGAAGCTGTCTCCGTTTTCACTGCAGCTGGCGCCGATTTTTTAGCCTTCTTCGGTTTGACCGCCTCAGTATAGTCATCTTCTTCCTTGACACGCTTCTTCTTCTTCTCCTTGGACTTTTCTTTTTTGGGTTTTTTACGTGCCAACAGCGGCACATCTTCATCATCCTCCTCATCTTCTTCGGCTTTGATTTTACGCTTGGCTAGCGGTATATCTTCTTCGTCATCTTCTTCATTCTCGTCGTGGTTTTCTTGATGTTGGTGATGGTTGTGTTGTTGTTTGGATTTACGAGCTGCCAATGGCATATCCTCATCATCATCATCTTCGTCATCATCCTCATTATTGTCATCATAGTTTTGTTCCTGTGATTCATCTTGTTCCATTTCTTGAGAATCTTCCTCCTCATTGTAGCTGGCCTCTTCTTTGGCCACAAAAGCCGGTTCGTCCTCTTTGAACTGTGACATGGAATAATCACATGAACTTGCTTGCGATACATCAAAAGGAGCATTCATTTCGTAATGTTCCTTTTGGTAGCCATTGTTGTAGCTACTATCGAGAGGATCTTGACTAAACATTTCCTGTTTGACTTCTTCTTTTTTAACGACATTTGTGGTGGTGGTGTCGTGCGAGTTTGTGTATGATGATGTTTCATGTTTGATTTCATGTTTCACCACATCTTCCATTTTAATGTCGGCCAAGACATTATTGAAACCGTTTTCTTGGGGCTGTGATAATGGTTCGGGTTTAACGAAACCATCCACATCATGTTTTGAAGAAGATTTCGACGATGAAGAAGAAGAACTGGAATGTTTATGTTTAGACGATGATGATGATGAGGAGGAAGAGGAGCTTTTATGATGGCGATCTTTGTCCTTATCGCGGGAAGAACTCGACGACGAAGATGAAGATTTGTGGTGACGATCTTTGTCTTTGCTTGATGATGAGCTGCTGCTAGAACGATCTTTGTCGCGTCGTTCTTTATCCTTGGAGGAACTTTTGTGTCCCGACGACGATGAGGATGATGAAGATGATTTGTGTTTATCGCGGTCGCTGCTGCTGCGTTCTTTGTCCTTTTCGCGATCCTTGTCACGATGACTCGATTTCGATGATGAACTACTGCTGCTATGTTTTTCATCGCGTTCCTTATCGCGATGTTTATCCTTGCCACTGCTGGATGATGAGGAGCTATGCTTCTCTTTATCACTGGAAACAGATTTAAAATTAGCTTTTTTGTCTTCTTAAGAGCTTTACTCAAGAAACTTACCGACTACTGCTTTTGTGACTGCTAGATGAAGAACTCTTGTGACGATCCTTATCCTTATCACGATGTTTGTCTTTACTGGATGATTTATGTTTACTGCTGCTACTGCTGTGGTGTCCGTTGCTCATGCCATTGACATGTACCTCGGCCGTGCCTCCATTTTGTGCCGGTGGCTGCTGTAAGTAAACGTAAATATAAAAAAATAATAAATACCTGATGATGATGATTCATGACAACAAAAACAAAACCACATTTTATTTTTGATATGTATTAATTCAATACGATATAAATTATGATGAAAAAATATCTAAAGACAAATACGTTTACGAAATTACAAAAAAAAAAAACACAAATCGAAACAAAGGATGTAAATAAAACCTCTACATAACTAAAATCTGTTGGAAACCTGTTTTTTTTTTTCTTTCGAATATGTTCGCCAAAAAGAGCAACGACATTTGAAGCGATTCATATTTCCTAAAACAAATGGAAAGCTACTGAGCAATTGTATTTCCGCCCCCTTCGAAAGTTTTCGTGCGTACCAGCCGCCCAGACAGGCATACGGCGGACGGACACTTATAAATCGACTCCCAATTGTATGAAACAGATTTGGTCCAAAGAAACATAGATTCCAAAACGAATATGTCGATGAGGTTAATTTTTGTTGACGATGTCACGCTGGGCCAAGGCGAACGCCCTTGGTGTAAACCCAACAAAGACACAACACTGGATGGAGTGCAGATTCATCTATCACCCGAAGCTAAATACCTTGGCTCAATCCTGGGCTATCAATTACGATGGAAAAGGAACGCTGTGGAACGGGCGAAGAGGGCTGTTTGCACTCTAGTTGAGGGCTAAAACCATCGACTATACACTGGTGTTGTATAACACCGTGGTAAGGCCCATCCTTTCCTATGGTTTGGTGGCTCTGCCTGCGCCACAAGTCGATATCAAGCAAACAAAGAGCCGCCTCGATTCTAATAACAGGAGCCACGAAGAAGAGCACCCCACAAGCAGCTCTGAACGCAGAGTCCCTAAGTTCAGGATGACTTAACGCTTCAGTATTAAGTGTCAGGCCGCGCATAGTGTCCTAAGGCTGCATGAATAAAATCTTTGGCGATGTTGTACCCCTTTGGGCATGGTTGTACCCTAAACGAACCAGGTATGACATTGGACCAACGCGTAAAACTAAGCTACTATATATCTGGAGCCCTGAGATATTACGGTGTAGATGTCGTCATTCCTAGTAGAGACGACTGGAACCGGAGTAACCCTCCTCTGGACGGTCTTTCGATACAGACAGATCCAAGATGTAAGAAGGTATAGAGCTGGTTACTGGTCTACTGTGAAAGGCTTGGCCTTGAGTTTACCTACAAAGCTGGATAGCAACTGTAGTGTTTTCCAAGCTGAAATCTTCGCGATTTTGGAAGGCAGCGGAATTGATAAAAAGTCTGGATGCAGATATCACGTTGAACCGGTCACTATCTTTGTAGATAGTCAAGCTTCTCTTAAAGCCACCAAATCTTGTTACATCAAATCTGAGGCCGTCCTCAAGTGTAGAACAGTTTTGGAAGAACTTACTTACAGCTATCTGCTGTGTTGGCTACCAGGACACCATGATATTATGGGTAATGAGAGAGCAGACGAATTAGCTAGACGAGGATCTCCATCTACAGATCTAGCAATTGATGGCTCAATCAAACCCCCGACTATGTCATCTTTATCGCAACTTTGAGACGTTCTTTGGCACAACGAACCCAGGTGCAATGTGTCAAGATCTATTTGGCCGACTCTGTCTACCAAAAGGACACACTCACTGCTGAACCTGTTGAGCAAAACTCTTATTTCAGAGTAATGACAGGAATCATTACTGGTCATTGCAATATCACACCTCCCAAAATTAAAAAACTTAAAATTAGCCTGGACAATTTATAGTAACTTACATGCTTGCCTAAGATATCTTCTCTAATATCATTCTTTTATTTTTTTTCTTTTTTCAAAAACCCATTTATGTTATTAATAGAACCTGCGAAAGAAACAAATTTTTGGGTGTAGCATGTGTTTTAAAAAGCACGTGATAGTTTTATCACCAATTTGTTTCACGTTGCCAAAAACTGCATTCCAATGAGAGAGTGTTTTAATTTTTAATAGCCTAGAAAGAAGCTTTTTGTAGCAGCCCATGTGCTTTTACACAACGGGCTTATCACCAATTTGCCAGTAAAAACTGCATTCCAATGAGAGAGTGTTTGGTTTTTGTACTAGGGTGTTTGTGGTGGTGGTTGGCACTGGTGTTGTTGTTGTTTAATAATCATTAAACTGCCTGCTCTGCTGGCTGGTTGTTGTTGAACAAAATTTTGACAACGTGTTTCAATTTTGAATCCACACGCCGCTATGAACAAAAAAAGAAACACGTGCACAGATCATCGTACCATGATGCCTAGACCGTTTAGTCACCCAATAATGGTGTTTTTGTACACACCCCATACGTAAATGCATTGAACTGGCATCGACTGGTTTTCGTTTTTCCTATGGTCGTCGTGGTAGACAGGCAGACATTCATTCACAAGTTGGAATTTGATATTTAGTTTCCTGTTTTTAGAGCTCGATGTAGTATCTTTGAAACATGTGAGTTTGTGCTGTTTTATCCCCCTGAGCATCATCATCTACGTACTTTTGTTTTAAGGGGTGGTTTATTTATCCTTTATTCATACCTACCTACCCATAAACGAAAATGTTTTTTTTTTCATATATTTTCGAAAGGATCTTTTTTGTGTGGCATTGATCTTCAAACTGGCTGGATACACACATGTTTTTTTTTTCTTCTAAATGAGGATTTACTTTTGAAAATATTTAACTTAGCAATGACTGACTGACTACAGGATTTTTTACCCGCATTGTTTTTGTTGCAATATGTAACATTTGTTCAATGACAAGAGAGGAGGGGATAGACCGTTCCCGGAATTAACCCTAAAATATAACATATGAATCCTCCACCATCGCTATGTGGAAAAATGTTTACCTGATATATTTCACAAACACTAATCGGAAAAAATTCTAAATAGACCCAACCAACCACTTTAGGTTTGTAATGATGCGGTAGATTAGAGCAGGTTCCGTTGTTGAAAAGAAACTAAGACTCGGTGGAAAGTGAGCACCCACTAGTCTGTGCCGTCTGTCGGACACAGGAGATGCTCAGTTGTCTCCGTCTCCTCGCCGTTGTCAATGCAGAGTCTACAGTAATCCGTGGTCCAATTTACTGGTAAATTCCCTCATGATAAGGCAATGACCAGTAATGATTCCTGTCATTACTCTTATTTCAGCTTTGCTCAGCGGGTTCAACAGTGAGTGTGTCCTTTTGGTAGACAGGGGTCGGCCAAATAGATCTTGACACATTGCACCTAGGTTCGTATCACCAACGTTCATAGGTTCTTTCGCCGAAGAACGCCTGAAAGTTCCGATAAATATGACATATGGTTGGTTTTATTTAGCCATCAATTGCTAGATCTGTAGATTGAGCTAATTCGTCTGCTCTTTCCTTACCCATGATGTCACGGTGTTCTGTTACCCCCAAACACAGCCGATAGCTGTGTTCTTCCCAAAACTGTTATACACTTGAGGACGGCCTCAGAAAAAAGTTTGTATATCTAAGTGAGGTCTTAATCCAAATTCAATTGCTGGTTATTACAATCCTTCTTTATTTTCTCTACCATATTTGTGTGTGTTTTTTTTTTTACAAAACCTTGACCTATATCATCGTATTTCTCCTTAATGTTTTCACTTGTATTAAAGATGGACGGCCCTCAAAAGAAAATCTCAAAACCAGCGAACACTTTCTATTTTACCACTTTATAATTTATAAATATATACACATGGTATTTTTAATTCCGCTACTGTTTCTTTGGTCTGATATGATGTATACATATGAATGTAAGTGCGTATGTTTGTTGTGAACCATCCATTCATCTATGCCCCCTTTAGTAACAACGAATTTTAACAACATAAAAAATGCTAAAGTAAATTTAGCAAACATAAAAATATGTGCCAAGTTTAAACAGTTTTTTTGCTTTTTGGCTAATTTTTCGCACCGTACGTAGGTACACAGCACCGCACACACTCTCACATATAATATTGTAAATCTTATGATCGCTCTTCCTCTGTTTTGTTGAAAATGAGAAGCTTTGCTTTTTTTGTTCGCTTGCTACTAATTTTTGCTAAACGTTATAAAATATCATCCACCTGCCCTGATATATTGGTGTGATATCGTAACGTTGTCGTTCGTATAAGTTAATGCGTTCAATTCTATTTTTTGTTTATTTTGTTGTTGTTTTTTTTTATTTCTAGAACATTGACTTTTTAGCGGCATTTTGGCATCATCTACATATAAATTGTCTTCTACATTCACATACACATATGTATGTAGGTAGATACACTCGAAATTGTTGGCTATGACTTTTTTATTATATAAAGAAATCGTAATGATATTTGATATTGTTGTTGGTTGTTGATTTTGTATGAAATGGATATTGGTAAACAAAAGCAACAACATACCTAAATTATATAGCAAATTTGTTTTTGTTAGGTGCTAGATTTTGAAATGGGATTGTTTAATTAAAATCTAATTATCTTTTATTTTTTGGGATTCACAAGTTAATAACAACCAACCACCTTGACCTTTTCAATTTCAATATTAAATAATTTTAAAATTAATAAAAAAAGTTGGATTTCTAAAGAATTATTTTAAAGGACTATCGGATACATAAGCCTGGATTTTTAAGGAATATGTTAACACACACATTCCTCTTAGATCTTTCCAATGGCCTTTGACACTGTCGATTCCGAATTGATGTCCGACATCACGGGAATTCCACACTTCAGCTGGCGTACGTTATTGGTCTGAGACTCTTAGTCTCATAGGTGAGACTCATTTCCCAGGTTGCAAGAATGTGGAACGTGATTCTCTATATTTGGATCTCATTGGCAAGGTGGTTAACAGAAATAAGGTACGCTGGGCAGTCAATACATTCAAAACGTGGATTTTTTAAATAATATTTTTTAGGGACTAGAAGAGGCGTGGATTTTTGATATATTTTCTGGGGACTTGGAGAGTCGTGGATTTTTAAAATATTTTTTTAGGGACTAGAAGAGGCGTGGATTTTTTTAAAAAAAAAAAAATATTTTTAGGGACTAGGAGAGGCGTAGATTCTTTAAATATTTTTTAAGGACTAGGGACGTCCCTCCATATTTCCGGTATTCTGAAGGTCGTCTCAGACAAATTTCCAAACTGTATGTCAATTATTTGATATTTATCAAAGCCAAAAAAAAATCCTCCTGGCAGATTTTTTATATACCTCCATTTTCTGGTATTTGAAACCTTGCCACCTACTTTCTCTGTAATTGACCTGCACCTCGGAACCTCTGGGCACATCTGACCGCCTGGAATTTAATAAAAATGTCCAGTGGTTGGAGACTCAAGATCGCATTCAAGGCTGTCTGTGGTGTACTTCTTAGCGCAATTTTTTTTTCAAGGTGTTACACATCCCCTCTCTTCCTAAATTTTATAGTGTAGGGTATTAACAAGAAATTAACAATGCCATAAATTATCAATTTCCGGATGATAATCCACACACATACGTAGCACTTCAAGGCAAATGAAAATTACAACAAAATAAACGAAGGTAATGGATGGTAATGTATGTTTGGATAAAGGAGGCACACTTGAAGAATAAAATGTAATTGAAACCGAAGTAATTCACAAATCACAACCTTTGCTTTCTTTAAAAAAAAAAAAAATCAAAATCAAATTTTAATGAATATTTCAAACTTTTTATCAAATGGCCTTACAACCAAAAATAACTTCAAATTTCCCCCACACTCTGTACAACAAGATTATGTACCTCGATATTTATCAATCATCATAATCAGAGCAACAACCACCAACCAGCCAACAATAACAACACAACAAATACATTTTCTTTGCAATGTGTAACTTTGAAATTTGATGTGGATAGGAACCCTGTAAGAGCAGATATTACAGAGAAAGGGAGACACAACCGACCGAGACCACCATCCACCATCAATATTAATGTCAGGCAAACAGATCATCAGGAAGGCAGACTATTCGTCAGCTATACAGCTAGACGACAATCCGAAAGGCAGAAAAGCGATTCATGTGAGAGGAGAAAAACCCCCAACATATAGTAAAACAATAACAACAGCAGGTCAGCCAAAGCAACTAGCGAACGAATAGCAGCAGCAAATCAGCTCGCCAGCCAGCTTGCCTATCTGACAGCCAGTTAAGCACCACAAGGTATATGCCGTTGTTGTTGATAGTTGTTGTTGGTGAGAAGGCAACGACTAAAAAGACATTAATAATGCACAGTGGGCCAGAGAAGCCGATTTTTGGCCAATAGCCGATTTTGTAATTTTTTTTTTTGAAAATTTGTGGACTAAAGTTCTGATGGCGATGGAAGTTTTTCTATTATTACGATTTAAAGTTGGTATTGTTCACAAAACGAAAAGAACACATTCGAAAAATTCTTTGGGAAAATATGGGACTAACAGTGGACAAGCCAAAAGCAGGATTTGCTGGCACCACTAATGACGGAAACACTGCTCGTCGTAGAGCTTTTTTAAATACCAGATTTGTTAGCTGAACTTTTAGGATTCACAGTTGACTTGATTAGCAAATTTTACAACAATTTTAAACACTATTTCGTTAAAGCTATCAATTAATGCCCTTAAATTTGAACAACTCTACGATTCCAATGCAAAAACTTACGTCACTCACTATAATTGGTACCCCCAATGCCTTCAAGCTGCATAAAATTCTTATGCATGGAGGAGACGACATCGAGGAATCTTCAGAGGTTCGCAACAAAGCTTATAAGAACTTTAAACAATTTCATAGCTGAAAACAAAGCAAAGTATACATGATATATTCTATAGAATAATCCACAGCTATCCGCAACATTTTTATCTACTCGTATTTAACGCAAATTCTGAATCTTTTAACAGATGTTAGAAACTTATTGGTTGTTCCTGACGAAGAAGATTAGATGAGAAGAAGATTAAAGTAAACAAACTTTAATGATTAAATAAGATTAAAATTCCATTTCTTAGCAGATTACAGCTGTTGTTCTAAATCCATCTTTAATTTATAAATTTAACATTATATTCGTAATCAACAATTCCAGAAACCATTGAATAAAAATTTTCAAGCAATTTTAGTGGATTTTGAAGTTTTGGTTCGCCATATTGGGAATTTTTTAAATTTGATTTCGGATTCGTAATCAGTGACCCCGAAAACGCCCCGAGTGACGGTTTTCAGACGAATCTGATCAATTTGTGAAAATAATGTACGCCATATTGCGTAAGTCATTTTAAATTTTTAAAATCTCAGATTCAGATTCGTAATCAGTGACCCCGAAAACCCCCTGGCTGACGGTTTTCAGACAAATGTGATCAATTTTTGAACATTTTTTTTCAGATTCTGAACGTTTTGTTATCAATTTTTAAAAATAATGTCCACCATATTTGATCCGCCATTTTGAATTTTAAAATCTGATTTTGGATTCGTAATCAAGGACCCCGAAAACCCCTCTGAGTGACGGTTTTCAGACGAATCTGATCAATTTTTGAAAATAATGTCCGCCATTTTGAATTTTTAAAATCTGATTCTGGATTTGTAATCAGGGACCCCGAAAACCCACCGAGGGACGGTTTTTAGACGAACCTGATCATTTTTTTGAAAATAATATGCGCCATATTGGATCCGCCATTTTGAAATGTTAAAATCTGATTTCGGATTCGTATTTTGGGACCCCGAAAACCCCCCGAGTGATGGGTTTCAGACGAATCTGATCAATTTTCGAAAATAATGTCCGCCATATTGGATCCGCCATTTTGAATTTTTTAAAATATGATTTCGGATTCGCAATCAGGGACTCCGAAAACCTCAGAGTAACGATATTTAGGATATTTTAACTTTTTAGACTTTTGTCCAAAATTTTGCCTTGCTGGTCTCACTGTGCAATAATGTTGAGGTGAGGAAGAAGAAGCAGCAGAGAATTCAAAGTAAAACACAACTGGCAGGCCACAGCACAATAGAGCACAGCACCGAGTACTTGTATTGTTGTATGAACACTTATTTGATATTGTGTATGATGATGTTGAGTTGACTTGACTGACTTGTCGCCATTTTCGTGAATTTTTTCAAAGTCTATATAATAATAACATTGAACAGAAAATTAAACAAAAACAACAAAATTCAAGTGTATTTACAACACAAATCACCCAGAGATAACAAATAGATACATTTTTTCTTTCAAATTTTTTCAATCTTGAATAAATGAAAAATTTTTTGTTAACCAAAAATCTTTAAAGAAAATTAAAACATAGTTTTTTATGTAATTACAAAAAAAAAAGACATTGTAAAAAATCACATTTTTTCTACTTACATTTTCGGTCGACACATCAACACTCATGGTGGTCAATTGGTTAATTGCCTTGCCTTGTGGTTGGTTCTGCTACGCTTTAAATGGATGAAGCTTTGGAATTGACTTGGGGAAAAATTCACTTAGTTTTCCTTGGTAGATGACAATTTATTTGTTCAGGCAAACAACGTTGAAAAATTGAAAATTTTCACAAGTCTTTTTTTCTCTATAGATGCTGCTATACACTGCTTGCTTTCCTCTTCGATTTCGTTGTGCCAGCTAGCCCGTAATCGCCAACCACACCACAAGTGAAACGACGAAAAAATTGAAAAATTTTTACAAGTCGAAAAATACAACGAGGCAGACAGGCACTCAACTAGCCAGCCAAACAGCAACGACGACGAGAATATGTTATAATGTGGAACAATAAGAAAAAATCACAAGTGGTGGTGGTGTTCCGTTGTTGTCTCTATACGACTACACGACAAGTCCGCCAGCCAACGAGGAGGTATGAATACAAAGAAAAATTCAACGAAAATTTTCTAAGTCCCAATTTTTTTACGACTTTGAAAATTTTTCTCTATTCTGCTTATCTGGCTGGAACAAATGTGTATTCTCCTCGCAGATATTAGTAATAATATCACCACCACTTATTTTTTCTTATTATTTAACACGGTGTGTGGAGTATTTCTTCTTATCTCTTTTTTCCGTTTAACGTTGAAAATTTTTTCTAATTAAAATTATATTTTCCAAAAGAAAGAAATTATTTCTTTATGTCTCTACGAACAGTCAGTCACACGTCCGTACTTCACAAGCCACAGAAAAAGACAAAGTCGATGACTGGCCGACAACGCTATTGGCAGGCCTCTATTCGTTTTTTCCGTTTATGTGTATACCACACCGACGATTACAGCCGAAAGTTGGTGGCGAAAAAACGCAAGTCCAAATATTGCGTTGCTTGCCGTTAGCAGGCAAATAGCCTATTGTTGTTGCTCTCTACGGGGAAACGTTAAGTTCGGTGAATGCGTCGCCCTGCGTTGTTTTTAACGCAATTTTGACAACTTGGTTTTCTTGCCGTTCGTCGTCGTCGTCGTTATTTGGTATTTCATATCATCTTATCTTCTATTTCCTTCGAACGATAATGTTGACGAATTATTTTTTTATTTTTCAGTAATCGGATTAAATGTGTTAATAAATTAGTATTTTTATTTGTAATATATTTTTTATATATAGATTTTTTTATTTTATGGAAATATAAGACTTTTTTTGTATTATGATAATGCAATATGGAAATGCATTGTTTGCCGCATGTTTACCATCCAAAAAGTAGGGTTCTGTAAATCGATTTTTGTCATTTGTTATCGGTTACTTGTAGTTAGAGTATGAAGCACATGGCATAATCGGTTTATGATGTGAATATAATTTTGGCCTCGCAAGAGAATCAAGATGCAAAAAAAATACGTTTAGATTTTTTTATTATCTCCTCTCCCTTCTGGCTAACGTCCTACTAAAAGTTAGAATGTTCAGAGCCATGTCTCAACGTTTAGATTTACGAAATCAATTCGATCTCAAATGCCAATTCTATATCATATACTTCAAATATAATCCACTGGATTTGTGAACATGATTAAGGTGACGTATATACCATTGGTACATTGACATTTGAGATCGAGTGGATTTAGTAGTCTAAACCTGATCTAAGGCAATAAAGGGCTAAGCAGAATGTTCGCGTTGAGCCATCCGTCGTGTAATATGTTATCGAAAACACAACAACCACAAGGAAACGATAAGCGTTTGTGTTATCGTATCCTTGTGGTTGTTGTATTTTCGATAACATATAACGCGACGGATGGCTCAACGCGAGCATTCTGCTTAGCCCTTAAGAAAGGTATATGGTCTTCCCGTACTGCAAGAATCTACTCGAGATGTTGGATTAATAGACAACATCTCGAAGCATGGTCTTTCAACGGTTTTCGAGTAAAAAGTTGCAAAACTTGTAAAATTAGTAGATTATTTTGAGATTCTGAAACGGAACTTATGAAAACGTGTGTTCAATAACATATATATGGTCTGTTCCGTACTTCAAGAATCTTTTAGTTTTTATAATTTTTTCGATATCATAAAGGAAAATTCGTTATCGTAGTAAAAATAGTAGATTCTTGCAGTACGGGAACAGACCAATAGTAAATACACTGAACACATCAAGGCCTATAAATAAGGTCACCCAGGGAGACCAGCTAAATATCCGATGCCTCTCAAGTTGACTTCCATTATAAAAACCTAAACGAAGTTAAAATTTTTGACATTGGACATTCGATAGCTTATTAATTGATCTTGGAACACATGATACGCGTACATTTCCAAGCTTATTAATCTTCTTTTCATTTCAATTTGGAAAGCTTAATGCTGTCAAAAGCAAATTTATGAAGAAATTGGAAACATAGGAATGCATGAGAACACCTTGTAGAATTATGCCATGGTCGTATTCAGAATTGTACCAATATTAAAAGGTAATTGCAAAAACCAGCTGATTTCATTAACTGTATGTTCTTCTACTACAAGAATCTGCTATTTTTTACTCCGATATAAATTTTTTCCCTTTATGACACCGAAAAATAGTAACAATTTGTAGATTCTTGCAGTACAGTAACAGACCATATGTTGTATAAAACAATCATTTTCATAAGTTCCGTTTCAGAACCTCAAAAGAATCTACTAATTTTACAAGTTATGCAACTTTTTTCTCTAACACCGTTGAAAGACCATGCTTCGAGATGTTGTCTTCTACTTGATGTTTCCATAGAATTTGTGGCTTCCCCTTCTACGTGATCCATAAATTGGCTCACTTTATATGCCTATTGAGGCCGGACATCTTAATCCATTATCATAACATGTTAATATCGTTGCAGAGAATGTCCGAGAATAGGTAGTACAATTCTGTAGTTCTCAAGTTCCACAATTGGTCCGAGTCTACTGGACGTCTTGCGCATTGATACCATCAGCTTGGTCTTCTCACCATTTACTGCCAGACTCAATTTGTTCAAAGGTGGCTGTTACCGCTCCCAATGTTCGACCCATTATTTCGATGTCATCCGCGTAGGCGAGTACCATGGGTTGTTTGGTGTACAGAGTGTAATTTTTGTTCACCTTTGTCTCTCATATGATCTTTTCCAGCAGAATGTTAGAAAGATCACACGACAATCTGTCACCTTGTCTAAATCCTTGTTCAGTATTAATATAGGTTCCGAAAAGTCTTTTCCGACTTTAACTGCTGACCTTGTCGCAATTAAAGTTATCCTGCATAGCCGTATTAGTGCCGAACGTAGACATTGCTTTAAACACCTCTGAACGGATAGGGCTGTCGAATGCGGCTTTATAGTCGACGAATAGATGGTATGTGTCGATGTGTTTTTCGTGAGCCTTTTTCAGGATTTGGCGCAGAGTGAAAATCTGGTCAATGGTGGATTTGCCATGCCTGAAACCGCATGTCATTGACCATTGGATACAGTCATTCACACAGTACACTGGATAACACTTTATATGCGTTGGGGAGAAGACTTATTCCTCTATAGTTGGCACATATCGTCTTGTCTCCTTTTTTGTGCACAGACACAGGATGCTGAGGTTCCATTCATTGGGCATGTATTCCTCTAACCAAATTGTACTAATGCACCAGCTGGCATTTGTACAATAATTGGTATGTTCCCGTACTGCAAGAATCTGCTACTTTTTACTACAATAACGAAATTTCCTTTGTGTTATCGAAGAAAATAGTAAAATCTAGTAGATTCTTGCAGTACGGGAACAGAACAAATATGTTAATTTCGTGAAGTAAACCTACCTCTTCTTATTGTACCATGAATGTGTGTGTATAAATGTAAACAAATACCAACTGACACTCATTTGAATTGACCTCAAAGTCGGTGTAAATAACCTTTATTTTTTTTGCAGACATTCGTAAATCCACATCATTTGAATTGTGTCCCTTTTTGAGTACCCCTGTGCTAAGCTAATGTGAGACATTTTATTTAATTTGTGTCACCCTGTACTAACTTAATCAAACAATTAGCAACATTGCTAATACACGCAAAACAATACATTACAAATCCGATAACACAATTAATCGAATGACGACCATAAACAAAAAAGATTGTGTTCTCTGTGTTGCGAAATAAAAAAAAAATAAAAATATTTGTGCTAGTAATTTTCGAAAAAAAACAAGGACGCAGTAAACATTTTACTTTTATTTTTATTAAACAAAAAAATATTCTTGTGAAAATACAAAAAACAAAACGAAACGAAAAAATACCAAGCAAATGCAAATGAAAAACAATACCACGAATCAACTGCTGCGGAAATATGTCACAAAAAGTAAAAGAAAAACTTTTGCTACAACAACAACAGCCATTGTTTCATCAGCGGGAGAAGTGTCGTGAATTAATTGTAAATTTTAAGAAATCAATTGAGTTGTGGTTTTTCAGTGAGGCTGCCGCGGAAACCTTTAAAGAGATACAAAGTTCATGTTTTGATATTATACTCTATGGACTGGTGGAAATAAATCCGGAGGAGAACAAGAGCAAGAAGGTAATTATTGTGTGGGTTGTTCATTTTATCCTGATGAGATCCCGAATATTCGAGATATATTGTTTTGGAATTCTCTCGTTGTAGTGAAAGTTTGTTTTTTCGTCGTCTGTCCTTGTTTTGTTTTGTTGTTGCTGTTTGTGAGTGGGGCTTCGAGTGTGTGTTGCATGAATGAATGAATGGCTGGCTGACTTGCGTCCGTCGTCGTCTCGTATCGTTGTTTCGTCATTAATGCAATGCGAACTGGGCGTTTTGTAAGTTGTTGTTGTTGACGATGGAGGTGCTCTGCTGCGGTGTGGGGAGCCCAGCTGAGTTGTGATGATTACGTAGTAAAGAATGCTTGGAATGCACTCTTCTGCCATTCAGCAACAACAACAACACACCATCAAGCAATCGACCGACCAACCAGTTCATTGTACCACTTTTCAGCTTGAAAATATTTTTATTTGAGATGAGGTGATGGTTGGGTATTCAGTTTGTGTATTGGTGTTTACAAACCTTGTGGAGACCATAAATATTGTATTGTTGTTGTTGTTTTTTTTAATTTTTATGAATATTTTAAAACAATAACAACAAAAATTCTGTGAGATTTCAAGGTCATTCTAAAATCAAAATTTAGTCGTAATATCGAATTTAATTTTTTTTGTTGTATTTTTTTTTTTCAAATGAATTTCTTGGCATTCGGGGAATACCTACATGCATAAACAAAATTTGTTTTGTTTATATCAAGTTGTTTAGGGGGAAATCACTCACTGTTAGTTGTCTACCACTTGTCACTATCGTCGCTATCGCCATCTTGTCTGCTATAAATTTGGCCATCAACAACAAAGGCGATAAAGTTATTGCCTTAGAATTTAAACAGGTCATTGTCTTCATGAATCGAATTTGTTCGCTGGTGGCTATCGTCTGGCTATATGGGTCATCATCATATTAGTATCATTAGTTTTTGCATTGCAAATTGCAAAATAATGCAGATTACACTGTGAAACATAAACAAATTATTATTGGGAATTTCCAACGGATTGTGAAAGAGGGGCATACCAATAGTAGACTCATATATCGGCGTTTTGTCAGAAGATAAACAAAAAAGGACAATTTTCCGATTAGGGTTTTCGCAAAAACCTTGAGGTATATGGATTGTGTCTTTGGCAATATTACTGATTTAAACGTATTTTTGTCTAATATGTTTACTCTCTATTGATGAAGGGGTCTTTTCAATGCCAAAAATATTCCCCATGAAGTTTTGCTATAGGTCTCAGAATAGATTAAAACTCAAAAATCAACCTAAACATCAACAATCTTAAAAAAAAAATAAAACTCTTTTTAAGGTTAAACCCGATCTTATTCCGCGTTTGCACCAATTTTCCCCCCACTGTCGTTTTAGAACGATGTTAGGTTAGGGATGTATGGTTGTTAGTAACAACAGTTCACTTGAAGACTAGTGTCCATTGAGATCATCCTTGATACCTGAAAGAAAAGGGAAACGAAGAGAGAGTGGAAGTGAGGAGAAAATAGTAGTGTAGCCTAGAAGATGGTTATTTTTATTTTTTTTTTAACAAAACCTAGGATCTGATTGGGGTCTATTTTGTAGGAGAAATCTAGATTATCAATTTCATATCTTTCAAACTGTGTATTCTGCCCATCAGCGTTGTTCTCTCTACCATCGCCGTAGAACAAACAGATTTTGCCAATGAAATAGCCAATGGATGGTTGCACAGATTTCTCAATCGGAAGATTGGACGACTGTAACCTCACCTCGAGCAAGCTCGTCGGCTATGGCGCAGTGTGAAAATCTAGTTTATGGTAGATTTGCCAGGACTGAAGCCGCATTGGTATGGATCGATAATATAGAAATAGACCAAAAATATTTCGCTTTCCGATGTTTGCATTAAAATCTCCTAGCAGAATTCCGGTCATACTGTTAAAAAATTTCTTTTCTGTTAAAAGGTGATTCTTCAATGGTCGTTTTTAAAAATCTTTGTAGCATCTCTTGTATATATACCTAAAATGTTGAAGGGAATCATATAGTCGGCTCCATTCGACTTTATTACTTTCCAACTGTTTTTATTCCTAAAAGGTCAGGTCGTTTTTAAACTTTATTTTTATTTTAGGATACCTCCAGGTTCGTTCTCTCTATATTTTGCATTTTAAGTTGTAAACACAATGCCATATACCTTCATAAAAAATCCCATTTGGTCAAATATTTTTAAATATAAAAACAATCCACCATTGGAAAATATAAAATGTCCCCCGATCCGACCAAACTTAATGACGTCTAAATGATTGCATGGCGATTAATCAGAACCAATCTTGTATTCTTTTTTGTACTTACAGCTACAACAAAACAACAGCAACAACAACAAGGTCAAATCACTTACATCAACTTGTAGTAGTAGTGATTCATCATCAGCATTCCCAGCAACGACGACGACGACAACAACCGCAATACCACCAGCAACGGTGACTTGCGCCGACAGTTACCATGATGAGACGACCGATTTAGATTCACCCAATAAAATAATCGACGACTTCGAATGGTTACTCAATGCTGTAAATATACGCAATAATGCATCGAAATGCTCACAAAGTTCTGCTTCGAATACAATACGAGGACGACGACGACCACCTACCCCGCCACCAGCCTCCTCATCAAGTGTATTGCAACGTGGTTGGCCTCAGCGTCAAACATTGACGGGACAATTGACACAGTGGTTACTTCAGAATCTGCACGACTCGGCAAATTTATTTGTTTTCTTGCAGTTGTTGGTTTCCGATAAGGAGCTGCTGGAGGAGCATTACACCACGTATGCATTGTTGCGACAAGAGGAGTATGTCAATGCGTTATTCATTGGCATGAGTGCATTTGAAACACATCAACAGGGTCTGTTGAAACAAATTGATACATTGCTCAAGGAGTGTAATGGTGGTGGTATAGGCGACGGTGTAGGCCGGGGAGGAGGAGTACGAGGATTGGCTGGTGTTAATGAAACCAAACATAAACGTTGTAATTCCCAACCGAATGTCGTGCTGCTATTGCCTGGAAAAAAATCACCACAACGTCGCCATGGATTGTTGGACAATAGCAGCAGTAGCACTAGCATCGTAGCGGATTCGAATAATGCTCGAATAGTTTCGAACCAACACCACTCACACCCCAAACACACAGTATTGTTAACTATACGCAAAACCAAAAGTCTTCCGGAATTTAAATGTTATTATCACCCTAAAGATGCCAAAGATGATGATGATATAAGGGATGGTCCCGTTCCGCCACGACCCAGAAGTAAAACTATAGCTGATATAAAACATAACAAGATGATAGAACAAACAATTCCACAATTAAATGTTTACGATGAAAATCAAATGACACAGCTATTAAGCCTAAATTGTGGTGGCGATGTTGGCCCAAAGCCATCAACATCCCACAACTCTACCTCGAAACCAAGTCCATCAACATCAAGTTTACACTTAAATTCAACAGCTTCCACAGCATCATCCTCCTCTTCATGTTCCGTTGCAACCTCAATGTCATCATCCTCTTCCAAGTCCACAACGCGACATATACAACTAATCAATACGGATGATATTAAAATATGGACTGATCATTCGTGGGAGCAGCAACAGCAGCAGTGCGGCAAAGGAGGAGGAAGTCACACACAATCAGCTGCCACCACACCAGCTCAAGCAATTCCCTTAATACGAAAACGTCTTTCCCTAAATAAGCCATCATCTGCCTCCACCTCGAAAAGCCTTAGCCCCTTGAATAGTTTTTTCTCCTCGTTATTTAGTACCCCGCCTTCATACACATCCTGGTACACAGATCACAGTTTACACGAACACAATCAACAAATACCCGAACAGGCAATTGATTCCATCAATTCATCACCACCACTCCTACCACCACCACAACGACAACATACACTATCATCCGCATCTGCATCATTATCACATCCCGGCACCCTGCCATCAACATCCTCATCATCGTTAGGCTCCACGGTATTGGATAAATTTCTACCAATTTATGGTAAAAAATTACGCAATCGTAATACGCAGAATTTATTCGATGATGTGGTTAGTAGCGCCTTGGATTATTCCACGCCGTATACAACATTGAACGCATCACGGTCTTCGGGTCTAAATACCAAAGAGGAGAGCGCAATGTGTGGAACAACAAGTTGTTCACCGACAACAACAACAACGGCGACGTCGACGACGCCACTGACTTCGGCAAAAAATTGCCAAAGTCTAACGAGATTCCTTCAAATGTCCCAGTCATCGCGAAACAACACCGAATTGGAAAAGGAAAATGCTCATTTTCGTATATCAGAGGCTATTATATCGGCTATAGAACACATCAAATGGAATAAGCAGATACCCGATGAAACTACAATGGAAAAATTAAGTCGAGAAGGTGAGTGCAGTAAAGAAAAAAAATTAGTTTCTTTTTGTTTTAGGAGGATGAAGGGACTGACATCCCTGCAGATAATTGTTTTTAGCAACATTTTTCAACCGATCTATTTCTCGGTGAGATGCAATGAATATAGAGGAAGGGTGTATTTTTGAGACTGGTTTTTTTTCTGCAGTCTTTCATCGTTTCACCGAACTTCGAAGAAGAATGTCGCTAAAATTGTGGAGTTTATGAGTCGAAAAAGAAGAATTGTGGTCGATGCGATCCTGAGCGATCCAACAGCGTTGCGATAGTTACAATATTGTCCGGTTGTCAGATGCTGGTCAGGAGCATGCACCAGCTCATTTGTACAATTTGGCTAGAGGAATGCATGTCCAACGATTGGAACCTCAGCATCCTGTGTACCGTGCACAAAAAAGAAGACAAGACGATATGTGCCAACTATAGAGGAATTAGGTTTCCTTCCCATCGCATATAATGTGCTATCCAACGTACTGTGTTAACGACTGAAGCTAATGGTCAATGACATTATTGGACCGTTCCAATGGGGCTTCGGATCTGACAAATCCACCATTGACCAGATCTATTTGTCGACTATAAAGTCGCATTCGACAGCCACGGATAGGGCTGATGTGTTTAAAGCCATGTCTGCGTTTGGCATTCCTGTAAAATTAATACGGCTATGCAGTTAAAGTTAACTGGTATAATGTCAGCTGTTAAAGTAGGAAAGGACCTGTCGGAGCCCTTCAATACCGAACGAGGTTTCAGACAAAGTTCTGCTGGAAAATGTAAATGTCAACAGAAATGGCACTCTGTACACCAGATAACACATGTTACTCGCCTACGCCAACGATATCGACATAATGGATCGAACATTGCGAGCGGTAACAGCCACCTTTGAACGAATTGAGAAGGAGTCTGCCAAAATAGGACTGACAGTAAATGGCGAAAAGACAAAGATGATGGTATCAACGCGCAAGACGTCCAGTAGATTCGGACCAACTGTGGAACTTGAAAACTACGAGGTAGTGAACGATTTTATATTCCTCGGTACCGCCATAAACAAAACTAAATCGCACTGAGTTGGAATTTGCAGCGATGCGTAAATGACACACTGAACTGAATGGCGAGCAAAGCGGCCGACATTATTTGTTAGCTGTCGCTCAGTTGACAATCCCTGGCCGTGTCGAACTCGGGTCGTTCCGGAGCGTAGACCCGATTGTCGTGGAAACGAACACTAGTAGTAGTACTACTGGATGGAGAACACTAGCTGTATGGAGAACTAGACGGAGTTCTAGCCGTAGTACCGGAATCACTAGTAGGATCACGTGGGGTGATCATGATCGGTTACAGTTTAGTGGGGTTACCCTATACAAAGGGGAAAATAATATATATCAGGTTGGAGAAAAATAAATACAATTATTTGTGTTGTCTAAAAAATTTATGGTCGATTTTTAATTCCTGGGCGATGTTACGACTGCGAAATGTCAACGAGCATAAATCGGAAATTGTTTGATCGATACTTTACGACAAATCTATCAGTATGATGGATTTTTTCCCAAACCTAATATTTTTTGTCAAAATAGGTCTTAATTTTCTTCCCTAACCAAACCCTTTTTAAATAATCAAATTCTCCTTTTATATTTTCCAGCCACCCCCTTGGCTACGGATTGTCTCTCTTCAGCAGAGCGTAACTGCTCCTCCACCTCTTCTTCAGCTACATCTACAAAAGTACAAACGAATTGTACGGCAGATCATGAATATATCGTTGGAGGAGAACATGTACCCTATGCCGAAGATGTGTCATCTGTGGATTTACTAACAGCCGAGGTAGTGGGACTATCGCTGATTTCCAAATTTGATGAGAAACATTTGCCAAAGGTATCCGAACTGAAATGGCTAGTCTCCGATGAGGATACACCCCAGAATCTCTTACCAATGCCTGATCTAACGGGTAACAATCCCGATGAACATGTGATACATTCGGTAACGCGCGGTACCAAATATTGGGCACCACCAAGGCAGCAAATTATCTTTACCGATCATCCGGCAATGGAGTAAGTTTAAGGGGGAAGAGTTTTTTCTTTGTAACATTTTTTAATTAATTTATTTTTTTTCTTTGTAGGCGCAAAGAATTGTTAAAGAAACAAAATTATCGCTGTGCTGGCTGTGGCATGCGTGTATCACCGCAATATGTCCAGAGTTTTCGCTATTGTACATATTTGGGAAAGTATCATTGCACCGGTTGTCATCGAAATCAGATTTCGGCAACACCAGCAAAAATATTGCAAAAGTACGTTCAAGCCTATTTGTGGGATAACCGTTAAAAATTTTAACTTTAAAAATCCCACTCCTATTTGTGGGATAATTATTAATTTCTCCTTCGAGATGAGCTACATGATCGAAGTTGCAATGAAAAGGAAACCCAAAGAGAACTACATTTAACAAAATGTACATCAATGATCCTTCTCCCTAAAAAGGCATAAAACTCAAAAATTCAGCTTGAGCCCGGCTGGCATTTGAACTCTGGTTCCCATGGTTCAAAGCCACCTCCTTATCTTCCTAAGGTTGCTCCATATGCAGTTGTATACCATTGAAGAAAAAATATTGTTGTCTATATGGAAAAAAAAGTCCGTCACCACAAGAAAAATCTCCTCTGAAAAGGAATGTTCTGGGGTGATGCAAAATGTTCGAACCTTGACACGGTTGGATTTGAATTCGTAGATGCAATTTCGCAACAATATTTGACATAAATACAACATATCAAGTAACGACATTTGTAAGCCACATTGCCGAATATGCCAGATGAGCCAGAACTACGGCGAAACGCGTCGCATATTGGTGGGAATGTAGTATTCCTCTGGCTTTCCTTTTCATTGCAACTTCGATCATCTTGAAAGAGAAATTTATAAAACAAAATATTTTTTTTATTTACAGCTGGGATTTCAAATGTTATCCTGTCAGTGTATTTGCCTATCGTTTGCTGGAACAAATGTCTACGTATCCGCTCTTCTATGTACCCGATCTAAATCCTGCCTTATATTTTCGTAGCAAATCATTGTTGAGTGCCCGCCAAAGCCGTTTACAGCTAAAATATGTTAAAGACTTTATACGCACGTGTCGTTTTGCCTTGCGTGAACAAAGCTATTTTGAAACCGTACCCGACTACATCACCTCAGACATTGATAATTGGTCAATGTCGGATTTTATAGATGCTCGCAGTAATTGCCTGCAGAGGTCTATTGATGAACTGATTATTAAATGTGAAAATCACATATTTAACTGTGTTGTAAGTAGAAGCATTTGATTTTGTTTCTTATAAAATCGAAATAATTCTTTCTTTGCCTCTCTCTCTCTCGATCTCTTTTACAGCTTTGTACCGCCCGTGGCTTTCTCTGTGAATACTGTAATGCCGACAGTGTTATATATCCATGGGATTCGCGGGTTGTTCGCTGTGATCGTTGTGGCTCATGTTTTCATCGTAATTGTTGGAAATCAATGTCGTCGTGTTGTCGTTGTCAGCGTATCGATAAACGTCACGAAGAATTTGAGAGTGTTCACAATGTCTAGGACAAT
This sequence comes from Musca vetustissima, assembly GCF_032173495.1. Taxonomy (NCBI): domain Eukaryota; kingdom Metazoa; phylum Arthropoda; class Insecta; order Diptera; family Muscidae; genus Musca; species Musca vetustissima. The sequence continues at coordinate 668,533 of NW_026886187.1, forward strand.
GGGAGTGTGTGACGTTTGAGGACCCAATTTTCTATAGGAAATAAATCGTTAGGCCATTTGAGGTCATTTGTTTCTATAGGAAATAAATTGTGAGGCCTCTTTCTATAGGAAATAAATCGTGAGGCCTTTTGTATAGAAAACAAAATCGTGAGGCCCTTCTTCGCAGACATTGATCATCACAATCATAACATTTATTTTTTTTGTAGAATTTATTAGCTATAACATTAAATATTTACTTTGTTTTTTTACTTGTATATTAATCAGTCAAGACTTACTTCAAGCCCTGGAACAAAATCGTAACGTTACACACCACAACAGATAAAATTTATATTTAGTGTAAGTTTATAAAAAAATTGTATATTTTTGTTGTTAAGTCTTTTTTGTGAAACCTATCTCCAATATATGTATAGTTATAGATATTCTGTTAAAATTTATTTATTTTATAAATCCAAAAACACACCTACCACAACAAATGTTCGTAAAGAATTAAAAAGAAATGTTTATAAAAAAATTCCCATTTAAAATTCATCTGTAAGTGAATCTGTTCAACAACAAAATTCTATAAGAATTTGGTGAAATAAAAAAAAAACAAATCACAAAATTTGTTTTGGTTTTTTGTTTTCTATATTTTCCCTCTTTTTTGAAAATCTGGTATGGATCTGACTTACCCCAAGGTGAATTTGGTTTGTATGCAAATTCTCCTTGGGGTTAAGATGATATTATTATAGAAGGCCTCTACATGGTATAGAAGAATATGTGGAATATTCACCACAATAAACGACTACTAACGTCAATCAGATCTACGCTACGGAATGACCCGAGCTAGACTTGGCCAGGGATTGTCAACTCAGCGACAGTTGTACCAAACGAAAATGTTTTCTACAGGTGAGCAAATCATGTCGGCAGTTTTGCTCGACATCCTTCTAATTCGTCCCGGCGTTGAATAAAATCCAGGACCAGGATGTCGGGGTTTTGTTCTGTGTGTCATCTACGTATCGCTGCTAATACCACCTCAGTATGATGGAATGTTTGCAACAATTGGTGTCACCTGAGGAGGTGCTCAGGTCTCACCTACCAAACTGACACTCTACCAGACGCTGATACTACTCGTGCTGTTACATGGATCTGAAGCATTGGTACTTGCGCAAGCAGATGAGGTAGATCTTGCGGTGATTGAGAGAGAAAAATTCTCCATAAGATCTATGGGTAAATATCGACAATTTTTAAGCTATATTTGGTATTGTACGAAGGTTTATCACGTTCAGGTTCCAATTCATCTATCACAGAAAATAAATTTCCCTTTCAATTCAAAAATTACAACTCTTCTTGGAAAACCTGCACTATTTGGTTTTTTAGATACTGTTTAATCGACACCGACCGACAAAACGGTGAACTGATGTATAGCCACATCACTTCACCGCAACGAAAAACAGTTTTATCGACCGCCATATGAATTTCACTGACGCAAGGTATATTTATATCTATCTACCTTGCACTGACGACCGCACATGGCTCAACAGCTGATGAGGCAAACAAAACAATTCATGTTTTTGAAGACGTTTTGGAATTGTTTACGCACCAAAATGACGGCAGGAAAACTGGACTATAGCAACAAAATCATATTAGCACCCATGGTAAGGGTGGGGACATTGCCGACACGTCTATTGGCATTAGAAATGGGAGCCGACATTGTCTACACAGAGGAATTGATTGATTTGAAATTGGTCAAGTGTGTCCGGAGTGTTAATGGTGAGTTGGACGATGAGGGACACATTTCATTCATTGGTAAAACAATGCAAATTCTATTCCTTTTTCCCTCCAGAGGCATTGGGTACCATTGATTATGTTGATCCCTCCGATGGCACGGTTAGCTTTCGTACCTGCAGTTTGGAAAAACCCCAGTTGGTCCTACAAATGGGCACCTGTGATGCTGAACGTGCCTTGGCTGTGGGCAAGAAAATACAACAAGACATTTCCGGATTAGATATAAATATGGGTTGTCCCAAGGAATTTTCCATTAAGGGGGGTATGGGTGTGGCGTTGTTGGCTCAGCCAGACAAAGCCTGTCACATCCTCAAAACTCTGGTGGATAATTTGGATATACCGGTGACGTGCAAAATAAGAATTCTACCAAATCTGGAAGATACCATTGAATTGGTAAAGCGTTTAGCTGGTACAGGTATTGCCGCAATCGGTATACATGCTCGCACTCGTGATGAGAGGCCACAGCATAGCCCCCATCCCGATGTCATACGGGAGGTGGTAAAACATATTGATATACCTGTTATTTGCAATGGCGGATCGAGGGATATTGAAAAATACGAAGATATTTTAAAGTTTCGTGATTTGTGCGGAGCATCAAGTATAATGGTGGCCAGGGCGGCTCAAATGAACGTTTCCATATTTCGGAAAGAAGGTGGGGAGATCTAGCGTTTTTGATTTGCATTTACTTCTATTAATTCAGTTAAATTACTTTTGCAGGTTTGTTACCCATGGATGAGCTGATTTGTAAATATTTAAAGTTAAGCGTCGACTATGACAATCCACCGCACAATACCAAATATGGCATACAAAGTGTCATGAGGGAACAGCAAGAAACTCCAAGAGGGAAATTGTTCCTGAAATCCCAGACAATGCAACAAATGTGGTGAGTTGAAATGTCAGTTAGAAAACCTCCAAGATGCATTGTGCAGGAATTAAGATAGAACTTCTTATTCAGCCAGGCTGAATTGAAGAATTTCTATAGAAATTCATATTCAGCCAGCAACGCTGAATTAAAGAATTTCTATAGAAATTCATATTCAGCCAGGCTGAATTGAAGAATTTCTATAGAAATTCATATTGACGAATTTTATAGAATATCATATTCAGCCAGCATGAATTGAAGATAGAAACTCTTATTCAGCCCGGATGAATGGAAGATTTTCTATAGAAACTCTTATTCAGCCCGGCTGAATTGAATATTTTCTATAGAAACACTTATTCAGCCAGGCTGAATTGAAGATTTTATATAGAAATCCTTATTCAGCCAAGCTAAATTGAAGATTTTCTATAGAAACTCTTATTCAGCCAGGCTAAATTGAAGATTTTCTATAGAAACTCTTATTCAGCCAGACTAAATTGAAAATTTTCTATAGAAAATCTTATTCAGCCAGGCTGACTTGAAGATTTTCTATAGAAACTCTTATTCAGCCAGGCTGAATTGAAGATTTTCTATAGAAACTCATATTCATTCATTATTCGATGGTATTTCGGATCATTTGTATACATTTAAGGACCCAAAATACGGCGTTGTTGATATATTCTATATATTGTATCCCTTTCCTCCTCCTTCTTTTCAGTGACATTTGGAACATGGGCGACTATTGTCGTCAAAAAGAATTAGAACATCATAAGAAAGGTGCATTTGGTCGAAGGAAAGTTATACCGGGACAAGTACCCGATTCCGATATACTTGAGACTGTGGCGAAAAAAGCCAAACTGGAAAATGGTAATAATGAAAATGACGATGATAGCGATATTATTGAAGAGAATATTGCATTCTTAAGATGTAACTATGATATGAGTAAGTATTATTCGATTTATAGCCTTAAACATACTCTCAAGAATGTTCCCTTTGGTCCTTTTTTCAGAAAACGATAAATTTCCCAAAACTCTACTCTATGTGCATGCGAATAAAAATGAAATATTGCAACCAGTCTACGATACCGAGGGCAAAGATAAACTCTTTCGTTCAATTTGTAAATTTGATGGTAAACGTTATCGTTCCACATTTTGGTCGAAAAATAAAAAGCAAGCTGAGCAAGCGGCCGCATTGGTGTGTTTGAAAAATATTGGTTTGGTAACGGAAGAGGAGCTAATTAGAAATGGTAGCATCTTAAGATGATAAAGGTGGACTAACGCGAATATATTTTTTTATTATAATAAATATAATAATTAGAACAATTATAATGTATAAGAAAAAAATTATGGATTTTTCTATTCGGCTGGGGAAAAAGAAGTCTTCAAGTGAGAAATACTTGAAGGAGACTTGTGATCAAGTATATTGAAGAATTACCTTGAGATTCAAAAGATATTTTGGGGAAATTAGGTTATAAATAGAAATAGTGGAATCATCATAGAGGACTTCCCTTTTCCCCACCAGCACCGAAGTGCTGTACCAATTGGAGAGCATACAGAAGGCAGAAGGACTGCACCAAGGGCCCAAAGACCCCGCGGCAACGGACAACACAAACACTCAACAAAAACCCCCCTTACGGACAGCCTTCACGACATCAACATGAGGCGTGAACCTCGTGAAAACAAATAGAACCATAAGAAAGCCCACGATGCAACAGCCACCGGCAGCCAGCTCGCTCTCGCCAACCACCACCACCCGGTGCAACCGAACGAGCCCATATTCAGCCAGGCTGCATTGAAGATTTCCTATAGAAACTCTTATAGTCAGGCTGAATTGAAGATTTTCTATAGAAACTCTTATTAAGCCAGGCTGAATTGAAGATTTTCTATAGAAACTCTCTAAAAGCTTGACTATTGGTGAAAGAAGAGAAATCGGGTAGTAGGATTTCCCATTCGTAGCGGATTTATCTGGTTTTAGAATCCGGGAACTTTCCAAAAACTACCAGCATTGGAACTGGTAGAAGTTCTGCTTAACGGAAAACAAGCCGGGGAGCTAGCAGCAGACCTGGAGGAAGAGCTAATGGAATAACTAGCTCTTCTACTAGTAAGAATACTACCGGATGAGACTGAGGACCTCTTCAGGTGATTTGCAGCGATGCGTAAATGACACACTGAACAAAACCAGACATCAGGGCCTGGTATTTGTTCAACGCCGGCACGGATTAAAAAAATGGAGAGCAAAGCTGTCGACGTGATTTGTTCACCTATGGAAAAAACTTTCATTTGGTACAGATGTCGCTGTGTTTTGACAATCCCTGGCCGAGTCGAACTCGGGTCGTTCCGGAGCGTATATCCGATTGTCGTGAGAACCATATCGTCTGGAAGGTACAGTTTGTTGACACTCGAGTGAGTGTATCATCGACACAACATTGTGGGGTTGATCCTGATTGGGGTTGATTAATGGAGGGTCCATCGAAGCCCTCATTCATGTTACTTTTCACAAAATACCAATACATTTCGTATCTTTTTCTTTCTATTTTTTTCCATCTCCTTCAAAATTGTGGGAATTCTGGGAATAAATTCAAAATTGTATTTCCACTTACCTCCAAAAATATGATCACCTCCATATTTGCCTTATAAAAAATTCATTTCACATTCATTCAATTTTTTTCAAGAAACACAATTCTGTCTTGACTGCTATCTTCATTTTCTTTTTGTTTTGTATTGGTTCCATACAACAATTGTCTTGATTTGTATTTGTATTTGTTTTTTTTTTACGACGATAGCTAACTTGGTCACTATCATTGATGATTGTTGATTAATTTGTTTGTTTAAAATATGCAATTAAAACTAGATTTCAGTTAAAAAAACCGTTTTGTCTCTTTGTGGACAACATTTGAGTGTGTGTGTGTGTTTGGGCAATATTTCCTTTACGCGATATTTAGAAACATTTAATTTCATTTCATTTTTTTTTTGCTTTCTGTCAAAATTCTTAAAAACTATTAATTAGGAGGTGGCAAGTTCGGCCACCTCTGCGGCTGCTGCTGCTGCTGTTGTTGTTGATGATAATGTTCGCGTTTCTGCTGCTGTTGTTGTTGATGTTGCCTCTGATGATGATGCTGTTGATTGTTGTGATGATGATGTTGATTATTGCTGCGTGGCGGTGGCATCATATCATTATCATTCCTAAAGCCATTGTGATGGATAAAATGTAGAAGTATGTCTTTTGTAACGGGATTACGTATACTCTCGATGACAGCTAAAAATTGCAGGAATATTTTTAAGTTAATAATGGTACTGGGAAGTACATTTTGGCATTCATACTTACACATGGCAGTATTATAACTATTGGGCATTGTTTTATCGGTACGTTCACGCATCAACTCCCACTGGCCCTGGCCATTTATGGTACACTCTACAATTTTGTTATCCAAATTCATTGCCTTTATGGTTTTTGTGAATGGCATTTGGGCAAAGGGTGGATCATGGCCACCCACATAAAGGTAACACACCTTGCGGGTAAGAATGCTAGGATTACAAAAAAATAAAATCACAATTAATCTGGCATAGCCATAAAAAGAAACCCAATAGCTTACCCTGCTCCAGATTCGGTATGCACTTTTAAACGAAAATCTACCGAATTCATATCCAATGGTTTCCATTTGAAGACATCCGGGCAAACACCAGCCGTATAGGGCTGTTCCGATGGTTGAAATATCAAACCATCCGGTTCATGGCATAAACTTTTGGCAAATTTCTCACCCAACAACGATGCCGATTGTCTTATGTCCCAAAAATCTTTTTTACGCAGACTAAACGGTTCGGAGGGACGATTAATGATACCCTTTTCAATGGCTTTATGTCGTGGCATAATCACCTCCATATCGATGCATTGCAAACGATTTGGATAGAAATTTTCTTTGCCAATGTCACGGCTGCCAATTTTGATAATATCATAGATGAGATAACGCGGTGTAATTTGGCCATTGTATTTATCCAATACCATTTCCTGAAATCAGAAAAGAGATAAAAATGTGAATATTTTTTCTGATGTTTTTTGTTTATTTACACATACCCCATCCAAAAGAGTATTTTCGAGATGTTCATGCAGGTTGTTGTATTTTACAAATGTTAAATTTTCTACTTGAAATACCGAATTGTTGCGATCAATGAAATAGATTTCATCACGTCCTTTGACTAACATCATATATCTGGAAAGAGATAGAAAGAAAAATAAAAAAGGATTAATAAGAAGGAGACAGGAGAGGTGTCACCAATAATAGTTTCCAACAATATTTTCCAAGCACCCTACAGGATTGATTTTTTTAAAGAATATTTTTCTAAGGCCTTCTATAGGCGTGGGTTGCTTTAAAGAATATTTTTCTAAGGCCTTGTATATGCACGGATTTTTTAAAGAATATTTTTATATAAGAAATCATGAGGGTTTTCTATTTATAGAAGATTTTTTTAGGGTTTTAACTACAGAAGATCTACGTACAAAATAACTTTTGAGGGTCTCTATAAAAAGGAGATCCTCGAAACACAAAAGAAATCTTCAGAATCTTCTTGATCGGTTTCTACTTATACACGATTCTGATTTTCTCTAAACAGAAGTCCTCTTCTATTGGTACATCGAAGACTCTTAAGAGTGGGTCACCTATAAATCGATTTATAAGGCCCTTCATTATTATTATTTTTTTAACTTCTCAAACATTTCTCTTAACTCACCTTGTACCGTCGGCCTTCCACGAAACACGATATGGAATCTCTTGTAATCTCTTCATATTTTGACGATCCATTGACACAGGTTGACAACCAGGAAATCCGCTTTTCTTCCAACCACACATATCTTGTACCATTTGTTGTAAATCACCCAAACGTGGTTGATCACTGACCCATGTCACACCTGGTACACCATCCATAAATTTGGCATTTTTTATGACCAATTCTCGACGTCGTTTCTTTCGTGTTTTACCACCATTCGATGAGGAGCTGCCTTCATCACCACCATTACCATCAGCCTCGTTGCCATCATCAGCATCTGCCAAATCGTCACCATCCGCTTCCCCGCCATCATTATCATCATCACCACCTCCATCGTCTAATGAATCTATAAGTCCTAAGCTACCACCATTGGAATGTGCTGCTGCTGCGGAAGAACGTGCTGCCTTGGCCATTTGCGAATTCGACGAATGAGCCATTTCATCGTAACTACGTTTTTTCCCACGATCCGAATCATCATATTCCAAACACCAACCGGGTAGTTCGGGTGCTGTTGGAGCATCCTCTTCGTCATCATAACGCCTGTACAATTCATTGATATAGTCCTGTTTATAGATACCCGGTGGTCGTATTTTACTAAACATTGCCAATGCCGCCTCCACCGAGAAATCCAATCGTTCCACCAAATATGAGGCAATTAGGAACCCCGTTCTATTGAAACCGTGAGTACAGTGTACACCAATTAAATCGAATGGACGATCATTGATAAAATTGTCGACAATCTCAATGAAGGATTGTGTCTGTTCGGGTGATGGTGTCTCACCATGACCACGACATTGCAGTTTAACATATTGTGTGCCCTTGGCCTCGACAATAGCACGATCATAAAATCTCTTGGTATTTGTCAAATCAATCCATAGACCTAGATTAAGTTTTAAGGTCTTGCAGTAGCCGAATATCATTTCCGGATGGAACATACATTCCATCGGCATTTGGTCATCGAATGCTGCACTCAACGGGGTCTTAAAGGCAATAAATTTCTCCGCTATAATACCTTCGCTCTTACGCGGACAATACAGCCAACGATTGGGTATGGGACCTGGTCCACGATTGCCGTTCGACATTATTGAGTCTTCTCTTTGGACCACCACACAAACGGAATTCCCTTCTCCACTATCGCTAGCTGCTTACTTTCTATTGCTTGCTGGCTGCGTTGATATATTTCTTCTGTGTGTGAGGCACTGCCAGCTGCCACTTCAGCTGTTTCACAAAATCACTATTTTATCGCTTTTATTTATAGCGTATATTTCGACAAATCTACTGTTATAAGCTGTGCATAATTGTTTCTTTTTTTCGGATTTGTATTGGAACTTTTATTTTACTTGCTTATTTTGCTGGGGAAAAAGTGTATCTCACATACGGCCTTATCCTTTTTTTCTTCACAGAGTCGCAACATCAACATTTCAGGCAGGAGAAAATTGTTTTCTGCTGTCAATTAACCCGTCAACGTGGCAGTGTTGTCAATGTACGTTTGCCCGAAAAATCGCTAAATTGGGTATTTTTTGTTTACACGTGTTAAGAGCATGGGATTTCAACGAGAGGTATTTTTATTTGAACGATTTTTGTTTAACAGAAAAAAAGAATTTCTAAGAAGGTCAAAAATGAAAAAATTAGTAGGGACAGCTGATAGGCGTGTGTTTTTTTAGGAATATTTTTGTAAGGCCTTTAAGAAACGTGGATTTTTTAAGAATATTTTCTTAATGCCTTCCATAGGTCTGGATTTTTTAAAGAATATTTTTGTAAGGTCTGGATTTTTTAAAGAATATTTTTCTAAGGCCCTAACAAGGCGCGGATTTTTTAGAGAATATTTTTTAAGGCCCCAATAAGGCGTGGATTTTTTAAAGAATATTTTGTCAAGATTTTTAAGGACCTACAGAAGGCGTGGATTTTTTAAAGAATATTTTTCTAAGGCCTTGTATACGCGTGGACTTTTTAAAGAATATTTTTCTAAGGCCTCTATAGGCGTGGATTTTTTAAAGAATATTTTTCTAAGGCCCCAATAAGGCGTGGATTTTTTAAATAATATTTTTGTAAGGCCTCTATAGGCGTGGATTTTTTAAAGAATATTTTTCTAAGGCCCAAATAAGGCTCGGATTTTTTAAAGAATATTTTCCTAAGGCCCCAATAAGGCGTGGATTTTTTAAATAATATTTTTTTAAGGCTTTGTATAGGCGTGGACTTTTTAAAGAATATTTTTCTAAGGCCCAAATAAGGCTCGGATTTTTTAAAGAATATTTTTCTAAGGCCCCAATAAGGCGTGGATATTTTAAATAATATTTTTGTAAGGCCTCTATAGGCGTGGATTTTTTAAAGAATATTTTTCTAAGGCTCGGATTTTTTAAAGAGTATTTTTCTAAGGCCCCAATAAGGCGTGGATTTTTTAAATAATATTTTTTTAAGGCTTTGTATAGGTGTGGACTTTTTAAAGAATATTTTTCTAAGGCCTTGTATACGCGTGGACTTTTTAAAGAATATTTTTCTAAGGCCTTGTATACGCGTGGACTTTTTAAAGAATATTTTTCTAAGGCCTTGTATACGCGTGGACTTTTTAAAGAATATTTTTCTAAGGCCTTGTATACGCGTGGACTTTTTAAAGAATATTTGTTACATTCAAGCTTAATACATTCAAGCCCATGCCAGCTCACTTCGGGAACATTAGTTTATTAGGGGGAATTCTCAACTCTTGCCACCATCAACCGTAGGGAATGCACAAATTGAAAAACTGGATCGTATCACGAACAAATAACACAAAAAAAAACATAAACACCATACATCCATGACACGGGAACTTGATTTACACGTTCCCCAACTATGCCCGACCTTCAATTTTAAATCGATTATTTAAAGGGCCCCAAAAGCCACACACACACTTACCTCATTATAACATACACCTAATTTCCCCTCTCACAAACAGAACTACACACACACTTAACCACATGGGTTTCATACATTTCCTTTGCATATATTTCTCCTGTCACGGTAAAAAGTTGTAATGTACAGAACTTACATCAGAACTTTTTTTACCGGGTTAACCTACTTTATGAAGATTTATTTGACATATATACAAAGGAATTGACAATATAAACATTTATTGACGTAGTCATATTTTTCTTTACCTAATTAACACTTAAATTCTTCTTCTCTTAGTAGCACAAATTGGACATATTCATCTTCATTAAAGAATATTTTCTAAGGCCTTGTATAGGCGTTGATTTTTAAAGAATATTTTTCTAACGTCCCAATAAGACGTGGATTTTTTTATTAACAAAAGTTCATAGAACTCCAAAAATAAGTTTCAATACTCTGTGCCAGTCTTTTTTGTTTACATTGAATTATTACCTGCAATATGTTTATTATTTTCCCCTGCTTGTCGATTTTGGCAATGAAATTTTTCATTTTTTTTTTTGCTTCGCTGTTTTTTGACTGACGCGTCAGACGGTAATAGGCATAAATACATAGATTGATTGATATGGCATTTATTGGTATTGAAAAAATAATATTAATTGTTTATACACGAATTTAATGTTATTATTATTTCGGTTAATATTAAAAAAACATATTTGGTCTGTTCTTGCAGTAAGGGAACAGACCAATTCTTAAATAAAAAAAATTGCTTCTGAATTAATAAACAAAATAAACAACAAATATTTCCGCATTATTTTTATTGGAGAGAACCAATTTAAGAAGAGGGTTTTATATTGTTTTGAACATTTAAAAAATTATGAATGGGTATTTATCATATTAAAAGTCTGATGTAAATGTTTATTTGTCATTTATTTATTTAAAAAAAATCAATACATAGAAAGGTCCCTAGTCAATTACACATGTATTGCAGCATTAAATCATATTTATATTAAATCTGTCATTTAGATGTGATGTTACTTGACAATACGTCAAATAAGCCTTGAGCGAAAACAGCTGATCGAAAGCTGTTCTCTCGTTTTTGCTCTCATTTGCTGGCCTTTTGAGTAAACAGACAAGATTAATTAACATTTGGCATTATACATGGCCTATAAATAAGGTCACCAAGGGAGACCAGCTGATTATCGATACCTCTCAAGTTTGCTGTCAAAATGCATTATTGTGAATTGACTTCCATTATGAAAAAGTAAACAAAGTGGAAATTTTTGACATTAGACTTGAGAAAAAACAGCTGTTTTCCGATTTCGATTGCTATCTTGTTGACCTTATTAATAGATCATGGCATTATATATGTAGGTAATTATTGCAAAATTTCGATACATAATTATTCATGCCATTAAAAATGTGATAATTGTTGGATAAAAAATTTTACAGATGGTTGTGCTGATAGTTTTGATTAATAATTATAATAAATTATGAACCAATTTACCTATTTTTTTTTTCAAATCGGCACGTACTAAATTATAGTGTTAATGGATGCCATTAGAGCCATAATTTTTCAGTAATGTTAATTCGGTGGAATTGACAATTCAAATGAGGTATTAATTTGATGAGATTGTAGCTAAAGGAAATGATATTCCAAGGCAGTGGGTTCTACAGTACCGGGTCGGCGCCCGAAACTACCAAAATCTTGTTTCGGTCTGAATGTATGTATGGTCGGAATATACATGGTGAGATAAAAAAACCTACAACAAAGTCAAACGCCATAATTTTTACATTTTTTTATTTTTAATTTTATTGAAAGAAAGCAAAAAAATCGGAAATATCATCAAATTTTAAAATAAGTTTAGATTTGATCGAATTGGTCACTTTTGACACGATTTATGGCCTTCAAATGTCCATTGAAACCGTCACACGCTACCCGAATGTTTTTACATTTTTTTTTTGTTTTTAATTTTTTAGAAAGAAAACAAAAAATCGGAAATATCAACAAATTTTAGAATAAGTTTAGATTTGTTCGAATTGGTCACCTTTGACACGAATTATGGCCTTCAAATGGCCATTGAAACCGTCACACGCTACCCGAATGTTGCTCTGCGGTATTTTGGCCCATTCCCGGCGAACCGCTTGCTTTCAAAATACTCCAGACACAATAGTCCAACGGATTGGTATCCGGAGATTTAGGTGGCCATTGGGCGTTGGAAATGAAGAGAGGAACCTCATTTTGTAACCATTATTGGATGGCGCCTGCTGAGTGCGATGGTGCTGAGTCATGTTGGAATTTCCAAGGTCTATGGCCAAAATGTTTGCGTGCCCAAGGCTTTAAAACACCCTCCAGAATATTTTCGCGATAGTGTTCGGCATTTATTCTGATGCTGATGCAACGGTCGATTAATACGACCATCGGCTGTTATTGTGGCCCACACCATCACCATGACCGGGTCTTGAGTTCTGGTGGCCAACCGAAGGTGCACATTTTCAGCTGACCTCTTTGGCCAGTATTTTACAAACTGCATTTTGTTTGTTAACAAACTGCTGGACAACGAATGTTTTCTCATCGGAGAAACTAAATTCGGACAACGAATGTTTTCTCAGCGGAGAAACCAAATTCGGCAGTTCACCACTTTCGGTCAAGCGAAGCAACTCTTTAGCTATTTTGAGTCTATTCTCTTTCTGTTGTGGTGTGAGTTCTTGCAATTTTTGGAATTTTAATGGCTTTACCCCGAGCTCATTTTTCAATATTTGCGGAATGGAATATTGCGATATATTCAGTTCACGAGCCATTTTTCGGCCACTGCGACGCAGGTTTCGATCAAGTCGCTTCTTTTCTTTTTGAACCATTTCTGTTGGTGATGGTGGCAAAGTAGTTGGAATTTTTTGCACTTACGTCAGTGTTAACGCCGGACGAAATAATTTTACAGTCATCGGCGTACGACATCACTGAAATAACTGGTGGAGGAATGAAGAGTTTCGCATGATATATATTGAACAAAATGGGAGATAGGACACCACCTTGCGGTACTTCCATTTTGATCTGGCGATATTTTGATTTTTGGCCACGGAACTTAACGAAGGATTGCCGATCATTAAGGTAGTTGGTAACGCTTGATATCACTCGGACGGAAGGAATTTATGATGTCGGATATCAGCTCGGAATATATAAGATATAAGGCTGCCACAAAAATCCGTTCAGGTGGTCATCGCTAATTGAGTCTATTCGCAATCTCGGAAGTAATTTCTTGCAAAGCTGTTGTTGTGCTATATGTTTCCCTGAAACCAAGTTGGTGGGTAGCAAGAACGAAATACTGTTTTAGGGACGGAGCTATAGCGACTCTAAAACCTTGGCTACTGGCGAAAGAAGAGAAATTGGACGATAGCAATAGTAGCGGGTTTATCTGGTTTTAGAATTGGAATAATCCGGGCAACTTTTCAAATATCAGGAATCGATGATTCGAGGATTTTGTTCAGATCAAGCTTCTGTAACATGAATATGGAAATGCCGTCTGGACTAAGAGCTTTGGATTTGAAGATAATAGCCTCTACCTCGCTCCCGTGGATTGTGGTTCTGTTCGGTATCTCACATCATCATTCAATACCGGTTAGTGTCGGTAAGATGAATTGGTGTCCACTTTCAAACCTGATCCGTTTTGGTCTGACTGCGACGACATCTTCTTTCCCACGCGGTGCAGGAAACAATCTCAGTGAAAATTTTAGCCTACAGCGTTCTGATGCTTACGCTGAGGAACGATCGTACCAGAAGTGGAGGTGGGGCCGAACATTTTTTATGCACCACTCTGTTCAATACATGATATTTAATAACATTTACAATTTTTTGTGGCGCCCAACAATTGTACAAAGGATAATCAACAATATGTGTGTGGACGGCGGTCGGTTATGAAATTCGAAAAAAAGTGGCGCCCAATAGGGGTACATTGGACAATAAAGTATATGTGTGGACGCCAGCCGGAAATGAAATTCACAAACATCAAGTCAAACACTATTTGGCTTTTCGGTGGCAGTTCATATCATTTATGACACATGTGAACCTATAAACTACTACATAGCGGATTTTGTGAGATTCTTCTGTTTTACCACCCACTTTCAATGCAAAATTTTTCCTCAAAACTTACAAAATTTCCATCATGATCACATCACTTTGTTGTAATGTAAAAACAAACTCAGAATCGAAATCGAACAGCAATAATAAATTCATTTGTTTATAGACTTTCTTTTAACAAAAATTCGGATAATAAAAAGTGTATTTTTATGAAAGTACACAAAAAGAGAGAAAAAACAAGAACTTAATCATGTAATCAATAGCGGGATATTTGGTCATAAATTTACACTTTTATTACGTTTTATGTGGCATGCAGTAGCTGTAGCAGCAGTTGGAATACAATCAATTTATATAAACACCTACATATATGAGTGTGTGTGTTCTATACCCACCTCCACTACCCATCCATCGATGATGTTGCTGAATTTCCGAAAATGATTTCCGTTACACACATATGGACAATGTTCAAAACAGTAGCAAAATATATTTAAAAAAACTTATTCGCATACCAAATTGTCCAGTGTACGGGACAGGGTTGCCTCAATTTCCAAAAATAATTGTCGAAAGTTTTGACCCAAAAAAATATTAACATAGTTAGAAAACCATTACCCTAGAGCTAATAAGAGATGACGGTATAGTGTGTATACCACCAAGCCTAGGGAGATGAGGTCAGAATAGCATTCAATCGCCTAAAGAGTAATAAAGCAGCAGGAACCGATGGGTTACCAGCCAAACTATTCAAGACTGGTAGTACACCAAACAACACATGTTACTCGTCTACGTCGATGACATCGAAATAATGGGTCGAACATTGCGAATGGCAACAGCCACCTTTGAACACCAATTGAGAAGGAGTCTGCCAAACGGCGAAAAGACCAAGCTGATGGTATCAACCCGCAAGACGTCCAGTAGACTCGGACCAACTGTGGAAATTGAAAAATACAGTTTCGAGGTAGTCAAAGATTTTATGTACCTTGGTTCTGCCATAAAAAACTAATGATATCAGTTTTGAATGCTACTATGGTCTAAGTAAGCAGTTTAGAAACAAGGCCACCCCCGCCCGACAAAATTCACACTCTACAAGACGCTGATATTACCCGTGTTGTTGTATGGATCAGAAACATGGGTACTTGCACAAGCTGATGAGGCAGCTCTTGGAGTGTTTGAGAGAAAAATTTTCAGAAATTTCTATAACCCAATCTGTGTCGATGGCGAATATCGGCGTCGAATGAATTATGAGTTGTACCATATTTACACGGACATTGTCACACGTCAAGGAAGTGGACGGAAGAAAACAGCAACATCAGCAGAAATGGTTCGAAATGTAAAGAATCGATTTGATCGAAACACGCGTCGCAGTGGCCGAAAAAAGTGGCTCGTGAGCTGAACATATCGCAATTTTTTATTGGACAGAAATATTGAATGAAAAATGAGCTCTGGGTAAAGCCATTGAAATTTCAAAAAGTGCAAGAACTTACGCCGCAACAGAAAAAAATAGACGCAAAAGAGCTGCTTCGCTTGGCCGAAAGTGGTGAACTGCCGAATTTGGTTTTCTCCGATGAGAAAAGATTCGTTGTCTAGCACTTTGTAAACAAACAAAATTATCGTTATTACTTGCCAAAGTGGTCAGCTGAAAATGTGCACCTGAAAATTGTTGGCCACCAGAAATCAAGAGCCGGCCATGGTGATGGTGTGGGCCGCTCGCTTCAGAATAAATGCGGAATTTTAAGTGATTATTTATACTCTTTCGAGTTGAGATTAATGATTTAATTTTTGCAATGAAAAGGAAACCCAGGAGAAGAACCTACCTACCCACCATTATGCTACGCGTTTCGACGTTGGTTAAGCGGCTCATCAGGCATATTGGGCTATGTGGAATATTATCGCGAAAATATTCTGCAGGGTGTATTAAACCCTTGGGCACGCAAACATTTTGGCAGCAGACCTTGGACATTCCAACAGGACTCAGCACGCGCCACCCATGAATGTTTACAAAATGAGGTTCCTCGCTTCATTTCCAGCGTACAATGGCCACCAAAATCTCCGGATACCAATCCATTGCATTATCGTGTCTGGAATATTTTGGAAAGCAAGGTTGGCACTAAAAAAATACCAAAGCGTCGATCACCTCAAGCAAACGCTTCGCCGGGAATGGACCAAAGTACCGCAGAGCCACATTCGGGCAGCGTGTGATGGTTTCATTGACCGTTTGAAAGCCATAATTCGTGCCAAAGGTGACCAATTCGAACAAATCTAAACTTATTCTAAAATTTGATGCTATTTCCGAAATTTTTTTCTTTCATTCAATAAAATTTAAAAAAAATGTAAAAATTATGACTTTTGACTTTGTTGCATGTATATGTTAAATAAATTCTCATCAAGTAGGTTAACCCGGTAAAAAGTTCTAATGTAAATTTCGTTTTATATTTTATACAAAATTCGACCAATATTGTTATAATCCCAAATGAAAAAATTCTACCAAAAATTTGGTATGCATTTTTATATTCAAAAGAAAAAAATGAAAACAGCGAAAATGTCCGAATTGAATCGAATTGTTTATCGACTTGAAGTTAATTTATGATCAATAACAACATACACACACAGACATTCAAATAACTGCAGGAAAAATAATGGCGAATCACCTTCTCATCCTCCCAAGGCACAGGCAGACAGTCAGTATGCAAACAAACAGACAAACGATTTTTTTGTTGGTGAGATTGTTTACATTTCACCGATGGACCGATCGTACGTCTGGCTGTATTTCCCCATGAAACGAGAGTAGTGAAGAAATTGTAAACTTTTGTTTTTTCTTATTCGGAAATTCACGAGCCTGTACGTGGCCATTTGCAGGCCAAAAAACGATTTTCATTCATTTCGATTTAGTATGCAAACGAACATTTTAGCTGAAGTCTTCCTTCAGCTCTTTATGGCGCCCGACGGGAATTTCTCGAAACGGATCGCAGTGAGTGAAATTATTCGTTAGTTTTGATTAGTCTCTTTTGGGCGAACGTTGAACGGGAAGTTATGCAAAAAAGCGACGAAGAAATTTGTGGTTTAAAAAAATAAAATAGTGAATGAAAACCCGAAAGGCAAATAAGAGAATTTAAAAAAAATTAAAAAAATAATAAGTTAAAGATATTTATTAAAACCTGTTATGGAAATTGTGTAACAAAGAAAATAGTTAATTAAAATAATTAAAAAAATAAATAAAAAATATAAAAAAAATATTTATAGATAATTATTATAAATTAGAGAATAATATATAATGCCCAGTGAAACATCGAAAGCCTCTCCACCAAAAGTCATCCAACATGGCAGTGATTCGCCCACCCATTCAAAAACTCCTTCAATATCCTCATCAACGGCAACATCGACCACCAAACGAATGGATTCATTGGTCGATGATGAAATTATTCAACAGAATTTAAAGGAATTAATGGAAAAGAAAAATCGAGTAAGTTTCACGAAGTGTAATTAAATGGGGGAGAAAATGTGGAAAAATGCAAATTGAATTTGAAAATAGAGAAAAAAAATTATTTACTTACTTAGCTGGCTTGTTTCAAAACGGTTGTTCCATAAGCCGAGCTTAAAAAAACATTTCCAATCGCGTCGGTCTTGGCGCATCTCCTCCAATTTGAGAAACCACGTACCAAGATGTTGTTTTCTACTTGGTCTTTCCATCTGATTCGTGGCCTTCCCCTTCTGCGTGAACCAGCAGTAGGCTCGCTTTTATATGCCTTTTGAGCTGGGGCATCTTCATCCATTTTTACAAGATGGCCTAACCAATGTAGTCGCTGCAGCTCAATACGACTGACTATGTCGATGTTCGTGTATAAATAGTAAAGCTCGTGGTTCATTCGACGCCGATATTCACCGTCGATGCAGATCGGCCCGTAGAGAGAATTTTTCTCTCAAACACCCCAAGAGCTGCCTTATCTGCTTGCGCAAGTACCCATGCTTCAGTTCCATATAACAACACGGGTAGTATCAGCGTCTTCTAAATTGTGGTCTGGTGGGAGGTAGCCTTGTTTGTAAACTGCTTACTTAGACCACAGTACTTAGACCATACCAGACAATCATTCTCCGACTTTCAAAACTGATGTCATTAGTTTAATTTGTGGCGGTACCGAGGTATATAAAATCGTTCACTACATCGAAGCTGTAGTTTTCAAATTCCACAGTTGGTCCGAGTCTACTGGACGTCTAGAGTGTTGATACCATCAGCTTTGTCTTTTCGCCATTTATTGTCAGTCACAACTTGGCAGCCTTCTTCTCACTGATGTAGAAGAACTTCGCTTTATACGGATTATAGCAATTCGCTCATCTACTGGAGTGAATCTGGAGACGAGGTCTTTTATTCTCCTATTAACCATAAATTCACAGCTATGTTTACGTCTCGTTTCATGGCAGCTATAATACAGGGTGTAATCATCTGATTTACTTACGCCAGTCCCTATCCATCGCATTTCCTGTAAGGCGAAAAAAAACTGCGCCTGTTCTGTACAACGTGTGCACATTCCAAGTGCAGATTGGTCCTTTATACGTTGGAGGTTTAGTTTTTTTCCTTGCTTTTTCATAGTAAGAGGGGTTTACGGAGTGTGGGCAACTAACCCGGCCCCTCAACCAATTTTTTATAGTTCTTATGGGTGTACTTGGATGATGGATGATGAGTGTCAGTGGCCACAATTGAGATGAAGTAGGGACCAAGATATGCCTGGGCTTCGCCATATTAAAGACAATCAGAGCCGTTGCTTTGTATCTGTTATCCCCTACATCACCCAATAGATCTTGTACACTGCCTTCTAAGTCGACCCCGATTTCTAAATGGAAGTACTACATCCTTGCTGTTTAGACTAATATTAAAATAATGTAAAATTTCCAGTCAGCTGTTATTTGTTTACATACGACATTTCACTGGTTTCATTTTGACAGATAAAAAATATGTCGGCTGGTGAATTTGATTTTTTGAAGAATTGTCGTGTTTCTCGGTTTAACTCTCAGAGCTATAATGACATTTTCTCTGAACATACCATTAGCGTTCCATAACTAGTTCAAATGAAATACGGGAACACAGCATATGTGTATATTGTGAAATTTACAAACTGTGTAATAATATTTACGTCATATTAACATTGTCTGATGTTCTCGCCATGAAAATCAGCATGCAGCCTCTCATATTTACTCATTGTTTATATTTTTCAATATTTTGTACAAATCAAATGGCATTCAATTATTTTAGGTCAAGATTAACCATAGATGAATGACACAAGTAAATGATTGATTGAAGATTTGCTAACGAATTTACACAACAAACAAAAAATATTATTTTTTAAATACGCCTTTACATTAAATCGTATTTCGTTAAGCCAGCGGTTTTAAATTGTCAATTCCGTTGTATATATGTCTAATAAGTCCTCATAAAGTAGCTTAACGCGGTAAAAAGTTCTGATGTAAATGCCGTTATAGATGGTATTCGAAATAATTGTTAAAAGCGGGTTGATAACATTAAATGTTAGGTCAGACCATGGCACAATAAATAGGTAATCTATTTAGCGCAGCTGATGTCTCGATTAACTGTCAAAGTGCGTAATTTCTACTTGAAGTCGATGTGCAATGTTGCCAACCATGTGAAATATTATAAGGAAAAATTTGACAGATAGTCAAAACAAAAACAAAGGTTTTTGTTTTGATACATCACCTTATTATTGCATCATGGGTCAGATATTGAGCCGTCGCTTCAGTTTGCAGACCTTTGGTCCATTGTGCTTATCCTATGTAAATGAAAATAGAGGGGAGAAGTGAAATAATGAGATAAGGTGCATAGAAATTAGTATATTTTTAAAGGGTGGAGATACATACAAAGAAGTTTAGACAGGCCACTTGAAAGTGCATTGTATTACAATTCAATTTATGAAAGAATATCAGTGTCAAATTTTTGTTTGGGCGCCATTCTCTTTTGTTCTTTACCTTTTAAACTCCTGGATCTCTTGGATAATGTTTTTGCAACGCTATGAAACCCCCTTTGAACACCAAATTACAAAAAGAAAATGGATAGGCCACACATACAGAAAACATAGCCGTACTTGATTGGATTCCCCGAAGCGCTAGAAGATCTAATCCTCCTAGAAATACCGGAAGCAAAACTATTAATCTAGAAATAGGAAAAAATAACAAAACATTATTCATTTCATTATGTTCCCAAGTGGATTGAATAAAGAAAAATATATGAATTTTGGTGGGATCTATTCCGGAGAAAAGATTTAGCGTATAAATCTCATATCTGCCAAAATGTTGGTGCCACACTTGCTATGAATTATTTGGTATTTGTAAAGTAATGGTTCTATCGTTGCTAATTATTCATTCTCAAATAGACGGCAATATACCCAGGGCCCCCCTTTGCTTCGAAAAATATTCTTTAAAAATACACGCCTTGTGGAGGCGACTTGAAAAAATATTTTTTAATATTATTGAACATTTCCAGAATACCACTAGGGATTATCCAGTAGATGGGAGTCTGGAAAAATATCATTCTGTGACCCAAGAAGGAGAACTTCTTTGTTGTGTTCAGGATTAGTTTTGATCTTTCACGATTTTGGTTATAGAGTTTCTTTGTAGCTTAACGCAATGCTGCATGGTCTTTTGAACATTATATGCATTATATTATTAACCAACTTCAGATCGCAGTCATTTCTAAGCCACTTGTCCGACAGTGACAGATCATTATATTGTTTACAAGCGTACAAAAACATTTTGGTGAGAATTTTCTAGAAAAAAAGTTATTCGTGATTGAAGCGCAAGAACTTACACCGCGACAGAAAGAAAATAGAATCAAAAGAGTTGCTTCGCTTGGCTGAAAGTGGTAAATTCCCGAAAAAATGATCGTGTTTATTTGCCAAAGAGGTCAGCTGAAAATGTGCACCTTCGGTTGGCGACCAGAACTTAAGCGCCGGCCATAACTCGTATAAAGCTTTGTGCATATGTTTGTAACAGGCAAAAGGAAACGAGATAGACACGTGGTTCTTTTTGAGAATATGTGTAGAATCACTTTCTGAGTCGATTTACGCATGTCTGTCCATGTATTTTTGTGAGCAAAGTACAGGTCGCATTTATGATCCGATTTGAATGAAATTTGGCATAGGTCACTTATTTGGCCCAAGGACGAACCCTATTGAAATTGTGAAAAATCGGTACAGATTTAGATATAGCTCCCATATATATTTTCGTCCGATTTAATGTAAATGGTCCACCAAAGTCCCTATATATCTTTCGATTTGCACTAAATTTGGTACAGCGTAATGAATTGGGTCTAGAATGATTTGTGTTAAGTTTCATGAAAATCGGTGCAGATTTAGTTATAGCTCCCACATACATTTTCGTCCGATTCAAGGTAAATGGTCCACCAAAGTCCCTATATATCTTTCGATTTGCACGAAATTTGGCACAGCGTAATGAATTAGGCCTAGAATGATGTGTGTTAAGTTTCCTGAAAATCGGTTCAGATTTAGATATAGCTCACAGCGTAATGAGTTAAGTCTAGAATGATGTGTGTTAAGTTTCCAGAAAATCGGTGCAGATTTAGTTATAGCTCCCACATATATTTTCGTCCGATTTAAGGTAAATGTTGTAGCAAAGTCCCTTAATATCTTTCGGTTTGCATGAAATTTGGCACATCGTAATAAATTGCAGAATGACATGTTTATGTATCCAATTTCTTTTCACTGGTCCTTTAAAAATGTGACGTCTGTCATCTGTTGAATATACCCAAAGTGATGAAGGGTATCATATAGTCGGCTCCGTCCGACTTTACTAATTTTCTTACTGGTTTCTCTTTACGTCAGTTGTTTCTAATGGTGAATTCTCAATTACGCTCGCACACACTTGCTCTCAATTTAGTTTTGCCCAACACTGGACTATTGTGTCTGGAGTATTTTGGAAAGCAAGGTTGGCACTAAAAAAATACCAATGTGTCGATCACCTCAAGCAAGCGTTTCGCCGGGAACGGGCCAAAATACCGCAGATCAACATTTGGGTAGCGTGTGACGGTTTGAAGGTCAAAGCTGACCAATTCGAACAAATCTAAACTTATTCTAAAATTTGGTGATATTTCCGACATTTTTTGCGTTCATTCAATAAAATTTAAAAACAAATGTAAAAATTATGGCGTTTGACTTTGCTGCAGTTTGTGTATCTCACCCTATAGCTTTCCTCTAAGTGTAGGTGGCTGGATCCGATGCCTTATAGCCTCTCAGAAGATTATTTATTATTTATTTATTATTTATCGTTCACTGCTCTCACAACATGCTCCGGAAATTGTAGGGTCATATTAATATACGGATGAAGATTCTGATTTAGGATTTAACTTCGTTTTTTGGATTTTTAGAAAAATATCATTCTGTGATCCAAATGGAGAACTTTTCTCTAACGTGTTCCACTTCCTATTAATCTCAACCTGTAGCTTTCCTCTAAGTGTAGGTGGCTGGACCCGATGCCTTATAGCCTCTCAGAAGAATATTTATTACTTCCTTCACTACTCTCACAATATGCTCCGGAAATTTTAGGGTCATATTAATCTACGGATAAAGAGTCTGATTTTTAGATTCCTTCGTTATTTGGACTCAACGCTCACCGCATATGTGTCTCTGATCTTCTAAGAAAAAATTATAAAATTTTATTAAATGGTGATCGACATGCAATAGCACATTTACATTGTACATTGGATGACGTTAAACCCGTGGGTATAAAATTTCAATTTCATTACATATATGTTAAATAAATCCTCATAAAGTAGGTTAACCCAGTAAAAAGGTCTAGTGTACATGCCGTTTAAGGAAAAATCTTCCATTGTGTTTAACCTACATATTTGCCCCATAAACACACACCATATTGACCCAATAAAAAAAATTGCAAAATCGACCTCCAAATTTATTATGCGATAGCGCCATTTTCCAAAAATAAGAATATTGCAAAAATATGTTTTATTTTTAGAATATTTTTTATTACTTTTTTTGAGCGCAAAAATCATTATTATTATTTTTGATTGAAAATATGTTCCAGTAAATTTTAGTGATGGACTGCATGGTCGGTTGGCTGTCTATTCTTGTTTCATTTTTTTGAAAGGAAATCAGGTTAAAAATAAATGGTAACGCAAGTCTGATGGCATGAAATGTCTTAGTCATTTCAAAAAAGCAAAATATTAAAGAATGGTAGAAGGAACAAAAATATATAGCAAATCTATAAATCTTTTAAATATAAATCTAACAATTTGCCACTGTAAACACTCACACTTACTCGTGTTCATACATATATATGTATGTACTTAGATAAATATAATTAATGTAAACAGAATTGTTTTTAAAACAGCTGAGGAAAAAAATAACAAAAAATAGAGGAAAGCAACAATGTGTGTTTTTGCCGATCCAGAGGGGGGTTCCTTAATCGATTTGGTTTCCTTTGAAGTACTAAGGTGATATTAGCGATCATGTATATAATCTAGATAACTAAGTAAACTTTATAAATTAATTTTTCTCCAAAAATCATGATTCACATATGAGCTAATTTCATGGAATAATTAGTATTTTCATGTAGCATGATGACTTGCGTTTTTTCGTGCAGATTTAAGACTGACGTTTTAGAAATTTTGGTATTTATATATATATGGGCAATATTGCCAATTTTTTAACATAGCTGAAGCGGAGGTTCACCCCTTTGTAACTCGGGAACTACTTAAGTATATGAAAAAAAGTAAATAGTTTTGGGTTAATTGATCTGTCGTTGCAAACTGTTCATGATATTGACCTCCAAACTTTGTTTTGGTGGAAGCTGTGTCTACTTTAATGTAAAAAAATGTGTAAAAACACGTTGAGGCGAACCAGTTTTTTTATGTTCTCTATCGATTTGTGACTAAGCCACTCATTGCACGGTCTTCGTGTCAAAATAAAACTAGAAGCCAACAAAATGGGGAATACGCCCCTTATGTATCATTTTTCAAAATTTTCACTGCATCTACCTTTAAATGATGCTGACATTTTGAAGCTCGATTTTGAGTATTTTTTTAATTTTACTTCTAGCTTTAATACGCAAACAGGAATTTATAAAAATCGATTATAAGATTATTGTAGTCGCGAATCTGCGTAATTTGATATGTATTTTGTGTGTGTAGTATGCACAGCTTCAGGGTAATACTCATCCGAAGGTGCGAATTTTGTGCAATCAAATTTCTAAAAAACCTATTTTTCGGGCCAAATTTTTAGATCTGTCAACTGAATGACATGGGTACCCGCGATCAATAAGGTTTTTTACGTTTCGGATGATATAAAATCTTCTTCGTGAAAATCCATCTAATAGAACGGCGGGAACTGGCCTTCCAAAAACACGAAATTTGGCAAAACATGTTTTTGAAAATATCGCGGATTTAATTGCGTTTTCTGTGGATCATTTCCGCTTCAATAAATGACCTCATACGGATTTTGTTCTTTTTCGAAAAGAGACCTTTAAAAACTTCAGCCGAAAGAGAGATGTACCCAATTTATCTCAAAAATAGTGTGAGCTGGCACATCCATGGTTCTTAATGGACCACATTGAAATCAGTATAGATCGATGTATTTTTTTAGGATGCACACCGAAATCGGATGCGCGTTAATGGCATATGGAGTTTTCGGAAATTATTCGCGTTTTACGATTTTTTGGGTACTTCAATGTAACGTGTGGCACATCTTAGCCGTCAAATGAAATTTCGCAAAATATATATGGATTGGAAGATAAACTTCAGTACTTCCTGGAAACCGCATGCGCATCAAATGATTTTGAGAATTACGCGATTTACACGCAATTTAAAATGTATATTTCATAATATTATTTTATTTTAAGATTTATTCCGATTTATAGAACCCCAAGATTTATCGGAAGTTGCTACAATCCACAAGGTTTATACTTATACACCAAATGTGATTATTTTTAAGTATGTAAATTTTTGGGCGAAATTCGGGTAAAACAGCAGAATAACCCAAACATTTTTTTCTGAAATTTCTTGTATAAAATCATGGTATAATAATAGAAGGTAACAGCAAGTGTTGTTGTACAAAAAACGATACAACAACCACATGGAACTTTGTTTTTGTAAGTTCTACTAGTGTCAACTCATTTGACAGAAAAATGTAAATAAACAAACAAATTATCATCAAATTATTTTTATTTTGAAAATGAAATATTTTCGAATCCTCAAAACAAAAATTGAAAAACATGAATGAAAATCTATCAAATTTATATTTCTATCTATTCCACATCTTTCCTATAATTGAGCCATTGCCATATATATGTGTAACACATATGAAAATGCTGGGAATAGCGAGTTATTCCTTGAAGAAAGATTTGCTTCCTCAAACTTTCCCAGCAGGCAGATTGAGTAAATTGAATACAGGAGCACATTTAATAAAGAACAATTTTAAATTGTATGCGTTCCCAATTTTCCTGTTGGGTGATTTTTAAAAACATAATTTGTCAAATTCATATTGACACTAGTATAACGTTGGAATCAAATCAGCTGGGATTTGCTGTTACCTTTTATAATTGTACCATGGTATAAAATTAAAAAATAAATATGATGACATTATTTTTTCGAACCAAAAACAAATATTTTTTCCTCAATATCTTGTTTTGTTGTCGCTGTGATTTAGAAACCGCTACACGGACTTGTATGATTTTGATATCATTTGATTCATCGTGGTCTTTAGATTATGTAGATATTTTTAAATTAATTTTTAGGTGTGTGTATGTCATTAATATAATGAAAATATTGATGTAATCTGCTATATTTTTTTTATTTTTCTCATATTTCACGAATATGTGCAACTTTACCGTGATTATTATAATATATTCATATTCTTATTTTACGGAGGAAGATATATATCAACGTTTTTGGTCAATATAATAAACGGCGTAATTTTAAGATTTTTTTCTTATGCCCAAAATTAAAACCTCGATAACTTTTGCGCGCATCAACCAAAAATTTGATCGCGAACGATTTCGGAGTCAGAACATTTTTCTCTATATGTGTACCAAAAATCATTGATGTGCCACAAAAACAAAAAAGCCGATTTTTTGAAAATGGAATATTAAAAAATTGGCAATATTGCCCATATATATATATATACAGTGGTGGTCACAGAATTAAAACATTTACTGTGGTAAACATTTTTTGATCAGCTCTCGATTCGTTTGAAGTATTTTTGAAAATTTTTTAATTCAGAACACTTCGATATACTGCACTTAAGAGATTTAGTGTGAAAATAGAAAATTATTGCATGCAATTTTTTTCATAAATAACGGTTCTATGAAAATACATCGACTTTGAAGTGGCCATATAATTAAAACATTGTGTGATTTTTTACTTTACTGCTTTTTTGAAAATATTTTTTAAAAAACTTTTTAATTTAGTCAAATTATGTAAAATAAGCAACGATAAAATCGTTTGAGAAATAAAAATTTAAAAATAAAATCTGCACCAGAAATTGCTAGAATTAGTAGACAACAATAAATAATTCTCAAAATAAATAAATATTTGAAATAAAAACAAAAAAATAAAAAATTAACCTAAAGGAACGATTCAATTTCGATAGCCTTTATTGAAGAAGGCCGGAATATTTTTGCAGTATGTGAGGAAATATCGATTGATATTGACATTTATCATATCAAATCGATCGCAGATCGGCACATAGATCTTTCGGAGAATTTTTCTCTCAAACATTCCAAGAGCTGCCTCATCTGCTGGTACAAGTACCCATGCTTCTGATCCATACAACAGCACGCTTAGTATCAGCATCTTGTAGAGTGTGAGTTTGGTCTGGCGAGAGGTAGCCTTGTTTCTGATTTACCTTCTCCGAAGTTCAAAACTGATGTCATTAGTTTTATTTATCGCTGTACCGAGGTACATAAAATCATTCACTATCTCGAAGCTGTAGTTCCCAAGTTCCACAGTTGGTCCGAGTCTTCTGGACGTCTTGCGCGTTGATACCATCAGCTTGATCTGCTCGCCATTTATTTCCAGTGCCACTTTGGCCGACTCCTTCTCAATTCTTTCAAAGGTGGCTCTTAACGTTTTCAATGTACGACCCATTATGTCGATGTCGTCGTCATAGGCAAGTAACACATGCTATTTGGTGTACAAAGTGCAATTTCTGTTCCTCTTCCAGCAGTATGTTAAGAAGATCACACGACAAACTGGCTAGTATCAGCTTCTTTTAGAGTGTGAGTTTGGTCTGGCGAGAGGTGGCATTGTTTCTGATTTGCTTAGATCATTGTAGCATCTGCTGGCCATAACTATCCTTCTCCGAATTTAAAAACTGATGTCATTAGTTTTATTTATGGCGGTACCGAGGTATATAAAATCATTCACTACCTCAAAGCTGTAGTTCCCAAGTTCCGCTGTTGGTCCGAGTCTTCTGGACGTCTTGTGCGTTTATACCATCAGCTTGATCTGTTCGCCATTTATTTCCAGTCCCACTTTGGCCGACTCCTTCTCAATTCGTTCAAAGGTGGCTGTACCGTTCCAAATGTACGACCCATTATGTCGATGTCGTCGTCATAGGCAGGTAACACATGCTATTTGGTGTACAAAGTGCAATTTCTGTTCCTCTTCGTCTCGCGTACGACCTTTTCCAGCAGTATGTTAAAAATGTATTCTGACAAACTGTCTGAATCATCGTTCGGTAAAAGAGCTTCGAGAGGTCCTTTCCGACATTAACTGCTGACCATCTGCCACTTAAAGTTGTCCTACACAGCCATATTAATTTACCAGGAATGCCGAACGCTGACATGGCTTTAAACACCTCTGAACGGATAGGGCTGTCAAATGCTGCTTTATAGTCGACGAATAGATGAAATGTGTCGATGTGTTTTTCGTGGGTCTTTTCCAGAATTTGGTGCATAGTGAAGATCTGGTCAATGGTGGATTTGCCAGGCCTGAAGCCTCATTGGTATGGTTCAATAATGTCATTGACCATTGGCTTCTGCCGTTAACACAGTACGCTGGATATCACTTCATATGCGATAGAAAGGAGACTTTATCCGCTATAGTTGGCACATATCGTCTTATCTCCTTTTTTGTGCACGGTACTCAGGATGCTGAGGTTCCAATCATTGGGCATGCATTCCTCTAGCCAAATTGTACTAATCAGCTGGTGCATGCTCCTGACCACTGGTCTTGAATTGTTCGGCTGGTAACCCATCGGCTCCTGCTGCTTTATTGTTCTTGAGCCGATTAATTGCTTTTATGACCTCATCTTGGCTAGGTGGTATAAATCTATACCGTCATCTCTTATTGGTTCTGGGGGTATCTTCTTCATCGCACTATTTTATACCAGAAGCTTTTCAAAATGCTCCTTCCAGATCCTCAACACACTGTCTGTATCTGCCACCGGGCAACAAAGCCTTCGGGTTGGTGTTTTACTCGTTGGTAAATTGTTCAGACTTCATTCGGACTCCTGTACATCTCGATTTGCTCACGCTCGTGTTTTTTCTGGTTCTTTCTTCTTTTTGTTGAAATACATTTCTCCTCTCTATTTCTCCCGATAATACTCACTCGCATTACGTGTTGCAGTGTTACCCAATACGCTGCGTTTTTCATATCAGTAGCATTACGATACTCATTATCGCACCATGGGTATCATGATGGTGATTTTTGGTACCCAAGTGTGGCTTTTGCTGCAGTTTTTAGGGAGTGGGCAATTCTTTGCAATTGTGCTTCTATATTTTTATCGGGACAAGAAGTGCCTTAGCCAAGCAAGTGGGTAAATTGAGCGGAGTAGGTTTCTGCTATCTGTTGTGTTTGCAGCTTTTCGACGTCGAGTTTCCGTGTTGTGGTAGATCGCACCTTTGCTGCTACATTAAGGCGATTGCGAACCTTGGCTGCTACAAGGTAGTGATCCGAATCGATATTCGATCCTCGGATCGATCGAACGTCTAAAACACTGGACGAATACCTTCCGTCTATCACAAAATGGCCAATTTGATTTCTCGTTGCTTGATTAGGAGAAATCCTGGTGACCTTGTGTATATCGAGATGCTTGAATCTGGTGCTGCTAACTACCATGATTTTTGCTGCCGCGAAGTCAGTCAATCTCATACCGCTGTCGGATGTTTCTTAATGGAGGCTGAATTTTAGATGTTGGAACCAAAAATACTTTCCTTTCTCATTTTTTGCATTAAAATCTCCTAACAGAATTTAAATGTCATGGCCAGGGCAGCGGTCATATGCTATTTCTAGGCGTTCATCTTTGTCTTCCGTCGAAGCATGGGCACATAAAAGTCTGATGTAGCTTTTATACGAATTAAAGCAATTCGCTCATCTACTGGAGTGAGTATGAAGACGAAGTCTTTTATTCTCCTGCTGACCATAAATCCAAAGCCAAATTCATGTCTCGTTTCATGACAGCTATAAAATAGTGCGTAATCGATTGATTTACTTAGGCCAGCCCCTTTTCATCGCATTTCCTGTAGGGGCTATAATATCGGCAACGTGCGCATATTCCATGTGTGGTGTTTGGTTTTCTTTTTCGTTGCTTTTTCATAGTAGGACGGGGTTTTCCGAGTGTGGACAACTAACCCGACGCCTCAACCCATTTTTTATAGTTCTTATGGGTGAAATCGTGCCACATATCAGCTCACTATTTCAACGGGTGTTGAAAGTAGCTACCTCACGTGACACCGCGAAGAGGTTAAGGTCCGCAATTGAGATGAAAGTGGGATCAAGATAAGTCTAGGCTTTGTCATGTTAAATTAAATCGGAGCCGTTGCTTTGTATCTATCATCCCCTGCGTTAATGACTACAGTACAAAATTAACCTATAAATGAGGATAAAGGGGCTATAGGCATGACTCTTCAAGTGGCCTTGTATAAATGTAATGAAAATTTCCTATGTACGTTGGATTCATCCATTGTAGAATCTCCTCTTGCAAGCTTCGTGATGCAATAATAAGGCGATGTATCAAAACAAAAACCTTTGTTTTTGTCTCGATTATCTGTCGAATTTTTCCATATAATATTTCAAATGGTTGGCAACACTGCACAACGAATTAATGTAGAAATTAACCACTTTGACAGTTAATCAAGACATCAGCTGCGCTAAATGGACTACCTATTCATTGTGTCATGGTAGAAACTATGAACATTGACAGTTAATCGAATAGAGCAGCTACGGTAAATAAAATAACTATTTATTGTGTCATGGTCATATTCGTATTTTTGCCAATGCAGATCACATGATTGACCTTATTAATTATAACGCAAAGTTCTTCCACCTGTAACTGATCGTACACATTGGAATTTTTATTGATTTCTTAAAAAACAATAACATTCCAACATTTCCAATTATTTATAGTTTTAGCATTGAGCTATTTTTTATGACTACCATATGAGTTATGTGCAAAAAATGTAACCTTGAATTACTTTTTTATATTTTTGTTTTTCTTTTTCTTCGTGTTTTTCCAGGAAGAACGTAAGGCCAATGGCCGTATGGTGGCCGTAATTATAGCATCCCTTGTGATATTCTGTGCCGTTTATCAGGCATGGATAAAGAAATCGGCACATTTAGCTGGTGTACTGGTACCGGCTCTAATAATGTTCTCATTTGCCGGTTGGGTTGTGATTTTGGCGAAACGTGATAAAGCGAGAAGGGCACTATTTGTAAGTATTGTATAAAAGAAGAAGAAGTACAAATATTTGCACGAACTTTTTATACCCTCTATCATGAGATGGTCAGGCAAAATATCTAAACATTTATGGTACCGTTCTATGGAGGTGTTCATTTAGCGAACATGCATTTTCTTATAATAAATGTCTTTCTGTGGGCCACTTGTGTAAAGGAGGAAGAATTCAGTTAAACAGGGATGTATTTTAGTACACAGTCTACTTTCTACGATTTCCTCATGATGCAATAATAAGGTGATGTATCAAAACAACAACTTTTGTTTTTGTCTCGATCATCTGTCAAATTTTCCTTATAATGTTTAAAATGGTTGGCAACGTTGCACATCGAATTCAAGTAGAAATTACGCACTTTGACAGTTAACCGAGATATCAGCTGCGTTAAATGAACTACCTATTTATTGTACCATGTTTTAGACATTTCAATACAAAAAGTCGAAAGTCGATTTACTAATCCCTATTTGAGGTGGTTAATGAGATATAATCTAGAGTACGGACTGATAAGCATGTGTGGCGTCATATGTAGTTTCCTATGGAAAAAACAGCTTCTTATTCACCCAGAATCCTGAAAGGCAATTTACAACCACATCGGGGATAACTCGTGTAGGACCATAAAATTCTCAAGATTGATAAAGTGGAACCATTTTATGGAGGGGTTCTCGTAATAACCATTGTCTTACTTTTGGTCTCTTGTATAAAGGAGAGAGAATTTAGTTAAACAGGGACATATGTTTGTATACAGTCCCCTTAAGAAAGGGCCTTTATTTAGTAGAAGGTTATTTTTCCATTGACATATGGTTGGGAGTATATGGAATATAATCTATACTACAGACTGATAAGCATGTGTAGCGTACTAGCTTCCCACCTGTGTGGAGCAAGTATATGTTCGTTTCAACAAGGTAGCAACATTACCTAAATTGTTGCTTAGTATTATTTTGGTCCATGACGGGATTGAGACAAACCCCGGACCATGTTCGGTCTGTCATAATCACATCCATCATAGGTTGATATGCGGATGCGGAGAATCTGTACATTCCAGGAGTTGTTGCGGTCTAAGCCGGGTATGGGAGTATAGCGGAAGGCACTTTATTGTATGGTGCTGTGCTAATGCAAACTCCAGCGAGTCATCGTCATCATAATCGTGGTCTACATCAACATCGGATGCAACGTTATAAGGAAGGATCATACAAGAGGTGGAGTACAGACCTATTTCAGTTAATCTGGACTCTAGCGACCCATATTTATGGGGGTAGCGATCAAGTGTAATACCTTTGTACTTCCTGAGTTCAACCGCCAAAGCGAAAACTGAGCCTGTTCTGTACAACGTGCGCACATTCCAAGTGCGGGGTTTGGTTTTCTTTTTCGTTGCTTTTTCATCGTAAGACGGGGTTTTCCGAGTGTGGGCAACTAACCCGACGCCTCAACCCATTTTTTTATAGTTCTTATGGGTGAAATCGTGCCACATATCAGCTCAATATTTCAACGGGTGTTGACAGTCCACAATTGAAAAGCGAGGAGGGGGGGGGGGGGGCAATATAAGCCTGTGATTTGCCACGTTAAAGCCACCGCCGAAATAGAGGTGCTTAACGTATACATTCCGCCGTTAAATAGCTGTGCCGTTAGACATTTCATTGGTGCCAGACCACATCCCTATTATCATATCCATCAACAGACCTTCCGACTTCAAAACTTCTGATCAACATTGGCAAGGGATTAGCAAATGAGCATGATAAGCTTCGTCCTACTAAACCCCCGAAAGGATGATCCGACGTCTGTCTCTTTAAAGGTTGTTGATGTGACAGATTCGAAGAGGAGCGCGAGTTATTTTAACCGACACTTTGTAGAACTACAGGGCAAAGTATTGCGCCCTGGAGGAAAAGGAACCTTCACAATTTAATTTAGAGGATCTTGCAAGTGCCATCAAAAGCGCAAGAGTCAAGACGATTAGTCGGGATGGAACATCTATGGTGATGTTGAAGCTGTCTGAAGAGGCAGGAGTAAAGCACCTAATCAAAGTCCTCAATTTAAATTTAGCCACCCTAATAGTTCACGAAATGACACCACCTAGACAAGATGAAGTCAGAATAGCAATCAATCGGCTGAAGAAAAATAAAGCAGCAGGTGCCGATGGGTTACAAGCCGAACTATTCAAGGCGGCTGTCAGACATTGATCAGAAGCATGCACAATTGATTAGTAAAATTTGCCCATTGATTGGAACCTCAGAATCCTGTGTCCCGTGCACAAAAAAGGAGACAAGACGGTATGTGCCAACTATATGGGAAAAAAGTCTCCTTCCCATCGCATATAAAGTGCTATCCAGTGTGATGTGTGAACGACTGAAGCCAATGTTCAATGACATCCTCGACCATGAAACGGTTCTGGCAAATGTCACCATTGAAATACAAAAGGGTCCCACGGAAAACACTGCACACCAAAGAAGTGTTGATACCTATCCGTTCAGAGGTGTCTGCGTGGCATTCCTGCAAAATTAATTCGGCTATGCAGGATAACTTTAACAGGCACAAATATAGAAATATTGATGGTCTGCTGGATTCATCGGCAATCCCTTTGCCCGCACGTTATCCGGCACACAAAGATTTACGCACAAAAAGAAATGCCACTCTGTACACAAAACAAACAGCTATTTAGTCAAAGATTTTATTCTATCATATACTGCCGCCATAAATAAAACGGCATCAGTTTTGGCGGAGAAGTATAGTGATGGCCAACGAACTCTGGTCGAGGCTGTCATTAATGCCACACCGCCTGTACCCCAACCTGCTACACATATAGGTGATGCTGTTGTAATGGTACCAGCGGCAACGGCAGCTAGTCCCGCCACAATTTCCCTCGAAAGTAAACGTAAGCAGCAGTTGCAACGTGTGAAGGCACTTAAGGAACCGTCTATGGTGCGTATGGGTTCGGCGCCATAATAATCATACGACCCAGTGGACGCAGCGTATGTGGGGAGTGTTGCTTACTAAGACGATTCAAAGTCCACACAGCACACCCTAATTTATGTACATAGAAGTTGTTTTCTTTTTTTAAATATTTTATTTATATACTTGTTTAAATGTTTGTCTTAACTGAACCATTTTGTATTAAATGTATTTTTATAATGAATTTATTTAAATATAGAATTAAATTTAAGAACAATAAATCAGCAATGTTCGCATTTGATGAAAGAAAAATTGTTGTTGTTGTTTTTCAGAGGTACATAAATAAAATGGGAATTTTGTTTTGATAAAAATCCACATCTTAAGACTTGTTTACATGCAATTTTCTTCAAAATATATCCTCCAAATATTTTAAAATTTTGGTCTGCTGGATTCATCGGCAATAATTTTTAGCGCACGTTATCCGGCACACAAAGATTTTTTTTTAACAAAAGCTATTTCGTCAAACGGGCCCTTTTACTGCCGCCTCGGCATGGCGGCGAAAAAATATTTCGAGGCTGTCATTAATGCCAAATGTACCCCAACCTGCTACACATATATATTTTGTAAAAGCGGCAAGCCTTGAAAAAATTTCCCTTAAGTAAACGTAAGCAGCAGTTGCAACGTGTGAAGGCAAAAAAATATATTTTTTTAAATCATACACCTAGTGGAAAAAATGTTTTTTCCAAAGTCCACACAGCACACCCTAATTTATGTACATAGAAGTTGTTTTTTTTTTTTAATATTTTATTTATAAATTTGTTTAAATGTTTGTCTTAACCTACACCATTTTGTATTAAATGTATTTTTATAATGAATTTATTTAAATATAGAATTAAATTTAAGAACAATAAATCAGCAATGTTCGCATTTATTGAAAGGAAAATTGTTGTTGTTGTTTTTCAGAGGTACATACATAAAATGGCAATTTTGTTTTGATAAAAATCTTAAGACTTGTTTACATACAATTTTCTTCAAAATATATCCTCCAAATATTTTAAAATTTTGGTACCCGAAAAATAATTTTTAGCGCCTTTAATACACGAAGAAATATTTTTCAAAAAATTCACGCCTTAAAAAAATATTTTTTTAAAAAATCAAAAATATTTTTTAAAAAATATATTTTTTTTTAAATTCACGCCTTGAGAATTTTTTTTTTTAAAATCCACGCCTCGATTTTATTTTAATTTCACGCCTTGAAAAAATATTTTTTAAAAAAATTCACGCCTAGAAAAAATATTATTTAAAAATCCTTACTTATCTAGCTTGTGAGAGAACTTTCGTTCCATAAGCCGAGCTTAGAAAAGATTTCCAGGCGCGTCGGTCTTTTGCGCAGTTTTTCCAATTTGAAAGACCATTTTCGGCAATGTTGTCTTCGACTTGATCTTTCTATGGTATTCTTGGACTTCCCCTTCTGCGTATACCATCAGCTGGTTCGCTTTTATATGCCTTCTTGGCTGGGGCATATTCATCCATTCTCACAACATGACCTAGCCAACGTAGTCGCTGCAGCTCAATGCGTCTAACAATTCACCGTCAACGCAGATCGGCCCATAGATCTTTCGGAAATTTTTTCTCTCAAACACTCCAAGAGCTGCCTCATCCGCTTGCGTAAGTACCCATGCTGATTCAGATCCATATAACAGCACGGATAGTATCAGCGTCTTGTAGAGTGTGAGTTTGGTCTGGCGGGAGGCGACCTTGTTTTTTGAGTTGTTTGCTCAGACCAAAGTAGCACCGGTTGGCCATCACTATCCTTCTCCAAATTTCAAAACTGATGCCATTCGTTTTATTTATGGCGTTACGAAGGTATATAAAATCTTTAACTACCTCGAAGCTTTAGTTCTCAAGTTCGTCCGAGCCTACTGGACGTCTTGCGCTCTGATACCATCAGCTTGGTCTTCTCGCCGTTTACTGCCAGACCCACTTTGGCAGAGTCCTTCTAAATTTGTTCTAAGGTGGCTGTTACCGCTCTCAATGTTCGATACATTATGTCGATGTCACTTTTGCCTCTCGTATGACCTTTTCCAGCAGGATGTTAAAAAGGTCACACGACAAACTATCACCTTGTTTGGATCCTCGTTCGGTATTAAAGGGCTCCGAGAGGTCCTTTCCGACCTTAACTGCTGATCTTGTACCTGTTAAAGTTATCCTGTATAGCCGAATTAATTTTGCAGGAATGCCAAACGCAGACATGGCTTTGAACACCTCTGAACGGATAGGGCTATCGTATGCGGCTTTATAGTCGACGAATAGGTGGAATGTGTCGATGTGTTTTTCGAAGGTATTTTGGTGGATGCATTCCTCTAGCCAAATTGTACTAATCAGCTGGTGCATGCTCCTTACCAGCATCTGACCACCAGTATTGAATAGGCACCTGCTGCTTTATTATTCTTGAGCCGATTAACTGTTTTTATGACCTCATCTTGGCTAGGTGGTATATACTCTATATCATCATCTCTTATTGGTTCTGGGGTATCTTCTTCACCGCCACTATTTGATACCAGAAGCTTTTCAAAATGCTCCTTCCAGATCCTCAACACGCTGTCTGTATGTGTGACCATCTCATCTCTACAGGAGGATGTGCCTGCACCAAACCCTTCGGTTTGGTGTTTTACCCGTTGGTAGAATTTTCGGACTTCATTCAGACCCCTGTACATCTCTATTTGCTCACGTTTTTCTTGCGCTTTATTCTTTTTTTTGAAGATACGTTTCACCTCTCTCCTTTTCACCCGATAATTCTCTATCGCATTACGTGTTGCTACTGTCCGCAGGGTTTCCCAATACGCTGCGTTTTTCATATCAGTAGCATTACGACACTCCTGATCGTGCCACGGATTTCTTGATGGTGGTCTTTGGTACTTAAGTGTTGCTTTTGCTGCAGTTTGTAGTGAGTGGGTAATTCTCTGCCATTGTGCTTCTATATTATTATCGGGACAACGGGTGCTTTCGTCAAGCAATTGGGTAAGTTGAGCGGAATATGCTTTTGCTATCTGTTGTGTTTGCAGCTTTTCGACGTCAAATTTCCGTGTTGTGTTAGATCGCGCATTTGCTGCAACTTTAAGACGGGTGCGTACCTTGGCTGCCACAAGGTAATGGTCCGAATCGATATTAGCTCCTCGGATCGACCGGACGTCTAAAACACTGGATGAATACCTTCTCTCTATCACAACATGATCGATTTCTCGTTGTTCGACCGGGAGAAATCCACGTGGCCTTGTGGATATCGAGATCCTTGTATCTGGTGCTGCTAACTACCATGTTTTTGCTGCCGCGAAGTCAATCAACCTCATGCCGTTGTCGGATGTTTCTTCATGGAGACTGAATTTTCCGACGGTGGGTCCAAAGATATTTTCTCTTCCGATTTTTGCATTAAAATCACCTAGCACAATTTTAATGACATGGCCAGGGCAACGATCATATGCTGTTTTTAGGCGCTCGTAAAATATGTCTTGGGTCTGTTCATCTTTATCTTCGGTCGGAGCATGGGCGCAAATGAGACTAATGTAGAAGAACTTCGCTTTTATACGGATTATAGCAATTCGCTCATTTAAAAAATCCACGCCTTGAAAAAATACCTTTTAAAAAATCTACGCCTTGAAAAATATCTTTTATAAAATCCGCTCCTTGAATTTTTTTTTTAAATTCACGACTTGAAAAAAATATTTTTTACAAAAATCACGCCTTGAAAAAATTATTTTTAAAAAATCCAATACTCGAAAAATATTTTTTTAAAAATCCACGCGTTTTTTGTACTCGAAAAAAATATTTTCAAAAAATCCACACTTGGGATAGTCCTTGAAAAAATATTTTTTTTATATATTTTGTTATTTTTAAAAATATTGGCTGTGAGCCACTGTCACTGCCTAGCATTAAGGAATTCGTATATATGCATATTATGAAAATAATCATTATTTGTATTTCTTTTCGTGAATGCAATTACATTTCTGATATTAAACACATGTTTTGATTTTCACAACAAAAAAAATACAAAAACAATAACAGCCATCCCGATGTGTGTACATTACATTATTGTAAATTAAAAAAAATTACTATTTTTTTTGTATTGGCTTACATTTCTCAGAATTGTGTTGAAAATCTTAGATTTCAATACAAGTGCTTTGAGTATTTATTATATAGAAATGTCGGCATAAGTCTTCCTCTAGTATTTCATTTGCAATAAATAATAAAATGTTGTGCTAATTTTGAAAATTCTGTTTAATATTGTTCGCTAATAAGTCTGCCAACATTCAAAATAAAATTGAATTGGAATTTCCCAACCCAATTATTTGGGTGCAGTGAAATTCTAATTGTTCTAGGTTCGACAAAAAAATTCAATTCAAAACAAATCTAACAAATTTTGTATGGAGAAAGTTAACCTTAAGTCCAACGGACGGACATTTGCCATTAACTCACCTTGTTTTTTGCAATTCGAAGATAAACAACGACAACAATTTCGAATCAAATTTGTTGTTATGTTTCCGAACATAAATTTGCCAATTTAAACACCCTAAAAATAAAACAAAACAAATAGATTGGCGATTTTATTTTCCAAATATCATCGTATTTTGAATTTCACACTCCATTCATCCGCCGCCAAGTCCATTTGCCGCTGGATGTTTATTTTCGAAAAAAAAAACAA
This sequence comes from Musca vetustissima, assembly GCF_032173495.1. NCBI lineage: Eukaryota > Metazoa > Arthropoda > Insecta > Diptera > Muscidae > Musca > Musca vetustissima. The sequence goes on from NW_026886187.1 coordinate 707,130, forward strand.
TTTCCCTAGAGTATCATTTATTTACTTAAACATTTCGGTTGGTCGTTTCATTGCCTTTGTTGATGTCTTAATGCTGATGATGGTATTTTTTGAGTATTTTTGTTTATAAAACAAAAACAACAATTGAGAACAAAAAAAAAAAAAAAACAACAACAGCAATCCATCAGACATTTTCAGGTGTTCAATATTGCTGTTTGTTGTTATTTTATTATTATGGAATCAATCAATAAATCGTTTTTATGGTTAGATGACCAATTGGAAATTTGGAATAACAGGTCGAAGGTTAAAAAAATATTGGGCTATAACAAGGCGTGGATTTTTTAAAAAAATTTTTTCAAGGACTTTAACAAGACGTGTGGGGTGACGTAGGGGTTGATGGATACCAAGCAACGGCTCTGACAGGCTTATCTTGGTCCCTCTTTCATCTCAATTGTGGACAACGACCTCCCCGCGGTGTCACCTGGGTCACACGGTGTCACACATATCAGCTTAGAGTGTATACCACCTAGCAAAGATGAGGTCAGAATAGCAATCAATCGGCTGAAGAATAATAAAGCAGCAGTTGCCGATGGTTTACAAGCCGAACTATTCAAGATTGGTGGTCAGATGCTGGTAAGGGGCATGCACCATTGCACCGATGATTGGAACCTCAGCATCCTGTGTCCCGTGAACAAAAAGAAGACAAGACGATATGTGGCAACTATAGAGGAATAGGTCTCCTTCCCTTCGCATATAAAGTGCCATCCAGCGTGATGTGTGAACGATTGAAGCCAATGGTCAACGACATTGCGCCAAATGGAAAAAAATCCACGGACACATTCCACCAAATGCGGCATTCGGTAGAGTTCAGAGGTGTTCAAAAATTCCCAAAATTAATTCGGCTACGCAGCAAAACTTTAACTGGCACAAGATCAGCAGTTAACGTCGGAGATGACTGGTCAATGGTCAATGACATTATTGGACCATACCAATGTGGCTTCAAATCTGGCAAATCCACCATTGACCAGATTTTCACTCTGCGCCAAATCCTGGAAAAAAATCCACGAAAAACACATCGACACATTCCACCAAATCGTCGACTATACAGTCGCATTCGATAGCCCTATCCGTTCAGAGGTGTTCAAATCCATGTCTGCGTTTGGCATTCCTGCAAAATTAATTCGGCTACGCAGCAAAACTTTAACTGGCACAAGATCAGCAGTTAACGTCGGAAAGGACCTCTCAGAGCCCTTTAATACCGAAAGGGGATTCAGACAAGGTGACAGTTTGTCGTGTGACCTTTTTAACATCCTGCTGGAAAAGGTTATACGAGAGGAAAAAGTGAATAGAAATGGCACTCTGTACACCAAACATCGACATAATGGGTCCAACATTGAGAGCGGAAACAGTCACCTTTGAACAAATTGAGAAGGAGTCTGCCAAAATGGGTCTGGCAGTAAACGGCGAGAAGACCAAGCTGATGATATCAACGCGCAAAATTTCCAGTAGTCTCGGACCAACTGTGGAAATTGAGAACTACAACTTCGAGGTAGTCAAAGATTTTATATACCTTGGTACCGCCATAAATAAAACGAATGACATCAGTTTTGAAATTCGGAGAAGGATTGTGATGGCCAACATATGCTACAGATGGTCTGAGTAAGCAACTCATAACCAAGGCCACCACACGCCAGACCAAACTCACACTCTACAAGACGCTGATAATATCCGTGCTATTATATGGATCTGAAGCATGGGTACTTACACAAGCAAATGAGGTAGCTCTTGAAGTGTTTGAAAGAAAAATTCTCCGATATATCTAAGGGGCGATCTGAGTTGATGGTGAATATCGCTGTCGAATGAACCAAGAGCTGGACATCGCCATTGTTAGATTCATTGAGCTGCAACGACTACGTTGGCTAGGTCATGATGTGAGAATGGATGAATATGCCGCAGACCAAAAGGCATATAAAAGCAAACCAGCTGTTGGGGCACGCAGAAGGGGAAGGCCACGAATAAGATGGAAATATAAAGTGGAATACAATATTGCCGAATATGATCTTTCAAACTGGAAAAACTACGCAAAAGACCGACGCGCCTGGTAATATTTTTTAAGCTCGGCTTATGAAACGAATGTTTTGTCACAAGCCAGCTAAGTAGGTAAGTTTGTACAGTACTAAATATCTCAAACACCTTCTCGCGTTTTTCGTTATTTATCGTCATATTAGCGTTTTATTAGCATCGCCATGAGCACCACTGATCAGCTGTCACTATTCACACTATATTCGATAGTCGATTTATAAAGCTCCTCAAATGTGCTACGATTGGTTGATAGTCGATCTAGATATCCCTAACACCCAGAGCACGTACACCTAGTAAGAAAAATAATGCAATAGAAGAGCAAGAAAAGAAAGAAAATTCAAATCAGAACCGTGAACTGCTGCATTACCATCACCATCATCACAGAAAAGATGAATACTTTACGGTTATTGACCAATGCCTTGAAGGCAACAAATGGCAGCATCAATTGTCTACAGAAACCATTGCGGGATGAACAAATTTGCCATCTAAAACGTGCATTTCATCATCGATCAGCAGCAGCAGCTGTGTTTATACGTAACGACGCAACAAAAACAACAACATCGGGCACATTAACCGGCAGCAACCAATATCGCGGGGAACAAAATCAACTACAATGTGGTGGGCTTTTGTGGAAGAACAACATCACTGCAACCAGTCCATTTTGCTCGACAACAAGGCGGCTATTCACCACAAAACAGACACCAGATCATACCAATAAATCCGACACCAAATCAGCTGTAGCCTCATCGGCCGAACTGAATGATGTCCTCTTTGGTGAGGCATCCAATTTGGGTTTATTTGCCAAATTCAAATTGATGTATAAGAAATATTGGTATGTCCTGATCCCGGTGCATGTTGTAACATCAGCCGGCTGGCTGGGTGGTTTCTATTATCTGTCACAAAGGTAAGTAGCTGTTAATTGGTGGAGACACTTTGTTTTATTTGACTTTACACAACAATGGGCACTATTTGGGTCAAGTTGCGTGTGTTACCCAACAATAGAAAGTAGTTTTTTGTCTCTTCTTATTACAATTTCTAATATTTATTTAAGAAAAATGTTCATAGATGGGTCGGTTGACTTAATGCGCATTAGTACCGGCATCAGTGGTTATTGTTTTTTTTTCGGTTACCCTTATCGGGAATGTCAATGACCGTACGTACGATATTGTATCAGAACGTTAAAATTCTCGAAAATACCTCGGTTGCATTGTTTTCATCTATAAATATATTTTTATTTTTTTCTAGCAATAAATAGCGAAATATGCTAGAAAGTGAAAATGTAAACAAAGAAGAATATAACACAAAGAGGGAGAATAATAAGAAAAGTGTATTTTTGTGATTGGTTGACAGCGACTATGTGGAGTACCCTATAGTACTATAATGTATAACATCAGATAAACCTAGGGTCATTTTGAGGTTAGAGCACTAAAGTTAATTAAATGTTTCAACAATCTTCAGGAACAATAGCTTGGACTATTTAAGGTTTTTTTTTTTTTTTTTTTGGACCAACAAGAATCAATAAAGTGATAAATCCTGATATTTTCAATTATATTTTTAATACCAGCGATATGCGTTGATTTTCAGGTGTATTTCAAAAACAATGTTGAGGTAGCGGTAGAGTATTTTTTATGTTTAATTGAGACCATTTTTTCGATGATGAACCTGGCTGACAACATATATAGCAACATGCCGGTCTGTGGATTGACTCAAAACCAACCTTCGACCATGGCCTGTCAATCCAGCAAGTACATTTTCGTGTATTTTTTTCAACATGGGAGCTACATTACCCGGATTGTTTGCTCCGGATTTTTCTGGTCTGTGCCGAGATTGAGATAAACCCAGGAGCATCGTTCTGCCCTGTGCAGACCTAATTTTTCCAAGAACTCTGAGACCATTAGGCGTGGATTTTTAAAACTAATTTTTCCAAGAACTCTGAGACCATTAGGCGTGGATTTTTAAAACTAATTTTTCCAAGAACTCTGAGACCATTAGGCGTGGATTTTTAAAACTAATTTTTCCAAGAACTCTGAGACCATTAGGCGAAGTTTTTTAAAACTAATTTTTGGATTTTTAAAACTAATTTTTCCAAGAACTCTGAGACCATTAGGCGTGGATTTTTAAAACTAATTTTTCCAAGAACTCTGAGACCATTAGGCGTGGATTTTTAAAACTAATTTTTCCAAGAACTCTGAGACCATTAGGCGTGGATTTTTAAAACTAATTTTTCCAAGAACTCTGAGAACATTAGGCGTGGATTTTTAAAACTAATTTTTCCAAGAACTCTGAGACCATTAGGCGTGGATTTTTAAAACTAATTTTTCCAAGAACTCTGAGACCATTAGGCGTGGATTTTTAAAACTAATTTTTCCAAGAACTCTGAGACCATTAGGCGTGGATTTTTAAAACTAATTTTTCCAAGAACTCTGAGACCATTAGGCGTGGATTTTTAAAACTAATTTTTCCAAGAACTCTGAGACCATTAGGCGTGGATTTTTAAAACTAATTTTTCCAAGAACTCTGAGACCATTAGGCGTGGATTTTTAAAACTAATTTTTCCAAGAACTCTGAGACCATTAGGCGTGGATTTTTAAAACTAATTTTTCCAAGAACTCTGAGACCATTAGGCGTGGATTTTTTTTATTACTAATACCAATCATTTATTTTTTAAACCCCCATTTTTAGTGGCGTTGATGTTCCCGCTGTTCTTCAATATTTACACCTGAGTGAAACTATTATCGAGAAAGTTCAAGGCTCAAGTTTGGGTCACTGGGCTGTGGCATATCTATGCTATAAAGTAGCAACACCATTACGTTATGCTGTTACACTTGGTAAGATGCAACAAAATCGAAAATTACTTTCCATTCCTAATACCCAGGACTTTTACTTTTTGTTTGCAGGTGGTACCACTGTCTCCATTAAATATCTGGTACAGGCTGGTTATATTAAACCCATGCCAACTAAAGCTGAAATTATTAAAATGTACGAAGATAAAAAAGCTCAACGGGCTGCCGATAAGGCTTCAGCTCAACAGGAAGAGCCGCATGAACAAAAATGATTTTTAACGCCACACTGCAAATTGAAAGACAATAACAAATAATTTTGCTTACAAGTTTGTGGTGTCTAAACAGAAAAGAAAAAAAAAACAAAAAGAGACTAACTAGAATGAAGAACGATATAAAAGGTGTAAAGCGATGATGATGACTACGAGCATTACGACGACAAACCGAATAAGTTATGTTTTTGTACCCACCTACTATTTAAAAATATATATATTATTTTCATCTTTTGTATTACCAAAAGGAATGTTACTATAATTCCTTACTCTATTCCTATGGCCTGCCTTACATGTGTGTGTGTGAAAGGATTTTTTTATTTCATTTGCATCCTTTCACAAAAACAATAATTTATTTGTTTTGTTAACATCCTACGCAATTCATTGAATTTTATTTAATGTTCACATTTTCTTATATGAACCTTATTTAAAAAGGTACACACTCCAACATAGAATTTATTGTTGTTTTTGCTTTTAATTTTATATTGTTTTAAAAAAGCTGCTGCTGACAAACTAATTCTATGCTTGGATTGTTTGGAATCAAAAACCTAAAAGTCCATAACAACAAACAAACCAAAATCTATATACATATAATCTTGTTAATGTTTTATAAACAACAAAAGAAATTTAGTAACATAATCCTTAATATGTTTTAAGTTAACTATTATAAATTGGAATAATAAATAGATATGTATATGTATGTCATTAGAAATGATGTCCTAACTAAAAAAAAAATAAAATGAAAGATGTAATATTAAATATTATTATCTAAAAAAATAATTTAAATTATTTTTTTGCTTTCATTTGAAGAACAAAAGATCTCCAAGAACTAGAACGCCATTAGGCGTGGATTTTTGAAACTAATTTGTTCAAGGACTAGAACACCATGGGCGTGGATTTTTAAAACCAACTTTTCCAAGGAACCAATTTTTTCAAGGATTCGGAGACCATTAGGCGTGGATTTTTAAAACCAACTTTTCCAAGGAATCGGAGACCATTAGGCGTGGATTTTTAAAACCAACTTTTCCAAGGAATCGGAGACCATTAGGCGTGGATTTTTAAAACCAACTTTTCCAAGGAATCGGAGACCATTAGGCGTGGATTTTTAAAACCAGCTTTTCCAAGGAATCGGAGACCATTAGGCATGGATTTTTAAAACCAGCATTAGGCGTGGATTTTTAAAACCAGCATTAGGCGTGGATTTTTAAAACCAACTTTTCCAAGGAATCGGAGACCATTAGGCGTGGATTTTTAAAACCAACATTAGGCGTGGATTTTTAAAACCAACTTTTCCAAGGAATCGGAGACCATTAGGCGTGGATTTTTAAAACCAACATTAGGCGTGGATTTTTAAAACCAACTTTTCCAAGGAATCGGAGACCATTAGGCGTGAATTTTTAAAACCAACTTTTCCATGGAATCGGAGACCATTAGGCATGGATTTTTAAAACCAACTTTTCCAAGGGATCGGAGACCATTAGGCGTGGATTTTTAAAACCAACTTTTCCAAGGAATCGGAGACCATTATGCGTGGATTTTTAAAACCAACTTTTCCAAGGACTCAGAGACCATTATGCGTGGAATTTTAAAACCAACTTTTAGGGGTTTTTACATTCTAGGAAACGTATTTAGATAACCATCCCTTTAAAAACTAATAAAACTGTTGTCATGGCAACCACACTTTTACCTGATTGTCGAATGCCATTTTTTGTCAATAATCAATAGTGCAATATTCCAAACAATAATTAAAAAGAAAATAAAATTAAAAAATATATTTAAAAAATTAAATGGATTCAGCAGCTATCACGGAAGATGCCACAAATCCCGATATCATTATTAGCATAACACAGGGCAGTGAATTTTTCGATGAAGTTATTGGACATATTGAAGACATTGTCCTCAGTGATGAATTCCATCAAATGCAAGAAGAATTCCTGGAGCAGCATTGGCAGTGCATTGAACCCATCGAAGAAAATAAATTAGAATATATGGATATCTTTCAAGAGTATAGTAGCAAATTTGAAAATTATATTATGCAAGAGCTGCAGCGGAGAATGGAAAATTTTGACATGCAAAAATTTGTAGAGGAATTGAGGTAAAGAGGAAAATTTTATTTTAAGAATATTTTAATGATTTATTTTCGTTTCAGTTCGTATGACTCCCATCAAGATCCTTATGGTTTTGGCGATTCGGAAATATTCGAATTGTTACAGTCATTTAGTGATTTTCAAACATTCAAAGATTTAATGTTGGACTATCGTTGCAAAAAGGAAGGTCATGTACCGCAATTGGACTTTGATATTCTAATAACGACGCCGTTGAGATGATTATGATGTGCAATATTTTAAATGCCTAATATAAAAATGAAAAAATATACAATGTTATAAAAATTTACGCCTAATGGTCTCCGAGTCCTTCAGCCTTATTCTGGATGTCAATTCCATGTGAATTTACTCGCTCTTTCCCTTCGCCTTATTCTGAACAACATTTTCCAGTGAATTTTTTCGCATTCTCGCTTTCGCCTTATTCTGAATGAAGTTCGAAAGCGAAAAAATCCGCTTTGGGGAAAAATTAGGTATTCTGAATTACAGGGAGTAGGAAATTTTGTGCGAAAATTTTCGCTAATAAATTTAAGGGGAGTTGACTACAAAAACATAAGTAATAACTATTTTTATGAAAAATATTTACACAATACTTATTCTATGACGATTTAGAATATTATAAATGATAGTAAGCAAATTTTTAACTGGAAAACAACCAATAAAATGCCATTGGAAATCCTATTGATAACGATGCATGCTGAAGCAAGTATTGCCAAGAAATGTATAAAGGTAATAAGGAATATTTAAGTCGAGTTTGATTTTTAGAGGCGAAATACAGACATTTTGGGTGAGGATCTGTCTCTCAAGAAAAAAATTTTAAAAATTATGGAAAACCCAAATTTGCTTGATTAGCCGCTTAACAGTGAAAAACTTAAATAAAAATTATGAAAGAACAAAAAAATATTTTTTTTTTTTAAATTATCGTGTGCATAATTTGATGGAAGAAATAAAGGAGTAGGAGCAAATTATAAAATAACAGGCCATTTTAAGAATCTGGGGAAATAAATAAAGGCACACAATTAGGTAGTGAAATAATAAACTGAATTAATTAATTCAATCGCAGATTTCTTTCCATTATTCGTTGTTGTATTCTCAGTTGTAGTTGTTGCATCAAATTGCATCAAAACAATGAACAGCTGTTTCACATGCCATATTGTAGGTTGCCATATTTTTAAACTTTAATTTATTTTCTTTTAATTACAAAGCATTTATACAGCAGATTATTGATATTTCACATTTTTATTGTTATATAGTTTAAATAACAATAAAAAGTAAACATTTTTAATAAAAAAATCAAGAAAATGAAATATTGAAAAATATTACACAATTAAATTACAATGGGGCAACACACATTGCAACTTAAATTACAATATGGCCACACACATTACAACTTAAATTACAATATGGCAACACAAATCTATTTTTCAACCACCATTTTCGAAAACTCGAATCAGCATCTCGCATTTTTTGCGTCTCCCTATTCATTCAGAATAAGGCGAGAATGTGAAAGCGAAAAATTTTTCATATGCGAGATATCTCCCAGCGAATATCCAGAATAAGGCTGCTTGTAAAAATTAGTTTTAAAACTCCACGCCTAATGGTCCCAGAGTTCTTGGAAAAAATAGTTTTAAAAATCCACGCCTAATGGTCTCAGAGTTCTTGGAAAAATTAGTTTTTAAAATCCATGCCTAATGGTCTACGAGTCCTTGGAAAAATTAGTTTTAAAAATCCACGCCTAATGGTCTCCGAGTCCTTGGAAAAATTAGTTTTAAAAATCCACGCCTAATGGTCTCCGAGTCCTTGGAAAAAATTGTTTTAAAAATCCACGCCTAATGGTCTTCGAGTCCTTGGAAAAGATTAGTTTTAAAAATCCACGACTAATGGTCTTCGAGTCCTTGGAAAAGATTAGTTTTAAAAATCCACGCCTAATCGTCTCCGAGACCTTGGAAAAATTAGTTTTAAAAATCCACGCCTAATGGTCCCAGAGATCTTGGAAAAATTAGTTTTAAAAATCCACTCCTAATGGTCTCAGAGTTCTTGGAAAAATTAGTTTTTAAAATCCACGCCTAATGGTCTTCGAGTCTTTGCAAAAAAATAGTTTTAAAAATCCACGCCTAATGGTCTTTGAGTCCTTGGAAAAAAATAGTTTTAAAAATCCATGCCTAATGGTCTCCGAGTCCTTGGAAAAATTAGTTTTAAAAATCCACGCCTAATGTTGTCCGAGTTTTTGGAAAAGTTATTTTTCAAAATCCACGCCTAATGGTCTCCGAGTCCTTGGAAAAGTTACTTTAAAAAATCCACGCCTAATGGTCTCCGAGTCCTTGGAAAAATTTGTCTTAAATATCCACGCTTAATGGTCTCCGAGTCCTTGGAAAAATTAGTTTTAAAAATCCACGCCTAATGGTCTTCGAGTCCTTACAAAAAATTAGTTTTAAAAATCCACGCCTAATGGCCTCCGAGTCCCTGCAAAAAATTGTTTTAAAAATCCACGCTTAATGGTCTTCCAGTCCTTGCAAAAAATTAGTTCTAAAACTCCACGCCTATGGTTTACCTTTGGAAAAAATATTTTTAAAAATCCAAATACATAAAAAAATATTTATTTTTATTAAAAAAATGTTTACACAAAATTACAACAACATTATAAAATCAATTGCTAAGCTTAATTAATTGCATGCCACAGCCATATAAAATACACAAATCATTATCCAGCAGACAGACACCTTTAATGTCGGCAACACAGGAATGAAATTGATCGACAATTTCACCCGTCTTCAAATCAATTTTATAGAGCATTTGATCCACACCACTGGTATAACCATAATGACCATCTGCAGATATTGCAGCTGCACACACCTGTGCCGTGTGCAATGAAGGATTGGTAAATTTATTCGTCGATTTAAAATCTTCCGCTAATTTTAATGAACTAAAAGTTATCGCCTGATCATCACCTCCTGATAGGATTTGTAGCGATTTATGTAGTGGCTCGAAACGTAGGGCTAGGCCATTAACACCACTCGAATGATGATTTATTTGGTGAAGGCATTTTGTCAGCTCGGAGTCAAAGAAACGTAGATAACCATCTGTGGCGGCAGCCAATAGATAATCATATTCTTTTAGATATTTAATTTGTAGCAGACATTTCTGATAGAAATATTGTGAGGTTGTGTTAATTTGAAGGGGATTTAAATGGACATCTAGGCTTCTTATGTGACCATCTGAACAGCCAATAAAGATTTGATATTCTCCATGGTTCACCTGTTTAATATCCAATGACATTAATCGAGTTTCAGGATCAAAATTATATTGCGATTTATTATTAGTGGAGGAGGAGGTACTGTTCGATGGCTGATCTGCTGGTTTCACAGTATAGTTCAGTAGTTCTTGTATGTGATAATTATTCTTAATATCAATTCTATTGATACACAATTGAGCACGACCTCCACCGGAGAATATAAGAAATTCTTCTTCATTGATGGCGTGTAGTTTCAGGGCACGAATATTGGAAATATGGCAGTGTAACTCTTGGCATTGTTGCAAACCTTTTGGGGTAATCTTGTGTATTTTAATGAGATTATCATCCCCAGCTGTGACAGCAATGGATGTTTGATTCACTTTCAATATTTCCATAATATTACATGGCGCAATATGCCATTTTTTGGCTGGAGGCAGAGATGTGAGGCCTTTGTTCAGTAGTGGTAATTGATAGAATCTAACTCTCTTATTTTTTATGAAAACCAAAGAAATGATTTGAGTTTCTGGGTGGATCGAGAAATGCCAGCAACGATGACCACCACCACAGGCCAATTGCAATAGGAAATCATATTCCCGGGTCCAAACGGTGAAATGATTATCATTGAAACCCAAAAACAAATCACATCCATCATACCAATTGCCAATGATTGCTTCTATCCAGGAGACTTGCACCACTTCCCGAGAACAACTGGTGATGTTCGATTCCTTATAGTTGATATTATATAATTTAATGGCCCCATCATGACCACAAGAACGTATCAGAGCAGAATCTCCGCCTTCATTTAACAATTGTAGTTGAGTTGCTCCCAAATTACCATGAGGATGTTTCAGGGTGTCACAGAGGTCATAGCTCTCGCCATTTACCTTTAATTTGTAAAGCAATAGGTTACCCAAACGATTGCTGATAAGCAAATAATCCCCTCTTGAAAGCAGTAGAGCCGTGGTTAGCCATGGTTCCTTACATTTGGCCAGGAGTAAAGTACGTTTGCTATCCTCCAATTGTAGCTCACAATTACCCTTATCATCACATATTAAATAGTTTCGGCTATCAAAGAACACAAATGCTCGAATAACACCTTGTAAAAGGCTTTGGTCCTGCATAACCTCAAATTTCCAATGCCGCTCATCCTCATTCTTTAGTTCTTCCTTACATTCCAATAGCAGTACACGTTTAAAACCACAAATGGCCACTCGATTTCCATATACCTCCATTACGGTACATTTAAAATTAAGACCCACATCTAACTCCTTCCATGATCCTTGAACTCCTGCCTTCGCGTCCTTTTCATATAACAATTCCATTATACGATTTTCATTTGTTATACCTAACAAGATGTGGTGGTCCCTTAGGAACTTCACCTTGGCAATATATTCGGAAGGTTTATCCTTGGATACTTCGGCCAGTAAATGCATATCTTCTGAGGAGTTTTGTAGCCTCTGCAATTCATATGATAAATCATAGGCCACCATATTGCCAATGGATCCCAAGGTGTAAATGGTTTTGTTGGAAGGACTGTATATGAAATTCCAAATGGTTGCACCAAATTGCTGACGGCGTTTGAATAACAATTCACCATTATTTCGCCATAAACAGAAATAGGAGTCTTCACCCACACTCAGGGCATAGACATTGGAACCTGAAAAAAATGAAAACTATTAGTTTCGGAAGTAATGAAATATTTTTAGAAATCCACGCCTATGTAGAGTCTCTTAAAAACTGTTTTTAAAAATCCACGCCTATGTAGAGTCTCTTAAAAAAAATATTTTTAAAAATCCACGCCTATGTAGAGTCTCTTAAAAAAATATTTTTAAAAATCCACGCCCATGTAGAGTCTCTTAAAAAAAATATTTTTAAAAATCCACGCCTATGTAGAGTCTCTTAAAAAAATATTTTTAAAAATCCACGCCCATGTAGAGTCTCCTAAAAAATATTTTTAAAAATCCACGCCCATGTAGAGTCTCTTAAAAAAAAATATTTTTAAAAATCCACGCCTATGTAGAGTCTCTTAAAAAAATATTTTTAAAAATCCACGCCTATTTAGAGTCTCTTAAAAAATATTTTTAAAAATCCACGCCTATGTAGAGTCTCCTAAAAAATATTTTTAAAAATCAACGCCTATGTAGAGTCTCTTAAAAATGTTTTTGAAATCCACGCCTATGGGGAGTCTCTTAATTTTTTTTTTTAATCCACGCCTAAGGCCAAACTTTGAAATACATATTTTTAAAAATCTAAGACTATGGTTGGTATTGAAAAACATATTTTTAAAAATCCGAGCCTATTGTTGGACCTTCAAAATTGTTCTTTTAAATCCAAGCTTGGCTAGGCCTTTTTTTTAATCCACGCCTATGCTCCTCAAAAAATATTTTTTTCAAAATTCACCCTTATAATTGGCCTAAAAAATAAATATGTTTAATAATCGACACTTTTTTTAAAATCCTTGCCCTTAACTAGACTGATCCCCCTTTATGTTGTCTACCTCCAACTACTCACCATCCTTAATAATTCTGCCGCGAAAAACTCTGGCCACATGCCCGTAACCACTTGCCACCGGCTGCAATTTGGAATCCAACCAACCTCCACCATTCTCATCCGCCATCTTCACCTTCCACCATTTAACCGCACGATCATCGCTAGTGGTTATCAATTGTTGTGTGTCACGATCATAATCAATGGAAAAGATGACACCATTATGGGCTGAAATGCGATGCAATAACGCTGAACACTTTGGTTTCGAAGCTCCTCCAGGATTTTCTTCATTTCTTGACGGCTGCCATATTAACAGTTCACCAAATGCATTACCCGAAAACACTACTAAATCTTGCCATGTATCACCATACAAATGGGCACAATATAATGTGGATTTATCACTGCAGGATATACGTTCGGCAAGGACACATGAACGTTTCGAAACATCATAATCTAAACGCAAAATAATACTATGAGCCGTAAGTAAAATAACTTCATTGGATTCGGCGAGGAAACAGCCACAACTTATCCAATCACTTAGCGTAGCTCGAAAAAATTCTTGGAATTCCAACCCTCCGCCATTCGAACTAATCGACAATAACACAAATTCCTTTTCACCATAGACCAGAAGGGAACCATCACTGTTTTTGTGGATGCCATGGACTTTATTGGTCAATTTTATATCCAAAACTTGTTCCTGCCACTGTTCAATTTCTTCACCGGTTTTTGTAAATAAATGCAGTTCATCTCCTTTTCCTAAATAGAAAACAATTTAGAATCATTCAATTTCCATTCGTGGGACTACCAAACTTACCGGTAACAATGGCATTTTCATTGAGGATTTCAATTGCAATGGCATCGGCCAATGTTTCAATAGCCTGACCACCACCTCCACCCATTATAACGTGTGTTTTGATTGTTTATTTTTGTTGTTGTTGTCGTCAAGAGTCAACACAATGGCCATGTGTTGCGACAGCGACTACACTTTTTTACAACACTGTAGTCATACACGGAAAACAGCTGATGCGGCGATGTGAACCGTTACAAATTTATTTAATTAAAAAATTTTATTTTAAGATATATAAAAATTCATAAAAAGTAAATTTATCCAGAGAGAGGACATACCAAATTGAAGAAAGAATAAATCAAATCAAAGTTCAAAAATCGACCTAGTGAACCGATTTTTTTAACTACAATTAAAATTATGGCAACACTTAGAAAATGAATGGAGAGATTTCTCCATTATTTCTTCGTTGGGCGCCATGATTGAAATTTTTCTTGTCGCAACTTAAACTGCTGTTCATTCTCTATTTAATCTGGTTTGGCTTCTAACTCTAGGTCCAAAAAGGCTGTGATCTGTACCGGTTGTGATGATGTTGTTAGATGAGTACTTTTGGCGGGACAGTTGAAGATGTGTAGCATGTCATGTGCACTAGACATCTGCATGAATGCACAAAAACACCACCCATGAGTCACTCACACAAAGTAATGGCTTCTATTCTATAAATTTGTTTGAAATGAAGTCCAATGAGTGAGGGTACAACAAATATGAATTGCTTCAGGTATGAGAGTTTCGAATTTGTTGTGTATTCGTTTGATTCATACAATCCACGTTTCAGACTCGACGAACCGGTATTTATTGTGTATGTTTACTTCGGTATGAATGTATGTTGTAACACACAAAGTTTGAACAAATGCGGCAAGTTCGTACACGAACATGTTTTACACAATGAGTGTGTCGAATTATACAGTAGTATTCGAATTACCCGAATTAATTGACGAGATATTTTGGTTTTTACACCATCCACAAAAGTATGAAGGGTATGTTATGTTATTTTTTTTTTTTGTAACTCATCGAAATAGTCATTTCCGCCCATATAAAGTATATATATTCTTAATAAGGACAAAATTTATGAATATCTAGTAATGTATCCACTATATAGCAGAACTTTTCTTTTTTCAATATTTAGATGTTTTTAAACGCACTTTTTTTAAATTCGTTTTAATTTGGGTTCGAATTGGATACCCCATAGTGTGGGGGATATTCAGTACTACAACTTGTCAGTTCATAACCTATAATATGTTAAGACTTCTGTTGTAATATTACTACCTTCGGGGGTGTCGAGATACAAAACTAAACCGTTACGTTCCAAAATGGCCTTTATCAGTCCACTCCTCCCGAGAAGTAATCAATATTGGCCCCCTTATATGCAAAGCCAATTTTTTATACCCTTCACCACACTGTGGTACAGGGTATTATGTCTTTGTGCATATATTTGTAACAGGCAAAAGGAAACTAGATAGACACATGGTTCCTTTTTAGTATATGCATAGAATCACTTTCTAAGTCGATTTATGCATGCCCGTCCGTCTGTCCATGTCAAATTGTAAACAAAGTACAGGTCACATGTATGATCCGAATTGGATGAAATTTGGCATAGGTCACTAATTTGGCCCAAGGACGAACTCTATTAAAATCGGTCTAGAATGATGTGTGTTAAGTTTCGTGAAAATCGGTTCAGATTTAGATATAGCCCCCATATATATTTTCTTCCGATTTTAGGTAAATGATGCACCAAACTCCTCAAGTTTATCAGATATTTATCCAAATAATCAAGGGGTGTCCGATTGATATGATTTAGTATAGGTTGCAGAATGACATGTTTATGGATCAAATTTCATTTTACTGGTCCTTCAAAAATGCGACATCTGTTAGGATTCATCTGTTGAATATACCCAAAAAGGTATCATATAGTCGGCCCCGTCCGTCTCTCCTACTTTCCTTACTGGTTATATATCCCCCAATCCCGTTATTGCTTTCGTCGATGGTTTTAGTGATAGTGGAATCTTGAAGTAACTTTTACTTATTATTTTTTTAAAGTTTTTAATTATTTTTATTTAATATAAACAAAAATAAATACAACGTAAAAAACAATTCAATACATAACAAACTTAAATTAATGAAAAAAAAACGTATTTCATTTTAATTCATATTAGAATCTAAAACATTAATATGAACAGAAAATAAATACAACGTAAAAAAATTAATTCATAACAAACTTAAATTAATAAAAAAACAATATTTAAAATTTGACTGTTCACCTCGCGGCGGTGAGTATAAAAAGGTCGGCCCTGTCGAA
The DNA here is from genome assembly GCF_032173495.1 of Musca vetustissima. Taxonomy (NCBI): domain Eukaryota; kingdom Metazoa; phylum Arthropoda; class Insecta; order Diptera; family Muscidae; genus Musca; species Musca vetustissima. The sequence continues at coordinate 723,204 of NW_026886187.1, forward strand.
CTTAAAGACGTTTTAATTATTTTTATTCATATTTTTTAATAAACAATCTCTACTCTACTTAATAATATTATCATGTAAAAAATCAACAAAAGTACAAATTTATTAAGAAATGTAATGAGAGACAATTTGTAAGAAAATGACCTACGTCCACAAAAACATAAAGAACAAATGAAAAGTCTTTAAGTCCCAAAAAAGTGCATATGTATTTCCGCAAATACTTATTTGTACTCCTCATATAACTTTGTACTCTAATTTTCTGCATAGGCCTATTTTTGTATATCCCTTGAGGAAGATTCCGCCGATTTTTCTTACATCATTTCATTTAACTTTTACTTATTTTTCTGGAGTTTTTATTTACTTGTATTCAATAGAAAAAAATAAAAGACATTATTTCTCACTATTGCTCACTAATAAAGTTTTAAAGAGTGTACAAGGTAAACATTTGCATGTACCTGTACAATAAATGCCCACCATCAATGTTAAGTCGTTGAATGAATACATAGAATACAAAATACATTGCATGATGTTCACTCATTGGACTCATTGATGTTGTATAACTTGTTCTTGTAGTCCATCATACTGAATGTTGTGCTTTCAAGTTTGATCGTTTGATCGGACAAAGCACAACGAAGAACAACACAACTTCGGTGGTTGAATTCATTTGCACTCATTAAATGTTGTTGTGTACTCTGAATACGACTTAACATCCATGAATGTGGATGTGGATTCATTGTACGAGTACATTCATGCAGATGTCTATTGTGTACTCTGAATACGACTTAACATCCATGAATGTGGATGTGGATTCATTGTACGAGTACATTCATGCAGATGTCTAATGTGCACCATATAGGCGGCTTTGCTGTGTTCTCGAAACGAATTGCGGATATTGCTATATCCGGATCTTAGTTGCGCCAGAATCCAACGAGTTTGCCAAGGAAGGATGTTGAAGTAGAACTTTGTTGCATCTGTAGCCATTTATGGCTTCGAAAACCTGATGTTGATATACGGATTTAATTTCATCGCGTTCACTATCGATGAGCTGTTGACGTCCGATGCAATATATGAATGTCGTCACGATAGCGGCTGAAGTCCTGACGGATGTGCCGCGGAGGTGGATCAACAATGCAGTGGAGATGACACGACAAATAGCCTGCCGGCAGGAACTGTGTTTTCAACACATAATGTTCATGCTCTCCTCATGGTGATAGCCTATACTGCTGTGCAGGGACGTACGCAGGGGGGCGGCCCGGGGGGCCCGTGCACCGCCCCTCACCCCACCCCCGAAATGAATTTTTTTTCACAGTAAATTTATGTTTGCAACAGCGAATTTTCCCATAGGATAGTTGAGGCTGGTCCCTTCAGTTACTCGTCGCTGATTGAGGCTATTCGCAATTTCAGTGTGAATACAATTAAATAGGTCTACTGATCTAGAGACTACCTTTTGTACCTCTGGACTCCTTTCTTCAGTTCATGAAGATCCTTTCTGACATCCCAAGGTGGTGGGTGCCAATCCATAAGTTTATGGTTCGGCAACATCTTGTTGTGTTCACGTACATGAAGGATCTTCGTCTCTCTCTCTTCACAAATAGTCTATTGGAGTCATGAGGAGACACCATGTTGCAGTCCTCAGAAAGACATTCTGGCTGGATTGACCACGGACCACGCTAGAGCCGCATAGTTTCGACAACATATTGTTGTGTTGACGCACAGGAAGAATTTTTGTCTCCTCTTGTAAGTGATCATGAGGAGGCATTCTGGCAGGATTGAATATCCATTGCGTTGCGGACCACTAGAGCCGTATAATTTAAAACAGACCATCCTATTACTGAATATGTGGTTAACAAGGTATCTGTGTCAGCTCTCCAAGTACTACCGGCTAGTGACCTTCTTGCTCCTGACCTTATCACAAATAACTCTGGCATGCGCGTACGACTTGTAAAGGCTATCGAATGTGACCCCTTGTGGTCGAAATTGACGACCCATCGACCTGCTTATTGCAAGGTAGTCGTTGATTTATTAAGAGATATTTTCATATTCCTCGTCCGGAAAAATTAAGCAATATCCACGCGAAAACCTTTCAGCCTCTCCCAAATGTCATCAATTTTTTGTTCTTAGAAATTTCATTGTTTAAATCCGCGGGTCTTCGATTTCTTATTTCTGAATTCCACGTACGACTGGCGTCCATACATATAATTCACGATCCAACGTTTCAAACTTGTCTGAAGGGTTGCTCGATCGACCTCATTGACAGCTTGGTGTGACTGACGGTACGAATTGCTTTTGATAAATCCAGCGTCAACACAACTCTCCTATTACATGGCCTGCTATGTTGTTGCTGTTACATCTGGGATCCGTGTTGATAATTAGCAATTGAATATCATTCAGTGGGATCGGTCTATATGATTCACCTTTTCTGGTATTGGATCCCCTCTACTCATTTTCCAGGCATCGGGAACTATTAGGGTGGCATACGACCAATTGAGGACTTTGGTTAGGTACTCTAATCATGGCTCATTAAGCTGGTTCAACATTACCATAGAGATTCCATTCGGACCAATCGCGCATTGAATGATTTTGTGCCTCTGATGACACTTGCAACATCCTTCTGACTTTCCCATGGTTTCCCATTAAGTAAAGTACGCAGTTCAGAAGTTATGAAGTCGTGTGGTCTTTTGTGATATCAAACAAATATTTTCTCAAAATTTCAATATATTGACGTGATCATATTAAAAAAATCTAAAACCATTAATCATCAGAATTTCAAATAGATGAAACCAAATATAAATATTCTGTCCCAATTCCTGATTTCATCATCTTCGTCGAATTTTTGAAAGTCACGTTTCTTCAGTATCACTTTGGTAATACACACCCCCTTTTTGTTGTTGGTGGCTTAAAATAAATAAATAGTTTTACAAGTGAGACGGCAACGACGCATCGTAACACTTTGCCGTAGACAAATATTTATCCACATGACAACTATGGAACTATCATGGAACAAAAAAGAAGCCCGATTGGCGATGACCACCAGCCAAGTAAGCAACAAATTCAATAGACCAACAAAGCCGCACTTAAGGAGGAAGGCGACGACGATGACAAAACAAATATGCTTATCACGTTTGAACGCGAAAATAAAACACATAAAACCAAATATTCCTATGTAGGAATGTTTTTCTTATTTTGGACCTGGGTTTTTCAAATGACACTTGAAAAAAAACCCATGGACCATCAATTTTTATAGTCAGTCTGACCGACTGACTGATAAGAAAGACAAGGAAACTGTATTTGTTTTATTTTATTTTTTTTTTTTTGTTACTGGAACCGGCATTTAATAACACATTGAACCATCCGATTTCGAACTTCAGCAGAATTGTTTGTATTGAAATATTAAATGGCGCGCGAATGAATGCTTAGATTTATTTTTACTTATTTGCACCATGAATAGAGGGACTAATGACATTAAACAGCTGATAAGCTGCGAATTTGTCTGCTTCTTCTTCATCTCCATCATCTAGTAGACACAACAATAAAACGGTTAATTATGGAGGAGATAATTTGTTGTAGGTAAAGGCTGTGAATGAGCGTTTGTGTGTGTGTTTAAATGATTAATTCTGTATTAAGAATAAACCGGTTTGAAGATGTTTAAACCAGGTTAGTTTTGTGCAGAAATAAGTGGAGAAGGATAGTTTGTGAACATCGGGAAGCTACAGTTTGCCAATATTGGAATCATACAAACAAATTATGAAGAGTAAATTTTTTTAAATAATGCTTATAGGCGTAGATTTTTGAATACTAGATTTAAGCGTAGATTTTTGAATACTAGATTTAAGAGTAGATTTGTGAATATTAGATTTAAGAGTAGGTTTTTGAAAACTAGATTTAAGTGTAGATTTTTGAAAACTGGATTTAAGTGTAGATTTTTGAATATTAGATTTAAGGCTAGCTTTTGGAACGCTAGAAATAAGTGTGTGTGTGTGTTTTGAATATTAGATATAAGTTTATAATTTGGATATTAGATATAATTTAGTTGTAAGTGTAGAGTTTTAAACACTAGGTCTAAGCGTAGATTTTTGATTGCTAGATATAAGCGTAAATTTCTTAATACTAGATATAAGGGTAGCATTTTGAATACTAGATATAAGTGTAGAGTTGTGAATACTAGATATAAGCGTATTATATTTAATACTAGATATAAGCATAGATTTATCAATATTAGATTTAAGCGTATTTAATGGTAGATTTTTTAATGTTCGATTTAGGAGTAGGTTTTTGATAACTAGATTTAAACGTAGACTTTTAAAATAATAGCGTAGATTTTGAATAATAGATATAAGCGTATATTATTGAATAATATATATATATATATATATATAAGCGTAGGGGATATTTTTGAATATTAAATTTTAGAGTATATTTTTGAATATTAGATTTCAGAGTCAATTTTTAATACTAGATATAAGGGTAGCATTTTGAATACTAGATATAACCGTAGATTTTTGAATACTAGATATAAGCGTATATTTTTGAATACTAGATATAAGCGTAGATTTTTGAATACTAGTTATAAGCGTAGATTCTTGAATACTAGATATAAGTGTAGAGTTATGAATACTAGATATAAGCGTAGATTTTTGAATACTAGATATAAGCGTAGATTTTTGAACACTAGATATAAGCGTAGATTTTTGAATACAAGATGATATATGCACAGATTTCTCAATATTACATTAAAGCGTCGATTTTTAAAATTATACATATAAGAGTAGATTTTGAATAGTAGACTGAAGAGTAGATTTCGTGATTCGATTTAGGACTAGGTTTTTTTGGAACTAAATTTAAGCGTAGAATTTTAAAATAATAGATATAAGCGTAGATTTTGAATGCTAAATATAAGCCTAGGGTTTTCAATACTAAATATAATTGTAGATATTTGAATAGTAGATATAAGGGTAGATTTTTGAATACTTGCTATAAGTGTAGATGTTTGAATACTAGTTATAAGCGTTGATTTTTAAATATTTGATATAAGCGTATATGTTTGAATACTAGTTATAAGCGTATGTTTTTAAGTAGTTAATTTTTTAATAATGAATATAAACGTAGATTTTTTAAATAAGAAAATATAACCGTAGATTTTTTAAATAAAAAAATATAAGCGTAGATATTTTAAATAAAAAATATAAACGTAGATTTTTTAAATAATAAATATATGCGTAGATTTGTTAAATAATAAATATATGCGTAGATTTTTTAAATAATAAATATAAATTTATTAGTATATAACAGTAGATTTTGAAATAATTAATATAATCGTAGCTTTTTAGTAGTACATAGGAGTAGATTTTTTAAATAATAAATATAAGCTAGATATTATGTATTTTTAAATATAAATATGATTCAACATCCACAGCCAACATTTTATTTCGAATCAGAATGAAACATACTTGAAACTCAGCAATTTTTCTTTTAATTCTGTCATTCATTTGAACCTGTTTTCAAAAAACAAAAACAAAAAAAAAATACGACAAAATTATCACCTTAGGGGTATTTCCGTTGCCAAACAAAAGAATGCAAAATAACCTGTTCAATATTGGAATAATATTGAATATATAGGCGACAGACAACAATGCTGAGCAGAAATTAACACCTGAGGATAGAAAACCAAAGACCAACAACAAAAATAATAAATTTCAAAAACATACCACGACTACATCTAGACCAAGTCACACGACTTTAAAACGTAGGCAAATATGTTTAGAACGTGATTGGCGTTAGGGTGATCGGCTGACGTATAACAGCTGCGGCAATGGCAGAGACTGCTCAAATACGTCAATAATTCCGACGTAAGAGGTCACCAGCAGCAGCAGCGCAAGCAACTTCATTAGACTAACGTATTAATTATAATGTTAAAATGAATTGTTGTGGTTGCTTTTGTAAATGTAAATTATTTCAAATATATAGGGTGGTATGAGGAGAGGGGATTTACATTTTATTCAATTGTTTATAAAATTTCCCCATTCCCTTGCTTCATTTCCCCTTATTACAAATTCATTGATAATTATAAAAAATTAAATTTCCTTTTTTAATATTCGTATACATTTTAAGAATGAAATTTAAAAATAAAAACAATGTGTTTATGGTTTTTGTTTATTTCTTATTTCCGAACGTACCCTCTAAATTGCCATATTTGGCAAATTATCAAATGAAACGAACGAGCCCCTCTTTTTTTGTTGCAAAGCTTGAATGGGATTGATTTGTTACCAGTTGCCTTCATATCACTCCATGACATTTGTCTGGAACATTTTTTCGTTTGTTCTTCTTCTTGTTCAGTCTGTGTCGATTCCATTCTTGGAGGTCAAAACAACTCAACATCAAAACACGTGCTCTCTTTCACTTCAACATCAACGCCCATGTTAGGTAAAAATTTATGCTGTTGCTATGTGTAGCATTTTGTTTTCGCCTCAATTGAAATTCATTTATTCATGATATGTATAAATATGTTTGTTATTGTTGTTATTTTTTTTTATAAAAAAAACTATAATTTATTTGTATAAACCAGACTGTGGCTTCACAACTGCCTCTGTACGATTTGGGAATATTTTTTTTTGGTTATTTACGTAAATTAAGATATTTGTTGGTGTAATTTCAATAGATCAATAGTTCAGTTTACTGGAGGAGGGGGGCCAGGAGGGTAATAATAGAGATATCTGACAAAAAAAAAAACCGGTAAAATCTGCAGATATCTGTCCTATGACAATAATTTCGTAGATTTATATAAATAATAAGTGTAGACTTCAAAAATAATATATATTAGCGTATATTTTTAAAATCATACATAAGTGTAGATTTTAAAATACAAATAAAGATTTTGAATTATTAGTTATACGAGTCCATTTTTAAATAGTATATAAGCGTCGATATATGAGTAGATTTTTAAAGCATTAGATTTAGATCTAATTTTGAAATATTAGATATATGAGTAGATTTTTAAAGCATTAGATTTAGATCTAATTTTGAAATATTAGATATATGAGTAGATTTTTAAAACATTAGATCTAAGAGTAGATTTTGACATATTAGATTTAAGCGTAGATTTTTGAATATTAGATTTAAGTGTAGATTTTTAAATAATAGATATAAACGTATATTTCCTACTTTAGATATAAGCGCAGATTTTGAATTTTTATATATAAGCGTAGATTTTGAAACATTAGTTATAAGCGTAGATTTTGAAATATTAAATATAAGCGTAGATTTTGAATTACATATAAACGTAGATTTTTAAACATTATATTAAGCGTAGATATTGAAATACTAGATATAAGTTTAGATTTTGAAATATTAAATATAAGCGTAGATTTTGAAATGTTAGATATAAGCGTAGATATTGAAATACTAGATATAAGTTTAGATTTTGAAATATTAAATATAAGCGTAGATTTTGAAACATTATGTATAAGCGTAGATATTGAAATATTAGATATAAGTGTAGATTTTGAAATACTAGATATAAGCGTAGATTTTGAAATACTAGATATAAGCGTATATTTTGAAACATTAGATATAAGCGTAGATTTTTAAATATTAGATATAAGTGTAGATTTTGAAATATTAGATATAAATGTAGATTTTGAAATATTATATATAAGCATAGATTTTGAATTAGATATAAACGTAGATTTTTAAACATTAAATAAAAGCTTAGATTTTGAAATACTAGATATAAACGTAGATTTTGAAATATTATATATAGGCGTAGATTTCGAAATATTATATATAAGAGTAGATTTTTAAACATTAGATATAAGCGTAGATTTTGAATTATTAGATATAAGCGTAGATTTTGAAATATTAGATATAAGCGTAGATTTTGAAACATTAGATATAAGCGTAGATTTTGAAATATTAGATATAAGCGCAGATTTTGAAATATTAGTTATAAGGGTAGATTTTGAAATATTAGATGTCAACGTAGATTTTAGATAATAAATATAAGTGTAGATTTTTAAATTCTAATAGGCGTATATTTTAAAATATTACATATAAGCGTATGTTTTGAGATATTAGATTTAAGGGTAGATTTTTTAGTATTAGATTTAAGCGCAGATTTTCTACTTTAGACATAAGCATAGATTTTAAATAATAAATATAAGCGTCGATTTTAAAGAATAAATATAAGCGTAGATTTTGAAATAATAAATATAAGCGTAGATTTTGAAATACTAAATATAAGTGTAGATTTTAAAAATAATAACAATAAATAATAACAATGCATACCTTATATATACGCGTAGAACTTTATATGATTGATATTACAGTAGATTTGTAAACTTTAGATAGAAGCGTAGATTTGGAAGTATTAGATATAAGGATAGATTATATATAGTTCATATGTATAAGCGTAGATTTTCATACTGTAGACATTTGCGTTTTTTCAATATTATATTGAAATATTAGATATAAGCAACAGTTATTAACTATTAGATATATCATTGATTTTACATTATTAGAGATAATCGTAGATTTTTATATTTATAGATGAGATATTAGATATGAACCTCGATTTTAGAATAATAGATATGAACGTGAATTTTTCAATAATAGATATAAGCGTAGATGTATTTTAATAATAAATATAAGCATAGCCTAGTTGATATTAGATACATATTTTTTTCAAATTTATTTCGTTGAAGGAATGGTCTTTTATTCATGTGAAAAAGATTTAGTGGGTAGTTAAACAGAAGGTTGCATCATCTATAGATAATCTTTTGAAATACCATATATTGAGTAAGGACCTCTCAAAACGTTTTCGATTATTAAATAACTTTCCCTTTATTTTGTTTGTTTCCTACATGAACTTTTTTTAATATCTTCCATCTAAAGATTACTTTTCTCAAATGGTATTATAAACGTTTATGAGTTATATCATTTTGTCATTTATCGATCATAGTTGATATCTTAAATCAATCATACATTCGAAACGCCAATATAAACAAACAATTCATTCAATTTATCTATATACATAGAATTTTTTCACTTGCAAACAATGTAATTTTCTTTCTGCTCTAAATCAACAAGACAGAGACAATGTTGTTCGCTGCTCTTTTTTATCGCCTCAGCTGATGTAATTTTGTTGTTGTTCAATTTTAAATTGACGTTTATTTGTTTATGGCTGTTAATTAAAAAAGTAAATATCTATATTTATATGTCGATAATGTTTTTTGTATTGTTGTTGTATATAAACATATCTATCGTCAGTGATGATAAAATATTGATAATAGAAACGATTGAAGGAGAGAGAGTAATATTGATTGTTATTATGACAATATGCGGTTTTTATGTCATAGATATTATATATGAGGAAGTCCTTAAGGACATATGTTTCCTTAAGTCGATCCAATAAGGCGTGTTATCCTTAAAAGGATTAGAGGCTTTTGAAGACCATGGATGGCATTTTAAACAGTTTTCTATATACACACAAACTTTTTATGCAAAAAATTTAGCTTGTTTGATAGTCTGAAAGGGTTGAGATTATGGCAGGTTCCGAAACATATCAATTATTGCCATAGAATGTGTAAATAATTGATCTTGACATTGATAACGGCGCCCAATTAGAATGTTTGTTACGTGTAGATGCTTTGATTACTACTTTAAGGTAAATTTTCTTTTGAATTCTTTAACATTTTTAATAGAATAAAAAATAATTTTAACAATTGCCAATTGGAATTTTTATTTCTTGTTAAATTAAGTTTTTTTATTTGCATTTGCACATTTCCAATTAAATAAAAAAAAAATGAACTGTCCCTGAACTTCGATGAATATTGACAACTCATTCATCACTCATCAAGTGTCGCAAAATATATTTTGTCTCCCATAATAATTTTTTTTTCGATATTCATATATCATATATACATATGATATTGAAAATAAATATTTGTACATGTCGTTAAATATTTGCATATTTTTTTTTATTTTTTTAAAAAAGTTCACGCCTGTGTTGAAATTTTCATATTTTAAGTCAAGCGTTTCGGGTTTTTTACAAAAAACAAACAAACTTGTTTCGTTTGATATTCAACCGCAAACACAAATCAATTTGGAAATACAAAATCTCTTTGAACTGAAAATCAATTTAATGGCCGTGAGACTGTGATTTTTTATTCTCAATAATTTTGCATATATTTCAGCTTAATTTTTTTTTTTGAAATTTGTATTTGATTCCTTAACTGATGACGCTTGCAAAGTTTCGAACACTTGTTTTAAATACAGGGATGGGAATGTGAAAACTATTCGATAATAATTTTTTTCTCAATAATCAACTTTAAATAATAATTTTTCAACAATCCGAACACAACTGTGTATTTTTAAGGAATATTTTTCGATGAACAGATCCTCCCAAAGCGTGGATTTTTTAAAGAATCTGTTTTCAAGAAGAGATCCTTAAACCTTCGGAAAAAAACAATATATAGATAACATACAATCCAAGGGTCTCTTATTAAATAAAAAAAAACTTCTTTAAAAAATCCTCGCCTTAGGAGGGTCTCTTATTAAAAAAACTTCTTTGAAAAATCTACGCCTTAGGAGGGTCTCTTATTTAAAAAAAAAACTTCTTTGAAAAATCTACGCCTTAGGAGGGTCTCTTATTAAACAAAACATCTTTAAAAAATCCACGCCTTAGGAGGGTCTCTTATTAAAAAAAAAAACTTCTTTAAAAAATCCACGCCTTAGGAGGGTCTCTTATTAAAAAAACTTCTTTAAACAATCCACGCCTCAGGAGGATCTCTTCTTGAAAAAATCTTCTTTAAAATATCCACGCCTTAAGAGGGTCTCTTATTAAAAAAAATTCACGCCTTAGGAGGATCTACTCTGGAAAAAATCTTCTTTAAAAAATCCACGCCTTAGGAGGATTTCTTCTTGAAAAAATCTTCTTTAAAAAATCCACGCCTTAGGAGGATTTCTTCTTGAAAAAATCTTCTTTAAAAAATCCACGCCTTAAGATGATTTCTTCTTGAAAAAATCTTCTTTAAAAAATCCACGCCTTAGGAGGATTTCTTCTTGAAAAAATCTTCTTTAAAAAATCCACGCCTTAGGAGGATCTCTTCTTGAACAAATCTTCTTTAAAAAATCCACGCCTTAGGAGGATCTCTTGAAAAAATCTTCTTTAAAAAATCCATGCCTTAGGAGGATCTCTTCTTGAAAAAATCTTCTAAAAAATCCACGCCTTAAGAGGATCTCTTCTTGAAAAAATCTCTTTTAAAAAATCCACGCCTTAGGAGGATCCTTCTTTAAAAAATCCACGCCTTAAGAGGATCTCTTCTTGAAAAAATCTTCTTTAAAAAATCCACGCCTTAGGAGGGTCTCTTATTGAAAAAAGTGTGTATCATCGGCATGGATTTTTTAAATATTTTTTTGCGCTTAGAATTTTTAAAAAATATTTTTAAATGCCTGTCATCGGCCTGGATTTAAAAATTTTTATTCAATATGTTTTTAAACATTTTATACAATATTTTTAAACTTTTTAACAATCTCTTATCACTCTAATTAACAACAACTTTAATTACCAATTACAAAAACATCAAACCTCATTATCCTCCAACAACTTAAATCCCTATCTAAATTGATTTGACTTATTATCCCTCTCCCTGAACTCTACCTTCTCAATGCAAGCCCTGAACATTGATGTATTGATAATCGTGCGATCCGTCTGGTATGAAAAAAAATTTACCCATAATCGTCAATTCAAATATTACCGGTTACAACTGATTTTAACTATGCAAGTGCGGTTAAGATAATTTAAATGTTTTATTTTTTTCAAAATCATTAACGACTTTGTTGTTGTTGTTAATTTTTATTGCAGTTTTTTACAGTTCTCCCCCTACCATAATCAGCAGTGGACTTTGAACAGGGGTTGGGGGTGTCGATTTTATAAAGTCTTACTTAATTTTATGTGACCAGGACATAACCTCAACCTCCAGCCAGCTGATTGTTCATAATTTCAACAATTATTTTAATTTATTTACTTTAGTTTTTTATGTTGATATCGGTCAATCATTACAAAACTGTCAGTTAGTACACCTGTCAAAATATTTCCGATTCAAGAGGTTAGTGGTTTTGTTTTTATTCGGTTTTTACTTCTAAATGACCGAACAATTCGTTAATGGAAAAAAACAATGAAACAAAGTGTATTCGAAAAAAGTGTGCAGCTATTTGTGAATGGTTTTTTGGTGTTATTTTATTTGTTGTTGTTGTTGCTTGAATTTGTATTTGATTTTATTACACTTAGAGGTGAGTTCTTTGGAGGTCATTGTGTACTATTTCATTATGACGTGTGCAGGGTAAGTCACTGTTATTTTTTTGGTTTGTGGAACACATGCATGCATACATAAACTATTCTAGGTTTTTTGATAGATAGAAGAAACTTCCACAGGTCTTCAATAGAAAGAAGACAACTAAAAGACCTTTCAAGAGGTCCTATTTATAGACTTCCCCAGTTATTTTATAGATAAAAGACCCTCAAGATAGGGAGAAGACAATACAATAGATTTTCTATAAACCTTTCCAGAGGTCTTCTTTAGACAAAAGCTTAATTTTTAAAGGAAATTTTTTTAAACCACTAAGAGATCCTCCAAAAGGCGTGGACTTATTAAAGAATATTGTTTTAAGAAGAGAGCTTCTAAAGGCTTGGAATTTTTTAAACAATATTTTTTAAGGAAGAGAGAGAGAGAGTGAGAGAAGATAATACAAGAAATCTTCTATACACCTTTCCAGAGAGCCTATTTAGACATAATTCCCTACATCAGGCCTTAAGTAGGTAGATGACACCTAAAAAGGTATTTCAACGACTTCCACAAGAAATCTAAATTCTAAACGTCTTCCCTGGAAAGAAGACCCTTAATATGTCTGATATAGATAAAGTAGCCATCTATATTTAAAAGTTCTTTCAAAAGACCCTTCAACAGATATTTTATAAATAGAATCGGCTTCAAAAGGTCTTCTATAAACATAAGATACTTCAAGAAGACCTTACAAGTGGGATTCTTTAGGATTTTTCGAGAATGTGTTTTTTAAGGTTTTTTTTAGAATTTTTTTTAAAGGCTTTTTATAAAGAAAAGTCATAGCGAGAGACTTAATAAAATACAAATCGTTCCAAGAGGTCTTCAACATATAAAAAACGTTCAATAAGCCTCAAACAGACGCCTTCTATACATTGAAGGCCATTCAAGAGGACGTTAGAACTTAAAGGATAGAAGTCCCTTCAAAGGACTTTCTATCAGTAGTATATATAAACCCTATCATCATTCGCTTCGGTAAATATAAGCCCTTTCAAGAGGCCTCCTATAATAAGAAATCCTTTTAGAGTTCCTTCAACAAATAGGATCACTGTAAAATTCTATAAAATTTTTTTCTGGAGGACTTTTTATAGATAGAAACCTTTCCAAGAGACCATATAAAGTCTTCAAGAAATTCTCTATATAAAAAATTCATTTGATAGACCTTCCACAGGTATGAATACCATTCAAGAGATCTTCTATCCATAAAACGGCCATCAAACGGCTTTATTTAAATATAGAATCCTCTTTAAAATGCCTTCCAAAGATATAAAAATCTTTAAATGATCGCCTAACGATAGAAGACCCCTTAGAAATTCTAACAAAAATAGAAAATATTTCGAGTGGTTTTTATAGGTAGAGAACTCTTCCAGGGTTCATTTAGCCACATAAAGAGGTTCTCTATCAACAGGAATTTCTTTAGGTGGCCACCTCAAGAGGACTTCTATAAAAAGAAGAGGTCTTGAATTAATAGAAGCCTATTCAAAGGTCCTTATATAAATAAAAGCCTCCCCAAAAGATCATATATAGATATAAAGCACTTCGACAGGCCTTATATAATTCGAAGAGTCATTCAGAAGTCTTCTATAAAGACCCCTCATCCTTTTAAAAATATGTTCCTTTTCAGAAGAACTTCTATAAAAAATAAAATCTGCTGTGGGAGTCTTCAATTAATATCATCCTCCACATACGATTTTCTATAAATAAAAGCCTTTTCAAGAGGACTTCCAAAAGTCAGAAGCCTCCACAAGGGATCGTCTATACAAAGAAGCCTCTTCGTGCGGACTAATCTTCTTAAAAGGTCTTCTGTTATTAGAAGCCTGCTGAGATTTATTGAAGAGACCGCCCATAAATATAAGCCTCCACAAGAGGCCTTCTATATAGAAGCCGATTCAAGAGGAATTCTATAGATAAAAACCTCTTCAAAGGACTTCTATAATCCAAAGGCCCTTCAAAAGTTTTCTATAAATATAAGCTTGATGATATCTTCTATAAATGAAAGGCTCCTAAAGAAGTCTTCTATAACTAGAAGCCTATTAATAAGACCTTCGATAAATAGAAGTCCTCTCAAAAGACATTATATCATTAAAAGTCTCCTCATGAGATCTTCTATAAATGTACGCCTCTTCAAAAGGTCTACTACTATACGTAGCAATCCCATTCAAAAATTCTTAAAATGTATTATATATTTAATAATATTCTTTAAAAAATCCAATTGGGATGGTCAGTTAGTTTGGAAAAATACTCTTTAAAATCCACGACTTAGAAGAATCTGTTACTTGGAAAAAATAACCTTTGAAAAATCCTAGTCATTGAAGGATCCCTTCTTCAAAATATTCTTTAAAAAATCCTCGCCTTAAAAGGATCTGAAAGGAGATTCTTTAAAATATCCTCGCCTTAAAAGGATCTAAAAGGAGATTCTTAAAAAAATCCTCGCCTTAAGAGGATCTGAAAAAATATTCTTTAAAAAATCCACGCATTATGAGGATCTTTTCTTGAAAAAACATTCTATAAAAAGTTCACGCCTATGGAGATTCTCTTCATAAAAAAAATACTTTAAAAAGTCCACGCCTATGGAGGATCTTTTCTTGAAAAAATATTCTTTAAAAAGTCCACGCCTATGAAAAAATATTCTTTAAAAAGTCCACGCCTATGAAAAAATATTCTTTAAAAAGTCCACGCCTATGAAAAAATATTCTTTAAAAAGTCCACGCCTATGAAAAAATATTCTTTAAAAAGTCCACGCCTATGAAAAAATATTCTTTAAAAAGTCCACGCCTATGAAAAAATATTCTTTAAAAAGTCCACGCCTATGAAAAAATATTCTTTAAAAAGTCCACGCCTATGAAAAAATATTCTTTAAAAAGTCCACGCCTATGAAAAAATATTCTTTAAAAAATCCACGCCTTGGCAGGATCTGAAAAAAAATTCTTTGAAAAAATCCACGCATTAGAAGGATCTGAAAAATATTCTTTGAAAAAAACCACGCATTAGAAGGATCTGAAAAAAAATTCTTTAAAAAATCCACGCCTTAGGAGGATCTTTTCTTGCAAAAAATATTCTTTAAAAAATCCACGCCTTAGGAGAATCTTTTCTTGCAAAAAATATTCTTTAAAAAATCCACGCCTTAGGAGGATCTTTTCTTGCAAAAAATATTCTTTAAAAAATCCACGCCTTAGGAGGATCTTTTCTTGCAAAAAATATTCTTTAAAAAATCCACGCCTTAGGAGGATCTTTTCTTGAAAAAATATTCTTTAAAAAATCCACGCCTTAGGAGGATCTTTTCTTGAAAAAATCTTTAAAAAATCCACGCCTTAGGAGGATCTTTTCTTGAAAAAATATTCTTTAAAAAATCCACGCCTTAGGAGGATCTTTTGTTGAAAAAATCTTCTTTAAAAAATCCACGCCTTAGGAGGATCTTTTGTTGAAAAAATCTTCTTTAAAAAATCCACGCCTTAGGAGGATCTTTTGTTGAAAAAATCTTCTTTAAAAAATCCACGCCTTAGGAGGATCTTTTGTTGAAAAAATCTTCTTTAAAAAATCCATAGGAGGATCTTTTGTTGAAAAAATCTTCTTTAAAAAATCCACGCCTTAGGAGGATCTTTTGTTGAAAAAATCTTCTTTAAAAAATCCACGCCTTAGGAGGATCTTTTGTTGAAAAAATCTTCTTTAAAAAATCCACGCCTTAGGAGGATCTTTTGTTGAAAAAATCTTCTTTAAAAAATCCACGCCTTAGGAGGATCTTTTGTTGAAAAAATCTTCTTTAAAAAATCCACGCCTTAGGAGGATCTTTTGTTGAAAAAATCTTCTTTAAAAAATCCACGCCTTAGGAGGATCTTTTGTTGAAAAAATCTTCTTTAAAAAATCCACGCCTTAGGAGGATCTCTTCTTGAAAAAATCTTCTTTAAAAAATCCACGCCTTAGGACGATCTCTTCGTGAAAAAATCTTCTTTAAAAAATCCACGCCTTAGGAGGATCTTTTGTTGAAAAAATCTTCTTTAAAAAATCCACGCCTTAGGAGGATCTTTTGTTGAAAAAATTTTCTTTAAAAAATCCACGCCTTAGGACGATCTCTTCTTGAAAAAGTCTTCTTTAAAAAATCCACGCCTTAGGACGATCTCTTCTTGAAAGAATCTTCTTTAAAAAATCCACGCCTTAGGAGGATCTCTTCTTGAAAAAATATTCTTTAAAAAATCCAAGCCTTAGGCGGATCTTTTCTTGCAAAAAATATTCTTTAAAAAATCCACGCCTTAGGAGGATCTTTTCTTGAAAAAATATTCTTTAAAAAATCCACGCTATAGAAGGATCTTAAAAAAATTCTTTAAAAAATCCATGTCTTGGGATGATCTGAAAAAAATATTCTTAAAAACATCACTAGAAACAAAAATTCTATTTGGGCGCCATTTGGTCCTAAAGGCAATAATTATATATATATAATTATATTTAAAAAAATCCACAACTTTGGATTTGGTATTTTATCCAGAAAATACGAGAATTTAATAAAATTCTATATATTTTTTCTGCAAAAAAAAATAAATAAAGTGACACATGATTTGTTTATAGTTGTCAGAGAAAAAAATTCCACCTAAAATAAACCATAAACTCCGTGGAAAATTTTTTATGGCCATTTTTCTTTATTCCCGTCTAAAATTTCTTCGTTCCCGCAAAAAAATCCTTGATAGCTTTCTATATGTGCAAATGTTTGCAAAAAAATTAGATGTCATAAAACTATTGCGTCTTAAAAAAATATTTTAACATTTTTTCTGAACCGATGTCTCAACGCGATCATCCTTCCCTCTCCTCCCCACGCCATTCGAATAAAAATAGTTGTCGTGTTGTTTTTTTTCGCAACTTGAGTGGGTGGATTGGGTCCACTATATTTGGTGGTGACAAAAGACCAAAATTTATTTAGTCATAAATTTTTAAATGTTAATGATCTATTAAAAAAAGATTTTATTATTTTATTTTTTGTTGCCTATATATTTTTTTTGTTCACACGTTTTTTGTGCCCTACACGAGAACTTGTAAAAACATATTTGTTCGAAGGTCATTGTGATAATGGGTCAAATACAGATCCTCCTAAGGCGTGGATTTTTTAAAGGCGTGAAGATTTTTTCAAGAAAATCCTCCTAAGGCGTGGATTTTTTAAAGAAGATTTTTTCAAGAAGAGATCCTCCTAAGGCGTGGATTTTTTAAAGAAGATTTTTTCAAGAAGAGATCCTCCTAAGGCGTGGATTTTTTAAAGAAGATTTTTTCAAGAAGAGATCCTCCTAAGGCGTGGATTTTTTAAAGAAGAGATCCTCCTAAGGCGTGGATTTTTTAAAGAAGATTTTTTCAAGAAGAGATCCTCCTAAGGCGTGGATTTTTTAAAGAAGATTTTTTCAAGAAGAGATCCTCCTAAGGCGTGGATTTTTTAAAGAAGATTTTTTCAAGAAGAGATCCTCCTAAGGCGTGGATTTTTTAAAGAAGATTTTTTCAAGAAGAGATCCTCCTAAGGCGTGGATTTTTTAAAGAAGATTTTTTCAAGGCGTGGATTTTTTAAAGAGATCCTCCTAAGGCGTGGATTTTTTAAAGAAGATTTTTTCAAGAAGAGATCCTCCTAAGGCGTGGATTTTTTAAAGAAGATTTTTTCAAGAAGAGATCCTCCTAAGGCGGTAAATACTGTATTTCATGGTGAACATCATAGCTTCATCATATTTTGAAAATGAGTGGCCACCAATAACAACAACAAAATTTAAAAAGAAAATATAACCTAACAAGGGCGTTGGACACAATCACCATTCATCCATTCACAAATAAGTCAGTCAGTCAGTCGGTTAGTCACTTCCAAGATAGAGGCTCGTGTGGATTTTCCTTTTCACATGTTTTTCCCCAAGCACCAACAAAAATTCTGAATATATTTTTTCTTGGGGAGCAAGGGGTTGCCACACATTTGTGGAATGACCCATTATCACAATGACCTTCGAACAAATATGTTTTTACAAGTTCTCGTGTAGGGCACAAAAAACGTGTGAACAAAAAAAATATAGGCAACAAAAAATAAAATAATAAAATGTTTTTTTAATAGATCATTAACATTTAACAATTTATGACTGAATAAATTTTGGTCTTTTGTCACCACCAAATATATATACACGACAACTATTTTTATTCTAATGGCGGGGGGAGGAGAGGGACGGATGATCGCGAGACATCGGTTCAGAAAAAATGTTAAAATATTTTTTTAAGACGCAATAGTTTTATGACATCTAATTTTTTGCAAACATTTGCACATATAGAAAGCTATCAAGGAAATTTTTGCGGGAACGAAGACATTTTATACGGGAATAAAGAAAAATTACCATAAACATTTTCCCTGGAATTTATGGTTTATGTTGAGTGGAATTTTTTCGCAGAAAAAATATATAGAATTTCATTAAATTCTCGTATTTTCTGGATAAAATACCAAATCCAAAGTTGTGGATTTTTTTAAATATTTTTCAAGCAGGGACCATCATCAGAAGGTAAGATTTCTTAAATTTTTTTTAAGATACATCAACGAATTATAATTCCAAGTGAAAATATTGCCTTTAGGACCAAATGGCGCCCAAATAGAATTTTTGTTTCTAGTGATTTTTTTAAGAATATTTTTCAGATCCTCCCAAGGCCTGGATTTTTAAAGAATATTTTTTCAGATCTTTCTAATGCGTAGATTTTTTCAAAGAATTTTTTTTTCAGATCCTCCCAAGGCGTGGATTTTTTAAAGAATATTTTTTTAAGAAAAGATCCTCCCAAGGCATGGATTTCTTCATAGAATATTTTTTCAAGAAGAGAATCTCCATAGGCGTGGATTTTTTAAAGATTATTTTTTGCAAGAAAAGATCCTCCAAAGGCGTGTATTTTTTAAAGATTATTTTTTGCAAGAAAAGATCCTCCTAAGGCGTGGATTTTTTAAAGAATATTTTTTGCAAGAAAAGATCCTCCTAAGGCGTGGATTTTTTAAAGATTATTTTTTCAAGAAAAAGATCCTCCTAAGGCGTG